>NC_134701.1:93974701-94684701 GCF_043290135.1 Rhipicephalus microplus
TTCTACATTTCCGTAGCCTTTACAAACAAGGCTCGATTTAATGCGGATACAGTGCTCTTTGAATGGGTAATAAGAAAGACAATATATGATGCATTCCTTCTTCTTGTGACCTGGTCATTCAAGTTGAGCTTCTTCAACAAAAATTCTCCAGATTCTCGCCGTTGAGCCTGGAGACCACACTCAGGTATTTTTGCGTTTTCGTGGTCGTGTACGTCGTAGCAGTAATCTTCGTTGAATTAGTAAACGCCAGAAAGCGTTTTGCTATACCGCAGCAATCGCAGGCGCCTTAATATTTCAAGCTATCACAGGATTTAGGAAATCTCTACAACGCATGAAGCATTACTCGCTGCTGTAGTTCCATGTGCAGGAAAAGTGCTTTTGAAAGATACTATAGCTTATCCAAACATGTACAAACGGTCTTGTTGTGCTTAATTTGGTCGTCCTACAGAAATATTGCAGAACTTGCTTTTTCAACATTTTGCCACGAAAATTTATTATCTTTTTTTTTCTTTTCAGGCTATGCTTGCATGGTTCTTGTTACAGATAAAACTGTTCGCACAGGACTCTTAGGAATGTGTAACAGCACATACAATGAGGCATGCGGCAAGAACCATACATTCGAAAAGGTGCCATACAATTCCAGTTGCTCTCACCCCAATATGACAACCGTGTTAATAAATACTAGTTAATAACAAACAAAACAACGCTTGGATTTTTGAGGTGCTCAAGGAGGTGACGCCCAAATTTCAGCATTAGGCTAAGACTGTTCGAATCAAGGCTGTGTTACTTCCGCACCTCCATAAGTTTCGTCGCATGAACATTGCGCCATCTTGTGTAGGAAAATGCTGTCTATCTATTGAACTTTCCGAAGGACTCTTGCTACCAAATTTGGAAACTGGGAGTCCTGGAAGAGGAGGGGGGGGGCATTTCTGACCAATTGTTAGTGACGAGCGTGCCATGTGAGGTATTTCAATTTGGTTTTAAGTAAAGATGCGTTCTCATTCCAGGAGCCAGGTGCAATGGACATTTTTTGTCGTTTGGCCAAGACAGGGGGTACACTCATGACGTTACCAAGGTCAGCAAGTTTTTTTCGCGTCAGAAAACATTCGCAAAGCAACCACAGTATCGCGAATGGCACCCGGCGAAGACTATTGTTTGTCACTCCTCTTGCCTTGTTGTCGGGCTGCCCTCGAGGTGGTTTTGGCTGCTTAAGCCAGGAATACTTTTTTTAGGAGGGAGACGAGTGCTAAACATACAAATTTCATTTTTCACAATCCGAGGGTCCCTCTATTTGAAAACAGTCCGTTCAGCATCACCTGCCGTAACCAAAGCTTCAGTGCTCGTAGTTTTCATGAGGCGTTGTCCCGCTGGGGGGTGCTAGTCTTTTATGGTATTTAAGCAGCTGTTTAGAACTAACACACAATCGTTATGAATTCACGATGCTAGCCTTAGTAACACGGTGCGTTAAAACATTTACGATTCCTTACTGGCTTTACCAGACGCAAAGCTACAAATTACTGCAAAAAAGCCTGAAACAAAACTTTTGATTTCGGAGATTTTTTGAAAAGTACTCGTATTGAAAGCAATCAATTATATGATATATTGCCTCAGCCTGTCCGGTAACTGTGCCCAGAACGGAACCTCTCTCTCTCATTACGTTCTCAAACAGCTCTGTTGATTAAAACAAACAGCTAATATAGAATGACTCGGCCTGTTTGTTTACCCTGCTCAGAGATGGAGTTGTCTTTCTAAGTTTTTATCACAAGTACTTGTCAACAAACTAGTAATAGATATTATGCGATAGCTCCGCCCATTTGTTTATCATGCACGTACGTGAGGTATGTGTCTCGCAGCTTTCCTAAAAGGTACCCAATTGAAATAATATATTTGATTTCAAAAGTTAGGTGCTCAACCAGAGGGGGAGACAAGCGCAGCTGTGGAAGCCTTGCGATAGCAAGGCGTCACACTCAGCTATAATTTTTTTATGTTTGGGGAAAATTCAGGTTCGTTACACTTCATGTATTTCGTGCATGTATTTTTATACATGCCCAAGCGAAAGTGAAAAAAGTTCAGGGACAAGTTTTCAACCCCCCCCCAACCCCTTTGGCTACTCCTCTGGCGTAGTTGGCTCCAGTTTTGACTCACACGATCATCGTTTCAGATGCAACGCCCACACTCGCGCTTGCGGGTGCGACGATGTTCCTCTTTCGCTCACTAACCTTCTTTGAAACGTACAAAAGGCGTCCAGCCTATGGCAGGTACAAGGAGCTACTGAACGCGTCGCAAGCGCAATCTCCTACGTCACGTTACACTGATGAATACGACTGGTTTACAAGGCATAATAAAAAGGAAAATATGACGAATTTCGAAGACGACTACGCCAATCCCCGTCCAGCTCATGGCAGATAAGGAGCAACTGAACACGTGGCTAGTGAAATCACTTCTGTCACGCTACACGGACAAATGCAACTTGTCCACCAGGCTTATCATAAATAAGAACATGACGAATTTTGAAGGTGGCTACGTCTATCACCATTTTCTAACAAGGGTAAAAGCATTTCCATGGCTGCCAGTGTGAGCTAGGTCACGTAATGGAGAAGCAAATGCTTTTAAAGAAAACAGCAAACGAGTAAATTTCTCAAGCAAATTTCTAAGAATAAAAAAATCATTTGAATCAGCAGACGTTCATGATCTCCCGCTTCTCTTCAGTGATCCATCTGACACCTATTGAAAAGCGAAATCAGAAAATGACAGATATCTATTATGCAAGAGTCAAATGACTCCCATGACAGGCGTTTTAATTGACTTCCTTGTTGGAGACACCACCGTGACGTCGTATACACCCGTGGCGGACGTTGTGCTTCATCCTCTGCGTGCCGGGCGCCACTGCAGTCATCAGGCTTACCCTCCCAGCTACCCAGTCTCTTAGAGTGAGTTGCGTGTCTTTTAGCCTTGTGTACGCGAAACGAGTGCATCTTCGGTTGTGGTCACGCCTTAATGTTCGTGGAGGCTCAATTCTGGAAACCACGCTTGTCGAGAGTCATATTCATGGATCTGTGGACACGGAAAATGTGCACCAGTAAACGGTTAGTATGCTGCTTTCGTAGGCACTAATTAAACAGCTTTGGCTGCGCGTGTACAGCAGTGCAGTGGTGGCCTTGTGTCAGCCATTTCCAATCACAGCTTGCATTTGTGCAGCGGTTTGGAAAGGCCAACAGAAGTGGTCGATGAACTCCGTGTTGTTTTAGAAGCTCCTGTAGTATTTGTGACACAGTCAACTATCAAGCTAGATTGTTTGGTAATCGCAGATTCTGTACGTATTACCTCACGAAAAAACACCATTGTAAGATTCACTTTTGTGCAGGTGCTAATGTAATTTACGTCCACAATGAGGATGCAGCATGCGCCATGTGTGAAAAGTAAAATTAAGAATCGCGTGCAAAATACTTGAGACACACTTAAAAGTTTCAGTTTTGCTGAAAGGGTGACACAATGAATGTGTTAGCAACAATCTGTATTGCCACGTGGAGAACGCCAGACAGCCTGAAACTTCCAGCGTGCTGCTTAAGTCCAAATGAAAGGACGCACAAAAAGAAGAGAGACGGGACAAGCGTGAAGGAGCAACTGTTAGAGCGTAACACAAGCAGTGTGCTGCTTAAACAGTAAGAAGGGCGTATGAAAAAAAAAAACCGAGGTTTATATATAGCACGAGCGCGACCAAACAGTTTGTACAGCTGTTATTGCTTTGTGGTTGAGCAGTGAGCCGCAAGTGTCGGCGGTGTACGGCGTGCAAGCCCGTAGTTTGACACTTCTAGCTAGCGGGTCACTTGTTCTAACTTGGCCTCTGCAGTGACTGAAGTAACCTTTGTTTGATGTATAGCTTCAAAGTATACGATGCGGTGAAAGAGCAAGTTGTTCAAATCTCCTCTCTTGCAAGTAAGCGTGTGAGAAGAGCCCATTCCGTCTTGTAGGTCAAAGTACAAGTTGGCGGCACGCATGCCTCCGGAATCTGGTTAAACATGAACCGTGTGACGTAAAATTGATTGATATGTAAGGTTTACCGTCCCAAAACCTCCACATGATTATGAGAGACGCCGTAGTGGAGGGCTCCGGAAATTTAGACCCCCTGGGGTCCTTTAACGTGCACATAAATCTGGGCACATGGGCCTACAGTCTTTTCGCCTTCATCGAAAACGCAGCTGCCACAGGCGGGATTCAATCTCGCGACCTGCGGGTCAGCAACCGAGTACCGTAGCCACTAGACCACCGCGGTGGGTCAGTGTGACGTAAAAGGGATTTATGGTGACGAGTTTTAAAGCGTGCCATCTAGCATCTGAGAGCAAACTCATTTAACCACTGCTACTGCTAATACCTCATTTAACCACTGCTAATACATACTACAGTATATGTATTATAAAGGAGATTTATTAAGCAGAAAGGTTGATGCTTGGAATGCTTGGAAAGCGATGCACCAGCCACAATTTCCAAGCTCGAGCCGCTGCTTTACGCTCGATGCTGCTGCTTTTGCGCCAGAGTACTTCCTTTTCTTTACAATGGCCCCACGGAGAAAAATAAAAGAGCCATCCTGGCGACTTAGTCTTGTGCAGGCGGCGTTGAACCGTGGTACTGCTTGAGCCTCTGGACGTGTACAACCTCGCGGTTGCGACGTCGCAAGTCTGAAGTGGCGTAAAAGGCTCAATGAGGTAGTTTACTGGCGAAGTTTGTTCGAGAATAGGATATGCCCCATCGTACTTTGGCAGAAGTTTGGAAGAGAGCCCAGGTGTGCGATGCGGCACTGACAGTCATACAAGAGCACCCAGAAGAAAAACGGGAGTTGAGGTCTGGGCATCACGAATTGCTTTTTGCCTGTTTTGGTCATCGCAGGTAAAGCGACGAGCTAACTGGCGGCATTCTTCTGCGTGTCTGGCGGCGTCCAAGATCGGTAGGCACTCGGACACGTCCGGTCGATTGGGCAGAATGGTGTCAATGGTGTGGGAGGGGTGACGGCCGTAGAGGAGGTAAAAAGGGGAGAAGCCTGTTGTCGCTTGCGTTGCCGTATTATAGGCGTATGTAATGAATGGGAGGACTAAGTCCCAGTTAGAGTGATCAGGCGTCACATACATAGATAGCATGTCACCGAGAGTACGATTAAAGCACTGGGTAGCCCCACTGGTTTGATGGTGGTAAGCCGTACATGTGCGATGTACAATAGCACACTCAGCGAGCAATTTTTCAATGACCTCGAACAAGAAGGCGCGGCCGCGGTCACTGAGAAGTTCTTGAGGGCCTCCATGACGCAACACAAAATAACGCAGTAGGAAAGTGGCAACCTCGTGTGCTGTAGCCGTTTGAAGTGCAGCGGTCTCAGCATAGCGCGTTAGGTGGTCGATAGCAACTATTATCCACCTGTTGCCAGTCGGAGTCAATGGAAGTGGCCCACAAATATCTGTTCCAACCCGTTCGAAGGGTCAGGAAGGGCATGGTAAAGGCTGCAGTTCACCGGCGGAGGCGTGTGGTGCAGATTTTCGGCGCTGACATTCGGCACAAGAGTGGACGAAGTTGCGGACGAAAGTTTACATACCACGCCAGTAGTAGCGATGTCGAAGCCTTTCGTAGGTCTTGACTCCTGCGTGGCGACATTGTGGGCCAGCGTGGAAAGAAGAACAAATCTGTGACCTCGAGGTTCGTGGAACGACGAGCAGCCACTTGCGTCCCTCTGGTGCGTAGTTGCGTCGATAGAGAAGCGTGTCACGTATCGTGAAGTGTGGAACTTGGCGCCGGAGCGTTCGCGTCTTTGGGAGTTCAGAAGTGTCGGAGAGATGATTAAGGAGAGATGCAGTCCACGGGTCATTGCGTTGTTCGATAGCAATGGTGTCAAAGTCAAGCGATGACAATGTGGAATCGCAAGCGGAGTCAGCTGTGGCATTCTGGGACAGGGGGGAACGGGAAAGGGCGTCGGCATCAGCATGCTTCCGTCCTGACCGATAACCCACGCGTATGTCGTAATCTTGAATTTTCAACGCCCAGCGAGCGAGGCGGCCAGATGGGTCTTTTAACGTCGAAAGCCAGCCCAGCGCGTGGTGGTCGGTCACGACGTCAAAAGAATGACCATATAGATATGGGCGAAACTTTCCAAGGGCCCACACAATGGCCAACCACTCCTTTTCTGTGACGCTGTAGTTGCTCTCAGCCTTGGTAAGTGTGCGACTAGCGTATGCCACGACGTATTCCTGATGCTCCGGTTTACGCTGTGCGAGCACAGCACCTAGGCCTACACCACTGGCGTCGGTGTGGATTTCAGTTGGAGCTTCAGGATCGAAATGGCCTAGAATGGGTGGCGTCGTGAGAAGCCGTCGCAAAGTGGTGAAAGCCTCGTCGCAGGCAGGGGACCGCGATAAGAGGTCTTTACAGTTGCTGAGAAGTTGCGTGAGAGCTGATATAACAGACGCGAAGTTTTGGACGAATCGCCACAAATACGAACACAAGCCGATGAAACTTCGAAGTTCTTTGATGGTGGCAGGTTTAGGAAACGCTGTAACAGCTCGCAATTTCTCGGGATCCGGGAGGATGCCTTCCTTGGAAACAACGTGGCCCAAAATGTTCAGTTGACGCATGGCAAATCGACATTTTATGAGGTTTAATTGCAAACCGGCGTTAGTTAAGCAAATAAGGACGTGATGAAGGCGACGTAAGTGTGTGTCAAAGTTAGTGGCGAAGACCACGATATCATCGAGGTAACACAAGCATATCTTCCATTTTAGTCTACGCAGGATGTCGTCCATCATTCGTTCGAACGTTGCAGGTGCATTGCAAAATCTGAAGGGCATGACGGTGAATTCATATAAGCCGTCTGGCGTGGCAAAAGCGGTTTTGGGGCGATCGGCCTCCACCATAGGCACCTGCCAGTAGCCTGACCGCTAGTCTAACGAGGAAAAGAACTCGGCACCCTGTAAACTGTCCAAAGCATCGTCAATGCGCGGTAGTGGATAGACATCCTTCAGCGTGATCATGTTCAATCACCGGAAATCGACAAAGAAACGAATAGAACCGTCTTTCTTTTTAACGAGGACCACCGGAGACGCCCATGGGCTCTGTGAAGGTTGAATGACGCCTATGCGAAGCATGTCGTCTACTTGGTCAGCAATGACGCAGCGTTCTGTAGCGGACACGTGATTTGGTCCTTGTCGCAGCGATGAGTGGGACCCAGTGTCAATGTGGTGTTCTACTGCTAATGCACGGCCGAGAGATATTTGTTCAATGTCGAAAAAATGGCGGTAGCTTTCAAGAATGGTGAGCAGTTGTGAACGCTGCGAAGATGTCAAATCTGCAGTGATGAAAGGTTGAAATATGTTCGCCGACGTTGAGTCAGGCGCTGAGACGACAGCCAGTTCACAGACGGAGGTAGAAGGCACCTCATCGGGGACGGATATAATTCTGGAAGAACTGATTGTCTCGACGTGGTCATGGCACTTGTGACAAAGTAGGGATAAAGACGACGACTCATGATTATAAATTGGCATTGTGGTTGAGCCTTCTACAAGATCGAGAGCAGCAAAAGGCAGGGGGAGGGCTCTTCGGGCGACGAATATTGGAGATGGTGTGAAGAAGACCATGCCGTCGGATATGGCGCTGCATGAAACTGGCACGAACGCAAAAGAGCATGGAGGGATGTAGGTGCCATCGCTAACGACAAGTTTAGCGGCAAACTGGCTGTCGACGGACGCTTGGTCATCCAGTGAGCAAAATTCAACCTCAGCCCTAGCACAGTCGATTACGGCGTTATGACGCCACAAAAAGTCCCACCCAAAATAATATTATGGGAGCATGATGAAAGAGCCACGAACTATATCGTATACAGAACGTCCTGAATTGGCACGCGGGCTGTACATACTGCGGTCGTTTGAACAGGTTGAGCACTGGCTGTGCGAAGCGATAATCCGGAGAAAGGCGTCGTAACCTTACTAATTGAGCGGCAAAATCCAGCATCTATAACAGAAACAGCTGCATCGGTATCTACAAGAGCGACAGAAGGGATATTTTTGACGAACACATCAATAACATTGATAGGTGACAAATGAGGACTTGGGCAAACCGAAACTTGCGCAGTTCTTGCCTCAGGAACTGCGTCGTCTAGTTTTCCTCCTCGTTAGGCGCGGGCCATCGACGCATAGGAGAAGGCGAGCGGCGGCGTGGAGAGGGCGAGCGAAGACGTCCCGACCGAGGGCGGTGGTCGTCCTGGTAGCGGGCTGGCATTGGAGTGGAGGAACCGTATCGCGCGTTGGAGTCAAGCGGGAAGAAAGCCTCACGGTGGTTTTCATTGGTGATATTCGTCCGGCGGCGGCAATACCTGCCGCCGCCGGAAATGTGTCCGGGGTATCGACAAGCGTAACATATTGTCGAGGGTGCGCCACGGGTTGGCGGTGTTAAAGCTGGTCCAGTGAACTGGAGCTGGGGGATAACTCGCGCGAGGCTGGAACGGAGGCGCAGGCGCCTTGCGAGTTGGCATGGCTGCAGCCGCGGCGTAGGTGAGAGGAGCAGCCACAAGATTATGCTCGTGAGCAGCTGGTAAGGCCTCGACGACCTCTCCTTGAATGACGCCACGTAGAGACGATGGTAAAATTGTGGTAGGTTCTGGTGCGAAAGTCAACAAGAAAAGCTGTCGTGCGACTTCTTCGCGGACAAATGCTTTTATTTCGGCTATTAGTGACGCTTGGTCATGACCACTGATCACACTAGACAGCGATGCCAAATCGTGCGCTGGAGGACGTCTTGTCAGAGCTTGCTGCTTCCGCAACTCATCGTAGCTTTGGCAGAGGCTAATTACGTCGTTAACAGTGGTCGAGCTTTTCGCCAAGAGCATTTGAAAAGCGTCGTCATCAATCCCTTTGAGGATGTGCTTACATTTTTCAGCTTCCGTCATTGCGGCGTTCACGCGTCTGCACAAATCGACGAAGTCTTCTATGTAACTAGTAAAGGTTTCACCCGTTTCTTGTGCGCGTGTGCGTAAACGTTGCTCGGCACAAAGTTTTCGGACGGCAGGTCGATCGAAGACTGCTACAATCGATGTTTTAAGTGGCGGCCACGTTCGGACGTCTGCCTCGTGGTTTCTAAGCTAAAGGCTGGCTACACCCGCGAGGTAGAACGACACGCGTGTCAACTTGTCCGCGTCCGTCCATCTGTTAAAAGCGCTCACCCGTTCGAAAGTCGAGAGCCAATCTTCAACGTCGTTGTCCTCTGTTCCACTGAATATTGGAGGCTCCCTCTGAAGAACACTGCCTGGACAGGTGGCCGGAAGAGATGGAAGCGTCTGCTGATCGGCATCCGGCATAGCAGAAGATAGCCGTCGAGAACGGAGTTCCAGGATGGTAGCAGGAAGGTGTAAGGGACGGTACCCGGCACGGCTCCACCAATTATAAAGGAGATATTAAGCAGAAAGGTTGATGCTTGGAAGGCTTGGAAGGCGATGCACCAGCCGCGATTTCCGAGCTCGAGCCGCTGCTGCACGCTCGATGCTTGCTTGCTTGCTTGCTTGTTCCTTTCTATGTGGCTCTCACCCACTAAGGGGGATTGGCCAAGAAGCCGGTGGTTAATGCAAGTCAATACCTATAGATTTTCTAGACTAGGGGAATATGATTACTGTGTTTCGACTGTGAAATTAATTTGGCGCAATGTAAAAAAAAAGAAAAAAAAGCTTGATGCTGCTGCCTCTGCGCCGGAGTACTTCTTCTTCTTTACAGTATCCATTACAGTAGGTTGTTGTCCAACTTATTTTAATCTTGTTTTTTTCTGTGTTGTAATTTAAATTTTCATTCTGCTACTTTGCAAACGATTGTGATTGTTATTTCATTTTCTTGTTGTTCCTGCTGCTGTAACCCGTTTCGCCTTTCTTGATCTCATCTGAGATTTGTAGTCTTTCCATATACTGAATAGTAATTATTATTTGATTATTCAAATACAAAATTATTATAATGTCACGTGTAGCATTTATCCGGCCACCATGGTCCATTTTATGTGATAGAGGGCAAAGTGAATATTCACCAGAACTGATTAACCCTCTATAATATTCCAATGCAGCAGAACTACACATCCAAAAGTGTAGTGTATGAAGTATATTGCGTCGATTAAACATGAGAGAGAAATACCGCTTCAAATAGGTCGTAGTGTCGCGCACCCTTGCATAGTACAGGGGGTTGGGGGTGACTCTAATGTTCCCAGGCCATGCTGTCATAACAATACAAGGGATAGTGACGTGGGATTTTGTGACCCTCTCCACCTGTACTCATAGTACTCAACAAGCCAGAGCATAGCGTTAATCGTCCCCTTAGTAATATGACAGTGAGCTATGCTTCAGACCCTAGTGGGTAAGACATGGCTAAGAAGCCCGCTACATGCGCACTACGGAAACTGCACGTCAATGCACGGAAATCATATCGACATCATAACCCAAGCAATACACCTTAACAAAAATATGTCAACACACTTTTTAAAAATCGAATCAAAGTTCGGCGTAACCAGGCACTAGTTGGCTGGTTCACATTAAGTAGATTTTCACAATGTGTGGTATGCGCCAGAATTCTTTAATAGCAATATTTCCATTATAATTCACGTACTTTTGTTATGTTTTTTTTTTTATTTTTTGCCAAGAGTTCAGTTTTAAACAGCGGTTATATAAGGCACTGGGCATAGGCTAGCATGGGACCTTTTCCTTACAGTCATCGTAACATATAAAAGGCGAAACCGCCACGCAGATTTGCAATAGGCTCACCAGCAATAAAATAAAATCTGCTATAAACTTGTGATTTATATTGATAGACTATGTACGATACGAATAAGCATCTAGTCTTAAATTTCACACGTTCCCGGGCTACTCTGAGGTATGAAATAAAGCGTAATTAACGTTCAAGTGTGGCTGCGACCTTGGTCATGCCTTCTTATGCATTCGAAGCACTCTAACACACACCACTGCAATTCGTGAAGACTACCACGCATGTTTTCTTTTTTTTTTCTTTTACGCACGTCTATCTGATAGCATGCAAAGTGCTGCTGTTGCTCAGCGGCATCGTTTTTTTTAACCGTAAACTGTAGAGATGATGAATTGATAGAGGCTTTTACGGCTGCCTTGTCTTCCCTGGCGAGAGAGCTGACAACGCGTTCAATTCCGGTTCGCCCGCGATGAACCTCTTCGTCGGGGATGACGAGAGCTCTCTCCGTGGCGTGATGTCAAAAGAACTCGCATGCTACGATGGTATAGTCGTTTAATGACTTTCTATTTCATTATGGCCATTTGAAATGCAGCTTCGTTTTTGTTACGCAATGCTTCTTCATTGTAAGTGCCGTTGCTATAGGCTAATAATAGACACTCTGGCATAAAACTGCTGAATTCAGCTTCTCCCATAGCATACTTGGTCTGTGTTCATGATTTGGTGCGTTGCTACACGACGAGCCACAAAAATTTATCAACTCCTTTCAAGTGTCATAATAATTAGTCCGTTTGTGCCTAAAAGCGCTGCGGTGATCTTGAAACCGTTAAAGGGAAAGTGCACTTCGGGGGTGAACTCTGCACCTATTTTCTTGATAACAGCTTCTATAACCGCGAATGATAATGCCATCGCGTTCGAAGAAAGTCGTAAAACCACGGTGACCTCTGCGAGTGTCAGCCTTCGCAGTTCCTTCTTTGTAAAAGAATCCCCGCCAGCGAGGCGTATATCTGCCATCCACATTCTAATTGTTTATATCTATCGCCTAACCAATTGAGTCTAAAGCAAGGTCACTAAGACAAAAAAGCTACCAAACGATAAATGATGTTGTTCGAATGAGAATGAACAGCGCGTGAGACCTTAACCGCATGCGACTCTCCCTCAGTCACATCACTTGCGCTGCTTAGTCTTGAGGTTTGAATTATTCAGACGAATGAGTGTCACCACTTTTATACGTGACGACTTTCGCAGGGCAGATCTAAAAGTATGGTTTTAGAGTGTTAATATAATAATCACAAAAGTTCGAAAGGCACAAACTATTGTACAATACGTATATATAAATTTCGCCCCCTTGAACATCGTGACGTTGATTGATAGATAACGTCACATCGCGGCATCGATTGATAATGTCATGAATGATGATTTGACCGAACACGACAGTTTTCGTAAGTATTCCTCAAACAAATCTCTTCTAATTATCAGCTACACAAAACGTCGAATACGATAGGGCTAACAAGTCAGTGTTTGATTCGATATGTGGAATTTAACGTCCCAAAACCACCATAATATTATGAGAGACGCCGTTGTGGAGGGCTCCAAAAATTTTGACCATCTGTGGTTTTTTGACGTGATCCAAATCTGAGCACACGGCCTACAATATTTCCGCCTCCATCGGAAACGCAGCCGCCGAAGCCGGGATTTGATCCCGCGACCTACGGGTAAGCAGCCGAGTACCTTAGCCACTAGACCACCGCGGCGGGGCAACAAGTCAGTGTAGCGGCAACGAAATGCATCCATCCGTAAAATAGTGAGTACATTTCGACGAAAGCATCCAGCGCGAGGAACGTTTTACTACTTTTCTAATAGCGTTAGTTACTATCACTTGAACTAAAATAAACTCTTATATATTATCTTCTTGCCTTATTGTGTGCCTTGGTCATGTGTTATCCTTCAGTTTCATGTAAGTGCAGAGTCAACCAGCACTCTAAACGTGACATAAGATTGTAAAACTGCTGAACAATAATATGATTTGTTCGGGATACATGTCAGCATGTACAAGTCTTCTGTTCTCGATAACGGGACCAGTCACCCAGTACTATTTTCTGGGTCAAGAGTTCGTTGGCCCAATGTACTATTTACAAGCTTTACTTCCTTTGTGATGTTTGCGGCCTTGTTAAAAATGGTGGCGTCACTATATGTACGTGTCTTGTTGAGGTTTATTTGTAAAAAAATTTCACAGATAAACACTCCTATTCTATTTATCTACCATTGTATGCCTGCTCTGCATACAGCACAAATATTTCTGATATTCGACAAAGAATATCTTGTTGTCAGGCAGCATTGTGAGTCGCTTTTGGGCAAAATGGCAACGTAAATTAGAAATATGGCATCTTCCCTACGCCGTAAATCAATACGAGGTTTTTATGTTTAAGTTGTGCTGCCTTAAAATATTAAAGGTGACATGAATAATACCACACTGAAATACCATTTAGTGATTGAAGACTTCACAAAAAGAAAAAGGCAGGTAGGGTAACTGAGTAGAAGAACAGTTTTTGCTGCAGTGAGTTCTATGGCCGGGGGTGGATATAAACAATGCCGGCTCATTTTTGGATCGTAATGGCCAGCTATTCGGCAAGCGAAAATCGCAATGATAACAAAGTGATTGGCTATCCTATTTGTCATTGTTCCCGATTTTGAAAGCAGAATTCTGAATCGAATACATTTTCTAAACCTCCTTGATATCAGAAGAAAAAAAATTCGGCAGATTTCACGTACCTGGGAATCGACGTTATGCGAAGCAAGTGGAGGTAAGGTGACTGTGTTGAATTTTTTGTTATTTTAGTTACACGTCATGAAACTAAGCTAAGTATTTGTACATATGTTGCACGCATAGACATATGTTGAAGAGTTGCAGTTGTTTATATAACCAGTTGTTTGCACTTGTGCCGCAATGTCAACTGGAACATGCGTATTAGCAACACCAGAATGATAAAAATCGCTGATGCTCGCGAGGATGCTGGCCCTGGACACTGCAATATAAATGTTCTTCAGCGTATGGTAAATAACCACAATTGACGCTAACCTCACGCGACGGCTGTATCGAAGGAGTACATATGTAATGTTTCTAAAACTGCGTAGGCAGCACTGCAACCACTATCGACGTTTCACGAGGGCTAGCGTCTATTTAAAAAGTAGTTCCGAGACGGCGTAGCTCTGTGGTAAAATGTTTAATTACCCCGCAGAATGCTTAGGTTTGATTCCCGCTGAAACCGTGACAACTATTCTTTGAATTCGTCGGTTGACGATACCGATGTCGGGTATTTCTTAACGCTACCACGTTAAAATTGCCCTTTTGTGTTCTCATCGTTCCAGGGTATGTGCTAATCTCTTGTGGCACCAGCGCCACATACCCGCCCGTGGGTGTGTGCCACTGTTTGGCGGGAAGTGTTGGATGACGTACGCGACAGGATTGGGACATTATTTATGTCTTGACAAGCACGTCATACTCGTCAAACTATCTTACCCTCTCATGCTAATTTTGGTTCACGCCAAGTTAAAAGTTAAGGGGATGACCACGGGAACACCCAAACGTCAGCGGATAGATAGATAGATAGATAGATAGATAGATAGATAGATAGATAGATAGATAGATAGATAGATAGATAGATAGATAGATAGATAGATAGATAGATAGATAGATAGATAGATAGATAGATAGATAGATAGATAGATAGATAGATAGATAGATAGATAGATAGATACTTAAAGTAATCAAAGTTCGCTAAAATATGCTTCGCATTTAATAATCTTCGTACACAAACCGTGACCGCCCTCAGCGCAAAGACATTGAACTAAAGGTTGCTACTATTACGAACAAGCTAATTTCAAGGCATGCTAAAGAAGTTCTTTTTAAAGTCTGTCATGCAGAATGAGGCAAAGAAAGGAACAAAAGATAGGGACAAACAAAGAGTTATGGCACTTGTCATTGCCATGCTACGTACTGATTCAACCTAATTCCACCCCCTCAGGCATGGTAATATAGGGTAGCACTGATTTTAGCTGGAAGAATGAAAAGCCACCTCAATTTCTAACTTAGTCTGTTTTCTGAGAAAGCTCCTGGGTTCAAAGATTTTGGACTTGCTCATTAGGTCTTCCTTAAATATGCGCACCTAGATTCTTCGCAAACTTTTTCAATATTGTAGTATGTTGTTGGAATCACTGTAGTAGAATGATGAAAAAAAAGGGGCACTGTGGCTCTCCCCTTCGAGTCGTTTAAAGCGGACGCATGAGGGAGCGTGGTATATTTTGTACTATACCTCAAGAAGAGTAAGTAAAACAGCGGCCAGCACGGATATATTCGGAAAGAAGCGTAAAATTCCAACATAGTAACTGCTTAGGCTGCTTAGTACTACATTCTTATAGGCACACCAATTGTGTGCTCGAAACGTTTCAGGAAAAAAATTTATATCGGGCACAACGTACTCTTACATGCAGTTTATTGCACAGATACCGGGAGTATATACGCACAATCAGATGGTTTGTTAGATTAAGCAACAACGAGAAAGAGAAAGCGAGGGCGAATGTGCAAACCTGCATATTCATATATTCAAATAACACTTCAATTCAAGCCATACTTGTATTCGTCATCTAACAAGTTGACAGATGAGGCACCGACACACTCTGTTCCAGCTTTGCGAGTGAAAAAAAGCTCGAGATATTCGGCCTTCCTTCTTATACCCATAACTTGCCTTTAATCTAGTGAATTGGGATAGTTGAACTTTACTCATGACGATCAGAACACAAAAAAGAAAAAACGTAAGAAAGTGTTGGACACGAGCGCTATCTAACAACGGAATGTTTGATGGAAGAAACGTGTTATATTTATGCTAACAGGAAGGCATTAAAAACCTTGACAGCCGCCACCAAGCACGTAATCATGTATGCTGTAGATACGAAATCTCAGCATCAATGAGAGCGATTGAAGGTTGGCCCTCGCACCTGTCTTCTGCTTTTTTTCGTACACTGCAGCAGTTACACGATCGGAAGCGGCTGCCTTCCTGCGCCTGGTCCTTGCCTCCACTACACAGCGACTGTTCCATCGCCTGCGAAGGGAACAAAAGGAGGACCTTGACGCTGCCGGTGTGGCCTCGGATCGGCAAAAACGTTCATTTTTGCCCCATGCATGCACGCCATGTCGCACCGTTTGAATAAGGTTGACAGTCAGTATGACATAAACGTTGTATTGTGTGCTGGCAAGAAGCCAGTAAGCCTGTGTGCGAGAGTTGACAATAGAATACCGAAGGGGCAGGCCAATGCGAGCGCTGAAGGTCGCTCTATAAAGCACCCTAAACGTTCCACTGGCTGTGCGAGCAGAGTGGTGTTCTTCACTCCATTGTCATACGGTTGTATTTGAATTGGGCAGACAGGACGTTTCCTCAACGACCGTCTAAGGAAGCATGCAAGTTCTCTGGAAGGTACACCATTCACGCGTCTTGCCATGCATTGCCAGCAGCGTGGCTGCACAGCTGAGTTTAACAAAACCACTGTGTTGATGAGGCATAGTGAACAGCGCACGCGTGCAATTGCTGAAGCATCTGAAATAAAAATTAAGCAGAAGACAAGTGCGGGAGCCAACCGTCGATCACTCTCACAGATGCTGAAATTACGTAGCTACTGTTCACTTCAATACATGCTTGGTGGTGGGTGTCGATGATTTTTTTTGTGCCTTCGTGTTTGCATATATACAACACGCTTCTTCCGTTAAACTTTCAGTTGTTACACAGTGCTTGCGTCCTGCACTATCTTGTATTTTTGCCCCTTTGGTGCGCTGATCGCAATGAGGACTTCCCATTACTTGGCATTAATCATACATAGGGGTTCAGTCACACTTGGCACATTGACTTGCCCTGTGGCTGCCCGCAGATCCTCGCTTGAGTTGCACATGATCTCAAAGCGAAAGCAGCATGCGAACCTGTGGGCGTTCTACCCTACGCAATTCTTTTTCTGGAAAGACTTGCGCCCAACAAGAATCGTTTTTTCTGCAAGAATAACCTGGAGAACACCAAAAAAACAACTATGGCAAAGAGCAATTGTACATGTATTCTCGATTAGGTTACACATTAGTTTGGTTGTTTATCATCGTGTAGAATCATGATATCTACATGTGTCAACATGAATTAAGGTGTGCTTACACACTGGTGATTTGGTGCTACAGTTCAACGTGCTTCTTTGACTCCCTGGCACCACGTACAAGCAACTCGGTGTTGCGGAAGACCTGAACCTTTGTGGACCAGTTGAAATATTTCAAAAAAAATTGCGCATCTTGCAACTTTTGCAATGCATATTGATGTTGCAGCAGAAGAGAAGTTCGCCGATGTATACAGTCCCCTCTTATTCGCTGTTTTATACAGCTTAGGGTTCTTTGCCGCACAAACAGGCATTGCGGGAATTGGTCTCACTTCAAGTACATATTCAAGAGCTATTCATGCATTTCATTTGATGTTTTTAAATGCTCTCATAGCTTGCACACAATAATATTGAAATTTGATAGACAATCATGCCATGGAAGGTATAAGGGATAGTATTATAAATAGGTCTAAAAAAATCAGACGAAATGATAATATACTGTCGACAGGAACCTAACCTGCGACATCTGAATATCGCGTCTGCTGCTCTTTCTATACACGACTTCACTGCCGGTGTGGCATGTCCCGATGAACGCAGCGTTCAGACTTAGATCTTCATATCAACACTTCATTTTCTTCAATAAGGGTAAAAATGTGTGTTCGTAATAAACGTCACCTTCATCTGTGTGACAATGTCACTTTTTTATGAAATAAACTTTTTCTCAAACTTCTGACTCTAATGAGGCAGCTTTGAAACTTCCTTTCAGGCAATTTTCTTAGTAGACAGATTTTCTTGGTATCTTTTGATAAACCGAAAGAACGCTGGTACGTTGGTGTTTTGTAGTATGGCCTTGTAGCGGTGAATACGAGGTGCGAAGATCAAAGGTTTGGGCACATTTAAAATACCAATGCTAGATGCTAGGAACTCGTTACCCTTGCGGTAAAATCAACCTTGCCTCGTACTTTAATATGCCACCCACTGTCAAGTTTAGTGTCATTTTAAGCGAGAGCATTTACGCCACCAGAACGTCGCTTTGGCTTTTCGCCGCTACTCGTGGGAAGGAATGCTTCTTTGGAATGGTGGTAATGGTGATGGGTACTTAACTAGAACAGCAGATGTACGTCGTTTTAGGTAGTGTTTCCTAATACTAATGTGTTAAAGCTAACAGCAGCCCTTAAAATGAACTTTATGCCTACACTTGGTGGCTGTAGCTAATGCGTGGAGTGTACTGGGTATTCGCAATATAGTCGTGAGTGTAAACTGCCTAAAAAGCGAGAACAAAAGCTCACTTTTTTAGTGTGTAGTATGCTTTACTTCATAAAAGTATTCCTTACAAAAACTACTCACTGCCACCGAAGCTAGACACTCCATCGCAGTATAGTGAGTTTGGCGAATGCACTTGCCAACAAGTGTGTTTGGGAACACGTGTCAATAAACGTTTCCGTGAGATAGCGTGCAAACCACAGCGGTAAAGTGAACTCCCGCAAAGTGCTGACAAGTTACCTAGTGTGACAGAGGTATGAAAAGCTAAATGTGGAAAAGGTGGGAGGATGTACTCCTCACCAATGGCATAAAAAGGTGCTCCTGGTGCACTGAGTAAGCTGCACGTGTATAGCGACTTCAGGATGCACGGAGGTAAAACTTCGACTTGCAGCAACATCGTGCACGCTTACTCACCCTATAATATAGCGTTCACAAAGCGCACCGTGCGTGTGATAAACTCTTCGGTCATTCCTGTTCACCCTGTGTCTTTGAAGGTATTCACTGCTCCCTCGAGTATGGTTGCCTTGGATGCGTTCCTGAGTGTGACGTAGTCACTAGATCAGTCGAGAGCAGTGTTTCGTTTTAGTGCGGTAACTGAGTGCCTGCTCTACAGACAACAAACATCTGTTGCATTCTTCATTTAACATCGGCGACACGCAATCAGCGGAAGCCCTGTTATCGGGATGTCCGGCATACCTCCCAACTTGCCTCGAAATGCCAATACAAAAGCAAGTGCTCATGCAAGTATCAGTTCTAAGAACAGAAACATGATAAAGTTAATGGCTGTCCTAGCGCAACTGTATGACAAAGTCAGCACGCAATAACCAGCTGGCTTTCTCAGAAAACTTTATTGCTGCGCACAAGTGAGAGTTTTCATCGCCATCCTAACATTTTGTCGCTGTATTTTATTTCTGAATAACTGCACAATATTGTAGCGAAAGGCAATATATATTTAAAAGAATCTGTGTTGAAGTGTGTATTAGTATCGTATCACTAAAAAGAGCGAAAGTTGACGTCTTCATTAGAACAATTTCCGTTTTCTGTAGTCCATGGAAGCCTGAAAGAAGGAAAGTTCTCTCGCATAAACAGTGGCTGCATCGGCACCCTGTATTCACGTTTTTTTTTGTTTCATGTTAAGTAGTAATGTGGTGTCTTGAGTTCGTAAGTTCATAAAGGCGCCATATTCAGACAGACTTTAAACGTTTCTTCCGCGGGAACACCGATCCTGTCTGGCAGACCAAAAACTCGGTTTATATTACGCCCAAAAGCACCGTAGGATGAAAATCGCGTGACGTTAATAATCGGGGTGCGCATTGTCAGTGATACTGTGCATAAAGTATTCTGATGTTCCCCCTCCCCTCGCCTTACAATGTATCGCCGCACTGCACAGCCATAGTTAGCTTTCCTTTTTTCTTATGCGGTAATGACTCAAAAATTTTCCCATGCCATTTGTTTGCGTCAATTGAAAGGCCATGTTCAAATGAGCTTCGACTGTCGAGTGATAAACGTGAATACACTCTAAAAAAGTAAGCACAAGAGTGTTTTGAGATGTAGTTTAAATTCCTATTGTGCCCTGACGTCACAACAGGGTATGAGCTTCTCGCCACGGGCTCATGTGAGATATAGTCAAGCTTCCACGACCGCTTGACACCGCTAATCCGTTGGTGACGCACAAACAGCCACTTTGAATGTTTTGGTACCAGACGTCGCCACGAAGAATGAGGCTGCTGTGTCAAGTCACCAGAATTAGTATTGTAGCCTGACGTCAAGCTAATCTCGATGTCGGTGGGTGAACCACAGGAACATTTACTTTAATGTCAAAATGAAATATCATACTACGCTTTGTTGAGCGTCAAACTTTTTGAGAGCCACCTTCTCGATCGAGAAACATGGCTGGCAGGTGTTATAGCAGTGTGAACTCACCTCCCGAAAAATTATACGTGGGGAGAGCAGTGATTTAACATCACTACTCTCCCCACGTCCCCATCCGGTTTGCCAGTTCTCCGCGACCGACAAACGACGCTATTCCAAGCCTTAACTATTTAGAAAACGCTTAATTTTCAAGTATGTGTGCATTTCGGATTGTTCATTTCACGGTGATGCTATTAATGGTACCAAGGTAACCTAAGGGCTCACCGGAAACTGGGCGCAAATATTGATATACGTCGGGCCACGGGCGTCATACCTCCAATTATTCTGGTACCAACGTTATTCGTGAGCTTTTACCACGCTCTAGTAGAGATTTCTGATAAAGAATAGTTTTATCAGTACTATTTTTACGTGTTCTTCTTACGCGTGAGCAGTTTTGTGGTGGAACCGTAACCATTATTAGCTTTTTTCTCAGGCTGTGTGAACACTGGCACTTTTATTACCAATGAAATATGAATAGGTCAAGGAATTGTTTTCGACTATCGAATCGAATAATAAACATTTCATCATCAACATCATCATCATAACGACGATCATTATCATGTCCACCCAGACACAATCTAGTCCTCCACCATAACTTTGACGCACCCTGCAGTCCTGAACGGCTGATACCATTTTATGTATGAAAATATCTGAAATTGCGCCCTTCAACTAACTCTTTCTTGTCCTGAGCCGGTTGTACTTCACAAAAAGCCGTCAAGGATAAGTGTCAACAAACGAGAGCTTTCAATATTTTACTGCACAAAAATATACACAGAGTACGACATTAGGCTGAAACTTATTGAAGATATTCTTGGTAATGCTCTCATTATAATTATCATGTAGGAAAAACATTATGCTCTTGAATTCTTCAGTGGCTGACAACCTCTTATAATAAGACGTATCAACACTTCTAAAAGTGAAAAGACCTTCTGCATTACACAGTCTGGTACTACAGCACAATGCCATGTTCCTTTCAGGCCAAAGCCCATTTTCTCATAGTCGCGCTGTCCATCCACTGTCTGTGCGTGCCCTGGAGTGGTGCCGGCTTCTCTCCCTGACACTTTTTCAGCTATCACAGGATGGCAGACTGTTCCCCCCCTCCAAAAAAAGCGAAAGCAAAACATAAAGAAAAACACGACATTGTCATTCGTATGGTCGTGGGCTTTCGCCGAACACAATTTCGAATCGACAAAGTGTCCTTGAAGTTTTAAACAATGAAGCTGTTTATGACAGCCATATTATGTTTGGCTTATCACATGTTGACTGCCCTGTGTGGACTACCAGAAATATGCCACAGAAATTGAGCGACTTCATCCAGTGTGTGCCGCCGAAATTTGTGTGTCCTATCAGAAAAATGTTGTTACGTAGATAAGGTGTCTTGAAAATTATATTGACTACGGATAAACAGGCAGGCGTACACGATGCAGCCCAGCCTGCACACGCGTTCAGACATCGCTTTGTTATTCGTCAACTTCAACTGTGGCGCCCCGTAGAATCACTGCTGGTGCTCGCTTGGCCCGAGCGGTATCGCTTCAGCCAAGGGACGTAAACAAAGCCAGAACGCGAGCGCGCGCTGGTACTATGAAGTGCCTCAGTTTGACAGGTCACGTCGGTGACTTGGCCCACGACACAATATACACACCCGAGTGCGGCGAAGTCAGATTTTTGCACAGGCCAACCACAGTGATAGCGTGCATAGCAGGACCGTGTCATCAGCATGGAAGCTGACATCCCGGTGAGGGGCGTCGTAGAGCAGCCGTTCGCGTTATTGCGAATCTCTAAAACGCAAGCGAGCCTGCGGTGGCTGCATTTCCGATGGGGGCGGAAATGTTGTAGGCCCGTGGGCTCAGGTTTGGGGGAAGGTAAAGAACCCCAGGTGGTCGAAATTTCCAGAGCCCTCCACTACGGCGTCTCTCATAATCATATCGTGGTTTTGGGACCTTAAACCCCCCATATTAATATCAAGACGCAAGCGCGCAATTTTACGTGCCTGTAGAGCTCTTCAGATAACATCGGGGGCCTAGTCTGATGTTAGAGTAACGGCAGGAAGGAGCGTGTCAAAACGCAGCGTGTGTTCTGGTCCGTACATGAGAAGGAATGGCGAAAAATCGGTAGTATCATGCCGGGACGTATTGTAGGCAAATGTCAAGAATAGAAAGGCAGCGTCCCACTCACGATGGTTGGAGCAAAAGTACATGGCGAGCATTTCTGTGATCATTCAATTTAGCCGATCTTTGAGCCCGTTGGTTTGAGGGTGATAGGATGTTGTGAACTTGTGTTTTGTAGCGCAAAAATGCAATATGTCCTGGATAACCTGGGATAGCAAGCAGCGACTCCAATTGGTAAGTAGTTCGCGAGGGGCGCCAGGGTGTAATATGACGTCTTCTTGGAGAAAGTCAGTGACATTGGTTGCACAAATGGTAAGAAGGGCCCGCGTGATGGCATACCAAGTGGTGTAGTCTATGGCGACTGCTATCCACTTGTTCCAAATGACCGATACAGGGAAAGCAAAGGTCCAAGTAGGTAAAGACCTACCCGATAAAGCATTTACAATAGTATATGAATGGACTGAATGAGTCCCGCTGGAAGGGTCTGGTTTTTTGCAGTGCTGACAGGGTTTGCAAGAAGCGACGTAGCTTTAGATGGATCGGTATAGACCAGTTCAAACGAAGCGACGTCAAGCCAGGCTATAAGATCTTGAGAATCCCAATTAACCAGCCATTGAAATATCATTGAGCTATGCGTAGACAGTCTGACGCATATTTCGGGGAATGACCAGGAGCAGCTCAGGTCCGTCAGGATACATGCTGTAGCGTTATAATACTTCATCTCGGAGCAGGAACATACGAAGAGACGGAGAAGTTGTGGGACCAGTCAGCCGAAAGGTGACATCTTTCATGTGATAATCAGGACGTTGCACATCTCCGATCTTGTCGAAAGCGGAAAGTGCCAACTTGCCAGCAGACTCACTGCTCTCCCGAACGTCCGGTGGGTTGACTGGATGACGCGACAAGCAGTCGGCATCGTTATTGTGGCGTCCTAATTTTTAGACAACTGCGTACGAATATTCTTGTAGCCGTTGAGCTCACCGGTCGAGACGTCCACAAGGATCTTTTAAGGGCGACAGCCAGCATAAGGCACGATGTTCAGTTACAACTGTGAATGGCCGTCCGTACAAATTTGGCCGAAATTTAGTCACTTCCCGAACGAGCGCGATACATTCGCGCTCAGTGAATGAGTAACTTCATTCCGCTGGCACGTCCTCGTATGCGAGGACGCACTCGCAGCCATCTTTGTGCCAAAACTGCTCCGATTCTGTGGCAACTTGCGTCCGTGCGGACATCGGTTGGAGCACACATTTCAAAGTAGCCGAAAATATATGGCGTCGTGAGTCGGGTGGTCAGTTCAGCGACTGCTCTAGCTTGCACAGTTCCCCACACAAAAGGCATATCTTTCTTCAGTTGTACCGTGAGTGGATGCACGACGTCCACGCAATTCCACACAAATCTGCAAAAGTAGGAGCAGAGGCCCAGAAAACTTCAAATGTCATTCGTGAAAGTTAGCAGAGAGAAATTTTTGATGGCGCGGATTTTCTCAGGACTGGAACGAACACCAAAAGAATCAACAACGTGACCAAAGACAGTGAGCTGGCGGTGGCCGAAGTGGCATTTCGATGAGTTTAGCTGCCGCCCTGCCTTGCAGAAAACAGAAAGAATGGTCAAGAGGGACTCGAGGTGGGTTTCAAAAGCTGGCGGGAAAACAATGACGTGATCAAGGCAACACAAGCGCAGAGACCATTCATAACCATGAAGGAGAGCTTCTATCCTTCGTTTGAATGTAGCTGGGGCATTGCATAGCACGAACTGCATTACTTTAAACTGATAGAGTGCGTCGAGGGTTATAAACGCTCTCTCTTCACGGTCGATTTAATCAACTGCTATCTACCAAAAGCCAGAACGAAGGTCGATGGAAGAAAAATAATTTTTGCCGCTTAGGTAGTCAAGGGTGTCATTTATTTGTGGCAGGGGATACATGTTTTTTTTTGTTACCTTGTAAGATTCTGGCAGTCGACACAGAAACGCCAGCTGTTACCTTTCTTTTTGGCAAAGACGACAGGCGAACCCCAAAGGCTTAGAGAAGGCTCACTGATGTTCCGAGCAAGCATGTTGTCGACTTCTTTCTGGATCACCTGGTGTTCGGTGGAGGATATCTGATAGGGCCACCGACGTACCAGATTTGCATCGCTGGTATTACTCTTATACTTTACGACGGTCGTTTCACCTAGTGGTCGGTCATGGATATTGAGGATGTCTCCATAATACGTAAGAAGGCCACGAAGCGTGCTGACATGCTTGGCCGAGAAATCAGAGGAGATCATTTTCGTTACGCAGTCTGGTGGAGTGCCAAACTCAAGACTGGCAGGTGACGATGTATTCTTTGTTAAGGTGGAAATGTCGTAGTCACCGGCCAGGGCAAGGGTTGCAAGGCATATTTTTAGGGGCAGTACCTTGAGCAAAGTCCAAAGTTCACAATAGGGAGACGTGCCACGTTGTCATTCATAGTGATAATCATGTGCGGGAACGTTGCATTGAGTGAATAGAGGAAAGTAGTGTTAGGTGGCACGATATAATCCCCGTCGGCCACAGGTGGATCGCAAGACGTCCATATACTTCACAGCTCGGCAAAACAGGCAGATATTGTCGACGGAGCATAGCCTTGGCGTGGCAGGGGCAAGAAGGTCAACGGCATGTGGTAGAGCGAGCTGAACAACACCAGCAGAATAGTCAATTAGAGCGGAATGCTCCAATAGGAAATCTAATCACATAAATATTTCACGTGGGCCATGGTCCAGGACGCCAATCAGAAGTATGACATCTAGCCACTCTGACGCGGGCGGCACACATCCCAGTGATAGCCGATATCGCTCTATCAGCTACTCGAACTACAGTGATTGGGGTAGGGGTGAGCATTTTTTTAGCCGAGCATGTAGGCAAGAGTTCATTTTTGATATGTGAGTGCCGGTGTCAATGAAGGCTATTGCAGGTGTGACGTCTGCATTTACGTTTATCAAGTTCGTGTGTCCGGGTAGCGTTGCTAGAAGAATTTAGGGCAGGGTGGCCAAGGCAGGCTCACCTCTAGGAGCCGCGCCCGTTACTTTCCCGTGAACTGGTGTTGATAGGAGGGTGAGGGAGAGTGGTGATGGTTAAGTGAGCGTGACAGGCATCCGGATGGCGAAGGTGAGTGTTTGGTCGAGCGGGCATGAGCAGCGATGTTGTCATGGTCAACCTGTATTATAGCATGCGGGAACAATTGTGTGGGGTCAGGTTGGCGTAGTGCGGATGGCTGCCAATTGCAGGAACTACGGAAATTGCGTGATATATGGTGGACTTCTCCACAGCAGAACCAGATTGGTCTGTCATCGGAGGTTGGCCATTCAGCCGATTTCCCCTAACGTGGATGATTCTACGGGCCACGGGACAAATTAGGTACACTGGGTAATCGGTCGAGTCTGTTAAATAGGCAAAGTGTCTGAAGTCTGGCGTTGGCAAGTTCCTGGCGCAAAACGATCTGGATTAAAAAACTCCTTCCGCAAGAATTTTCAGTGACACGGGCATGATCAGCAGTAGATGTGGCCTCGATTTTACGGTGGACGATGCAGCTATTATTGTCGGAACCAGGTGCATCTGGTGGAAAATGGGTGTTTTCGCAGGTAGATGTGGCAGACGTGTTGGGAAGACGCGAAAGTCGGGGAGTAATACGACAAATTTTCGTTGTTGAAAGTCTCGGCATTCATTAATGACGTCTTTCATTGTCGAAAAGTTGCTGAACACGAGGAGAGTAAAGGCATCAATCGCGATTCTTTTGAGAATGTGCGCGACTTTTTTGAATTTTGTCATCTTGTCGTCAAACACGCGGCTGAAGGCGACCAAATATTGAATGTATGCACCGAGTCACGTATGACTCGGTGCAGGGCTGCAGTCGCGGCACACGAGTTTTTTCTGCGCTGAACAATGACGCCCAATTGACCTGCTTAAAAGGTTATGAGTCCATGCTTGCAAATGTTCCAATCGTGATCTCTTCCTCGTGGTTTGAAAACTAATCTTTGGCCGTGCCCTCAAGGTAAAAAAAATCACAGTATACCCACGAGGTGAATAATGACGAGTAGTGTGAAGCGGACGGACGGCCACATGGACGGACTGACTGACGGACGAACGAATGAAAGCAAGAACGAACGCGTGGATGAACTCACGGATGGACGGATGGACAGGTGCATGGACAGATGCACTAATGGACGGATGCACGGATGGACAGACGGGCGCACGGACTGGTGAACGGATGGATGGTTGGACGCATGGACGAATGCAGGGAGGAACGCATGGATGCATGGATGGATGGATGGATGGATGGATGGATGGATGGATGCATGGACGCATGGATGACCGCAGCGACGGACGCACGGGTGGACGTATGCATGGACGAATGCACGGATAGATTGACGCACGGATGGACGGATGGACGCATGTATCAACGGATTGGACGCACGGACGGAGGGGCGGATGCATATATAAACGGAAGCAAGAAGGAATAGACGAGCGGAAGCGCGGATGGACGAAGGACGCTTCGCCCTACTTATCATTTACTGCATGCATATGCTGTGATTTCTATTATTTATCATACTGCAAGTAACGTCCTCTAATATCGTACCATTTGCGTTTTTCAGCGTATATGCATTTCGTTATATGTACAAGTACCACCCTCTACAGCAGGTTCAAAAGAGGTGGCTACATACGATCACGACGGAACGCTCAGGCCACGCCTTTTGGAGCTTCGCTTCTAAAAGAATATTGGCGAACATGGGCGTCGGGTCCCAGTTGTTTAGTGCGCTCACGCATTAGTACAGCTGAAGCTATTTTTCAACATTGTTGTTTTCGTTGTCGGAAAAGGCGGCCTCAGCCACGCAGTTGGGTCAGAACACCCGTGCGGTCCGTAACGGCTGGATGCGACGCTGTCGGGCGCTGGGTGGTTGGACTAGGCACGCTCAGTGAAGTTTTCCACGAATCCTCGTTCTCGTCGTTATCAACCATCGCAGAGGCAGCCAAGAAACGTCCGCTGCCTAGAATCGTCGTGGGTGTTGATTATGGAAGTACCCAAAACCTCCCCCAAAATGTCACGGGAGAAAAAGCATCAGAGAAACATAATTACTATTCATAGATAAACAGGCAGGCGTACAATATTGAGTCCAGTCTGCACGAGAGCTCCAACATCGTCTTCTTCCCTATCGAGTTGGTCTCTGGCGCCCCATCGCAATATTATGATTTCAAAAGAGTATGATTCGCAGAAACAAAATAAACTGTGCTGCCCAACACTGGTTCACTAAAAAAAAAAACGAAGGAACATGTATACCGTGGAGAAACGGGAAAGGTAATGGTGGCGGAGAGAAAACCGGAAACCGCGGAAGGCCTATACGCCAACGGTGACATGCCCGTAGTCTTTGAGAAATGCTTAGTTTCTGCGCCGGTTTGCGTCTCTGAAGTTTCGACTGCCATGTCGTGTTTGCGACTGTCTGAGATTTAACTCAAACCTCTTTGGAGCTAATTATGAACGCAGAAGCAACCTAGCATCACTTAGTTAAAGCCTAGCAATGACCGAGAAGCAACCAGATTAGTCCTCAGAATTTTCTAGATTCGCTGCGCCGAGCCTTGCGTACATGAGTCTGAGCTAGCTTCTCCAACATTGAAATTTTTTTCATGCATCTAAACATACTTGAGGCATCGTTCGGCCCAGTGATTTTATTTATTGCGTTTATAGAATACGGGGCTTAAAGTACAGGGTTCATCCGACTTTCCCTCTCCATAAACAAATGTCCATGAGATGCTTTAGGGAAGAAGGTTCCAAAAATTTTGATGACTTGGGCTTCCTAGCGCTTAACTGAACCTAAGTACACTGGCCTTCTTTACATTTCTCACCGATAGGAATACAACTGCCACGGTCAGGAATTGAACTCACGCCCTCGGGCATACAGCACGAGACTACAAGCTAAGCTATCACTGCAAGTTTATTACAAAATTTCAATTACTCTAACGCGCCGAGATTTTTCAGCCACGGCGTGTTCCCACAATGTCAGTCCGGCAAAGTGCAGTTACGGCTTAAATTAGCTTTCAGTTTGCTTGGACAATTATACATCTCTGAGTAGCTCTATTTTCTCTGTTAGGCAATATAGCCTCATTCCCTTGATAAACATTACTCTCCCACTAGCCGTGCAATTGCTTTTATCCCAATATCAAGTGACAGTCAATCTCAATGAAAAAATAAAGGTGAAATATATAGCCAATCAATGTAACAGCAGCAACCTCGCACTGATAAGACCTCTGGTAAGTTATTTTAGTGGATGCCTTACTACGTACCCCTCAGCGCTTGAGCACGTGTGTATGAATGCTTGATGTTGATGCTGAATCGGTTGTGATGCAAGGACCACTGATTGTCAAAGAGTGCCAGGACATAAAATGACATGTAAACGATGATTGTGTAAAATGCGGCCTTACGTTATGGGCAATCAAGTGTGTAAAAGATATAATTGATAAAATCCTCACATTAACATGACTGAGCATGGTGAGAATCGGTGGTCTATTGGTCATACGAGAAACATTGTTAGAATAATGAATTGCCACGAAGGTCTCGTGTTTTCTAAACACCAAGGGCTGAGAGGCAGGTGATTCCTAGAGCGCAAATATCACATTAACAGTGTGATGTTATTGGGGCAGGACCGCTCCAGAAAGAATCAGACAGCACGCCAGTGCACAAACACACGTCCAACTTCTATTGTACCCTTCACACATGGACAACCCACACATTACGAAGTTCCTAACACAAAAACACGCGGCTAAACTAAATGAATAAGTAGAACGTTCGGCCTACAGTTCAGGTCGTCGGGGTAGTAGCCTGGGCCGTCGTTGATGCCCCGTCGGCAACATTCAGTGGCGAAGTCGACGTTGGGCGGCGTCGTCACCTGCAGTGACGAAGTCGGGAGACGCAGGGTCGCCGCGTCGAAGTCCAGTGGCTCAGCGCCACTGTCGACGAACTGGAGCCGACGACCCACGTGTTCCGGCGGCAGGGAGTTGTGCCCTTGAGCGCCTGTAGTCCGCCTCGGAAACCCACGCCAGCCCTCCTGGAACAGCGGCGCAAGGGCAGGTTCAGGCACCCGGCGCCAGCTCTCCACGACCAGCGGGACAGGACAGGTTCAGGAACCTGGCGCCAGCTCTCCTAGACCGGTCGTCTAGCGGAGGCTGAGCTGTCCACTCGGCTAGTACGAGTGTCGCGACGTGGCCTGGGTCGTACCTATGGGCCAGACGCCCAACGAGGTAGTCCTGCCTCGAACGACGTACCTCTCGCACTGCCGAAGGCACGGGTCACCCACGCTCGAGACCGCGCCTCACGAGCTGTCGTCTTCCTCGTAGGCACCGCCCGGCACATACACGCACACATCACATCCTCTTCGCCACCGCACGGCACACGATTGTCGTTTTTTTTTTTAGTTTCTGTTTCGCGTCCGCGCAGCACATATTATGACATCACCCCCTTTTCCGAGAAAGTTGTTTGCAACTATTCTACTACAAGGGCGCGGGGCGAATGAATGGTCACTGCACTGCACGGTCACTGCACGGTCCCTGCACTGCACTGCATTGTCTTAGGGGTCGCATGTACATAGTAGCAGAATGTTCACAGAAGGCTGCTTACAGTTCGGTTGGAAAACTACCGTACAAGTAGGGTTGCTATGTCGCAACTAGGAGTCAACTATTTACGACTGAGGGCTAGTAGTATTAAGAACCACGTTGCTACCTAAACGGCAGTTATGCGCGACTCAAGTAGTCGCGCTCTTCGTATTTTTTGAGCATGTTGATATGAAAAATCTTGTTTTTCCCAAACACATCGATGACGTAGTCGACATCATTCTTCCGTTCGATGACTTGGAACGGCCCTTTCCACTGCATTAACAGCTTGTTGGAGTCAGTCGGGAGCAGAATTAAAACCTTGTTGCCTGGGCATAATTTTCTAGGGCGACTTTTCCTGTCATAATAGGTTTTCTGCTTCACACGAGCCTTCTCCAGCTGTTCATGGGCTATCTTGCAAGTCTCCTCTAGGCGATTGCGCAAATCAAAGACGTAGGTGTAAGTCGTTCGCGTTTCTGCGTCTAGCCCCTCATTTGTCCACAGTTCTCTCAGCACGGTTAGCGGTCCTCGGACGTGGCGGCCGTAAATGAGCTGAAACGGAGAGAACCCGAGGCTTGTCTGTGGAACTTCCCTATATGCAAAGAGTAGCGGAGCTAGGTACCTGTCCCAAGATCGAGGTCTCTCTTGGCACATTCTCTTTAGCATTGTCTTCAGGGTGCCATTAAATTTCTCCACGAGACCATTCGCCATCGCATGATATGGGGTTGTCTTTAGCATCTTCACGGAGAGAAGCCTGCTAACCTCGTTCATTAATTCTGAGGTAAAACTTGCCCCTTGGTCGGTGACGATTTCCTTTGGCAAGCCGATGCGGGAAAAAATCTCGATGAGTGCTTCCGCAATGTGAACTGCATCGATTGCGGGCAATGCTACAGCGTCAGGGTAGCGAGTCGCAAAATCGATAAGTGTCAGAACATATCGGTTCCCACGGTCCGATCTTGGTGAAAATGGGCCGATTAAATCAACCGCGACCCTTTCAAAAGGTGTCCGGATAAGAGGCATGTTGCCTAGTGGTGCGACTCCAACTTTTCCTTTAGGGGTAGTTCTCTGGCACTTGTCGCAAGACTTGACAAAGCGCTTTACGTCTCCGTTCAGGTCAGGCCAATAAAATTCTTCTAGGACACGATCAGTAGTTCTTTTGATGCCTTGGTGTCCCGCCATGATACTGCCATGCGCAATGTCCAGTATGCCTACCCGGAACGCTTTCGGAGTGACCAGCTGTTTAAACGTCCTGCCAGTGGCAAGGCGGTAGCGTCGATAAAGCAATCCTTTATCTTCGATGAAATCGTAACAGTGGCCCTTTCCCGATTTGAACTCTTTATTCACTTTAGCAAAGACAGCTTTGAGTGTCGGGTCATTTCGCTGTTCCTCGACGAGTTGGGCTCTGGTAACGTCAGGTAAGAGCGTTGTTGACACGTACAAACGCCTGATATTTTCTTGGCCTTGTTGATTGGCTTTGGTTTTTGCCACGCTTGAAGAAGCAGATCTTGAGGTGACAGGTGACTTGGTCGGGTGTGCTTGCGCAGGTAACTCATCCACCTGGGTATGAGTCGCCTGCTTCCAGTCAGAATCTGGATCGTATGGTCCTCTGACGCCTGGAAGATTTCCCAGCACAAGGTCATAGAGGGGTTGATCCATACAAGCCACTTTCAGCATCCCTGTGAAGTACGGCGTGTTGACTTGTACAATAGCTTCCGGGAGATGGCTAGTTGACCTGTCTAGGAGAACGACACTGATTTTCTTGCCTGTCAGGCACACATCAGGAACGAGCTCCCGTCGGACGATTGCCGTGTTGCATCCCGTATCGCGTAAGACTCGAACCTCTCTTCCTAGCAGCAGACCTTCGACCACTGGCATCCCGTCGGCCAGGAAACGTATTGTACCCTGCACGTTCTTGTCGTCGTGGTGACTTGAGCAAGGAATCTTCCCTCCTGGACGCTTGGCTGTTTTTCTAGCACCAGCCCGGGCAGAGTCAGGTTCGCTAAATGCGCACGAAGAACTCGGTTTGTTGTTCCCATGCTGGTTTCGGCAAGTTTCTGTGACATGTCCCGTTTTACCGCACAACTTGCATTTCAGCATCTGCTTAGGTGGATTGCGGCAGTCAGGAGCCAAATGTCCGAAACGATGACACAGGATGCACTTGAGTTGCGGTTTCCGCGACGCTTCGGTAGGCTTTCCACTGGATTCTTTCGCGGGGTCAGGACCTTTTCCTATATTAGTCAAATTCTGCGCCTCAAGGAAGCGATCCGTCAAATTAGCGAGTTCATCTAGTGACTTGCACTCTCGCTCTTTTAAGAAAACAACCAGCTTCGGATGGCAACAACGCAAGAATTGCTCAGAGATTACGTGATCCCTTAGACCTTCATAGGTTTGGGATACGTTTGCCATGTCTATCCAATGGTCGAAATAACTGGTAATTCTTGCTGCTAACTGTCGTCCAGTTTCACCATCTGCTGCTCGTGCTTTCCGAAACTTATCTTGGTAGCCTTGAGCCGTAAACTGAAATCTCTGCAGTAGAGCTTTCTTTACTTTTTGGTAGTCCAGCGAATCAGCGGCAGTCATTCGGCCTATCACGCTTAACGCGTCACCCGTTAGGCACAGGCTAACAGCGAGACCCCATTTTTCTTGCGGCCAATCCTGTCCTGTGGCTACGCGCTCGAATCGCTGCAGATACGCGTGCAGATCATCGCGTTTCTCGTCAAATACAGGCAGTAACTTCTGCGGATGGAGGGGTGAGGAGGTGCTGGGCGCAGTCAAAGCGTCATTAGCTGCTACAGGCATATTCTGAGCTCCTTCCTGAAGCTTTAGCTTAAGCTGCAGAATTTCACGCTGCCTCTCGTCAGCTTCTTTGGCTGCCTCTCACTCTGCAGCTCTCTCATCCCTTAGCTTAGCCTGTTGGGCCTCAATCCACTTGTTTAGCTCTGCACCCGAGAACCCTAGTTGGAGCCCTATAGCGGCGAGTTTTTCCAAGTCCATGGTGCAGTCTGAACGTGTGTCTGCTTCGAGCGAAACTGTCTTCTTTCACTGGTTTAACGAGCGGATCCTGGCAGGCTCGCCAGTTTGTGATGTTATTGGGGCAGGACCGCTCCAGAAAGAATCAGACAGCACGCCAGTGCACAAACACACGTCCAACTTCTATTGTACCCTTCACACATGGACAACCCACACATTACGAAGTTCCTAACACAAAAACACGCGGCTAAACTAAATGAATAAGTAGAACGTTCGGCCTACAGTTCAGGTCGTCGGGGTAGTAGCCTGGGCCGTCGTTGATGCCCCGTCGGCAACATTCAGTGGCGAAGTCGACGTTGGGCGGCGTCGTCACCTGCAGTGACGATGTCGGGAGACGCAGGGTCGCCGCGTCGAACTCCAGTGGCTCAGCGCCACTGTCGACGAACTGGAGCCGACGACCCACGTGTTCCGGCGGCAGGGAGTTGTGCCCTTGAGCGCCTGTAGTCCTCCTCGGAAACCCACGCCAGCCCTCCTGGAACAGCGGCGCAAGGGCAGGTTCAGGCACCCGGCGCCAGCTCTCCACGACCAGCGGGACAGGACAGGTTCAGGAACCTGGCGCCAGCTCTCCTAGACCGGTCGTCTAGCGGAGGCTGAGCTGTCCACTCGGCTAGTACGAGTGTCGCGACGTGGCCTGGGTCGTACCTATGGGCCAGACGCCCAAGGAGGTAGTCCTGCCTCGAACGACGTACCTCTCGCACTGCCGAAGGCACGGGTCACCCACGCTCGAGACCGCGCCTCACGAGCTGTCGTCTTCCTCGTAGGCACCGCCCGGCACATACACGCACACATCACATCCTCTTCGCCACCGCACGGCACACGATTGTCGTTTTTTTTTTTTTAGTTTCTGTTTCGCGTCCGCGCAGCACATATTATGACAAACAGCCTCTGCTGAATACTCGAGGAAATTTATGCTACTCAGAAGTTAGATTGCTAACACGTCATGCTGAATGCGTGCCTGTACTGTTTTAGTCGCTTACGCAAAAAAGACAAGAAAATTTACGCAAGAAATAGCCATTGACGCGATAAAAAAAAACGACAAAACGCGTAAGATTCTTCCAACATCCTTACACCATGCGTATATCTTATTATCGCCTTCGCCATCACTAGCGCTTTACAGCAGTGGTGGCATTCAATCCTGGGACACAATGATATATCTTCGCAGAACCCGTTGTTGCGCGGCTGCTGTCACACTCTACGGGGAGACAGGAAAATGCGGCACAAGGTTGTCGGTGCTTCTCGGCACCAGGTGCGTCAAGACGCGGAATTTTAGTATATGCCGGACAACAAAGATATGACAACCGAATGAGTAACTTTACGGGAAAACCGCTCTACATTAAGAGAAATACTATTATTCTCTTTCCCATCCTTCAAACAGAGGCAGAAATTGCTTTAGAAACGACAAAAGGAGGTAGGAATTCATACAATAAAAATGAAAAGAAGGAACTATCAGTTGAGGTGTTACTACGAAAAAAAAAGAATCAAGTTCGCGCAGGGCAATTGCTTCAAATGCAAACCAGGAAATATACGAAGATATGCAAATGAGTAAAAAAAGTCCACCAACACAGCCACTCGATAATGGCATGCCCCAGTTCTAAGCAAGACAAGCACTCCACAATGACAACAACATGTGTAGGTTGGTATACAGTCTAGAGGCCATTACCCCACAGCGAAGCGTGTTGAGGGCGATACCTAGATTTTATAGGTCGCGCTCTCAGCTGTAAAAACCAGGTGGGTAGTCTGAATATTACCACAAATATTATATTCCTGACCAAACTTACCACATGCATTTTTAGATTTTTAGTAAAGTTTATTTCTTTGGAGGAAATGGCAATGAAGTGAAGTTTGCATTATATATATATATATATATATATATATTATATATATATGACGACGCCGCCAGCGATGGAAAGGAAAATGGTAGAGCAGAATGGATCAGGGAACACTCCGAGGTTAAGGATATCATAGTTGAAATTTAAAAAAAAGAATGGACAAGGGCCGGGCAAGTAGCGCGTAAACAGGACAACCACTGTCATTGAGGATAACTGACTGGATTCTCAGTGAAGGCAAGCGGGTTAGGGGGAGACAGAAAGTTTGGTGGGAAGTTTTTGGGTACAAAGTGGCAGCAGCAAGCAGAGCACATATTTGACTGACGGATCATGGGAGAGGCCTTTGGAGTTTGTCCTGCAGTGGGCGTAGTCAAGCTGAATATATATATATATATATATATATATATATATATATATATAGAGAGAGAGAGAGAGAGAGAGAGAGAGCATCGAACGCGTCATTCGGAGGTCGTAGGTTCAATTCCTGCTCACACCTGGTAATTTTTTCATCCACTTTTCGTTCTTCTTTCTTCTTATTTACATTCCATTGGTTCTAATAACTTCCCCTGTACATTCCTTGGCATTACTGTCTGTTATATCTCATTAATATTGTGTTAAAACACGGAAATACGAGCCCTTATGTATACACTTCTCTCCCTTATATATATATATATATATATATATATATATATATATATATATATATATATATATATATATATATATATATATATATATATATATATATATATATATATATATATATATATAAATATATATATATATATATATATTTGAAGACTTGGCTACAAGTCTTTTTCTTTTTAAATGTGTCCACGCACCAACATGTCATTGCTTAGCTGCACGTATACGTCATTTCTGTTTTCTTTGAAAGTGTTTTCGCTTCTATTAGGTCCTCTCCTTTTATAAAGTTTTTACGCTAATTTGAATGCGCTAATTATTTAATATTTTTCAGGAAATTTCACAAACAAGTTCGGATTACTTGTCCACTCTTTTTTGAATTCACTAATGAAGTCCAGAATAATTCAATTGGCTGCAATCTTCAGTCTCACCTGATATATATATTTCATCAGGTGGGTGTTCCCGTTCGATGGTAATTGAATCGTAACTTTCAAGCAGCAGACCGCTCACACATGTTCAACTTGGACGTGACGGAGAACTATAGCAATACAGAGTAAACAAGTTCATTGGCTTTGCGCTCTGTTCACCACCAACAAACTGGTTTCCTTGTTGGCAATGAGTTCGCAGTGGTCTACTTTGTGTGAATGCAGTACGCGCTGCTTCAGAACAGAGAGCATTACTGCTTTAAAATGAAACTGAAGAAACGCATTAAACTACCATTCGTAAAGTTCATACAAAACGAAAAAAGTAGACAGCTAGAACTTGGATTATCTGTTAGAGAAATCTTCTTGAATTCACGTGCTTGTTCTCATAATTTATAAAAGCACTTTTGTTTAGTCAGCTTAAGTTTCCATTCAAACAGACTGAACGACGCCTCCTTAATTAAAGCCGCAGTTTACATTGTGATGCTTACACGTAAAACACACACACACACACACACGCACGAACACAGGCACACACACACACACACACACACACACACAAATTTGATGTCCCCAAAGTTATGCAGATAAAACTGATCGGTGCAACTACATCAGTCTGAAGGAGGCAGCATCCACCACGATACTGGTAGCACTGAAACTACTGCTTCGGTACAAGTTCACTGACAGACAATTTGGGTGAGAGATATGGGAAAGAACTTTCTTGAAAACAACACTAATATAAGGAAAACTATGCTAACTTCTCAAACATCGCTTCTGTTGTTGCTTGGCTGCGCCCTGGGCTAAGGCTTTAAGCCCATGTAACTCAGGTATACTTCTTTTCGCAGAAGGTCGTCACTCTAATTGGATGTTTGTTTTTTTCTGTGTAGTGTTGTCTGGCTACCTTTCAGGCCAAAGAACTTGAGTGCAAATGACTATAGGATATCCTTGCACCACGAGTGTTTCCACATGATCAGATTTTATTATTTCTTTTCATTTGTCAGACAAGAACTTGCAACGCGAAGTAAGACAACATGATCCGCAACAAAACTTCCAGAGCCAGGAAGAAAAAAAGGAAAAAAAGAACAACCACCTTGATAAGGGACGACTATCTATTGCGAACGGAAGAGAAGTCAAAACTATGGAATTGGAGGATTTGCAAGTGCCGTCCGTCAGTGGCTGTGGGGAGGAGGGTGGGGGCATATATAGGAGTGACTGGGATGCAGCCTTTCATTATCAATAAAGCAATATATGTCACTGCTCATCCTCATGGTTACGAATCATAAAGATTAACGTATATATATATATATATATATATATATATATATATATATATATATATATATATATATATATATATATATATATATATATATATATATATATATATATATATATATATAATAGGCAGGCATGGTGGTTGAGTGGCCGTAGCATTGCATATAGTCAAGAAGATCCTCCGTGAGCGGTGACAGCGTGTTTTATTTCGACGTTTTGGCCTAGGGTCTGGCCTTCGTCAGGACCCTGATCAGCTTTTCGATGGAGGCAAAAATGCTCTAGGCCCGTGTGCTGTGTGCTCACATTTGGGTGCACGTTAAAGAATCCAAGGTGGTCGAAATTTGCAGAGCATTTCACTACAGCGTCTCTCATACTCATATGGTGGTTTCGGGACGTTAAACCCACATATCAATCAATCGATTACCTCACGACCATTCAGTCAGCATGCGTGTACACTCTCCACTACATCACAACACGATACAGAGCCGCCTGAAATGAAACAGGATTGTGTAGGCACCGATGAGTCGTTTACGCACTGCGCGGACAGTCCTGCGGATACTCCAAATAACGGGTGCTTTAGTCCACAAAGAGAAAAGTGTCCTACACTTCGGTCCCATGTGCAGTCCTTTGCGCACATTTGGTCTTTTAGAGGAGCAAAGAGCCCTTTTCGTGGTAACTGCGCAGTTACTCAGGAATTTTTAGAGTGTATGTGCGCGTGTACATCTTTGTGAGCTCATTCTTGCTGAGAGAGAGAGAGAGAACTGAACAGCATTGGGCGTGTGTTTTTCTTTTCTGTCAAAGCTCTACTTTGAGCTGTAAAAGACTATTTATGTGGAATAAAAACTAGCTAGACCGACTCCTTATTAGGCCTTCATCGTGCGAAAAACCACGGTCTTTCACCTTCTCCCTGGTCCAGTGGGTATACAGCGGGGTAAGCTTAGAAGCAGAGTTTGCCACTGTACTCGAGTCTACTGGTTTATCCTTTACCACTCTGAAAATTGCTGCGATCATTCCCAATTGCCGTCAACAAGCTGATCAGGTTAATTAGAGACTAAAGCACAAACTTTTTTGGGGCGCTTCTGGTCTGGCAGAACTGAACCATTTAAAACGGTTCGTCACAATCGTCAGCTCTCAGCAGCTTCAATAAAGCAGCAATGACGCTATTCTTTTTTGATCAGAGAAAACAATTTTCTTGAAACATCAAATTCTCTGACTGGTTCATAAAACTTGTTTTCATTTATCACAGAACAAGTAGAGACGTTTTCACGCCTTGTACTGTAGCCCGCTTTGCAATGCTACAGTACAAGGCGTGAAAGATTCACATAGGCGGCCCGTACCGCAAAAAAGGACAATCGTCACAGGAGAAATCTGAGCAAAATGTCACTATATTAAAACTATCCCTGGTAACATGTTCATTTCCTCGTTACAATATAACTGAGTGATTACTGTGGTGAAGGAAAACTTCGCCTTAGTTGTTGGTTTACCCAGCGTGCAGCTGACAGTGACCACTGTGGAGCCCCCTTACCCCCCAACTTTTTTCAGTAGAACGCCCGCGCTCCCCTTGCCCCCGCCCCCCCCCCCCCGCCCTGGCTTATACGCTTATGATTATAGAGATAGGTTGAGCTCGCCATCGTTCGTATTCGGGGAAGATATAAGCCACAGCAAAGGCATTCCAACTGTACCTTTTGGAATACGAACGAAACTGGCCCGGAAACATGCACGGAGGTGGCCTAAGCATGGCTATCACCCCACCGACCACCCTTTCCACATCGCCTCGTTCAAACTGTTCGATGAAGGCACAATTGGGAAATAGCCTATGAACGTTATTCAGCAGATATACAATCCCCGGTATAGGTCATATTTGGCGTTCATATGAATTGTGAACAAAAGCCACTGTGCTCAAATTACCAAAGTGGTTTTGTTTTCTTTGTACTAACTGTGTGCTCTGATGTTTTATGCACTATTTGGAAAACAGCACGTTATGTACACTCTTCAGCAGGTCTTGGTTAAATACTGGCTATATCCAAGAAGTCCCACATGGCATGTCCGGTTTCATGGCTATATAAAGCACTTTAAGTGGGGCGTTATTGAAAGTGTATAGGAATAACTTGTTTTCCAGTAATTGTTTTCCAAATTCATGTCAAACGCCAAACTACTCTTCTAAATATGTAAAAGAGAGCTTTGGGATGCCGCCATAGAAATGTCCAATATAAAAATAATGGACACTGTCTTGCATTTTGGACTAAAACTGACCATGTAATCCGTGCATCAAGAAGGATTCGGGTGAGATTTGTTTATGTCTTGAAGCTGCATTGAAACTTGGAAACTTTTGAAACGAAGTGAGCCAGGAACTCCTTGTTATTGGCTACAAAGAGACATGAAAGTTATTGGAGCTTCATCAACGACAGCATCATAGTGGATTAATTTGTGGTAATATAACTTGGTGGGGCATCCTTGGCCCATAAACTCTCAGGTAACTATTGCGCTGATAAGGACTTACCATTGGAAACGATGAGACAAGCACTGGTGCTAACTAATCAGCTTATTCCTCATGATAAAACAAATTACCGGAGCCACATAACCACGCACGCGGAATCGTAATAATATCATGCACTTCATACGTAAGAGCGGATGAAATTAGCGAAGGTGCACAGGCAAAGTTTATATTTGAATGAGTATAAACTACAGGCTTTATCACTGATACAACCATCTGCTTTATCCTTGATGGGCACGCTTCCAAGGCATGCCATGCATGTTCATTCTTGCTTTTGCAGATAGTCAACGTCTCGTTGAATCGCGTGCCACAATTGCAACTGGAGCTCAGATGAGCGGCAAGGTGTGCTCCTTTATAAACAATATTCTTTACACACTGTGTTAAGACAGAGGTATTTCATACATGTTAGTACAGGGGCTGAGCAGGGTGAGGTGTGTAGATGAACCATTCAGGCACATTACAGCTTTTCTGAGCTGTAAAAAAATCAAAACAAAAGCCCAGCGAGTTTTCGCTAATAACAATAGGCTAAAAGCACAGCGGAGCTGATCAGTTTCTAACATGTCCTGGTCAGGTTGAGTAATCAATTATACAAAATTATATCGACAGATAACGATTCCTTGTGCCTTTGGCATAGTCGCCTCTAGCATGACAATACTTATAGCGCGAGAACAAAACTACGACACAGAGGCAAGAAGGACACGAAAGACACCTGTCTTCTCAGTGTCGTCGTTTTGTTCTCGCGCTATAACTATCGTCATGCCAATACGAACTAGCCCAAGCTGCCACACGCCTCTAGCAATTTCACCCACACAACTTCATAGAATGCTCTACAACGAGTGGAGCCCAGCCGTCTCACTCGGCAGCGCACCGTGATTACCGGCAAGCGGCGTCTTCATCGGCAGTGTGAAGCTTCCTCGGTTTCTCCGCATCTGCGTCTAGCTCCGGCGCCATAAGTGGCGTTTATACGAAACGAAGAGGCACATAGCACAGTCGGGTGATACGTAACGTGTGGCGTGACCGGACAATATGTGATGCGTTGATGTGTCTAAGTAGAGCGTATACTACAGCAGGACAGGGTTCAAAACAAGCTTGAAAAAGTGAAACCACGAGAGTTTCAAGCCACCTGTGGTGCTTCGGTTTTTAGATTGCAATATGTCGTCATTTAGTGTAGCGCGCGGCTTTACCAAAGCCCGCTGCCCACTTAAGAGACCAAGATTCAAGTAGCAGCAAGATATGGTACTTCGTTTTTAGTGTTAGTTCTTTTTTTTGTTTCTTAAAGCTATCCCAACGTTCTACGAACCACTGCAAAAGTAACGCCAAATGTCAAGCGAAACACAAGAAATTTTTCAGGGAGCGTAATTTTTCACTGCGCCACAGAGCGAGGTTCAACGCAAAGGCCGATAAATGTTTGGCCTGTGTGTTATTTGCGAATAGGAAACTCAGACTGCCTTTGTTCAATACGCTGCTCTTAAGAGTTTACCGGCTGCTAACTCGCAGGGAAAGAAAAGCTGAAAGTAGTTGAGGTTCGGTCAGTCGCAAATGGCGAACGTGGGAATACTATAAAATTAGCAGGATCGGATTGCGCCAGTTTGAGCGATGAAATTCTTTTTTATACAGTTGAACAAAAGGCCATTGGCTTGTGCACTGACAGGCCGCTTTTGCGATATTGCGTAGCAAGTAAATGTAGTATCGAGAAACAAAAAAAGAAAGACCCATTAGCTCTGAAGACTGATACCTAAATATAAAAAAGCGGCCATCCACAGCTGCAGCTTGATCGCGGCTTTGATGAGTGGGATGAAGAGATCTTACCTTTCTACCACTTTGGTGGGGCCATGCATAGCTCTTAGATAAGAACACATTGCAGCCTGCTGACGGCAGCGTCCCCAAGTGGCTTTACTTTCTTTTGGCTCCACTTTCAGTGCTTCGGCGCTTCGGCCGTTTTGACCACTCTCCCTGTTTTTAGAACACTAAAGTGCGATAAAACTTGCGCTTTGTCTAGCGCACATGCGGCCACGGGGGAACGCAGCCTGAAATTTTTCGTGAGCCGTAATGAACATCCTAGCAAGTCGAGTCTCGTGTGAGCACTATCCGTGCGGCGTCATACTACGGAGTTGCACACTCAAAGTGGCAAAATCTTGCGAAGTACGTGGCACAATCCGCTCTTCTGCAGCATGTCTCTTCACCACACAGCTGCGGTGTTGTTGCGAGCACACGTTAAGAACTGAAAACCGCTATATTTTGTTACTTGTTCAGGTAATAACTAGCGTACGTAATAAGGTGGTGTCATATATAAAGTTAGACAAAAAACCGCCTTTTTCCGCTTGTGAATCATTGCGCAGATTCGCTATTTCCGGTCTAACAAGAATGGCCAGGTAACCAATGTGGTTTTTGTCTGACGGCCACTGGAAGGTCGCAGACAAGGGGATTTATAACTATTTCACGCTTACTACACAGCAAACTTGTGCGCGGCCAATGACTCTGCCACAAAGTGAATACTGGCTCAGCCATCCAGGCACTGATTTCATCTTAATCGTTCGTGCGACTTACAGAGACATTGCATGCACAGAACGCCGAGCCTCAGATTCCGTCGCGATTGCAGCAGGACACCTTTGCGCAGCAGAAATGATCTGAATACCACTGATTTCAGAGGGCGATATTCGGGCGTCTACTCGTGGCAAAGTAGCGAAAGGTTGTTTCCTTCCGGGCACTGATTTCGTCTTAATTCTCCAGGCGTCTCACAGGGACTTTGCACTGAACGCACAGGCACTAATTGCGTCACGATCGCAACAAGGCACCTTGGCGCAGTAGAAATAAATTGGTCTCAATACCACTGATTTCGGAGGGCGTTATTCAGCTGTCTTTTCGTGGGAGAGTGGGAAAAGGCTGTTTGCTTTCTTTTGCACTGGTTACAGAAATGTACTTTCCTCTGCTGCACCGCTATTCGCGTTGGCCAAAGCAAGCGTGATCTTCCGCGCTTGACCGATAATGACCGCCGTCGGCACCCAAGCATGCGAACGACCCTTGCAGGCGTGTTTTGAGCACCGCTGAATGCCCGCCAGAACGTTCTATTACTCACTCTGTAAATGCGCTTAGATGCAGTACATTGTATCAAGAAGTGGCGTGAAATTTCTCGTTCCGATTGTCAGCACGGGTCGCCGTCAAGTGAAAGCCATTTTGCGTATGCATAACACTGTCCGATGGATTGAAATCGGACAGAAGTCGGCTGTTTTTGCGGACTTCCAGAAAAGATTATTGCACATAAAAAAAGCAACTACACATAGACACACACAATGGCACTACGAAAAGACGAGTGCAAACATGGCGACGTTACCGGAGATGTAAAACACATGTAAAACCACGAGCGCTTAAGTTGACGGAATGTTCTTCTGTAAAGAGAGCTAAAAAGTACGTAGTGAAAGAAACTAAAAGACCTAGCCAATAAAATAGGAAAAGCACAGATTGATCAATTGATGATTGATATGTGGAGTTCAAAGACCCAAAATTACCATATGATTACGAAAGATGCCGTATTGGACGACTCCGGAAAGTTCGCCCACCTGGGCTTCTTTAACGTGCCCTCAAATCTGAGCACACGGGCCCACATTTCCGCCTCCATCGGAAATGCAGCCGCCGCAACTGGCATTCAATCCCGTGACATGTGGATCAGTAGCCGAGTACCGTAGCCACCAAACCAGCGGCGGGGCAAAACAGAAAAAAAAACACGGATTGCGTATGCATTGTTACTGTCTCGTGTTTAGAATCGTGTCCCGCATGAGGTGAAATTACTTTTGCGGGTTAGCTTGAAACATATGCTAGGTAACAGACAAGTGCTCTTGCATTTTTAAGACAAATTGACATCTTCTAGAGTTTAGTTTCTGTTCCATTAGCATTTTAATTGTATATATTAGAGAAGTGGCGTTGCACGTTGTTTTTCATGGTATTCGTGTTGAATAGCCCAGAAACTCGTTACAACTTCATAAAACTTATGCCTTCAGCCAAGGTAGCGCTAGTGGCGTGGAAATGATCGCAAAATAACAAAAACGAAACATTGGGAAAATGCTCGCTGTAAAGGGCACAAAATATCGCAATGGTAGCCTTAAAAATGGCAACAATATCACGATGCGCACACGCAAGACTTTGTCACGTGACTACACCACAGTGATGTGTTCGAAGTTTTGTCATTGAAATATTGTAAGGTTTATTACAGTTATTCCACACATAGTTTAAACATGTGATGTTCTGTAGTGGAAAATCGCATATTAATGCTGACCAGTTGTCTCAGGTTAACAATCATTAGAGGTTTTTTCGCTGTGTTGCTCAAATAAGTAGTTCGATTGAAATTATGGTATAGCAGAGTATTTAACACCACCGCCAGTGTAGTTAAACTTTTTTGCGCTGAGTGCAACGTTGCGGATTTCTTGTGTAGGCATGACTTTGCCTCGCAGTTCTGACACACTATATGTCATATGCTGCCCTAGCGAGGCGGCTGGGCACTACCAACAACAGACAGACAAACAAAAATAAAAACGTCATCATCATCATCAACAACAACAACAACAAGAATAGTTCGATCTCTTTCTGTACTAATTGTTCCTAGTTCTGCATTATAAGGTTCATCATGAAAAGTGATGAGGGCCAAGCATCGCGCGCTGGTTATGAGCACGCCTGTGGCGTCGGTCGGCAGTCAGAAACGACCCACTCCGCTATTGGCGCTTAGGTCGAAGAAGCGGTTCGGGACAAAGTACATCCGTCTCCTGTTGCAGATATATAGTCTGAGTCTTCACACTCAATCTGGTGTTGCTTGCGAAGGTAACCGTTAACCATGTACAAACTTCAGCTTCAGTCCCCCGTAGCTGCCAGTTAATCTGCAACCATACTTTGTCGTCGAAGCTGCCTATATCAGGTAATTTCCTGTGTTAGCGAGCAAAAACATGCGTGCCTCAAATATTGTCGACTCCTCACGGCCCATGACTTGTTTACTTACAACAAAGAAGATAAAGGACGGTTGTCAAACAGCACCGTGTACATCAAACAGAAATCAAACACGTCAAACAGGATGACAGAACCTGTCACTGAAAGAAGAGCTACACTGCTAGAGTGAAAAACTTTAGAGGAGCGTTTACGCAAACCTAGAAAGTGATTTTCTGGGCACGTATTCCAGATTTCGCAGTACCGTGTGTGATCGGCTATGATTCTTATTTCGGAGTTACCGCTGTGTTGTTTACCTAGCAACTCTGCTCACGAGATACCCTTGCTAAGGTAAATTGCTTTTCAAACTTTTATTTAATGATTGTTCTGCAGATCTTGACATTCTCATACAGTGTTGTTGAATACTTTCCACTGATATTTCAAATAAGTAATACGGCCACTTATAAAATATGGGCATGGTTGCACTGAGCTGCGCAAGCTTTAAAAAACTTATCATGGTAATGGTGACTTCGCTTACATTTGTCTAATCTTGACACATGGCCATGATCTTCACCTTTGTTCTAGATGGTAATTAGCTTTATGAGGAAGACGGAAGCCGCTCAGATGGTGCATTTTCAGAAGACGTTCATCTATTGTCACCTTCTGTGACAACATCACGTATAAAAAACTAATTAGCAGTCATTATACCTTAACTGCTACAATGAAAATTATCCTCATAGTCGTTCAAATATGACTGTGAGGACAATTCGTCACTCACCACGTAGGTGGCTTAAGGAATACGGTGTTAAACTATTGCAGGGTAAATTTTCGCCTAAGGGAGACAAATTCGATGATTCCGCACATTTCGATGTGCGCACATTATAGTCATATGTTTCACCGAACCCAAATTGCTACGAAGTGTGGCACTACGGTTCTTTTTCTAATCACCTATGTTTTCATCATTATGACCCACCTTATTATTTTTACTGTATCGCGCTTGACAAGGTAACCAAAGATGTTTCATTTACACACATCTATGGCCGATAATATTGGTTTTACTTTCCTGTGGTCCACTGATTATTTTGACGAACATGTACTTGTACAGTTGTTCATACACTGTGAATGCACCGGGCTTCATTTGACTCAATACATTCACAGGTACGTTACGATCTAGCGTCTTCATAATAGTTTGGTATAAGAAATATGCATAGAAATGCTAATTTTGTTATCTATAAAAGATGCCGAATCTATATAGGCCACGGCATCTATCCTTCACTCCCTGAACTTCGCAAACTAACTGACGATGTAGTTCACGTAAAAGAGAAATTCCCTGGTCGCTACTCAGTGAGGAACCTGATAAACGTAGGGTGACCGTGAAACGTACCTCCCGTTACATCAAAGCCACACCTTTTCACGATAGCCTGCCAACTGTGTAACGTAGCTTGCATTTATTGCACCGAATATAGAATTTCCAGGGCTTGAGCATCGCTATACGACAAATCGGTAAATATACAAGGCGGTTCTATGGAATAACACTGCAACAACAGCCGTAACGCACCACGGAAAATTGACCAGCTGGCAGAGAGTCAAATAAGGCCTACAGTGGCACCTAAACGCCCCGCTGTGGTGGTCTAGTGGATAAGGTACACGGCTGCTGGCCCGCAGGTCGCGGTAACGAATCGCGGCTGCGGCTGCTGCATTTCCGATGGAGGCGGAATTGTTGTAGGCCCGTGTGCTCAGATTTGGGTGCACGCTAAAGAACCCCAGGTGGTCGAAATTTCCGGATCCCTCCACTACAGCGTCTCTTATAATCATATCGTAGTTTTGTGACGTTAAACCCCACATATCAATCAATCAGTGGCACCTTAACAAAATACTGGTGTCTAGGCACCGATATTTTCCCCAATGTATTGCCTATATTGTTTACCTACCGCACAAACGACTGCGTTTAAAGAAAATAAGGCTCGCCGGTTGCCCTTCTCTCCGACCATTCACTTGGCAAGCATTCTGAATGTGGGACGCCTCAAACAAATAATTACTTATTGGTATTACCATCTCACTGCATCTTGAAGCGAGAACACCGATGAACTACTTCGCTAATTTCCCTGCTTAGCAATTCAATCAGATGTGACATTGTTTCATTACTTGACGGTCTGTCTAGTTTGAAAGAGCCGGCAACACTGACAGTCATAACTGATGTAAGACATCATGCTGTGTTCAAATCCCGCAGCCTTTACAGCGCCTTGTCACGTTGCTTTGAAAGAATGCAGCGGCTGTCACTAAAGAGAAGCTTGTGCATAAGATTATCCCATCAACTTTAGTTATGCCTTCTAGTTAGGCCACTTTGCTGGAGACGTCAAATAATGCAGATTTTTTTTGTCACTGCTGTTTCGATGCTTGCTGGAAGCGACAAGAGTGATCCACTGTCATAGGTTAGCACACTTAACTTTCTTCTACTGCTAACGCGATCGTCAATGCACATAGGTCGGCAAAAAACTGGAGCTCAATCATACGCACTCAAGAGATTACGTTTAGGCTTTACTTTAACTGAGACCAACCGAAATTCTTCTCCCTTGTGCTTACTCGAATCAAACTCGTCAAAATATATTTAATTCATACTCACTCAAACAAACACTCATCGCCCCATCTGAGTGAGTATGAGTGTGTAGGCTCAGTTTCGAGCATTCATATAATTTTTTCAAGCATGCCAAAATACTAAGCATGTCACGGTACTGAGAATGCCTCCAGAGTTAAACCATACCCAACACATGGAGGCGGCAATGTCCGCCACTTTATTAAGGTAACGATAAAGGTTTAGAGCCAAATAAAAGAAGCGGCGCTTTTCTCCCACTGCCTGAAAGGTCATTTCACGCCCAGATACTGCCCAGTGGGAGCCCTAGTACTGCTGGTTTCCTCGGCAAACATAGAAGTATTGCCAAACTACACTGGTGATCAAATATTCAACGGTCTTCTCAATATTTAATTTCGTCGGGAACTACGATCTCTCATTTTTAAAGTAATCCATCGCTTTCAGTAACAGAAAAAAGCAAGCTAGTCTCTACGTCTACTCCACGTAATGCAGCACGTTTGCGACATGAAGAATGGGAAAGCACTCGCTTCCCTTATGTCGGTAATGTGACGCGAATGCTCCAGCACGGAAGCCTCCTTGAACAGTGCCAGAAATTACTGAAGGCCTTCAGTATTTATTCTATAAATACTGAAGGCCTTCAGTATTATATAAATTCTATATGAAGGCCTTCAGTATTTATTTATATTTATGCAGGGATACCGACATGGGCCCCGATGAAGTGGCAGCGCAAGGGAAAGGGGTGACTTAAAACAAGGCGAATAGATAATTGAAATATTGCGCTGTCAGTTCTTGAGCGCTTTCCTAGTGCAAGAAAATATTTAAAATCCCCACACCAAACTCAGCGGTGAATGCATGTAGGTAGCAACACTGGTAACTTTTAATGCTGGACAAGTCTATTACAGTTAAGGACAAGGGAAGCATAGATTATTGTGAACCTGATGCAAGCTTGAGATGGCAGAAGAAAATATATTGATTCTGAACTCCCACAGCATATCCGGCTGCTTTCGTTTCCCTTTGAATTTCTACTCGTCCACATCGCAGTGTATTCCCCACTTTATCAATACATTAGTAGGTTTTTTCTGCCATTTTTAACCGGGAGTCAGTGAGTTGTTCTCTTTGTAAACGCGAATCATTTCTTTCCGTACTGCAAGCACTTTGACCGTCCGTCCATCCGTCCGTCTATCTATCTATCTATCTATCTATCTATCTATCTATCTATCTATCTATCTGTCTATCTATCTATCTGTCTGTCTGTCTGTCTGTCTGTCTGTCTGTCTGTCTGTCTGTCTGTCTGTCTGTCTGTCTGTCTCTCTGTCTGTCTGTCTGTCTGTCTGTCTCTCTGTCTGTCTGTCTGTCTGTCTGTCTGTCTCTCTGTCTGTCTGTCTGTCTGTCTGTCTATCTATCTATCTATCTATCTATCTATCTATCTATCTATCTATCTATCTATCTATCTATCTATCTATCTATCTATCTATCTATCTATCTATCTGTCTATCTATCTATCTATCTATCTATCTATCTATCTATCTATCTATCTATCTATCTATCTATCTATCTATCTATCTGTCTATCTATCTGTCTGTCTGTCTGTCTGTCTGTCTGTCTGTCTGTCTGTCTGTCTGTCTGTCTATCTATCTATCTATCTATCTATCTATTTATCTATCTATTTATCCGCTTACGTCTCGGTGCTCTCATGAGCAGACGATTTAAATTGGAGTAAACTAAATTAGTATGAGAGCTTAAGATGATTTAACGAATAAGGCTCATTTGTCATCAAATCAATAATGTTACAATCCCTTCGCGTATACATTTTCAAACCCTTTCCACCAGAAGTGTTGCACATACCCGTGGGTGGGTATGTACTAAAGCAATGCGGCCGTGTGGCACAGGGTATTGAAAGTTTACATCTACCCAGGAACCGTGAGAACAGATATGGGTAACTTTAACGCGTGAGCGTTAAGAAGAAGGTGACATCAGCAGCTTTGGGCTGACGAATGCGAAGAATAGATGTCGGGGTCACAGTATGAATTAAAACCCATCATTTTTTGTGGCAGTCGAGTATTTCACAACAAAGTCATGCCTGGTTTTGCAACTACTTTTAAAATAGACCTTAATGTTCTTGAAACGTCAATTGAAGTTCCAGTGCTGGCTATCTAATTTTTTAAAAAGTGCAAAAGTACTCCTATGATACAGTCGTCACGTCGGGTTAACGTCAACTCCATGCGGGCGCCATCTCCTGAAGTTCATTTATGTAGCAGTGTCCAAGGCTACCAATGTCGCGATCACCAGCGCTTTATATCACCCTACCACTTCTGGTGTTCGTAATATGTATGTTGCTCTTGACATCGTTACGTAACTGTAAACAACTGATTAAATTAAATATAAGTTTAACGTACGTCTGTGCGTGAATTCGTTCATATCTCTAAGCGCCGCAATGCAACATTTAGCCCAATCAAAATTGCATCATGGTCAACTTCCATCAGTATGCTTTGCATAACATTGATTCCGAACGTACGTGGGATCGTCCATTTTTTTATTCCAGCACATTCTGACTCTTTACTGTACGCATCTACGACTTGAGCCGCCACCGTGGGAGGCAGATAGGGCTTGTCAGTGAAGTCAGTGATCAGCTGCACTGCGCGCCAGAGGACACTTCCAGCTGCGCTCCACGACAACGACACAGCTCACGATTTTCATGTGACAGAAGCGCACGATCGCAGCGTCTTTGCTGACAGTGAGCTGGCCCCATACACAACCTCCTTGACACCAAGGCTAAATAAGCAACAACAATAGAATGACCGGTGCAGTGGCAGAACAGCCATGACGCAAGCTACCGAAAAGGTCACCTAAGCGCGACCCAATTACGGCATTGACGCTGCTCTGGGGACGCTTCGACATATCAATAATTAAGTGTCCACTTGCTTACGCCACCGAGAAAATGACTGCACTGACTGGTTCTGCAGCATATGTTACATTTTGATGGCGGCGTTATCGTCGACCTTTACTACGGAAGAGAAGCGCTAGACGCAAATTGTTTCATAATACATATAAATGATAACAGCCTAGCAACTTCAACGCTAAGTAAGCATTCAGTACGACATGTGTTCACCACGCATTGGAAAGAACAAAATGTACTCTGTCTCAAATATGAACAGTGGGACAGGGAGCAGTTTAGTGACAACGATCTGGCAAAGAAAATAGTCGCCATTGTGAAATGAATATGCTTCAAAATATGCTTCATGTTGCTTCATGTTGTGCACAATGCTTCATGTTCTTCATGTTGTGTACAATGCCTTCTGCTGCCGCAGACGAGAGATATGAACAAGAAGCATACGCACATCCAGTTTAGTGAAACTCGCGTATGTAGTTTTCCGCCTTGAGCATTACTTTCTCGTGGCGATTACCTGGAAAGAAGAATTTGTTATTCGCTTAGTTCTCACTTCCAAGACATCCTAACTTCAAAACGAGAAAAATATAACTCACCCTCCCCCTAACCACCAAAAAAAAAGACGAATGAAACCCAGTATGTCTACTTGATACTTTTTTCGCGCATGTGCTTTTGTATGCACCCTTTTCGGAGGAATGTAAAATGTTACATTGTGAGGCAGGGATAACACTGGCTAGTTGCTTCAGTTTATAATATGATCAGCGTGCCGTTTCGTTCCCCAAACAATCAGTCATGTAAAACACTATTAGAACAACTCGATTAAAAATTGTACTGATATCGAGATGTGAAATCATTTTTATGAGGTTTAAAATTAGGTTGTGAAACGTGACGACATTAAAAGCAAACGGATAAAATTCTGGAAATTTGTTTTTTCACGAATTCACAATTCTTGTGAATTTTTCCATTTCATTTTTTTTTCAGTTGATATGCAATGTCAATTTTTTGGGAATTATATTTTTGTTTCATGTATTCTTAATGTAAGGAAAATAAATACACTCCATCACAGCTACATTTCAGTTCAAGACGTTATGAAAATATTTATGATTCTTGGGGATATGAACATAGTCATTGGTGTATTCCTTTTCCAACACTGTACTGCATGAATAATGTATGGCACCCTTATTAAATATGTAAAAATATAGTAATCTGTCGTGTTGTGTTTTTTATTTATTCGATGGTGTAAATCAGTTCGCAAAAAAAAACATAAAAAGACAAGCGTACTTTATTAACGGCATACTTCGGACCAAAATGATGTGGGGGGGGGGAGCCTGCATTAGAGTAAGACTGTGTTTGTTTATGTCATTTTCATTGGTTTTGTCACCATGCTAAGAAGTCGAGCTGTTTCTCTTTCACATACGACGAGTTTACAAAAAGACAAAATATTTTGTTCGTTTTTGTCCACTTTTTATTTTAAAAATATTTTCCTCTCGTTTACTGGAAACTTGTTTGGGAAAAGCAAAAAAAAAAAACCATACCTTTAGTTTGGTGCGCCACCAGGCATGTAGGTCATATTTCATGGTTTCAAATACCTACATTTCATAGAATCACAAAAGTTGAACAGGTGAGTTTTGCCACCTAGAAAAAAAGCATCGCCGCAGTTTCACGCATCATAGCACCAGCAGTGCCAAATCTGAAGGGAAGTAAAAAGTCTACACATTGTATATCCGCCCTAATTTCAACTGAAAACGGGGCTTTCAATAGAAGTCGTGTTAAATTCCAGTGTTGGCATGATAACCTCATTCAAAGCAGTGGTTCTTTGAGCCTGCTGCAGTTTTTGATCCGAACGGTAAAGTAGTTTTATACGTGAAAAAGAATAAATAAAGCGACTGTAAGGCCACACTTAGCTGTCTATGTGTGGCATTCGCACTGAAGTGTGGCATTCACACTTGCGATTAATTGTAAGCCATGTTGCTAGTCTACCAGTGTATTTACTGATGCTTGACCTTTCCTAGGCCTCCCCACTCCGACGGAACCTTTCTGCACTAAGCATGGTTCCACACCACCTCCAGGGTCGGAAAAATTTAGAGTTTCTGTCCCTCTCCGCAACTCTGGATTCACCTCCATTGCCTCAACAAGCGACACTCCTTTGACTACGCGATAATTTTGCAAGATAGTGTGATCATCAAGAGTGCCAAAAAACCACGCGGCATCATACTGATGTCAAAATGTCCAACAACGTCACTAAAACTGGAAACCTGTGACATCACGAGAACATCATAGGATACTTTCTTATTTTGTAATGTCTGACACATGACATTTCGGTTCCTTTGTGTTGGAGCGGACGCCAGTGGTCACTTTTTTGCATGGAGAGGTATGTCACGCTTTGAATTCAGCGTACAACTCTTCCACGATACCACAAGATTGGACGTGTCACCAGTGATACAGTAGGAAAGCAGGTTTTTTCACACGAACCTGGCTTTCTCACACGGTCGTATCGTTGGACGTATTGTTTGTACTATTTCCTATATATGCGAAGTTCCACTAAGCATCAGATGACAATTTTAACTAATGGCACAGGTTCATGTGTGCTCTGTCATGTGCGATTCCCAACTTATGCTGCTGTATTTCTTTTAAATACTTTATTTTTTATTTGATATTTTCCAAAAAATTGGCAATGGAGTTTGCCAGGGTGGCCGGGAAGATAGCAGGGCCCCTACGTACTCTTTCCTCTACATATATATATATATATATATATATATATATATAATCCTTTGTTTCGAGTAAAACGGAGCATTACCATCTTTCATATAGTTTTGTTTATGTGCTCTTTTATTGTCGAATACCTCTTTTTGAAGAAATGTGAGAGTCAGCATTGGTAGTGACGTCATTAGTTGTGACCTAATATTTAAAAAAATAATAAATGAATAATGAAAATCTTTCGTTCCAGGGAGAATGAAACCATGCCCACGTGCACGACAAGCACTTCTCCTACCGCGGAGCCACAAAACTGCTTCGGAAATTACACTGTGTGAATATTATGGACTAAAAAGGACTCGTGAGATAGCATAGCAGAAGCGTAGAAATGCGCCAGGCATCAAAACTGAGATACAGCCAGCGGCCGTTTCGAAATCCCCCTGATCACATAGCGCACAGAAAAATTTATTCATCAACAGCTTAAAAAGTATTTGAGAAGTGAGTAATTGCGTAGGTTCGCGTGTTTTCGCACGGGAGCGTAGTCTGCCCTTCACCCATTCACTAAACGAATAATATGGTGTCGTGGTCTCTTAACCACTGCGCTTGCTGTAGCGTTATAAAATGGCTTAAAACCCCCGTAGCTACACGCGCAATCGCTCGTTTTCAGACGGCACGGTTCATGCACGCATCGAACACTGAAGCTACAGTCTAGCAGTTGAAATGGCGACGCTCGCAGGGCCCGATCACGCTCTGCTGGTCTATTCTTCATCCTGAAACACAAAAGCACTCAAAGATTTTTTTTATTTGTGCAAACGCTCTTCACCTTACATGCGGTGCTGCAGTTTTGAGTTATAGCTCACGTATTGCTTTGGAAGGCCTAACCCCTCGGAAATTCTCTGGTTCGACATCAGTGACGCAAAGTCCTCTAACAGTGGACATGAGCTTGAAATAGGCGGACATATGGAACTAGTACACGAGTGTTTCACATATATTACGAAGGCACCGGTGCTGCGAAATTCATCGACAGCCATATTTTCTTTTCAAAAAGTTTATTATTCGCAGTACTTTACTCAACAAAAAGATATGTTAGAGCTAGTGAAGCCTGTTAGAGCAGACGCACACTAAGAAAGGGGATGAGGGAGAGAGGGAAGGCAGATCTTACGCCTCGTCGGAATTGGTTTTATGCGCAGCAGTCCAAACGGAGGGCGTAAATTATCATGAATCGAATGACTCCTTAGTTCATCTTGGGATCCTAAGACGCATTTCTGAACAATGTAGCCACCGAGCAGACTTTAGATGTGCTCAGGACATTTTCTGCCGATATACCCAAGCACTGAGTGTTCAATCATTTCTATGCATAATGGATTCTATCGTAAACATGCCATTTACGAGAACAGTAATGATGATATATCAGGGTTTGCTGTGGCTCGCCAGTACATCAGCTTTACAAGGATGTAATCTGATAATGGAACACATGACGCTCCAGGGGCCATCAGGTCGCAAGATCGACACCCAGCTGGGGCGGCTGCATTTTCTAGGGAGGGGAAAATGTTGAAGACTCGTGTACTTAGACTAAGGTGCAAGTTAAAGAATCCCATGTGGCCGAAAATTTGGTAGGCTAGCTGTACGGCATCTCGCAATTATATCGCGCATTTGGACGTCAAACCCAAACTGATAATATTATTTATATTATAGATAGTATTACTAATGTAACTAGCATCATTCATAGGATATATCGAAGAAGTTCAGCTTTACCTACTAGCACACACAAACCTTGTTTTTTTTTTATAATTACCAGTTCTCCCTTCTGAAGTATGCACAATAACATCGTAACACTTTAACTCCGCTTTGCAGATTTATTTGAGCAAGTTTTATCTCATCGAATGCTTTGCTCGAGCTATAAGCTCCCACGAACTTTTCAGCAAAGCTTTTCCAGCAAGGAACTTACTTGATTTTGTTAGTTTCGTATATATAAAACAAGTGAAAAACGATTACGAAGTGGACACAGTGCATTCTAGAGCGCAGAGTACTAGAGCTGCTAACTGCCGAGTCTGAGCCTTGAAACGCGTACTTTATCTCACAAGTTCCTCCGCACGTCACGGGCTAGCGGTGACTCTAGGGATTTAATTACCAGCCTTTGCATTCTTGGTCACCGGGATGGAATCGTTCCGAAGTCATATTTTCAAATTACGACCTTCACAAGCATACGTTTCTTGATCACTCTTGTGCAGCACTCGGCCTCGACAATTGAGGAAAATGAGGTAAAATTACGGTGCAGTGCATTGTGCTTATCAGCAGCCTTCATTCCAGATATCGCACACTCCTTGCATATGAAAGCGTGCGTTACAATTTAGGATCGCTTTTAGAGCATGAAATTCTTGCACGTGTTTGAACTACAGTGTATGTATGAGCTCACCATTTACAAATATTCACCCCTAAAAAGAACGGTACATTTTGTGCAGATGCGAAAATAAATACCCTTGTTTATCAAGATCTAACGATGATACCGAAATGGGTGCTTTATCAGCTGTCATGTTCCATGAATTCTTCTTATGTTTAACTAGTGTCACACCATATGTAGTGAAAACCTTTAGGAATCTGCCGACTTATCAAACAAATGTGTAGGGCCAAAGGAATGTTCTTTGCAAAATCGGCAGAACCGACGTACCTTGGCAATAGACGTTATGCTAAGGATGTGGAGGGAAGGGGACTGTGTTGTGTTTTTTTTTATTGAGCGACGAGTTGAGAAAGTACGCTAAATATATTTACAGACTTGCACGCACAGACATATGTTGAACAGTTGCAGACACGTATATAGCCATTCATTTGCACCTGCGCAACGATGCCAACAACAACATCAGTATGACAAACACGAGAAGCGGTAAGCTGATATGTAACGCTTGTGCTATCGAGGATGGTAGCCCTGGACACTTCTACGTAAATTAACTTCAGTGGATGGCAGCTAACTAGAACCGACGTTAACCCGACAAGGCGGGTGTATCACAGGAGTACATTTGTTTATAAAATTGGATATTCAGCATTGCACCCACAATGCACGTTTCAGCAACATTGCACCTCAATATAAAGTGGATTTTCTGACAGCAATACCGAAACTGCACAACAAGGTAGATGTAAATAAAAGTCTGGAGGCCTCCATTAGCATGCGGCTTGCGGTTCGTCAGGGTTATTCCTTAAGCCCCCTTGTTATTTTGCGTGTACATAGAAACTCTGTGCATGAAATTATTCAGCCAGATTAGCATCTGTAGTTTCTATTTACAAGCAGCTGAAGTTAAGTTCCTACCATATGAAGACGACATCGCGATTTTTACCAGAAATACTCGCAGTAATACGCAGGCCATTGAAATTGTGCGTCAGTTTAGCCAAGCTACTGGGAGTGGCGTGAACTGGGCCAAGTGCCTCGGGCTATGGCATGAATCGTAGGCAGCAAAGCCAGGCGATTTCGCCAACATGCTTTCGGCAACAACACCAGGCTGATAATTGGGCTTTCTGCTCGATTGTTATCGCAACAGTGCCGAATACTGGAAAAGGCAGGTGAAAGATCTACAGAAGAAAGCGGTGAAATGGAAAGCTGCTGCCTTATCAATCTTTGCAACGTCTTTTTCACGAGAAATCTATGATATGTGTGGCAGGCGATGCACTGCTGATGGACAAACGTACGTGCCGAAATTCCACAGTATAATAATCACGTCTGTCTCGGCGTGTGAATGAAAATGGTGCAGCCATACCAACTTGCTTAGGCGTGTAAAGAATGGGAGGCTTCGCTTGCACTACCTCTTTTTACGTCAGCTGGTTTATCGGTTTTTGTTTTGTAGAGACGTGACAGATCCGCTATTATGCGCACTCATACTAATACGACTGAGGAGACTTGTACCAAAATTTGTCGTGCCGACCGACGATTGTGTGGGAGAGATGGGAGGATTTTCCAAGGAAATAGTTCCCAATTCAAGAATAATATTAGTGCGATTTTCTGAACAATATTTATCTAGTGTTAAGCGTAAAAAACTTTTTTTGTTTTAACTAGTATTGTTTTTCCTGTGCCGCTTTACTGGTCCTTGTACAGTGCAGGCCCAGAAAGCAACCATTTAAAAAGAGTTAAGAAATTGCATCTGCAGCCTAGCGCTAAGTCTTTTTTCTTCAAATTGCGTTCGGGCACTTTGACAGTAAAATAATTTTGTGAAAAAAAGGGTTGTTATTTTTTTGTCTTGGTGAACGAATTCTTCAATCTGTAAGTCACCGGAAGCTATTGATCTTGAGTTTTTGCATTGGTGGGAAGGGGCTCTGGATATGTGCTGCAGCGAGCCATGAAGAAATGGCTACTTCTAGGCCCATACGGAATGTGGTTCCTAATTTTTCGCAATGAAGATCGGGTACCTTTTGACCCCATTGTGCTGGTGGGCCTCCACTCTTTGTGGAGATCAAGGATGACAGGCTATGATTTTGACAAAGATGCTCGCCCTGCGCGAGCGAATTTTCGCGACAGTGTTGATTGGTTTCTCGATATTTATGAAACTTCACAACGAACACCAGATTGGCTTTCAAGGGTAAAGCTGCTTGCGACATTACCCGAATTTTACCCGAAAATACCAGCACAACGATGGTTTGTACTTTGTGTGATTTTACTGTAAATATTGGTGGCGTTATATGTCGATAACCAAAGGCAGGTAATAAAGAAAAATCCTGTGGCTCTGTGGTAGAATATTTGGTTGCCAAGCAGAATGCTTGGGTTAGATTTGTGCTGCGAACCTGGAATTTATTCTATTCATCCACCAGGTTAACGCTGCCACTGTAAACTTTTTCTTACACTCACGCGTTATCACTAATTAAGTGACCATAGGTGTGGCACTGTACGTACGCGTCCGATACAGCTACGGGAGGTGCGGGGTTCAATCCCCAGTGCCGGCCGGCCACCCTCCGGTTGCTAAACAGGGCACTGTCGGGCTTCGAGGGGCTGTGACGCGTCGCCCCAGTGGTGAAGCTTACTCTGCCTGGAAGACTCCCAACCTGTTGCGCGGGACGCGGTATCATTACTTAAGTGCGTTCTCGCTGTTCCTGGGTAGATACTAACTGTCGATCACGTGTGACACATGCCCTCATACCAGTGGCACATATCATACCTGTGGGTAGGTGCCACTGTCTAAAGCGAAGTGTTTGACGACCTTGGTATGCGACCAGATGGCGACATTTATGTGCTGACTAGCACGTCATATTCGTCCAACCATCTTACCCTCCCATACTAATTTTGTGGTAGACGCAAATTTAAGGGGGGGGCCCCGCCGTGGTGGTCTAGTGGCTAAGGTACTCGGCTGCTGACCCGCAGGTCACGGGATCGAACCCCGGCTGCTGCGGCTGCATTTCCGATGGAGACGGAAATGTTCTAGGCCCGTGTGCTCAGGTTTGGGTGTTTTTTAAAGAACCCCAAGTGGTCGAAATTACCTGAGCCCTCTACCTGCGGCATCTTTCATAATCATATGGTGATTTTGGGACGTTAAACCCCACGTATCAATCAAAGTTAAGGGTGATCATGGGGGCACCCAGACGTAAGCGGCTCGATAGATAGATAGATAGATAGATAGATAGATAGATAGATAGATAGATAGATAGATAGATAGATAGATAGATAGATAGATAGATAGATAGATAGATAGATAGATAGATAGATAGATAGATAGATAGATAGATAGATAGATAGATAGATAGATAGATAGATAGATAGATAGATAGATAGATAGATAGATAGATAGATAGATAGATAGATAGATGCTCAAAGTGCCTACAGTGCGCAAAAAATGCTTCGTATCTACTAGCAACTTCATTTCTGATACCTCTGAATCTCTGATCAGCACAGCATCGATGGTCCCGTAAAAGGTTGGGCTGAGAGCACCTTGATATTCCGATACCCAAAACGAGTTCTCCTTCAATGTTTCAGTTTGTTGTTCTCTTGCGGTCTTTGTCAGTGGCGATTGTTAGAAAAGTATTTTAAAAATATCCACTCGTTCTAATGTGTGGTATTCGACTGAGCACCACACCGAACCCTTTTTCAAGTTGTTACTAAAGGTTTTCAATTATTATCACAACCTTAAAAAGGATGAATGAATTTTTATCGAGCTCTCTTTCTCGTAAAACTGTGCCATTCTGAGTGCTTCCTAAATTCATCTGAATTTCACTTCTATGAGCTGCTTGTGTGCTATCGGTATCAAGATTGATGAGGATGAGTCTCCAATACATAGCTTTTTTCTTACTGTTTCTTCTTTGTTTCTTTTTGTCCTAGTGCATATTGGTGAGCAATCAGCGCAAGTTTTTCGTAATAGCCGTAATGGGAAAGAGTGAACCTAAAGGGTGTCGGAAAGGAGGGACAGCAAGCGATCTTGCGGGTGCGCCCTTTCCACAGGCGAGCGGCTGCCGGCCTTGGCACAGCTACGGGCCGGGCCCGGTTGACACTCGGTCTCGCGTCCAACCTCTCACCGTCCCTATAAAAGCGGACACCGACGTCCGGTCAATCACCACAACGCCTCGAGGCAAGCTCCTAGTCCAGGTGAGTTCGTGCGGGCAGCACTGGTTATCCATTGCGATAGTCACTTCGCCATACCTACCACGTCTAAGCACCGTCGGAGTGTAACAATCATTCATGTTTGGCCATGGCTTAAAGGAAGTGCATCAAGAATACCGTGCATGAAAATATTCATGCGTACACAATATAGAGATTAGGCAAGAGACAGAATACTTGAAAACAGCTTTCATCTCAATAATGAAATTGCGTTGGGATAATATTAACAATAAAAATACTCAGAGGTCTATCTCATCTATAGAAATAACAAAAAACAAATTACCAACCACAGCAACCAGAGCTTAGAGCTTGACTGCTCTAATTTTCGAGATCAGTAAGCATTGTGTAAATCTGCGTCACACCTGACACAGTGAGGTGTAATCAGTAAGCTCCACCTCATTTCTTGTCTAATGAAACCCGCCACATACGGCGTGGTAGCAACCTGATGCTTCTAAGAAGCGCAAAACTCGTTGAGAGGCAAAGCGTAACAACCTTCCTAATATTTCGGAATAGTTGATACAAAATTGGAGTAACTGCCACCTCAGAACCTTCCAAAAACTACCTTGTTTCCCATTCCTAGGATTCCAAAACTCTATGGAACATCATCTCAGCTCATCGCATCGTGCAAATTCTTTACACCTCCTCGGTGTACCTTTTGTTTCCCTTCACCTAGCTTCTACACCTAAATATTTTAACGGATTTGCATTCACGTTTTGAATGCTTGTCGTTTCGAGTCCTTCATTGTAACAACACAATTGTGTTCAACTAAAAACATCTGTCTATATACTCGTGTTCATATTTGTTTTATATAGAGTGGAAGCACCTTAGTAACTTGTTTATTATATCTCAAGCTAGTGGTGACACGTCTTGCCCAGAAAACACACTTTCAATAGAAGACTTCATTAGGGTACATTTTTCTCGTTTCCCGTATTAAAACATTGTTAGACTATTTAGGTGACGGTAATTACGTCGCACTCGTACCAACTAGGCTTGTCTGTTTCACACTCCGAAATCCTTTTTGCAGTCAAGTAACACTTTCAAAATTGTAGAGATTCATTGTGTACTTCGTACGCAAAAGTATGACACTACTGCTGACACCTTTACAGAATAGAGTCTGGACGCTGTGCACTAATAATACTATACATAACTAGGTAGCTCAAGAAAGGTGTGCAGCAACAGTGATCCGTGAAAGCGACCAACTGTTTTTCAATCGCTCGTCTCTAACTGAGTCTATATTTTTAGAATCTTTGAAAGCCTTTGAGAAAGTGTTCCATAACCTACTTTTGTATGAACTATGATTACTAAGTTCGGATTCTCATCTTCTTGCACCCATGGCTTGAATGATTTTTTTACAAATCGTTCTCAGTGCGTCTCTGCTACAAAAACTGTCTCTCCTCTGAGTCCTGTATCCTCGTGTGTGCCACAGGAATCGGTAGTCAGCCCTCTTCTCTTTTTATTCTACATCAACAATTTACCTTGTTGTCTTGTCTCGTATTACCTTTTCGCAGAGGACTGAGTACTATTTCGAGAAATAACCAGCCCTCACGACTGCTTTTACTTTACAATCGAATTTCGGCGGATTATATCTATGTAATGTGAAAAATAGTGCACGAAATAAAACACTAAAAAATGCAAAGTCATTCACCTGATTCGATTGACTAATATGTCAGTTTTATATATTCTTGACAACGCTCCTCTGGAAGTAGTATATTCTTAAAGATATGTCGGCGTAGCTATATTAACGAAACAAATGTTGAATGAACACATTCATTCCATAATTCATAGCGCGAAGAAAATACTCGGTGGCCTTAGAAGAACTCTTCTCCGTGCTCCTTCTGCTATACTGTTTTTTTTTTGCGTAAAACTCTAATTCGCTCAAAGCCCAAATTCATCACCTCAGTTTGGGATCCATTCCATGGTAACCTTATTTACTCACTTGAAATAATTCAGAACAATCAACACGATTCATTACCTATAGACGAACCCCAAGTGTTACTAACATGAAAGCGAACCTCGTACACCATTATCACCTTCCCACAAATTTTTACTATTGTGTCTTTTTCATCACACATTTCACCATCGTTCATTGCGCAATTTATCCCACCTTCTGAGTATGTATCGTCACGCAATGATCACCGACATAAGGTTGCGGTTTCCGTTTGCTGGACATCCACTTTCCATAATTATTTTTTTTTCTTTCAACTTCCGAGGAATGGAATCACCTTTCTTCTCTTGCCGCAGACATTACTAAGCATTCAATTTACTGGGCAGTTTCAAATAATAAGAATTACCTAATTTTGAGTGACGATTATTGTTTTGTCTTTCATTTGCGTAATACTGTTCAAATCGTAAATTTTTGTTTCCGATTTTCCGATTTCCGATTTTCCGATTTTTATAATACTGATTCTAACCACTCCCTTCTGTAATGCTTCGGCCTTAAAGGTACAATCAATGAAATGAATTTAAACGGCATCATCATCTCGATATAAAAATGTTAAGCATAGGTTAAATTATTATTTCGTAAGAGCTTTTTGCAATTGTGATGCAGGCTACGTTGATTTCTCCGGAAAGTTCGTACGAAAGAAGGCGTACTCAATACGGCATCTGCTTTTAACAAGTGTAGAAGAGAAGTACTTTATGTTCTCTGTAACGCTTGTAATTATATTATGTTCCTAGGTTCAACTAATAAAATCAAAACAATGAATTGAAGCCGTAAATACAGTTCAGCATTAAACATTACTACAGTCAATCCACTTGTCTGCTACAATTTAATTGTGACTGAAATGTTTCTCTTTTTGTTTCGCCGCAGACTTTTGTAGCGACGAAGCAACAAGCCGCCATGTTTGTTAGCAGCAAGACCGCCCTCCTCTCTCTCGCCGTCCTGCTCGCCTTGTGCAGCTTCGCATTCGCCCAGTTTGGCTACGGTGGGTTCGGTCGCGGCTATGGAGGATACGGAGGCTTCGGCCGCGGCTTTGGAGGAGGGTACGGGGGATTCGGCCGTGGATTCGGAGGAGGCTACGGTGGATTTGGACGTGGATTCGGTGGCTACGGTGGATTTGGACGTGGATTCGGTGGCTACGGACGTGGATTCTACGGTTGAAAAATTCTGACTTCTACGTTATGCATCAATAACGCAGATATTGCTTCATGCACTGTTTTATAGGAGCTACCGCTCAGCGGAGCGATGTCGTTGGCGAGGATAAAGAATGAAGGAGTTCGGTACCAGCTCGAAAGTCTGCAATATGGGTTTGCCAATAAATATGTGATATCGACCATTACCATTTCTACATTTTTTTCGCGTTCTTCCGTTGTGCCTAGTATGGCACCTGCATTTACTCCTGAACTTCGTATTCATAAACTAATTCCCAGTAGTCGGTTTCACCCTCGAAAAATTAAGTAAATCAAAGTAAAATACCTATGTGTTTAACATCGCATGCTTACACATGAAGGAGGCTGAAACTGACGTACTGCGGCCAGTGAGATGTTAGATGAATATTTACAATCGTATTGTCCACTAAAAATAAAATTTGAGTCACAGAAACTGTAAGAAAAACTTCCATCGAGATATTTTAGCTTTTGACTAAAACTATGCTAGCTACACACGCGTTCTCACCGGAATGCCGTATAACAACCGCCTACACATATAGTTGTACACATTTCAGGCTGTTTCCCACTCTGGGAGGTTCGCTGTTCTCGTCGCTTAGAGGCCAGATTTCATCTATGGACCATGCTTGAAAGGTGTGTTCGGTTTCCGTTTGAATTCATGGGTTCTCTTTCACAGTCAGCGAAACAGAGCCTCATAACTGAGTTAAGTGCCTCGTATTCACGTGCCATTTTGATTCGTGGCTGAAAGACGAAGTAGGGCAAAGCCTCGTATGTAGGCGAGGCCAAATTCAAACGAACTGCCATTGCTTCGTACTGCGATAGTGTAAACTATATCTCGGTGTGACGGGTTTGTAACCTGTACCAGGAGTTTTACACAGATTAGCTTAGCTGGACCATGCATGTATATTCAATAACGCTTTTTTTGCGACACCCCATGTTTAAACTGGCCTCCGATGTGAAAGTAAGCGTGGCTCCTGTTATATCATTACTTATCATTAGATACATAGTGCGCTGCTTTACTGCTCTGTGCTTAACAAAGGCCCTCAATACTGCCACTCGCGCTAGTACCAGCAAAAAATCTTATTTCTTTAGATTAGGTAGAAACAGCAAAAAGTATTTCGTTGAACATACAGTTCAAAAGAATACTTGCTACTTGAGTAAATATCAATTATCCATAGATGTCTAGGAAAACGTCATAACACAGTTTGAAAAATGTAGGGAGCTGCTCATAAGAAGTCTAAAATTATGAGAGACACAGTAGTGGAGGGTTTCGGAAATGTCGACCACCTGGGGTTTTTTAACGTTCACCCAAATCTGAGCACACAGGCCTGCAGCATTTTCGTCCTCATAGAAAATGCAGCCGCCACACATGTGATTCCATCCCGTGACCTGCAGGTCAGCAGCCGAGTACATAACCACTAGACAATCACGACGAAGCAAGTTGCAATTGCGTCATGGGAACATTGTTCAGAATTAAGGGCTTGTTGATCCTGTTTTTATACGCCAAGAGGACCTAACTGCAGAGAGAGTGTCTCTCTGTGTGTGTATGTGTGTTGGTGTGTGTTTGCGTGCTGGCATGCCTGCTTGCCTATGACGGCACTGGCATGCGCGTAAGTGTTTCTGTGTTTAGGTAATGCCATACCTGGAATTGGATTGTAGGATTTGTTGCACTGTAACGTAGCTTGCGCTAAATATCAGCGTTCTGAATTCAGCTCTCCTGGAGTAGTGCAGAAGGAAAGAAGGAAGGAAGAAGAAAAGAAAGGAAGAAGGGAATGAAGGAAAGAAGAAAAGAAGGAGGGAAGGAAAGAAGCAAGGAAGGTAGAAAGAAAGGAAGGATAAAAGAAAGGAAGGAAGGCAAGAAAGAAGAACGGAAGAAAGAAAGAAAAAAAGGAAGGAAGCAAGGAAGCAAGGACGGAAGGAAGGAAGGAAGCAAGGAAGGAAGGAAGGAAAGAAGGAAGGAATGAAGGAAGGAAGAAAGGAAGGAAGGAAAGAGGCAAGGAAGGTAGGAAGGTAGGAAAGAAGAAAGGAAGGAAGGAAGCAAGGAAAGAAGAAAGAAGGAAAGAAAGAAAGAAAGAAAGGAAGAAAGGAAGCAAGGACGGAAGGATGGAAGGAAGGAAGGAAGCAAGGAAGGAAGGAAGGAGGGAAGGAAGGGCGGAAGGACAGAAGGAAGGAAAGAAGAAAAAAGAAGGGAAGGAAGAAAGGAAGGAAGGAAAGAGGGAGGGAGAGAAAGGAGGGCGGAAGGACAGAAGGAAGGAAAGAAGAAAAAAGGAAGGAAGAAAGGAAGGAAGGAAGGAAGAAAGAAAGGAAGGAATAAGGAAGGAAAGAAGGAAGGAAGGAAGGAAGGAAGGAAGGAAGGAAGGAAGGAAGGAAGGAAGGAAGGAAGGAAGGAAGGAAGGAAGGAAGGAAGGAAGGAAGGAAGGAAGGAAGGAAGCACAGGGATGTTAACCAACGTAGAAGAAAGATCTAGTATGACACCCTCCAGTGGTGAACGGGATGAGAGAGTTTAGGACAGAGAAACATAGAGAGAGAGAGTGGAGAGCACGTACACACAAACTTACACTCCTCACATTATTACTCCATTAATCTATAAGTGCTGGTGGAAATCTGATCACCTCAATATGTTCATCACCGGCTGCGTCACCATAACCGGCGATGAGCTCACTACCACGTATACGTGGAGGTCACACTTCTTCTGGAAGCGAAAGTAAAGCGGACGCAAAAATACATCAGAAGTTTTCAAACAATGCTAACCCTCTCCATGCTTCTGCTAAGGGACTAAAAATTGATTTATCATTTTGAAGTTCTAAACTATGACACATATCAAGCCCAGCTCAATGCAGACATGGGTGTCATGATGTTAATTGGGCCCATGAAGTTTTTCCTGAGTAAGCTTAATTGACATGAAGGCGAAATGGTATAACCTAAACACACACTTCATTTCACTCTAGAATACAAATTGCGCTCACATAGGATAATGAATAACTAGGATTGACTATTTCCCTCCTTCAAACTAATAGGCACCTTCTAATAAGACCATATTCTACGTCCTTCTCCAGTCACAAATCAGAAAGCGTCTGAAGGACAAAGGTGGTCGATGGTGTCAGTCTCTTAACGACGAATATCGTCGCGCTGGCACTACCGTCCCTCACCGCGTCTGTCAATACCGCCGTCGCCACTGGTGCCGACCACCACTATGCGATTAATGCGAGGTGCTGGAGTGTCGTTCACACAAGAAAAGTGAAGGAGGCAGATGCTCCTGGAATGCCCCACAACAACCTCATCCATGCGCCACTGTGGGGCTGACAGGTTTTTGCAAGCCCGGGCTCGTTGAAGGTCGGTGGTGCACGCGCTGACCGGTCTCAGCAGCTCATATATATTTTTTTTCCTTAATATCTCTCATTAGTTGAAAAGACATGAGCTAACAAGTTAACTGTATTTCGGAGGGTTTTCATGAAAGACTTCTTTCATGAAACGTTAGGATTCGTCTATTTACCAGAAGAAAAAAGTGAAACAGGACAAATTTGATATTAGAATAATAAAATTTATCAAAATACAAGCGGCGCAGTTGACATAATAAACAAATTTTAAAAAGTAAAAAAAAAATCTAGCGATGATTGCTCTCAAAGCTCAAACCTTTTTGATTCTTTGACCAACTCCTGCAATGTTCCAGCAATCAGCTGCTAGTTGATGCTCTTCTCATTCTTCTTCTTGTCCTCCAGAGATATTCCACACTTATTGGGGGGTAAGAGCCCATCGGAAGGTGAATTCTTCCCATGATTACAGTGTTATATTATGCTTAGGTTCACTAGCAATGTATTGTAGCTAGTTGCTGATTTGAACTACCTATTAATGTTATGCGCACTGAATTTAGCAGGAGATTCTTTACGTCGGAGTCATACAGTCCTCAATGGAAAAGAGAACATCCCTATGGCTGTACCACAGAGCCGTGGCCCTAAATTAGAGAAGCTGTTCTGATAGTTACAGCCCCAGTTTTCGAAGATGTTGCTCTAGTATGCTCTTTCTCAATGCATTTATTTGGGATAAGTTGTACAAAAGTGCCCAATCGTTTCGTCCTGTTCACAGGAAAAACACAAATGGTAATTCAGTAAACTGATCTATGGAAAGAAAAATTCAGGGAGGTAACGGGGCAACGAAATTTCACGATGGAAATTTTATCAACATTGAACTAGCCAGACTATGGCACCAGGAAATTAAAGGTGTTAATAATCCGCAGAAGTAATCAGTGCCGGGTCTGACAAACTTTGCCTGATTATATGTGTGCGAAATCATGCCCCCGTGATATGTGATTTCTTACACAGAATGAGCCATTTTGTTACGAAATAGGCCTTTGTGGCCTGACATTTATATAAAATATATACCTAAAATGAGAGAGAACTAGTAATTGGAAACACTTCAGAATAGGACTGTCACTGAATGTGGAAAGAGCCTACAAACAATGAGTCAGCTAAAACTTCCGCTAGTAGAATAGAAGTACTAAGCCTGCGTAAAGGCAATACTATTGCCTTGAATTCAGCAATATATACAAGGATGAAATGAGGTAATCATCGGAGAAATGACCAGTTAAGCTTATGACAAAATATTCTTATGCATAAATTTTCATCCGATTGCGAGTCAGCCCTTGCAAAAACTACATTGATTAGCCGAGTACTTTGATGCTCTGCATTTGTGTTTCTGGCTTCCTTCTACCAGACCTTCCTGTTTTTTTGTATAAACACCTAACCATTCAACTAATTTTTTTGTCGTGTAAATAGTGAAGCTAGTAAGTCTCGTTGTCACGGCTTGCGTTATGTCCCTTTAAAAAAGGTGCCGCGTATATACCTGTTGTTTGGGTAGACAAGAATTGGTTATATTTCAATAACTTGATCGTTTGATTCACTCTTTCTGTATCGACTTATTTCAGTCTGCTGCCTTTTCACCATCCACAGTGTCTTCATTTCTTCTTTTGAATTTTGTTTTCAAATTACCTTGTTATGCATCCTTGTAGTGCATTGTTTATGATGCTTTCTGTTTTCTACTTCTGCTTCGGCCATGGAGCCAGCAGTACTTTGGTATATAAAAATAAACAAAAATAACGCAATAGGTCTAGTGACAACAAACCACTTCCAAACGCTAAGTTACCTTGGTTTATATTCATTCAAATTGTAAAATTATAATGCCTGTTTGAAAGTTCCAGAGTTGTGTAAAACGCAAGCACGGTAATGCGCGTGCAAAAAGAATACTTTCACGACGTACTTGGCTTTAACATTTTTCATTTACACTTTTAGCCAAAAAAAACGAGGAGCACGTTCATTATCAGCATACATTTGGCGTTATGCACGATTTCATCAAAAATGTGCTTACGAACTAATGAGTTCTCGCCTGTCCATAGACTGAACAAAAAAAAATGATGCAGCCACTCGTCAATTTTTTACAGATGATGACTTTCGCTCTCCACTCAGCTGATGAGCTGGGCATCCGTCAAAAGGATAAGGTCCTTCAGTTCTCTACATCACGGCGCGCTCTAACCACGGAAGCCGCCAAAGCCTCCTCGTCCGAAGCAACCTCCAAATCCACGGCTACCACCGAATCCACCACCGAATCCACCACCGATTTTACGGCCGCCTCCGAAGCCGCCCCGACCGAAGCTGCCACCAAATCCTCCACGGCCAAAGCCTCCGCGTCCGAACTGAGCCGACGCCGAGGTGAAGGCAAGAGCGAGGACCACAAGGGCCACAAGAATGGTCCTGCTGCACAGCATGGTGATCTGCAAGATAACCACGCGGCGTAACAAGTCGCCTTAGTGAAGCGGGAAAGCAATTACCGAAAAAGGAACAAAGGAACAGTCGGAGAGGCAGGTAAGTTAGTTCTTAAATGGGCTGGCTGCCGTTTGCTAGTAACGTATAGCTGAAGGAGTTGAAAAATGATGCTGGAAACAATGCAAAAAAGCGAGAAATGAATAAACAAAGAAATGAAAGTTTACTGAGAGAACCTATCGCTGCCCGTGGTGTTGACAACACAGAATATGGTAACTAAAAATATATAACTTGGCATTATTAATATATCAATCTCGGGCATACATCATCCATGAACACCTCGTAAGTATAATTAATTCCTAGAAGCTCAACAGAAAATTCAACTTGGTGTTCTGATGTACCAAAGCCACGACATAATTATGAGCCACGTTGAAGAGGGGGGGGGGAGAACTGCAATAATTAAGTCCATCTGCAAATCCAATGACCTACACACGCACTTACAGTATATATGCACTCGGATGTTTTCATTTAATCACCATCAAACGCAGTCCCCGCAAATCGAACCCGCTTTCTGGAGCTTTGCTCTAAGACGCCGCAAATGGTTGGTCACGAAACTAAGTGTACTGAGAGGTTCCCGATGAATTAGTACGTAATAAGCAATAGCGTGAACAAGCCCATTCTCGGCCTCAGTGTTGGTGTCGTTGTTTGTGAGCGAAAACTTAGCGGTGTTAGAAAAAAGTTTACAAATTTGCAAATGTAACAAATAATAAAAGAATTAGTTTCGGGAGAGAATCCAATGAAGGCCGTCTGCATGGCGATGAAGTTTTCTACTAAAGATCCATGCCATTATTTTTAACTGTTCCGGCAACAGATAACATGCGAATGTAACTTAGTGGAAGGAGTGTCTTTAACGCATGTAGTAAGATTGTGCGGCAGAAGCGGGGAATTGCAACAAGCGTTGAAACGTGTCAATAGTGCAATTATTACATGAAATAAAGCAAGCCAGCCCAAGTTAAAAAGTGTTCAGACATATTTATTTGTGATCAAGAGCAAATGCATCAACAAAATAACCCCCTGCGCATGTTCACATGCTGCCTGATGAACACGTAGTTGACCCTTCACTGACTCAGAAAAAGGAGAGTTATGGCGAAGTGGGCGCTTGACAGCTGTGCTTGCAGTAGATATTTAGGGATAAATTGAATCGACCAATGGTACTCACACAGACTATTGCAGCATGGTTCAGTTGTGCACCGAGAATTTAAGCGCGGCTAGCAATAGAGAAGGCGACGCACACGGGGGCTCTCATGTTGTATTTTTAACGGCGACTCCATATAAAGACGTCTCTGAGATTTCACCTAGAATGTCTGAAACGAAGGTAAGGCAGCACTTTTGCCGGAACCCATGTGCATTATATTTTAATACTGTTTTTGAGAAGTCCAATGCACTTTTCATTGTAAGGGCGTAACGATTTTCAGTACGCATGGTTGTCTTGCGTTGGTCGTTGATTTTCACGTCTTGTTATTTTTTACGTGCAAATTGTGGACATAGCAGAACGTGACACTCAAAAAAGTATTCACTTATGCTTGACCTTTCCTAGCCCTCCCCACTGCCACCGAACCTTTCTGCACTAAGCTTGGTTCCACATAACCTCCGGTGTCGGAAACATTTCAAAGTTTCTGTCCTTCACCACACCTCTGTATTCGCCTCCATTGTCTCAATAAGCGAGTTACCTTTGCCTACGCGATAATTTCGCAAGATGGTGTCGTCATCACCGATGAACCGCGTGGCATCATACTGACGTCACGTTGTCAAACAACTTCACAAAATTTGGAAACCTGTGACATCAAGGAAACGGCATAGGATACCTTCTTTTTTGTAATGTCTGACACGTGACATTTTGGTTCCTTTGTGTTGGATCGGACGCCAGCAGTCACTTTTTTTGCATGGCGGAGTATGTCACGCTTTTAATTTCGAGCACAACTCTTCCACGATACCACAACAATGATTTATATGCGGGGTTTAACGTCCCAAAGCCACCATATGATTATGAGAGACGCCGTAGTGGCGGGTTCCGGAAATTTTGACCACCCGGGGTTCTTAACGTGCACCCAAATCTGAGCACACGGGCTTACAACATTTCCTCCTCCATCAGCAATGCAGCTGCTGCAGCCGGGATTCGATCCCGCGACCTGCGGGTCAGCAGCCGGGTACCACAACACTGTACGTGTCACCAGCGATACAGTAAGAAAGCCGGTTTTCTCACACGAACCTAGCTTTGTCACACGGACGTATCGTTGGACGTATCGTTTGTACTATTTCCTATTTATGCAAGGTTCCACTTAACATCACATGACAATTTTATGTTTTTAAACACCGTTCATGCATTCTCATAATCTTTCTTTGACATTGCTTTGACGTTCTCTGCTATTCATTACTCGCCACGTCAAAGTAGATAGTGTATGATAGTTGTGATGAGTGAAGAAGACGACAACGACGGAAGTGTGGGGCAAGGCGCGCGTAATGTGCGCGTGAGTGTCAGCGAATCAGCTGATGACCTGTGGTGTCCCATAGAGGTGGCGTGCCACGATTGGGCCACGTGCGACCATTACGAGGCAGTAGGCTGTGTGGCTGGGGACGAGCCGAAGCAGCGGCAGACGGGAGACAGCGGGCCGAAGCGTCGGACGCAGGCGATCCAGGTTCCGGCCAGGGAACGCGGCTGTCCACGCTGCTGCCATCCAACTACTAGCTGGGGCGGCGTTGCCGGCACGAGTACTGCATCTCGGGGCACGGCCTGGCCTGCTGTTCTCTTCCTTGCCGAGGGCATCGCGGATCTCGGCGAGGCGTCTCCACGGTCAGCCGTTCGACACAGCGATGAACGTGGCCTGGCTAATGGTCATGGTTGCGTCGAGCATCGCGTCTCGGCGCACGCTCTTCGCTGGACGGGCTGGCCATGCCCTGCATGGAGCATCACGTCTCCGATGCGGGTTGACTGCTCCGTGGCCGCACCCACGCCATCAAGCGCCGGTGTCACCAGAGCGTCGCACTTCGGCAAGGGACGAGCGAGATGTTCTGCCGGGCGAGACGCGGGAGGGCGCACAGAGGAGCACGGAGCCGGGCGAGGTTCAGGGTGGCCGAGGATCCAGGTGCCAGGGGAGTTCTGGCTGAATCGAGGATCGCCGTGCGGTGCCGAGCCGTACCGAGCGACGCGCCAGACTCGGACGTGGGCCGCAAGCTCATGAGCTGCAGTGTGCACCCGAGGGTACCTGGCGGTGCCCTAGCCAAGAATAAGGAACGTGCGGAAAAGAGAGCTCGAGGGTTGAGGCCACGAAGGCAAAGAAGCGGTGCGCCACTCGAGAGGACGAGTTCCTGGCAGCGTTCCTGAGCCGGACGTGAGACCCGTACGTGTCGGCGAGGTCGAGCTCCGGTGTGTCTGTTCAAGGTCCAAGGCCGAGACCCGCCGAACGGCTCCTGCCTGGGTGCAGTGGCCGGGAGCAGGTTCGTGGGCGTTGCCTACCGGGTGTGGTCCTCGTGAGCCGTGGCCTGATCCTGGACCTCCGGAGTTGCGACCCTGACTGCTAGGTTGGCCGCGACGTCCGACTCAACGGCGCTGCACACGGTAGCGTATCCGTGCGTCGTCAGCCGTTCCACCCATGCCATGAAATAAAAAGTTCATGTTAATCCTTTCTCGTCCACTATCAACAAACATAGTGACGAACATCCGTTAACCATCACAATAGTGATATTTCACGTGTCAAGGGCTCTTGATATACCATGCCTACTTAAGAAAAACGCATTTTTGTATCGTGTTTTCTCTGATGAAGGCCGGTCCCCGGCTGAAACGTAGGAAAAATTTAAAGTTTTCGTTTTGTCCGTCCTCCACTTTTCGGTATATCTATCTATCTATCTATCTATCTATCTATCTATCTATCTATCTATCTATCTATCTATCTATCTATATATATATATATATATATATATATATATATATATATATATATATATATATATATATATATATATATATATATATATATATATATATATGTCGGTGTGAAGGCGAACTGTGGCGCCCTAAATACACGAATTAAACATGAGCTACGGTACATGATACATGCTGTTCTTTCTCTTCTTTAAGTAAGCCTTGTTTTGAGTAAAACGGAGCATTAACTTCTTTCAAATATCTTTGTATATGCGCTGTTTTAATGTCGAATTGCTCTTTTTGAAGAAATTTGAGTGTGAGCGTCAGTAGTGACGTCATTGGTTGTGACCTAATACTTAAAGAATAATAAATAAATAATCGAAATCTTTCGTTCCATCGAGATTAGAACCATGGTCATGTGCACGACAAGCGCTTGTCCTACCACAGAACCACGAAACTGCTTCGGAAATAACACTATATGAATATTATATACAGGAAGGATTCGTGAGTTTGCGTAGCAAAAGCGTAAAATTGTGCCAGGCATCAAAATAGTGATATACAACCAGCGGTTGACTCAAAAGCGCCTTGATTACATAGCTTTCCGACAAATTTATTCATCATCAGCTGAAAAAGTATCCACAAAGTAAGCAGTTGCGTAGGCTCGTGTGTTTCCTGCCGGGGGCGTTGTCGGCCCTTCACTCATTCACTAAACGAATAATATTGTGTCGTGGACACTCAACCACTGCGCTTGCCGTGTCATTATATACGATGGCTTAAAACCCCCATAGCTACACGCGAAATAATTCGTTTCTATACGACACGGTTCAAGCACGAGTCGAGAACAGAGGCTATAGTGCAGCAGTTGAAATGGCTACGTTCGCAGGGCCTGATCATGCTCTGCTGGTCTACTCTTGATCCCGAACCTCAAGAGTACTCAATTTTTTTTTATTTGTGCAAACGCTTTTGGCCTTACATGCGGTGCAACATCTTTGAGCTATAGCTCACATATTGCTTTGAAAGGCCCAACCCCACGGGAATTCTCGGGTTCGACATCAGTGGCGCAGAGAGTTGACAAGCGCTTAGAATCTTGCTTTTGATAATTGTCCAGCCACAGCATTTACTGCTACTCACAAGGCATCAACTAATTGGAGCCCCTTTCCCTCATGCAGCTGTTTAATGAAATCTGTCGCTCAATACAAGCGAAACTCTACAGCATATCTCTCGCAAAGTCGCCTTCTCAATGTTAGTCGCCGTTCACCCATGGTCGTGTCATTTTGTCGTTCCTGTGAGCCTCCACTTCAATGCTTCAAGAAGCTCTAATAACACGGAATAGTCCGACCATCTAACGAGCGTTTCTCGGCGGCAGAATAGGCGGATATATAGAACTAATTCACGAGCACTTCACAGATATTACGAACGCACCTGTGCTGCGAAAATTATCGACATACATATTTCCTCTTCAAAAAGTTGATTATTCGGAGTTACTCCACTCAACCAAAAGGTATGTTAGAGCTACTGAAGCCTGTTGGAGCAGATGTTCACGAAGAAAGGGGGTGGGGGATAGCAGATCTTATGCCTCGTCGGAATCGGTTTCATGCGCAGCAGTCCTAACGGAGGGCGTAAATTATCATGAATAGAATGGCTCCTTAATTCAGCTTTAGATCCTAAGATGTATGTCTGAACGATGTAGCCACCGAGCAAACTTTAGATGCACTCAGGACATCTACTGCCGGTGATATCTAAGCACTGAATGTTCAATCATTTCTACGCATAATTGATTCTATCGTAAATATGCCATTTACGAGAATAGTAATGATGATATTTCAGGGTCTGCTGTGGCTCGTCAGCACATCAGCTTTACAAGGATGTAATCTCACAATGGAAGACATGATGCTCCAGGGGCCATCAGGTCGCGGAATTGACACCCGGCTGGGGTGGCTACATTTTCTATGGAGGGGAAAATGTTGAAGTCCCGTGTACTTAGACTAAGGTGCACGTTAAAGAACCTCAGGTGGCCGAGAATTCGGTAGGCTAGCTCTACGGCATCTCTCAATTATATCGCGCATTGGGACGTCAAACCATCTCTATCAAAATATTATTATTATGAATAGTATTACTAATGCAACTTCTATCATTAATAGAATATAGAGAAAGACGTTCAGTTTTACGTAGGGGCAGACATGAACCTTGCTTTCTTCGAGAATTACCAGTCCTTCTTTCGCAAGTATGCGCAATAATATCGTAACTCTTTAGCTCCACGTTGCAAAGTCATTGGAGCAAGTTTTATCTCATAGAACCCTTTGCTATAACTGTAAGCTCCACGAACAATTCAACAAAGCTTTTCTAGCAAGAAACTTACTTGACTCCGTTGGTTTTGCATATAAACAGACATGATAGAATTAAAATAATGATAACGAAGTGAACACAGTGCATTGTAGAGCACGCAGTGCTTGAGCGGCTTAATGACGAGTCTGAGCCTTGAAACGCGTACTTTATCTCACAAGTTCCTTTGCTAGCCACGGGCTAGCGGTGACTCTAGTGATTTAATTAGCAGCCTTTGCATTCTTGGTCACAGGGATGGAATCGTTCCGAAGTCATATTTTCAAATTACGACCTTCACAAGCACACGTTACTTGATCGCTGTTGTGTAGCACTCGGCCTGGACAATTGAAGAAAGTGTGGTAAAATTACGGTGCAGTGGATTGTGCTTATCAGCAGCCCTCATTCCAGACATTGCAGACTCCTTGCAAATAGAAGCATGGGTTACAATATTTAGGACCGCTTTTAGAGCATGAAATTCTAGCACGTGTATGAACTAAAGTGTAGGTATGAGCTCACCGTTTGAAATTATTCACCCCTAAAAAAACGGTACATTTTGTGCAAACGCGAAAATAAATACCAATATTTATCAATATTTAACGATGATACCGAAATGGAGTGCTTTATCAGCGGTCTTGTTTCATGAATTCATCCTATTTTCAACTGGTGTCACACTATATGTAGTCAAAAACCTTTAGAAATCTGCCGACTTATCAAGCAAACGTGTAGGGCTAAAGGAACGTTCATTTGAAAAATCGGCAAAATCGACGTACCTTGGCAATGGACGTTATGTGAAGGATGCGGTGGAAAGGGGACCATGTTGCTTTATTTTCATTGAGTGACAAGTTTAGAAAGCACGCTAAATATATGTACAAACGTTGCACGCACAGGCATATGTTTAACAGTTGCAGACGGTTATATAAGCATTTATTTGCACCTGCATAACGATGCCAACAACATCAGTATTAGCAACACGAGAAGCGGTCAGCTGATATATAACGCTTGTGCTATCGAGGATGGTAGCGCTGGACAATTCCACATAAATTAACTTCAGTGGATGGCAGTTAACTAGAACCGACGTTAACTCGACGACACGGGTGTATCATAGGAGCACATTTGTTTATAAAATTAGGTAGCCAGCTTTGCAACCACAATGCACGTTTCACCAACATTTCACCTCAATAGATAGTGGATTTTTCGAAAGCAATACCGAAACTGCACAACACGGTAGATTGTAAATAAGGGTCTGGAGGCCTCCATAAGCGTGCGGCATACGGTTCGTCAGGGTTGTTCCTTAAGCCCCTTGTTATATTGCGTTTACATCGAAACTCTGTGCATGAAATTATTCAGCCAAAATAGCATCTGTAGTTGCCATATACAAGCAGCTGAAGGGAAATTCCTACCATATGGAGACGATATCGCCATTTTTACCCCAGATCCTCTCAGTGATACGCAGACCGTTGAAATTGTGCGTCAGTTTAGCCAAGCTACTGGGAGTGGCGTGAACTGGGCCAAGTGCCTCGGGCTATGGCATGAATCGCAGGCAGCAAAGCCAAGCGATTTCGCCAAGATGCTTTCGGCAACAACACCAGGCTGATAATTGGGCTTTCTGCTCGATTGTTATCGAAACAGTGCTGAATACTGGAAAAGGCAGGTGAAAGATATACAGAAGAAAGCTGTGAAATGGAAAGCTGTTGCCTTATCGATCTCTGCAACGTCTTTTTCAAGAGAAAGCTACGATATGTATGGCAGGCACTGCACTCCTAACGGAAAAACGTGCCGAAATTCTACAGTATAATCATCACGTCTGTCTGGACGTCTGAATGGAAACGGTCCAGCCATGCCAGCTTGCTTGAGTGTATAAGGAATTGGGGGCTTCATTTGGGCCACCTCTTTTTACGTTAGCTGGTTAACCGGTTTTAGGTTTATAGAGACGTGACAGATCCGTTATTACGCACACTCACACTAACATGACTGAGGAGACTTCTACCGAAATTCGTCGTGTCGACCGGAGATTGTGTGGGAGAGTTCGGAGGCTTTTTCAAGTAGATAGTGCCCAATGTCAGATTAATATTTGTGCGATTTTATTAAACATATCTATCCAATTTTAAGCGTAAAGAATTTGTTCTTTAACTAGTATTGTTTTTCCTGTGCCGCTTTACGGGCCCTTGTACAAGAGTAGAGGCCCAGGTAGTAAGCTTTTAAAAAGAGTTAAGAAAGTGCATCTGCAGCCTAGTGCCAAGACGTTTTTCTTCAAATTGCATTCAGGCACTTTGCCAGTAAAATCATCTTGTGAGAAAAATGCAATTTTTTTTCGCCACGAGGGACACATTCTTCAATTTGTAAGTCATCGGAAGCTATTGATCATGAGTTTTTGCATTGGTGGGAGGGGGCTTTTCATATGTGCTGCAGCGAGCCATGAAGAAAGAGCTACTTTTAGACCAATACGTCATTCGGTTCCTAAATTTTGGCAATGAAGATGGCGTACCTTTTGACGCGATTATGCTGGTGGGTCTTTACTCTTTGTGAAGATCAAGAATGACAGGCTATCATATTGACATAGATGCGCGCCCTGCGTGAGCGCATTTTTGCGACAGTGTTGATTGGTTTCTCGATATTTATGAAACTGCAAAACAACCACCAGATTGGCTCTCGAGGGTAAAGCTGCTTGCGACATTACCCAAATTTTACCCGACAATACCAGCACAACGATGGTTTGTACTTTGCGTGATCTTACTGTAAATGTTGGTGGCGTAATATGTTGATTACCAAAGCCAGGTAAAAAAAAATTGCCTGACTTTGTGGTGGAATATTCGATTGCCAAGCAGAATGCTTGGGTCAGATTTGGGTGGGGATTCGGTCAGATTTGGGCGTTTATTCTATGCAATCACCGCGTTAACGCTGCCAATGTAAACTTGTTTTTACGCTCACGCGTTATCGTTACTTAAGTGACCGCAGCTGTGGCATTGCACGTACGCGTCCGATTCAGCTACTGGAGGTGCGGGGTTTGATTCCCAGTGCCAGCTGGCCACCCACCGGTTGCTAAACAGAGTACAGGAGGGCTTCGAGGGGCTGTGACGCGTCGCCCCAGTAGGGAAGCTTACTCTGCCTAGAGGACTCCCAACCCGTTGCGTGGGACCCGGTATCATTACTTAAGTGTGTTCTCGTTGTTCCTGGGTTGATAATAACGGTCGATCACGTGTGACACATACCCTCATACCTGTGGCACATATCCTGCCTGCAGGTAGGTGCCACTGTCTGAAGCGAAGTGTTTGACGACCTACGTACGCGACGAGATTGCGACATTCATGTGCTGAATAGCGCGTCATATTCGTCCAACCATCTTACTTTCGCATACTAGTTTTCTGGTTGACGCAAAATTTAGGGGGTGCCCCACCGTGGTGGTCTAGTGGCTAAGGTACTCGGCTGCTGACCCGCAGGTCATGGGATCGAATCCCGGCTGCGGCGGCTGCATTTCCGATGGAGACGGAAATGTTCTAGGCCCGTGTGCTCAGATTTGGGCGCATTTTAAAGAACACCAAGTGATCGAAATTACCGGAGCCCTCCACCTAAGGCGTCTCTCATAATCTTATGGTGGTTTCGGGACGCTAAACCTCACATATCAGTCGATCAAAGTTAAAGGGGTGATCATGGGAGCACCCAGACGTAAGCGGCTAGATAGATAGATAGATAGATAGATAGATAGATAGATAGATAGATAGATAGATAGATAGATAGATAGATAGATAGATAGATAGATAGATAGATAGATAGATAGATAGATAGATAGATAGATAGATAGATAGATAGATAGATGGATAGATAGATAGATAGATAGATAGATAGATAGATAGATAGATAGATAGATAGATAGATAGATAGATAGATAGATAGATAGATAGATAGATAGATAGATAGATAGATAGATAGATGCTCAAAGGGTCTGCAGTGCGCGAAAATCGCTTCGTATCTACTAGCAACTTCATCTCTTATATCTCTGATTAGCACAGCATCGATGGTCCCGTAAAACGTTAGGCCGAGAGCATCTTGGTATTTCAATACCAAAAACGAGTTCTCCTTCAATGTTTCTGTTTGTTGTTTCCTTGCGGTTTTTGTCAGTGACGATTGTTAGAAAAGTATTTTAAAAATATCCACTCGTTCTAATGTGTGTTATTCGCCTGAGCACCACACCGAACCCTTTTTCAAGTTGTTACTAAAAGTTTTCAATTATTATCACAACCATAAAAGGAATGAATGAATTTTTATCGAGCTCTCTTTCTCGTAAAACTGTGCCATCCTCAGTGCCTCCTGTATTCATCTGAATTTCATTTCTATGAGCTGCTTGTGTGCTATCGGTATCAAGATTGATGAGGATGAGTCTCCAATACATAGCTGCTTTTTTTTACTGTTTATTGATTTTTTTTCTTCTTGTCCTAGTGCATATTGGGGAACAATCAGCGCAAGTTTTTCGTAATAGCCGTAATGGGAAAGAGTGAACCTAAAGGGTGTCGGAAAGGAGGGACAGCAAGCGATCTTGCGGGTGCGCCCTTTCCACAGGCGAGCGGCTGCCGGCCTTGGCACAGCTACGGGCCGGGCCCGGTTGACACGCGGTCTCGCGTCCAACCTTTCACCGTCCCTATAAAAGCGGACACCGACGTCCGGTCAATCACCACAACGCCTCGAGGCAAACTCCTAGTCCAGGTGAGTTCGTGCGGGCACCACTAGTCAGCCATTGCGATAGTCACTTCGCCATACCTACCACGTCTAAGTATCGTCGGAGTGTAACAATCATTCATGTTTGGCCATGGCTTAAAGGAAGTGCAGCAAGAATACCGTGCATGAAAATATTCATGCGTACACAATATACAGATCACGCAAGAGACAGAATATATGAAAGCAGCTTTCATCTCAATATTGAAATTGCGTTGGGATAATATTAACAATAAAAATACTCTGAGGTCTATCTCATCTATAGAAATAATAAAAACAAATTACCAACCACAGCCATCAGAGCTTAGAGCTTGACTGCTCTACCCTTCTAGATCAGTAAGCATTGCGTATATCTGCGTAACACCTGACACAGTGAGGTGTAATCAGTAAGCTCCACCTCATTTCTTGTCTAATGAAACCCGCCACATACGGCGTGGTAGCCACCTGATGCTTCTAAGAAGCGCAAAACTCGTTGAGAGGCAAAACGTAACAACCTTCCTAATATTTCAGAACAGTTGATACAAAATTGAAGTAACTGCCGCCTCAGAACCTTCCAAAAGCTACCTTGTATCCCATTCTTAGGATTCCAAAACTCTATGGAACATCATCTCAGCTCATCGCACCGTGCAAATTCTTTACACCTCCTTGGTGTACCTTTTGTTTGTCTTCACCTAGCTTCTACAACTAAATATTTTAAGGGATTTGCATTCAGGTCTTGAATGCTTGTCGTTTCGAGTCCTGCATTGTAACAACACAATTTTGTTTAACTAAAAACATCTGTCTATATACCCGTGTTCATATTTGTATTATATAGAGGGGAAGCACCTTAGTAACTTGTTTATTAGATCTCAAGCTAGTAGTGACACGTCTTGCCCACAAAATACACTTTCAATACAAGGCTTCATTAAGATACGTTTTTTTCGTTTCCCGTAGTAAAACATTTGTTCGACTGTTTATGTGACGGTGATTACGTGATTCTCGTACCACCTAGGCTTGTCTGTTTGGCACTCCGAACTCCTTTTTGCAGTCAAATAACACTTTCAACATTGTAGCGATTCATTGTGTACTTCGTACGTAGAAGTATGACACTACTGCTGACACCCATACATAATAGAGTCTGGACGCTGTGCACTAATAATACTATACATAGCTTGGTAGCTCAAGAAAGGTGTGCAGCAACAGTGATGCGTGAAAGCAACCAACTGTTTTTAAATCGCTCGTCTGTAACTGAGTCTATATTTTTAGAATCTTTGAAAGCCTTTGAGAAAGTGTTCCATAACCTACTTTTGTATGAACTATGATTACTAAGTTCGGATTCTCCTCTTCTTGCACCCATGGCTTGAATGATTTTTTTACAAATCGTTCTCAGTGCGTTTCTGCTACCAAAACTGTCTCTCCTCTGAGTCCTGTATCCTCGTGTGTGCCACAGGAATTGGTAGTCAGCCCTCTTCTCTTTTTATTCTACATCAATAATTTACCTTGTTGTCTTGTCTCGTATTACCTTTTCGCAGAGGACTGAGTACTATTTCGAGAAATAACCAGCCCTCACGACTGCTTTTACTTTACAATCCAATTTCGGCGGATTATATCTATGTAATGTGAAAACTAGTGCACGAAATAAAACACTAAAAAATGCAAAGTCATTCACCTGATTCGATTGACTAATATGTCAGTTTTATATATTCTTGACAATGCTCCTCTGGAAGTAATATCTTCTTAAAGATATGTCGGTGTAGCTATATTATCGAAACAAATGTTGAATGAACACATTCATTCCATAATTCATAGCGCGAAGAAAACACTCGGTGGCCTTAGAAGAACTTTTTCCCGTGCTCCTTCTGATATACAGTTTTTTTGCGTAAAACTCTAATTCGCTCAAAGCTCGAATTTGCCACCGCAGTTTGGGATCCATTCCATGGTAACCATATTTACTCACTTGAAATGCTTCAGAACAATCAACACGATTCATTACCTATAGACGAACACGAAAGCGAACCTCTAACACCATTATCACCTTCCCACAAATTGTTACATTTGTGTCTTTTTCATCGCACATTTCACCATCGTTCATTGCGCAATTTATCCCACCTTCTGAGTATGTATCGTCACGCATTGATCACCGACATAAGGTTGCGGTTTCCGTTTGCAAGACATCCACTTTCCATAATTATTTTTTTCTTTCAACTTGCGAGGAACGAATTCACCTTTCTTCTGTTACCGCAGACTTTACTAAGCATCCAATTTACTGGGCAGTTTCAACTAATAAGAATTAACTAGCTTTCGCTGATGATTATTGTGTTGTCCTTCATTATTTTTCGCGTAATACTGTTCAAATTGTAAATTTTTGTTGTTCAATTTTATGATTTTTATAATACTGATTGTAACCACTCCCCTCTGTAATGCTTCGGCCTTAAAGGTACAATCAACGAAATGAATTTAAACGGCATCGTCATCTCGATGCAAAAATGTTAGGCATAGGTTTAAATATTATTTCGTAAGAGCTTTTTGCAATTGTGATGCAGGCTACATTGATTTCTCCAGAGAGTTTGTACGAAAGAAGGCGTAGTCAATACGGCATCTGCTTTTAACAAGTGTAGAAGAGAAGTACTTTATGTTCTCTTGAACGCTTGTAAATATATTATATTCACAGGTTCAAATAATAAAATCAAAACATTGAATTGAAGTCGTAAATACAGTTCAGCATTAAACATTACTACAGTCAATCCACTTGTCGGCTACAATTTAGTTGTGACTGAATGTTTCTCTTTTTATTTCACCGCAGACATTTGTAGCGACGAAGCAACAAGCCGCCATGGTTGTTAGCAGCAAAACCGCCCTCCTCTCTCTCGCCGTCCTGCTCGCCTTGTGCAGCTTCGCATTCGCCCAGTTTGGCTACGGTGGGTTCGGTCGCGGCTATGGAGGATACGGAGGCTTCGGCCGCGGCTTCGAAGGAGGATACGGGGGATTCGGCCGTGGATTCGGAGGAGGCTACGTTGGATTTGGACGTGGATTCGGTGGCTACGGTGGATTTGGACGTGGATTCGGTGGCTACGGACGTGGATCCTACGGTTGAAAAATTCTGACTTCTACGTTATGCATCAATAACGCAGATATTGCTTCCTGCACTGTTTTATAAGAGCTAGCGCTCAGCGCAGCGACGTCAAGGGCGAGGATAAAGAATGAAGGAGTTCGGTACCAGCTCGAAAGTCTGCAATACGGGTTTGCCAATAAATATGTGATTTTGACCATTACTATTTCAACATTTTTTTCGCGTTCTTCCGTTGTGCCTAGTATGGCACCTGCATTTACTCCTGAAATTTGTATTCATAAACTAAATCTCAGTAGTCAGTTTCACTTTGGAAAAATTAAGTAAATCAATGTAAAATACCTATCTGTTTAACATCGCACACTTACACATGAAGGAGGCTGAAACTGACGTACGGCGGCCAGTGAGATCTTAGATGAATATTTACAATCGTATTGTCCACTACAAATGAAATTTGAGTCACAGAAACTGTAAGAAAAACTTCCATCGAGATATTTTAGCTTTTGACTAAAACTATGCTAGCTACACACGCGTTCTCACCGGAATGCCGTATAACAACCGCCTACACATATAGTTGTACACATTTCAGGCTGTTTCCCACTCTGGGAGGTTCGCTGTTCTCGTCGCTTAGAGGCCAGATTTCATCTATGGACCATGCTTGAAAGGTGTGTTCGGTTTCCGTTTGAATTCATGGGTTCTCTTTCACAGTCAGCGAAACAGAGCCTCATAACTGAGTTAAGTGCCTCGTATTCACGTGCCATTTTGATTCGTGGCTGAAAGACGAAGTAGGGCAAAGCCTCGTACGTAGGCGAGGCCAAATTCAAACGAACCGCCATTGCTTCGTACCGCGATAGTCTAAAATATATCTCGGTGTGACGGGTTGGTAACCTGTACCAGGAGTTTTACACAGATTAGCTTAGCTGGACCATGCATGTATATTCAATAACGCTTTTTTTGCGACACCCCATGTTTAAGCTGGCCGCCGATGTGAAAGTAAGCGTGGCTCCTGTTATATCATTACTTATCTTTAGATACATATTGCGCTGCTTTACTGCTCTGTGCTTAACAAAAGCCCCCAATACTGCCACTCGCGCTAGTGGCAGCAAAAGAGCTTATTTCTTTAGATTAGGTAGAAACAGCAAAAAGTATTTCATCGGACATACAGTTCAAAAGAATACTTGCTACTAGAGTAAATATCAATAATCCATAGATGTCTAGGAAAACGTCATAACGCAGTTTGAAAAATGTAGGGAGCTGCTAATAAGATGTCTAAAAAAACACAGCAAAGCAAACCAGGAGAAACTAAAATGTTTTGCCATTCCACACAGTAGTAGCACTATGACAGCTCGATAACACTCCCTGGCGCTGTAGAAACGAGTTAGAACGCGCGAAATAGCGTGTAGGACATTCTCAAATGTATTCAATTTCACCAGCCCAATAAGACCCTCTATGACGTAGTGGTGAAATGATAGAGATTAGGTACTGTAGGAGCAAAGTGGCAATTGCTGATTGATTGATATATATGTGGGGTTTAACGTCTCAAAACGACCACATTATTATGAGAGACACAGTAGTGGAGGGTTTCGGAAATGTCGACCACCTGGGGTTTTTTAACGTTCACCCAAATCTGAGCACACAGGCCTGCAGCATTTTCGTTCTCATAGAAAATGCAGCCGCCACAGCTGGGATTCAATCCCGTGACCTGCAGGTCAGCAGCCGAGTACATAACCACTGGACAATCACGGCGAAGCAAGTTGCAATTGCGTCATGGGAACATTGTTCAGATTTAAGTGCTTGTTTATCCGGTTTTTATACGCCAAGAGGACATAACTGCAGAGAGAGTGTCTCTCTGTGTGTGTATGTGTGTAATTGTGTGTTTGCGTGCTGGCATGCCTGCTTGCCTATGACGGCACTGGCATGCGCGTACGTGTTTCTGTGTTTAGGTAATGTCATACCTGGAGTTGGATTGTAGGATTTGTTGCACTGTAACGTAGCTTGCGCTAAATATGAGCGTTCTGAATTCAGCTCTCCTGGAGTAGTGCAGAAGGAAGGAAGGAAGAAACAAAGTAAGGAAGGAGGGAATGAAGGAAGGAAGGAAGAAAGGAAGAAATGAGGGAAAGAAAGAAGAACGGAAGAAAGAAAGAAAGGAAGGAAGAAAGCAAGGAAGCAAGGACGGAAGGAAGGAAGGAAGCAAGGAAGGAAGGAAAGAAGGATGGACGGAAGGAACAAAGGAAGGACGGAAGGAAGGAAGGAAGGAAGGATGGAAGGAAGGGAAGAAAAAGGGAAGAAAGGAAAAACGGAAGAAATAAAGGAAGGAAAGAAGGAAGGAAGGAAGGAAGTAAGGAAGGAAGGAAGGAAGGAAGGAAGGAAAGAAGACAGAAAGAAAGAAAGAAAGAGAAAGGAAGCAAGGAAGCAAGCAAGGAAGGAAGAAAGGAAGCAAGCAAGCAAGGAAGGAAGGAGGGAATGAAGGGCGGAAGGACAGAAGGAAGGAAAGAAGAAAAAAGGAAGGAAGGAAAGAAGGAAGAAAGACAGGAAAAAGAGAGTAAGGAAGGAAGGAAGGAAGGAAGGAAGGAAGGAAGGAAGGAAGGAAGGAAGGAAGGAAGGAAGGAAGGAAGGAAGGAAGGAAGGAAGGAAGGAAGGAAGGAAGCACAGGGATGTTAACCAGCCTAGAAGAAAGATCCAGTATGACACCCTCCAGTGGTGAACGGGATGAGAGAGTTTAGGACGGAGAAACATAGAGAGAGATTGGAGAGCGCGTACACACAAACTTACACTCCTCACATTGTTACTCCGTTAATCTATAAGTGCCGGTGCTAATCTGATCACCTCAATATGTTGATCACCGGCTGCGTCACTATCACTGGCGATGAGCTCACCACCACGTATACGTGGAGGTCACACTTCTTCTGGAAGCGAAAGTAAAGCGGACGTGAAAATACATCAGAGGTTTTCAAACAATGCTGACCCTCTCGATGCTTCTGCTAACGGACTAAAATTTGATTTATTATTTTGAAGCTCTAAACTATGACACATATCGAGCCCAGCTCAATGCAGACATGGGTGTCACGATGTTTATTGGGCCCATGAAGTTTTTCCTGAGTAAGCTGAATTGACATGAAGGCGAAATGGTATAACCTAAACACACACTTCATTTCACTCTAGAATACAAATTGCGCTCACATAGGATTATGAATAACTAGGATTGACTATTTCCCTCCTACAAACTAATACGCACCTTCTAATATGACCATGTTCTACGTGCTTCTCCAGTCACGAATCAGAAAGCGCCTCTAGGACAAAGGTTGTCGACGGTGTCAGTCTCTTAACGACGGATATCGTCGTGCTGGCACTACCGTCACTCACCGCGTCTGTCAATACCAGCGTCGCCACTGGTGCCGACCACCACTATGCGATTAATGCGAGGTGCTGGAGTGTCGTTCACATAAGAAAAGTGAAGGAGGCAGATGCTCCTGGAATGCCCCACAACATCCTCATCCATGCGCCACCGTGGGGCTGACGGGTGTCTGCAAGCCCGGGCTCGTTGAACATCGGTGGTGCACGCACTGACCGGTCTCAGCTGCTCATACTTATTTTTTCCTTAATATCTCTCATTAGTTGAAAAGACATGAGCTAACAAGTTAACTGTATTTCGGAGGGTTTTCATGAAAGACTTCTTTCATGAAACGTTAGGATTCGTCTATTTACCAGAAGAAAAAAGTGAAACAGGACAAATTTGATATTAGAATAATAAAATTTATCAAAATACAAGCGGCGCAGTTGACATAATAAACAAATTTTAAAAAGTAAAAAAAAATCTAGCGATGATTGCTCTCAAAGCTCAAACCTTTTTGATTCTTTGACCAACTCCTGCAATGTTCCAGCAATCAGCTGCTAGTTGATGCTCTTCTCATTCTTCTTCTTGTCCTCCAGAGATATTCCACACTTATTGGGGGGTAATAGCCCATCGGATGGTGAATTCTTCCCATAATTACAGTGTTATAGTATGCTTAGGTTCACTATTAAAGTATTGCAGCTAGTTGCTGATTTGAACTACCTATTGATGTTATGCGCACTGAATTTAGCAGGAGTTTCTTTACGTCGGAGTGATACAGTCCTCAATGGAAAAGAGAACATCCCTATGACTGTACCACAGAGCCGTGGCCCCAAATTAGAGAAGCTGTTCTGATAGTTACAGCCCCAGTTTTCGAAGATGTTGCTCTAGTATATGCTCTTTCTCAATGCGTTTATCTGGGATAAGATGTACAAAAGCGCCCAATCATTTCGTCTCGATCACAGGAAAAACACAAATGGTAATTCAGTAAACTGATCTATGGAAAGAAAAAAAAGAAAAATTCAGGGAGATAACGGGGCAACGAAATTTTCTGATGGAAATTTTAACAACATTGAACTAGCCAGACTATGGCACCAGGAAGTTAAAGGTGTTAATAATCAGCAGAAGTAATCAGTGCCGGGTCTGACAAACTTTGTCTGAATATATGTGTGCAAAATCATGCCCCCGTGATATGTCATTTCTCACACAGAATCAGCCATTTTGTTGCAAAATAGGCCTTTGAGGCCAGGCATCTATATGAAATAATATACCTAAAATGAGAGAGAACTATTAATTGGAAACGCTTCAGAATAGGACTGTCACTGGATGTGGAAAGAGCCTAGAAACGATGAGTCAGCTAAAACTTCCTCTAGTAGAATAGAAGTACTTAGCCTGCGTAAAGGCAATACTATTTTCATGAATTCAGCAATAAATACAAGGATAAAATGAGGTAATCATAGGAGAAATTACCAGTAAAGCTCATGGCAAAATATTCTTATGCATGAATTTTCATCCGATTGCGAGTCAGCCCTTGCAAAAGCTACAATGATTAGCTGAGTACTTTGATGCTCTGCATTTGTGTTTATGGCTTCCTTGTACCAGACCTTTCTGTTTTTTTTGTATAAACACCTAACCATTCAACTAAACTTTTTGTCGTGTTAATAGTGAAGCTAGTAAGTCTCGTTGTCACGGCTTGCTTTACGTCCCTTGAAAAAAGGTGCCGCGTATATACCTGTTGTTTGGGTACATAGGAATTGGTTATATTTCATTACCTTAATGCTTTGATTCTTTCTTTCTGTATTGAGTTATTTCAATCTGATGCCTTTTCGCCGTCCACAGTGTCTTCATTTCTTCTTTTGGATTCTGTTTTTATATTAGCTTGTTATGCATCCTTGTAGTGCATTGTTTATGATGCTTTCTGTATTCTTACTTCTGCTTCGGCCATGCAGCCTGCAGTACTTTTGTATATAAAAATAAACAAAAATAACGCAATAGGTCTAGCGACAACAAACCACTTCCAAACGCTAAGTTACCTTGATTTTTATTCATGCAAATTGTAAAATTATAATGCCTGTTTCAAAGTTCTAGAGTTGCGTAAAACACAAACACGGCAATGCGCGTGCAAAAAGAATACTTTCACGACGTACTTGGCTTTAACATTTTTTATTTACACTTTTAGCCAAAAAAAAACAAGGAGCACGTTCATTATCAGCATAAATTTGGCGTTATGCACGATTTCACCAGAAATGTGCATACGAACTGATGAGTTCTCGCCTGTCCATGGACAGAACAAAAGAAAATGATGCAGCCACTCTTCATTTTTTTTTACAGATGGTGACTTTCTATCTCCACACAGCTGATGAGCTGGGCATCCGTCAGAAGGATAAGGTCTTTCGGTTCTCTACATCACAGCGCGCTCTAACCACGGAAGCCGCCAAAGCCTCCTCGTCCGAAGCCACCTCCAAATCCACGGCCACCACCGAATCCACCACCGAATCCACGGCCGCCTCCGAAGCCGCCCCGACCGAAGCCTCCACCAAATCCTCCACGGCCAAAGCCTCCGCGTCCAAACTGGGCCGACGCCAAGGTGAAGGCAAGAGCGAGGACCACAAGGGCCACAAGAATGGTCCTGCTGCACAGCATGGTGATCTGCAAGATAACCACGCGGCGTAACAAGTCGCCTTAGTGAAGCGAGAAAACAATTACCGAGAAAGGAACAAAAGAACAGTCGGAGAGGTAGGTAAGTTAGTCAGTTCTTAAATGGGCTGGCTGCCATGTGCTAGTAACGTATAGCTGAAGAAATTCAAAAATAATGCTGGAGACAATGCAAAAAAGCAAGAAATAAATAAAGAAAGAAAGAAATGAAAGTATATTGAGAGAACCTATCGCTGCCCGTGGTGTTGACAACACAGAATATGGTAACTAAAAATATATAACTTGGCATTATTATTATATCAATCTCGGGCAAACATCATTCATGAACACCTCGTAAGTATAATTATTTCCTAGAAGCTCAACAGATAATTCAACTTGGGGTTCTGATGTACCAAAACTACGACATGATTATGAGCCACGTTGAATAGGGGGGGGGGGAGAACTGCTATAATTAAGACCATCTGCAAATCCAATGCCCTACACACGCACTTTTAGTATATATGCACTCGGATGTTTTCACTTAATCACCATCAAACGCAGTCCCCGCAAATTAAACCCGCTTGCTGGAGCTTTGCTCTAAGACGCTGCAAATGGTTGGTCACCAAACCAAGTGTACTGAGAGGTTCCCGATGAATTAGTATATAATAAGCAATAGCGTGAACAAGCCAATTCTCGGCCTCAGTGTTAGTGTCGTTGATTGTGAGCGAAAACTCAGCGGAGTTCGAAAAATTTCACAATTTCGCAAATGTAACAAATAATAAAAGAATTAGATTCGAGAGAGAATCCAATGCAGGCCGTCTGCATGGCGATCGAGTTTTCTACTAAAGATCCATGCCATTGTTTTTAACTTCTCCGGCAAAAGATAACATGCGAATGTAACTTAGTGGAAGGAGTGTCTTTAACGCATGTAGTAAGATTGTGCGGCAGAAGCATGGAATTGCAACAAGCGTTGAAACATGTCAATAGTGCAATTATTACATGAGATAAAACAAGGCAACCTAAATTAAAAAGTGTTCAGACATATTTAATTGTCATGAAGAGCAAATGCATCAACAGAATAACCCCCTGCGCATGTTCACATACTGCCTGATGAACACGTAGTTGGCCCTTCACTGATTCGCAAAATGGAGAGTTATGGCGAAGTGGAAATGTTGTAGGCCCGTGTACTCAGATTTGGGTGCACGTTAAAGAACCCCAGGTGGTCAAAATTTCCGGAGCCTTCCACTACGGCGTCTCTCATAATCAAAGAGTGGTTTTGGGACATTAAACCCCACAAATCAATCAATCAGAGTTATGGCGAAGTGGTCGCTTGACAACTGTGCTTGCAGTAGATATTTAGGGATAGATTGGATCGACCAACGGTACTCACACAGACTATTGCAGCATGGTTCAGTTGTGCACCGAGAATAAATGCGCGGCTAGCAATAGAGAAGGTGATGCACACGGGGGCTCTCATGTTCTACTTTTAACGGCGACGCCATATAAAGATGTCTCTGAGATTTCGCCTAGAATGTCTGAAACGAAGGTAAGGCAGCACTTTTGTGGGAACCCATGTGCATTATATTTTAATACTGTTTTTGAGAATTCCAATACAATTTTCATTGTGAGGGTGTAACGACACTTCAGTGCGCACGGTTGTCTTGCGTTGATCGTCGATTTTCACGTCTTGTTATTTTTTTACGGGCAAATTGTGGACATAGCGGAACGCGACACTCAAAAAAGAGATAGCAAAAGCATGACAACCAAGCGAGAATGGATTAGATGAACAGAATTGCCCTAAAGTATCGGAGACATTTAAAAAAAGGGGAGAAATGATGGTTATGATGACGTGCACTGCTCTATGTCTCAGTGGTCAGTTAATATATGATAAATAAAAGCAGCAGCTTGAGAAGATCGTCCTAAACGAATTAGGGGCGTAGTTAACTTTCCAGTGTACGTCAAAATGTAATATTTTGAAATTACCTTACGCAAAAAGAAATGCCTGCCTGATGAACTGACGCTGATAATATCCTGGTTCGCTAGATTCAATAGCTTGTATTTTTATGCTTCCACTACTTTCTGTAGAATTCAGTACTATGAAGGAAGATTATACATTCCCCAGTGCCTTTGTTGTACTGGTGAAATTTTGCTCAATTGTACAAAGAAATTTTAGCAGACCACTATAAATAAGCTCATGGTATATGTGAAAAGCTACCAATTTTGCAATTTCCGCGTTCATTATCAGGGACTATTTTGCCCGCTATCGTTTAAGCATGTGCAAACAGTGAGATTCAACAACATAGTTAACGACCCCGTTCTATCCAAAATGCATTTTAAGGTGTTTCGATCAAGTTTGCAGGACGATTAGATCACTTTCTTTCATGCAAAGGCGTTCTTGCTGCGAAAGTTCGGAACCGTAAGGGATATACAATTTATTGAACTTTTCAGTTTTGCATCACGTATACTGATTACGAAGTGTGACTGAACGCAGCCAGAGCTACTACAACAGAAAAATTAGGTAAAATATATATAAGCGCCAGCGTAGACGTCTTTGTCTCTACTAGGCAATTACAAGAAGTCTATTCGTGTAAAAAGGTATTCAATGTTTACTAAATGTAAGCGAAATGTCAAGCGTGCATATCAAGTATAACACTTGACCAATATGCAGAAAGGCATGTTGTCAGAGTGGCTACAGAACTAACAAGTCACGATTACAAATACAGCAGAATTAGGTTAAGTGGCCTAAACTATTTAAGATGACTGTGATAGAGGCTATAGATAAGCATTGTCAGAGCATTTTGGGTTTACGCACCTGATTGTCGTAGTGTTCCGTAGGAGGCACTTCAGACTACTGCGCTGCAAACGGTGCTACTCTTTTATATCCCCTCGCTTGTGGAGATGAAGGCTACCGCTTGAAAACCCTCCTCTCTACACGAAATGCTTCCGTGTCGGTTGCCTGGGGCGATCGTGCTTTTCAGTGATCGCCACCGACCAAACTCTACGAGGGGCACGCAGGGTCGCAAGTGCGTTGGTGCCTCGCGGTAATTATGCTGACTACCCCTTTCCGATGACCACCTCCTCTACTGGCTACACCGCTGAGTTTCTACCGTGTGTATGTACGGGGAGTTATATATTCTCCTCATTCTCGTCGGCCATGCATATTTTTATTCGCGCAGGCGCTGCAGAAATTGTCAGCTGTTTTCGCACCTCCGATCCATGGTCAATCTAAGTGCAGACTGACGTATCTGAGGGTTTACCTGTGAATACCCGATAGTACGCTTGTCTCTGTGCAGCACGAGAAAACGCGCTCCGATTGAAAGGCGTGCCTTAGAGAAAGGGCTTCGCAGTCGAGAGGAAGATAACGGGAGTTGGCAAAACAGAGACATGCAAATCGGTCAAGGCGTTGCCTTTCACTTTTATTATTTCTCTTTCGCGCACCTCTCTTTCGTCTGTGTTGACGTAATCGGCGAGTGCAGTGCGTGCTCTCTCAGTGAACGGCGCGCGGCGGGGCTTTTAGCGTTGGGTGCTGACGCTGCATCGTGACAGGTAAGGCCGCCCTCTGGCAGCCCGACCGAGGCCTCTTTCAGAGCCCTTTGTACTTCATCTTTTGAAGAGCTGTCTTTCGCTAAATTAACACAATGTGTCACTGGGAATTGAAAGCTGAGGGCTCACTTATTATTGCTGTGCCATCAGGGGCGCAAATATGCGCACTTCGAAGATGGTTTCAGACAGCACGTGAAAGTGTTGTGAAATCGCAGAACAAGTGTGCGTCATTATGTACTACCCTTGAAAAACAATTTTTCCTGCGTTTACTTTTGCTGATTACGCTAACTTTTTTCACTTATTCTTCATAATCAGAGCTCACTTTTAGGTTGGAGCTACAGTGTGTGCCCATTTTCAACGTCACTGACAATGAATAATGCGCTTTTTTTACTCCTATATAGAAAAACAGGTTCTCCCAGTCATTGAGCTTCCAAAATATACACTAGAGGGAACTCTGGTGCTAACGTTCATGAAAGCTGCAACGCACGGCACTTCAGCGAGCATGGCTATGAGTAGTAGTACACGGATTAGCGTGATATTCGTACTTTTGGCTTCTTTTGTGTTCGCAAACAAAAATAAAAAATTTTGTTTTCACAAACAAAAATCGGCAAATGTTCAGCGGTTCCGCTTCACTGCAAAAATCTTCTAGGCTTAGCATTACGAATCCGGTAACGAAGTTCCAGAGTTTTTGTTCTTTCCTCGAAACCGAAGCCGAGACACAGCAACAAACGGAGCCACAAGTGTGAATCGCCACCCGCAAGTACAAAGACTAGGCAAAGCCGTGTACTACCCACCGTTTCCTTGGTCATTGAACGATCACAGCGCCGAAATTCTCTCCAGTTAATTTTAAAAATTTGTATACTCCGAGAAGCATTCTCATAGCGATTACGAATAGAGATGAAACATATTATAGCAGGGCCGCTGAGACTAACTTTGGTAGGCATTTGCTTAGGTTTCTTTTCAATATTCCAAGCAGTAGTATTTTCATGAAAACTGAAGCTAAAGCTACTTCTGGTAGAGCATGGCACTCTCGGATCTTCTACTGAGATGGTGGGTTGTTGTTTCAGCAGAAAAAATTCAGCAACATCTTGCTAGCTTTGAAATCACATTCTTTCAAATACAGCAGGCATGTAGCCACGCTTGCATTTCGCAAGCTGTCCGACTCAAAGTGTCTTTCCAAAGTGACCAAAGTGTCTTTTCGTGTAAGTCGTTATGATCACAAGCTCGACTACACTCTGTGAAGACAAAAGCCATTCCAGCATTTCTACAATTAAGACAGTCCTGCACTTCCTGCGGTAAGTAATCCCCACAGACTTTTTTTAATCGGCCCACGTTTCACAATGCCTTTCTCACCACTCAAGCTTTTCGCTCGAATAAGTTCAATTATCAAAATATTTTATATTGTGGTAACCCACAAACGTAAAAGGTGCCATCACCGAGAACTTTCAACAACTCTGTGAAACATTGTTCAATATCAATAGAAGGATAAACAATGGTTCTCTTCTCATGACATGCCTCGCGATCCATTTTTCTTCATAAGTTCGACTACAGTGTATGCAGTACAGGTATACCTTCTGTGACTTGCGCTGCTTTTTTCTTGAAGTAGCTACGAGGGTAGCCCTCGTGGACCCCTTATTGGCTCGAGCTCCTCAGGTCCTCTTATAACGCTTTTGACTGACTGAGTGACTGATTTTAACGCTACCACTATTATGTACACCACCTGTGTTTGGCATGAGACCAAGAGAAAGTCGACGCGGATATCTCGCAAGAAATCCTTTTTCGTTGGTCAAACGATTCGTCCTGCTTTGTGGATCGAACCTGTGATCAACGCTTCTCTGGGGTGGTCATTCGACCGATTGAGCCAGCTACGAAGACGAAACACCGCTGTGAAACGTCAAGGCCGAGCCGAGATTGCTGTTGGTTTTGTTCAATTCAAAGTAATTTTTAACCGTGCACGCTTCCAACTAGAGCTGGAAAGGCATACCACGTTTCTTGCGGCAGAGAAACGCCACGTGCTGTGAACGGCATTTTCGGCTGCACTTTATAAGAAAAAAAAACAAGAAGAATTATTCCAACACTAGGTTCTCGCATGCTAAACGCCGCGATAGACAGTACGCACTGCATTCGCATTTCCGCACGATTCCTTTCGGGGAGGTGGGGGCAATTTTTTATTCTCAGCTTCTGAGAGACTGGGAATTTCTTGCGTAGAGGACAACCTATTGCCAATAATTCAGTGAAAGAACGTCTAAACACTGTTCAGAGCAGAGTATGTTGTAGATACGTTTAGCATGACGCGTCGAAATGGCCACGTATCCAAATCACGGGGTAACTTGGGGAACAGCGAGGCCCTCCTTGAGACAACATACCTGGTCTGACAAGAAGCGGCAACGGTATGGCTGACAAGCAAATCACAGTTCGGTAGTCCCGCCAAAGTGTTAGCACAACAAAAGGGCGAACTCTACAGTAAATATTCATGAGGAGAACTACTTCTTGACATTATTGGTATCGCTTACTGCATCACACTTTGTCACTAGTGAAAACAACATGCACAAAAAAGGCACGAAAATGACGACATGGGTGGCACTTGCGACTGGTTTATTTGGTGCATGAAACGTGGCGTGCCTATACCTGCGACATGGACGTGCGCACAATGGCCAGCAACACTGTCTAACTTAGGCAGCTCTCGTAAGACCTTATTGTAAATAATGGCGCATTCAATCACATTAGCATTAGTTAGTGAAAGTTGCAAAAAAACGATAATGCTTGATTTTCGTTCCTGGGATTTAATATTTGGCGCATTTTACACATTTTTAGACAGTCCGTAATATTTCGCCCCTCAAGGAGATATAGAAGTCAGGGCATCATAGCACTTCTCATAAAATGCTGGCATTCTCACTTTGTGCTCATAAATCAAGGGTACTCGATCGTCGCGCAACCGACCATTTCTGTTTTTAGAGGTAGAGCTCCTAGAGCCATCGGGTTGTACATCCCTTGTATATAGTGGTACGCGACCGCCTAGTTCTAAGACTCACTCAGCCAGGGGCGCTAGTGTGACAGACAGACAGACAGACAGACAGACAGACAGACAGACAGACAGACAGACAGACAGACAGACAGACAGACAGACAGACAGACAGACAGACAGACAGATAGATAGATAGATAGATAGATAGATAGATAGATAGATAGATAGATAGATAGATAGATAGATAGATAGATAGATAGATAGATAGATAGATAGATAGATAGATAGATAGATAGATAGATAGATAGATAGATAGATAGATAGATAGATAGATAGATAGATAGATAGATAGATAGATAGATAGATAGATAGATAGATAGATAGATAGATAGATAGATAGATAGATAGATAGATAGATAGATAGATAGATAGATAGATAGATAGATAGATAGATAGATAGATAGATAGATAGATAGATAGATAGATAGATAGACATATGAACGGACGGGCGGACAGGCGGTTTGATGGACGGATGGACGGGCGAATGGATGGGTGGATGGACGGATGGACGGAGAGACGAACTGAGGCTTTGCCTCACTCATGAATATGATATGACTTTTTTTCTCATTTGCCAGCTTAAGGTAGACTTAAGACTACGAACAATGGGTTCTGCAAATACGGAACCGAGTACGTCCCTATCTACACTTACGCGAAGTCTCGCAAAAGGTCCTGTATCGCTTAAACTGATCACAGCGAAAATATCAGTCGCAGTATCTGAAAGCCAATGACGCGATCAGGAATGCCGCCGGCGTGTTACCGGCATCAGGCACCGCCATCAGTTTACGAGGTCCGACCTACGTAAAACCACTCTCGCTTGTCAGAGCCTTGTAAAATGATTCTGTAGATACAGCAAGGTGTCCTCCGCTGCTATATATGCGTACGCATACATTTATTATGTGTGAGCATGACGCTTATTTCAGAAGCGTAGCATTGGCTCTTGCCGGTCATGCGGTGCGCCGCGTGTGGTTGGCGTCTTCATCGCCGCTGAATTTGCACCCAAGCAAACGACACCACTTGGTGAACGCAAGAATAGCGCTTTCACTGTGAATAACGGCGAAGCCGCAGCAATGGCAACGATGATGATTTGATTGATATGTGGGGTTTAACGTCCTAAACCCACCATATGATTATGAGATACGCCGTAGTGAAGGACTCCGAAATTTCCACCACTTGGTTCATTAACGTGCACCCAAATCTGAGCTCACGGGCCTACAGCAATTTGTCTCTATCGAAAATGCAGCCACCGCAGCCGGGATTTAATCCCTCGACATGTGGGACAGCACTTGAGTACCTTAGCCACCAGACCACTGCGGCGGGTCCAAATGGCTACGATGACACCACTTTATGTCTGAATAACTGTGCTCAGTCAATAAATCAACCAATAAGTATCATTTTTGTGACATAAATATTGATACAAAATATAAAATTTGCATACGATAAACAATAAAAACAAAGAAATAAGCGCGACATTGTGTCAACGATACTTGCACGCAGCGCCATGTGCAAGCCTGGCATATACAATCAATGGCGAATAAATCTGTGTTACTTCATTATGCTGCAAACTTTCAAGAGAAAGAATTCTCTGCCGATTAAGGTACTTGATAACGCGAAAAAAAAGCGCAGTGGGGTTCGAAAATTGATGACTCTGTTCCTTGCGACAAGTTCGTTTAGCAGCGGCGGTCGACGAAGGAGATTTATCGGATGCACTCAAACTGCTGTAGTGCGGAAGATCACGCCAACTACACTTTCGATGAACTGAGTTCTTCCATATCCAAAGAGACTGCTTTTGCAATATTGCCATGACTGATTGATATGTGGGGTTTAACGTCCCAAAACCACCATATGATTATGAGAGATGCCGTAGTGGAGGGCTCCGGAAATTTAGACCACCTGGGGTTCTTTAACATGCACCCAAATCTGAGCACACGGGCCTACAACATTTCCGCCTCCATCGGAAATGCAGCCACCGCAGCCGGGATTAGAACCCGCGCCCTGCGGGTCAGCAGCCGAGTACCTTAGCCACTAGACCACCGCGGCGGGGCTTGCAATATTGCCATAAACACATCACTTTCCCGGAAGCCATAGCAGCAGGAGCTCTTGTACATCATTGCTGCGCACAAATGACTACGTGTAAAGCTAAAGGCTAATTCAGAATGGTGAATTTTATTGTCACGATATTTAGCGTTAGCTTTGTCACTTTACGTGAACTTCGCTAACACTTTGTCAATATTATAAGGCTACTATGCGTTTAAAATGACATGCTCTTGTCAATATTGCCATTCTGCTAAGTTATATGTCATGTACAGGGTTTGTCGGGAAAGACAGATCTTTTACCCGCGAAAACCTGGTGAAAGAGGGGAATGTTAATGCTCTTGTGGCTTGGGCTTTTATCTACGAGCTCACAGCTCGCCAGTCCTCTCCTAGCGTTCACGGAGAGGACTGGCGTCATAAATAGCATAAAAGACAGAGTGAGAATAAATTAATGGCCTTTTTAGAATTGTATGCCGAAGCAACTTCAATCGAATATAAAAACCAACGGTGGATGCATCGCTATGGTGTTTGTATAGGATTATGTGACCCTCCAGTTATATGTTACTTTTTGAGCATCAGTTGACAACACTATAGCACAAATAACTGACGACGCAACATTCCTAAAGATATTTAGATATTTCGGTGATTTTTAGGTGCTTCTAAACAAATTTATTTCAACCTAGTACGATGACATGTGTATGCACCCTCTACAGAAGTTTCGGCAACATAGCGAAGGGCTCAAACTGGCATACGTTTCTTCTAAAGAGAATAGCCTACAAGTTTCCAACCTCCTCATCAAGTTCGGTGAACCACGTGTGTGTTGGAGCTATCGCTCGAGAGCTAAGTCAGATTTTTCACCGTTTCATGTGCCCCAGTTGAAAACTGTGAAGATGAAAATTCCAAAACTGTCGCTTGAATCGGCACTATGGTCTTGCGCTCATAAGATACAAGCAAGCTTTAATGGCGAAAGGCACGGTTCCCTGACAGCGTTTTAACAGCGTGACGGAGTCACGTTTGCATTCATTCAAGAAAAGGCTAAAAAAGCCGAGGAGGCATTGACGCAATGATGCCTATCCAGTGCTTATGCTCTGGATGAATAGTGTCACCCACAATAAATAAAAAGGGTGGGCAACAAGTCCGGTGTCTCGATCGTCTTCTCGGCCCCTCACAAATAAGCGAAAATCGGGGGATGCTTAGACTTCGCTTTTATGACTTGAACGTAATAGCGATATCCTGCCTTTAATGCGCAATTCTAGCACTTAGTACATGAAATCTTTTCGAAGTTGCTATGCCCATAGTACATGGCCTTAAGAGAGTAGGAGCAGTAAGATATGTTCCTTTTGTAGTGTGGGATTGGCTTTAAAGGGCCATTCACCAAAATTAAAAATTTTAGGCTGTCAAGTGCAATGCCTAGATGGGGCGTTCACGATCACGTCTACGAAAATTTGCAGCGCTACGTGCCGCGGAAATCGGTCAAAACTCAGGACGAACGTTGCTCCCTCTTTCTTTTGTGGGCGCGCCCCCAGAGAATGACGACATGACGTGCACCTATGAATTGCCTTACGTACACGGACGGCAGTGCAGTCACGTTGGTCATATACGTAAACAACCGTGCTCTGACGTTGCCAACAGTGGCACGTGATATGGCAAAGATTATTTAACATGAGATGCGTAGTTTACGAAATTTGCTCTTTGAAGGGAAAGAATTTAACTTGACAATAACAATGAGACACAATAAGAGAAAGTGTGTGCTTTTTTTTCCGCGATGCAGGGCTAATGTGCCAGCGTTTCGCATGCCTGTCTATCTCCATGGTCAGCGCATCGAGCGGACGACAGCCATGGAAGCGAAAGTGACGCTTTTACGCGTTCGCGCACTCATCTATTCTGATCTATTCTCATCTATTCTCACCTATTCTACCGCGTCTAAGCCATCGTCTCTTAATCATCTCACAGAAACAGGCAGCAGACCACAAAATGACGCCGGTCAACACAACAACGCCGCTCGCGTGCTCGCGAGTCGGGCTTGTTCGGGCACATTATGCGCACGCGACCATTTGGTAGGAGGCCGGAGAGGGTAAGAAGGAGGTTTGCCTTGCGAAGGTCACACGGGGGAGCACCAAGGGTTTTGAGATCACCCCCTTTTATCCTCGTTTCACGTCGCTTCAGAAAAACAGCTTTCTTTGCTCGTAATGAACCGATTGAAACAGAAAATTGTGGTATAATGCTTCTCAGCGGACACACAACAACTTCTACACTCTAACTAAAATTTGTTATAGGGCTTGGTGAGTGGGCCCTTAAACCATGAAGTCATTTGACAATCACATGTTCTGACGGCCGATGACAATGTACTTTTGTACCCCATATAAGTGATGTTATCCAACAGATAGGGACATTATTACTGCATTATTTTATGTTGTATTCAGGAGCGTGTATACAGGACGCATGTGTGTAAAGCATGAAAGGTACTTTCAATGTATTTTCATGCAGAGGAAGTTATTTTCTCTGTATTTACATGAAGACGCGGTGTTGTGCCATCTGTGGAAATCGCGCAGGCAAGACCGTAATGCAGAAGAAATGACACCTTCAATAATGTTTTTCGCGCGTATGGCTTTCTATCTGTAAGCCCCGTCGCAGTGGTCTAATGGCTAAGGTACTCGGATGCTGACCCGCAGGTCGCAGGATCGAATCCTGGCTGCGGACGGGGACGCAGCAATTTCGGTGAAACCAGCTGTTCAACGATTTCAGGTTGTGCAGCAGCAACCTGGCGATTCCCGGCTGTGGAACGAAACGCGCCAAACCATATGTGCGGTGTGCCACGGGTGGGGTCTACGAGATATCTTTTACTCGCGGAAATGTTTCATTGCTCACACTTGGCGCTGCACCAACCAACACGCCAAGGAACATAAATGGTTGTTAGGCGACGAGTCGGCGTCGTTCCAGAATCAACTCGTCTCTAGCAGCTTTCGCAGAAACAGTGAACTAGAGCTTCAGAAAATACAATTCCTAAGCAGAAGTAAAGAAAGATGAGCTCAAGAACTATAATAAGCATATTTCGTCACACAAAAAGGCGGCACGTGTGTCAGCGCCAAATCCATATCATTGCATGCTAGCGAATTTGAGGCAATGAACAAAGATAACACCCACCCTGCACACGTTCCTTCTTGAACGCGCATGCGTTAGTGGCTTTTTATTGCTATGAAATAACATTAGTGTTGTTTCAATAAAAAAAAAGTTCGAGTCAGGGCCTATTCTGCCATGTACTCATATTCTTGTACTCGGCAAGTGTATCTCTAAAAATTTTAAGTGAGAAGCAAATGAAAGTTAAGCCTTCTTTCTAAAAATTTCAGACCTGCTATTGTTAGGTCGTGCTTGTTCTGACAACCATGTTTAAGTGAAACGTCTTACCTCTCCCCTCCACCTTTTTTTTCTTTTTATTCATGGAATACTTTTCACTTTTACTCGCACAATTTTTAAGGTGGGCTCATCCCGCAGCCCCAAATCCACAGTTGCATTGCCCTCTCTGTTGTTCAAATTGGAGGAGAAGGTAAGAAGCATATACACAATAGCGCTAATAAAATCATTTCTAGCCTCGATGAAAACAAGTTCACTCGTGAAAACGCCGCCTCGAGCACACAGCCACTGTTTCCAAATTTTTCCATCGGAAATTTCTGTCTTCTCCTTCCTGCCGTTTTTTCGGATGCCTAGTGCTTTTATTGGGTGCATTCCTGATTAGTGCGAGATTCAGGGTTTGCGTTACGAAAGCATGACTGCTTGTTAGAATTACATAAGTAGGCCGATTTCAAATGGCTCGTTGGAGAAGCTACTTCAACTGAATCTGCGGGAGAAGCATCTGGCACAGATTGAGATGAGCCAGGAATCGAAGAAAATGGTGAACTTGAATGACCAACAACGAAAATGAACGTTCCAAGGTTTTCAAGTTTGAATTGCAGAACGCCGCAGAACCTCTAACCTGTTCATCGCAATCAAAGAGCAAAGAAGTTGTGCGTCCTGACAATTATTTCGCCCTTATCACCGACCTTCCTTGTTAGCTTGGACGTGGTTTGCACATCGGAATGCAGCTTTTATCGCTGGCATCAGCAATTAGGCACACCATGTGAATATAAATTGACGGGAAGGCAATGCAGAACGGTAGCGCAAAGGAGCACATCGAAGGTAACATATCACGAGAAAACGCTAATTAACAACTCAATGCTTATTGCTACTTGATAGCATCTATATACAGACGACACCGCATGAAGGAAAGCGAGTACGGAGGAGAAGGTGTACACAAGGCAATCCGCCGGACAAACTAAACTGGCGGCTGACGCGACAAAAATACCACTTCCTTTTCCGATAAACAAAATGAAGGGCAACACACAGCGTCGCTATAGTTAATCCCTACCACCTCATTAATTTCCCTGGTCAGCTAGTCAAAGCTTTTGGCAAGCGATTGCGCTGCTCAACCACATGCTATCACTGGCCAACAATTCTGACCATTTCACGAGGAAAATTATTGAACAGCAGAGATCAAATATAAGAACGCTGCAATATGAACTTCGTTATGTTTATCGGAAAGAAAGAAGCGGCGTTTTCTTCTCGTCAACCAACTGTTCAAATTGTTGAGTTGCTTGTTTGCACACAACTTCGCCCCCGCTTGTCTCTGTGTACATTTATGTGATCACGAGCAAAAAGCACTGAGTTTTTCGTGCTGTGTCCTGTCTTGATGTGCCACCATCCGTGTGCAGCTTTGCACAAACATTCTGAATAATGCACTACTAAGTTTCAACTAGTTCATTAGTCTTTCAGGGAAGAAAATACAATGCCATTACTATGACCCACAGGAAAGAAACAGTAGGAAGTGTTAAGAACCACGTGTTGTTTTTCATGCAAAGAATATCAGTGTGTGAATCAGTAAGAAATCCTGATGGTAAGAAGTCCTGATTGTGTGAGTTCTTACGTCCCAAAACAACAATAGTAAATCCTAAAACGCAAAATTTAGTTATGCATAAAGATTTGTATAGATATTCTAGTAAATATTATGTGAAACAGGCGGAGCTGAATCGGTACGTAATCCGCAGAACTTGCGGCTCCCAGTTTCAGCAGCCCCATGTGTATATGTGATTAGGGTTGTTATCATGTCACTATTATGCAGTTGCCTAAAAAAATACTTCCCCTCCCCCAGCTTTCTTACACTCTGAATATTTATTTAGATTATCGCTATTTGTCGTAATGGGAAAGAGAGTAGGAAATATTGAATGTTGTATACTCGTGCACTCGGACCATATGCGATTGAAAATGCACATGGCAGACCACACTGATTTTCACGGTTTTCACAGGACAGGGACTTATGTGCGTGCTGGTACATGCCATCTGCCTGCAAGTGAATACGCATTGTGATGTAACATGGGGAGTCTGTTAGCGTTGCTGTGAGACACGACCACTTTTCTGTGGGCAGAGCCAGCCAGCAGTCTCGATCTTCATTTGCGCCAAGGCTGCCGCACCTCGTACATACCTATAGCGGCAGCGGTGTACACAGCAGGAGAGCCTCGCACAGGACACGGTTTCAGCATCTTCTATTTCTCCAAGACGTCTATCTTGTGGCCATCTCTGTGAGGTGCACCTTCATCATGTGCCATGAAATGAGAACTAAACATATGTTAATTCATCAGCAATCGCCATGAATTGTAAGCCCTTTGTACCAATGGGTTTTCACGTATAGTCAGCTCAATTTACACGGACCATTCGAAAGGCGTTGGTGAAGACAAGGATTGCACTATATAGTGACTGTAGGCAAGACTTATGTATCAAGCGAAGGCTTACTGAACCAAATAGGTCTTATAATTTGTGAGTAAAACAAATCAAGTGCTGGCGACGTGAACAACAACGACATTGCGAAACTGAATGCGGCGCATAAACGCGTAATCCGGGTGAAAATTAAAAATAAGGAATATGGAGTGAAGTGATTAGGTTATTCTAAATGTTTAAAAACAATTAGCAAGTGTAGAAACTGAAATAAATTTAAAAGTATGTGTATGAAATGGAATCACAGCTGATTTATGCATGAAACACATGAGAAAAGGTAATTTAAAGTTAATTCAACACAGCCAAACGTCTGTCATCTATTAAATTTAACTGAAGTTAGACCAAGTGGGAGAAAATGTTAAAATGAAATAAAGGTCAGTCGCATGGAAATTATCAACGACTTATTTTTGGACATCTGCACACTGAATATCTAAAAAGTACCGAATACTGTAGAGAGATGGAAATCTTTAGATAATGAAAGAATGCCAAGAATAATTAAGAGACTAGAAATGCACCCGTTTCACCCACTTTTTCCCCTCCTTTCTCGCATCCTTCTATTGAATCCTAAAGAGCACGCAACATGTTTACACATTCGCAGATACAAAGTAATGCCGATACAAAACTGCCGCTCAAATTAGCTCAGTTAGTTAGGCGTCAAATTCATAATTTTAAAGTTGTGGGCTCAGTGCCATGCAGAGGCAAGTTATTTCGAATGTGATTTGTTTACCAATGGATGAGAGGGAAGCATGTGAAATTCGGTTTCGTTTTTTATCATGTCAATATGTTCGAAAATATTTTAGTATTTTTTAGTCAGACAGTGTGCATAGTAAATCTCCGGAGGCTTAAGAAGTAATGATTATTTGGTGGTCTATATACTGAAAATTTTTTAGAAAGTTAAGAAATGTGTGTGGCTAAACATACTAAACTTTGTGGTAGTTCAGAGCTAGAAATCTCGGCTGGGATGCGATTGCTCAGGTATTGTAGCAGGATGGTGCAAAAAGATAACTTCTAGGAAAGAACTCAATAAATGCAACCTGTCTGATTCCTATTCAACGCGAAATTAATGTACGACTGGAGACTCATTGCCGTTATTTCGCTTGTTTCTTTGTTCTTCCTGTGTCATTTACGCCGCCACGCATTTTAAGTGATAGCATAACGCGTACTAACGTTACAGGCGAACATGATAGGTAAACTACGCGAGTGAGAAAAGACAAGAAGTCTGTGATGTCGCTTTCTTTGTTTTGTCCTTAAAGTGAAAAAAAAAACACAACTCATGAAACCAACAGATCTTTTTGCTGAGCAAAACTTAGGGGTAATTATTTGCTCTTTCTTCCACTGCATTGCAACGAGTCTGGTCTAAATTGAAAACAATACAGTGGAAAAGAACTTACGCATCCCGTAGGTCGAATTTGAGCCCATGATTTTCGAATTACGTGATAACTACCTATGAATTGTCACGGATGTGACAAGTATTATGTTAAGAGAGTACGAAGTAAGGTATACTGGCGTAACGCTACACTAGGCTTGCTTTATCCAATTTATAAGTTGTTACTTTCAATAAGTAAAATTATCTCAATAACACATGAATACCTCCTTTTTCTGCCGTGAAACAACATTAGGAGCAAAGCTCTTTACTACATATCCTGATGCATGACAAATACCTATGCTAAATGGTGTAATCAGTATGTGAGCTTAGGAAAGTGTAGTGTTGAACAATGCTCAAACGATAAACGTTGCTTAGAGCAACAAGAACCTGAGCGTGTTGCTAGCAATTCAGAAAATAAAGTAATATTCGGAAAGACACAAGTGATGAGAAACAGGAAACACGTATTAATAAAAAGCACAGACAGCTGTTGTGTTTTCGGCTGGCCTCACTGTGGTTTTCTGCATGCAAGCACAATTTCCGCTGTGAAAAAAAGTGGGAACATCATTGCAGCCAAGTTGAAGCCAAGCTAAAACAAAAGTTTGAGCGAAAGTTCCGCACTGACACAGCAATGAATAAGCATGAGATCAATTCGCTTCGCTGTCCATCGAGGTTTGCGTGGCTCATAAGCCCTTTACATGATTCGTAAGCGCGCTTCTCTGCACTGCACACTCGCTCAGGTAATGGCAGCACCAGTCCTGCTTCAAGCGGACACGCGGTCCTAGTTGAACGTCCTGAAACTTTTTTATTACGAGTGTTTATATCAAAAGAGGTGACTCTACATTTTCCACATCGTTGCGTAAGCAAACCACGCTTGCACTGGCTATTCCCAATAATAGACTGGCTATCATTAGTTGCTGCCTTGGCGTAGCAAAAAAGTTAGCTTCACAATTTTGAAAAGCGTTTATTTCAAGCTTTAAGTCATGTCCTGCGACAAAAAAATTTGCAGTTCTCTCTTCCAGGAAGTATGAATCTGCGAAACGTAAAAACATTTTCACTTTTCATGTACTGCTAATGAAAGCACTCAGCGCCAGGATCTAGGCGCCTCTATTGGAATATTGGCTGCAGCGGGTTGCCTCCTTATCAACCCTATGCACCACTTCGAGCATCAAACTTTCTTTGAGATGCAGCTTTCTGTAAGCCTGTGCCTATATTCTTTGTCACAGCAAAAATCTGTCAAAAATGTACAGCCATCGGACTTTGTCTGTTAAGTTGCCAGCAGCCAATGTAGTGTAGAGCATTCGCATTGTCCGCAGTATACCTTAAAATTTCAGTTGCTACCAGTTCCACCTCGATGAGATTTAACCGAAACATATTGCCGCGTCCGAAACAAAGAATGAAGACGATGTGCGTGCCAACAGCCTCGTGAAAAGGGACACTGAAGAAGACGACGTGCTTTTGTTTAGCTCTCTTGCTCTTGGCTCCTGCATAAAAACACACGCCGTCGGTTCTCGGACTCAACGTCTCGGTACACTGCTTACGTTAACCGCGACAATTTTATTTCTGTCGAAGACGTCTACACTTGATGTGAATTCAATTTTATTGCGAAAAACATGTTTCCCATAAAAATATTGCAGAACTACGGTGAAAAACACATTAAAAGGATAATGAGTGGTCTTCCAGAATATAGCATTCATCCTTCGGTCATTCGATTACTTTCTATTACTATAGAATGCATGATACATTTGGAATATTTTGTGCAATGCTTAGTTACAAAGCTCGGAGCGCGGGAACAATAGGCGTGTCATTATGCATTCGGCCGGCGCACGCACACGATCATATGAAAGTCACTTACGCAGGACGTAAGAGGCCAGCCGTACGTAGCGCGATATACGTGCCTAACTGCCAAGTTGCGACTGAGCGAACGTGCCTCCGAGTTTCTACGCATGTTACGAAGGAAATCATAAAGTCAAACAGAGCATTGGAGGACCTATAGAATGCGTAATGTTTGCAATAACGCCCAGTCGCACATGCAACGACCAGCACGTCATTGAAAGTGCAGGCTACCTTTAGCATACATCACCAGGGTCAACTTCTACGGACAGTAAACAATGTAGTAACCCGGTGACGTAACATGCCGGGAAGAAAGTGGAAACTCATACGAAAAATAGGAAAGTAATTGTTGTGCAGCACAAAAAAAAATCTCTGAAATGATGGCGACAAAACCACATCGACGGGAGTATGAAGGTTGAAGTAAAAGAAAAAAATTGCCCGCAGCTTCCCTCGGGGGAACACTGAGGAGGATGCGGACCATATAATTGGTTAACGGGGTGTTAAAGTGCGACTTACTTGGGTCGATGACTAAATTGGTTAACGTGGTTGTGAAATGGGGTGTTAAATTGCGACTTACTTGGGTCGATGGCTAAATTGGTTAACGTGGTTGTAGGAGGGGGTGTTAAATGAGTGAACACGTACACACGTATGCGAAAGGGCGGCGCTGGTCGAAGGGACGTCGATCATTGTGTTTGTGGATTCGTTGGAATTCATTTCACCGCGACCTTGGACGTCGACGCGCCGTACAAACCAACCGACGAGCGGCAACTGAGCGAGCGAGCGCCGACCTTGAGTATATATACAGCGTGACGGCCCATGCACTGTCAGCTGTTGAATGTTCTCGAAGCGCGACCCACATGCGCGTCTACTGGAGAATCAGGAGAATTGTAGATGTCGAACGCATTGTGTAGAGGACGAAGGGTGCACAGATGGTGGAGGAGTGAAGCGCGCGCGGTGTGTAGAGGAGGAAGGGATGCACAGATGGTGGAAGAGTGGGCGACGGCGCGACGGCGCATGCGCGCGCGTCAGCTGTCGAATGTTCGAGAAGCGGTGCGGACGGCGCACTACAAGGCGCGAGTATAAGATGCTTCCGCATCTAAAAAGAGATGAGACGTCATTGCGAAGCAATGAGACAACTAGCATTGGCCACAATATGCGAGTGGAGTTAGCGGGACACTTAGTATCAATTATTTAGTTTAGATTGATAAAGGTCTCTCTACCAATTTTATTGTCATTAATCTTACCATCGTTTTAGATGAAATAGTTCAGGCCAAGTACAATTTTTAATTTCTCCCGAAATCTGCTCGCGTAACGTGATTAATTCCAAAATGCATTTATCGTACTTTGCTGGCAATGGCTTGATTAAAATTTGTCGTAGCATGGTATGTTAAGTCTTTGACCCATCAGCAATGTTACCAATTAGGAGCTACCTAAATCTGTATACATACAATCAAAATTTAAGATGTCACGGTGTTTAGTGCCGGGATTAGGTGACGCCAACATAATATATTTTTCCGTGTTTTTTTTTCTTTGTGCTTACCAAGTGTTTTGTTGAGGCTAGCATGGTTGTTTTGGAATTGGGCAAGCGCTAATTACTAGTTACAGGAAATTCATTTCATCTTTAGTATGTAATGCAAAGTTCATGAATTCGAACAACGCAAGGAAGGCAGCGAGGAGTCGTCCCTTTAAGCAGAAATATGAAATATTCCCTCCCCGATATATAAAGTTTTTCGGAGAGGTGTATGTGGCCCTCTATTAATATGTTCGCTTCTACTGTACCTAAAATAAAAATACTTTCAACTGGGCATTTCAGGAAGGCCCAACATGCATGTCAAGTTGTTCGTAAGACCAAAGAAGAGGGCTGCTTAGAGTCCCCTAAAGCATTGTCTTCTTTGCTTAGAGCGTACTGCCATCGACCAGTCCTTCGTGCTATGCTTATATATAAATGCAAGATGCTGTCATCGCTCTATTTATACCGGGTACAGGCCCGTGTACTGTGCGATGTCAGAGAACGGAAAAGTTTTTATTTCTAGTTTTTTCATTTTATATTAAAACTACAGGGGGTGTTGTATAAGGCAACTGCAATGTATATGTGACCAAAGAAAAATGAATGAAAAAAATGGCCCAGTATCTGCAAGTTTCTCTACAAATTTCGTCAAAAGACGAAAGTCTTGCGTGTGCAGAGAGTGAACAAAACGTTTATTGGATGTTTTGCCGAAAAAATTGGTGAATTGTATTCTGGAAGTGCTGCGTTAGAGAGTCTCGATCCGTGCAGCAAAGGTGAATGAGCACATCGAAGCACGTTAGAGACGAGCGTCATCTTGCAGTTATCTTCGAAAACAAAGGAAGGCGCGGGCGCTCGCGGAGAAAGATGCGCGCCTGTCTCGGGGGTGATAAGGACTAGAACGCAAAGTCACAGGCACGTGACACCACCCTGTCGTATTAGCAAAGCGTTGGAAACACTTGTCTTTTTGAGTATCGCGTTGCTCTGTCGGCGCGGCTTGATAAACTTTACGGTCCTTATAATTACTTGTGTTTGCCTTTTCTAGTAGAAAGGCACACACTAAAAAAACACCGAAGTGTTGTTATGGAGCCTGATATATGCGCAATAATTGCTTTTTAATTGACAATCGCACAAGTATGAACGCTGAAACTTGAGCTATATTGGTGGGCACTGTGGATGGGGTTGGCAGTTTGAGGTATACGCTTAGATATCATACCACTAAAGACATCGCTACCTCGGACAAACTGACAAACAGACAGACAGACAGACAGACAGACAGACAGACAGACAGACAGGCAGAAAGACCAAAACTTTGGTGTGGAAGGTCCCCAAGAAAGACTATCGTCTTCAAAAATAACTTGCCGTTGGCAGGTACCGAGCCTGCGACATTCGAATAACGCGTCCGATGCTTTACTGAATGAGCTATCACGACGGCTATCCCCTTCAATTGGTAGATCATCAGGCGCGTTATTCGAAGGTCAAATGTTCGGTCCGTGCCTACGGCAAGTTATCTTTTCATCCACTTGTGTTTTCTTAAATTCACATCACAACTACCTCATATACCGCCCCCACTATCTTTCTTGGCATGATTGTCTCTTAGATCACATTAATATGGAATGCGGCTATGTGCCACAGGTAATAAAAATTTCATATCTACTCAAGAACGGCGAGAATGCACACGAGCAATTTCAACGCGGGAGCGTTAAAAAACACTGACATCAGCAGCCTTCACGCGATGAATGCGAAAAAGTAAATATTAGGGTCTTAGCAGAGCAGTACTAAGATCCCAGGTCTGCGTGGTAATCAAGTATTCTTCCACAGAGCCACGCCGGTTTTTGGAACTACTTTTCAAGAAGATCTTAATGTTTGTGTAACGTCAATTGTAGTGTTGCAAATTGTGTAGAGGACGAGGAGTGACATTATCATCATCGGTGATTATACCGGCATTCGGAATAAAGAAAAGGTCAACGGGTGCGCTTCGCCATGGGCACGGCGGCTAGTCCTTTCCTCAACATTTTGGTGACGAAACCCGGGAAAGAACCAGGGACCTTTAATGCTTCTAAGGTAATCGTTGAAACGTCTAACTGGCTTCGAAGCCGCATGTACTTTCAGTACTGGCTATCTAATTATAAAAACAGTACATATGTACTTCTATGATACAGCCGTCATGTCCGGTTAGCCATCTGCTGAAATTTATTTGTGTATCAGTGTTGAAGGCTACAATCCTGGCACACACCGGCGCACACGCGAGCGCTTCATATCAGATTACGCTTCTGGTGTTGGCATCGATACGCAACTGTAAACAACTGGCAATATAAAACATAAGCGGCTGTGTAACGTATGTGTGTGTGCGTGGTTTGGTACATATATTTACCGCCACTACACAATGTCTCACTAAATAAAAATAAAAATATAAAAAGCATTTACTTTTCATCGACACGCTTCTTTCATCGGAGTAACATCGTTTTCATAAAGAACCTGTGATCTACCGCATTTTTTTTCATTGTGAGTGAAATTCGGCTACCGTAGCCTGGTCAGCGCCGTTGTTTTTGACGCTTTTACAGGGGCCATAGGGGCCACAGGGGCCACTGCTACGGAACAAGAATGCCTGACGGTATAATTTGCAATTCAGCGGTTTAGGTCTTACCTGTACAGACGCCCATTCACAGTCGTAACCGACCCCCACTCGTTGTGTTGGCTTATCAACCTTCGTGACACTTGCGGCCACCTTGCGCGCTGGGCACTCCGGCTACAAGAATACAGTTTTATCGTCGCTTACAAGAGTGGTCGACGACATGCTGACGCGGACTATCTTTCACGTATACCACTTAGAACGGCGGACTGTGAATCCGATGAGCTTGACCAGCTAGTAGCGTCTGTGTCGCCTGCATTTCCTGACTACCCCAGTTTCAGAGCAGAACAGTGGGAGGACGATAAACTAGCACCACTCTTCGCCGCTGCATCCGCTTCCACTATTGCACGCCGTTTCTGTATGCGTGATGGACTGTTGTTCAAAAGGAACCTCTCCAGCATTGGAGCGCGTTTCCTTGTAGTGGTGCCGGAGAGCCCACGAACAGTTATTATGAGGGTCAGGCGCGACGACCCTACATCTGAACATTAAGGTTTTGCGCGGACGCTTCACCGGAATAAAGAGCGCTTTTATTGGCCTGGTATGCAGAAGTTCGTTGAGAGTTATGTGGCAAGCTGCATGCAATGTCAGCGTCACAAATGTTCATCAACTGGTCCAGCTGGTCTTCTACAGCCGATGCCAACTCCAAGTGCTCCTTTCGAGCAAATGGGGATTGACTTTCTAGGCCCCGTTCCAAAATCGGCTAAGGGAAACCGAAGGATAATTGTTTGCGTCGACTACCACACACGCTACTGCGAGACGGTGGCCGTCCCCTCTGCTACTGCCAGTGACGTCTCATCCGTTTTGTTACAGTAGGTCATCCTCCGACACGGCCCACCTCACCTGATTATAAACAATCGTGGACGACAATTCACAGTGGATGTCGTGGAGGAGCTACTTCGTTTGTGTGAATCCCACCTGCGTTACTCGACACCATACCACCCCCAAACTAATGGGCTGACGGAGCGTACCAACCGTACTATTATCAACATGTTGTCAATGTATGTCTCATCCGACCACAAGAACTGGAATGACGTACTCCCGTTCATTACTTATGCGTTCAACACCGTGAAGCATGAGATTAAAGGTTATAGCCCTTTCTTCGTGCTTTATGCACGTTCGCTCCGGCACACAATCGACACAGTATTACCTTTCTGTGATCACGACAGCGTCACTGTCGCCGAGAGTCTCTGCATGCCTCGCCGAAGAGGCGCGTCGCATAGCTCGACTACGCACATTGACATCGCAAGACAAAGTGATAGCACGCTATGATATTCACCATCGACCAGTGACTTATTGCCGTGGTGATGTGGTGTGGTTGTGGACTCTGATGCGCAAGCGCGGGTTATGCCAAAAGTCTTTGGCCACTCACGACGGACGTTTTGTCATAGTTGACAGACTTACAGAGGTCAACTATGTAATAGCTTGTCTCCCGGCGAGAGGTCGACGAGCTGCCAAAACTCAAGTGGCTCATGTTGCCCGTCTGAAACTGTACACGCCACGACAACTCGACTGACTCGTCCGGTGGCCTTCGTCTGCGCGGAGAGGAATGTTGCGCACATGCACGAAGACAATGAAGCGTATATGGTGAACGCACTTGTCACCAGCAGCGAGAAAGGAAGAAGAGGATCAAAAGGATCTCTAACCAGTCGGCCGCTTCTGAGCTGCGCCTCACGACCTAAAAACGGCCCCTGTCAACCTCTATGGGTCTCTTTCAAACGTAACAATATTTGTCTAAAGTTAAATGCTGTTTATTTACCAATTCTAAAATGGGCCGCTTCTTAACACAGGTGTCACTTGTGAACAGAGGCGAACATATGGGGCAACATTCACCCGTAAGAAATTCCGATTTATTTATTGCGCACACAGCCGATTGTAAATCCAGCACGACTGCTCTATTTTCTGTTGAATTGGGCTATTTTAACAACAGATCAATAAGTCATTCAGATCAATGAAAAGTTTGGATGACCACAGGTACCTAGGGAGTCGATATGGTATGCGAAGCATGCGGATGTTTTAATTTTTTTATTGAGTAAGGTGTTATAAAGTAGCGCTCAGTATATGTTCAAATCCACGCACACATTTACATTAAAAAGCCACATATGTACTATATTAGCAGTTGTTTGCAGTTGCGTAACGATGCCAACAACAGCATGCATAGTGCCAACGCCAGAGTTGTATGCTGTTATCAATCGCTATGCTTGCGCTGGGGCTCACGAGGATGCTAGCCCTCAACATCATCATCATCATCATCATCATCATCATCATGACTACGTCCACTGCCGGGCAAAGGCCTCTCCCATGATCCGCCAATAAACCTGGTTTTGTGCTTTCTGCTACCGCGTGACATTTTGGAACTTTCTATTCTCATCAACCCAACTAACTTTTGGTGTCTCCCTTGTGCGTTAGCCTTCTCTAGGAGTTTAGTCAGCTACTCATAATGAACGGTGGTTATTAAGCTGCGCTACCAGCCCAGCCCATGTCCCTTTCTTGTTCTTGATTTGAAGAATGATATCCTTAACCCTGTTTTGTTTCCTGACCCACTCTCATCTATTCTTGCCTCTTAAGGATACACCTGTAAAGAGGTTTATTGGGCGAACCAAACGGGCAGGTGGGATATTCGAGATAGCGACTGGACGAGGAAGATGGAGGAGCTTGAGCGCCGATCTCGTGGTGCCTTACTCTGCGATGATGCTTGCTGTTCCCTTTTGTTGTCATCATTCCTTCATTAAAATTGCACCCATCGAGAAAGATCAAGCCATCCTGGCGATCTAACAGGTGGAAACGAGTGGGTCGAAGTACGGCTTCAAGAAGTCCACGTGAACAATATCATTTCCACGCTGACGATGGTCACCGGGTGGCGTAAACGGTTCAATGGCGTAATTGACGGGCGATGTGCGCTCTACCACGCGGTATGGACCATGGTAATTTGAAAGTAGCTTGGTAGACAAACCAGGTGCACAGGGTGGTACATACAGCCATACAAGGGTTCCAGGGGCAAACTTCGCGGCAGGAGGGTGGTCGTCATCGCGGGCCTTTTTCTGGCGTTGCTGGTCAGCCGTAGTAAACTGCTTCGCTAGTTGGCGGCATTCTTCGGCGTGACGGGCGGCTTCAGACACGGTCGTGAGCTCAGATGCATCTGGTGCGTATGGCAGCAAAGTGTCAATTGTGTGCGATGGATGACGTCCGTATAGAAGGTAGAATGTAGAAAAGCCGGTGGTGACTTGGGTAGCGGTGTTGTACGCGTACGTCGCAAACGGAAGAACCAGGTCCCAGTTAGTTTGGTCAGATGCCACATGCGTCGCGAGCATGTCACCCAGGGTCTGATTGAACCACTCAGTCAGGTCATTCGTCTGAAGGTGGTAAGCAGTACTCATCCGGTGTACAATATGGCACTAACGGAGAAGTGCTTGGATTACGTCGGATAGAAATACACGGCCCCGGTCACTGAGGAGCTCGCCAGGAGGACCGTGACGCAACACAAACCGATGGAGGATAAAAGATGCGACGTCCTGAGCGGTCGCCGTAGGAAGAGCAGCGGTTTCGGCGTATCGTGTCAGGTGATCTAGAGCAACGAAAGTCCACCGGTTACCTGCTGTGGTCAATGGCAGTGGTCCATAAAGGTCGATTCCGACGCGATCGAATGGGCGGTCAGGGCACGCAAGCGGCTGTGGTGGAGCTGCTCCTGCATTCGGTGGCTGTTTTCGTCGCTGACACTCGTGGCAGCTGCGAATAAACTGTCGAACAAAAGTAAACGTCCCACGCCAGAAGTACCGCTTCCTTAAATGTTCGTAGGTCTTGAAGACACCAGCGTGAGCGCATTGCGGCTCGAAGTGAAATCATGCACAGATTGTAGAGCGCAGCTTTCGGGGAATAACGAGCAGCCACTTCCTCCCGTCTGGTGAGTAATTGCGCCGGTACAAGAGGCCACCTCGAATGGTGAAGTGCGAAGCCTGGCGTTGCATTGCTCGAGTGATGGGAAGTGTCGGTACCCCGGATAAGACGTCCAGAAGCGAAGTTATACATGGATCGTCACGCTGTGCAGAGGTCATTGTGTCGATGTCAAGAGCAGACAGCACGTGTTCTATAGAAGATATAGAGGCAGGCTCAGTCGACAGTGGTGATCGCGAGAGCGCATCAGCATCGGCATGTTGGCGGCCGGAACGATACACGACGCGGATGTCATACTCTTGAAGTCGCAGAGCCCAACGAGCAAGGCGACCTGATGGATCCTTCAGTGACGACAACCAACATAAGGCTTGATGGTCAGTAACTACAGCAAAGGTGCGGCCATATAAGTATGGGCGAAATTTCACAATTGCCCAAAGTATGGCTAAGCACTCTTTTTCGGTAACACTGTAGTTTACCTCAGCCTTGTTGAGCGTTCTGCTGGCGTAGGCGACCACATACTCAGGGCATCCAGGCTTGCGTTGAGGGAGAACTGCACCGAGACCGACACCGCTGGCGTCTCTATGGATTTCAGTTGCAGTCGTGGGATCATAGTGGCGCAATATAGGCGGTGATGTCAGGACACGGCGAAGAGTGGTAAATGCGTGATCACATTCGGAAGACCATGATGAGATGTCGTTGGCACTGCTTAAAAGTTGGGTCAAAACGGCAATTATGGAGGCAAAGTTGCGCACAAACCGACAAAAGTAGGAGCACAATCCTACGAAGCTGCGTAACTGTTTTACAGTCGTTGGTTTGGGGAATTCAGCAACAGCGCGTAGTTTAGCCGGGTCGGGAAGAACACCATTCTTTAATACGACTTGACCGAGAACGGTGAGCGTCCGAGCAGCGAAGTTGCATTTCTTGAGATTCAGTTGGAGCTGCGCATTCTTCAGACACGGGAGGACATGTTTCAGGCGTACAAGATGTGTTGCGTAATGGGGTACAAAGACGACGATATCGTCGAGGTAGCAGAGGCATATTTTTCATTTCAAACCCCGCAGAACCGAGTCCATCATGCGCTCGAATGTAGCCGGCGCATTGCAGAGGTCGAAGGGCGTGACATTGAACTCATATAGCCCGTCCGGTGTCACGAAGGCTGTTTTTGGACGATCATCATCTGCTAAGGGCACCTGCCAATACCCCGAACGCAAACCTAACGACGAAAAAAACTCGGCACCTTGTAATCAATCAAGGGCGTCATCAATCCTGGGCAAAGGGTATACGTCTTTGCGAGTGATCTTATTTTAGCGCCTGTAATCAACGCAGAAGCGAGTTGTACCATCCTTCTTCTTAACAAGAACGACAGGTGATGCCCATGGACTTTGGGAAGGTCGGATAACGTCACGCTTGAGGATATCGTCAACGTGTTCGGCGATAACCTGACGTTCCGTGGCGGAAACACGGTATGGTCGCTGTCGTACTGGCGCGTTGGAACCTGTGTCGATGCAGTGAAAAAAACTGGGAGTTCGGCCAAGGGTAGGTTGAGCAACGTCAAAAGATTCGCGAAACTGGTAGAGCAGCTGAAGGAAATCAGAGCGTTCAGATGGCGATAGTACGTCGGCAATCGATGAATCGAAAAGCTCGGAAGGTGGTATATTGGTAGATTAAGGGCACTGAAGGTGTCGTAGTCACCGGAACAATCTGGTGGCATGGTAAAAATTTGTTCTTTATCAATGACATGCACGTGTCCAAGAGATTCACCTTGAAACAGTTCGACGGGATACGGAAGGGGATTGATGAGGCGAATAGCACTGTTTCCTTCAGAAATAGAGAGGGTTGAATAAGGCAGAAGAAGTGATCTTCATCCAAGGAAGAGGCTTGATGGTTCAAAGAATGAAGCTTCGTTCCTAATGCCGTCACAGAACACGGGGAGCAACACAGCTGCTGTCGGAGGAATTTCAGTGCCTTCTTTGACGACGAGTTTGTGTACGGCGGGCTGAATGCGGCTGGTTGGTTGGTCGTAAAACGGAAAACGTTCAAGCTCCGATCTTGCACAATCAATAGCGGCATGGTTACGCGATAAAAAATCCCATCCAAGTATGATGTCGTGTGAGCATGACGAAAGGACAATAAACTCAACAGTGTAGTGGTCCTTCGCGATCATCAGTCGGACAGTACAGGCGGCTACAGGCTGAACCGGGTCCCCATTCGCTGTTTGCAAGGACATCGTATTAGGAAACGTCGTCACTTTTCGGAGCTTGCGACAAAGTTTAGCGTCTATCACGGAAACGGCAGCACCAGTATCCACTAGAGCATATGCTCGAGTACCTTCTACAAAAACTTCGACAATATTCGACGGCAATGTCCGAGGACTTGAGCATTTCGACAGCGCAGTTCTTGCCTCCTGAACGGCGGCGATTAGTTTCCCTTGTGTTCAGGAGCTGGCCGACGACGCATGGGTTACAGGGAGCGACGACGGGGTGAAGGTGAGCGACCAGACATAGTACGCGGACATTCCCGTGAAAACAAGCTTGACTGAGGGTCAGAAGTTTTCAGACGCGATGGAGGAAGGTCCATGAAGCTGTTCTGTATCCGGGCGCCTGTGTGTCCCGGCACGCGACGACGGCAGTAACGGGCGACATGACCAGGACCGCCGTACGCAAAACAGATGGACCGGTTATTGCGCTTTCTCCAAGCATTGGCGACGAGGGGAGCAGCCCATGCGGCAGACGGGGGAGTTGAGGCTGTGGTGGCGATGGGAGGAACCCAGGCGGTGGACGGCTGAGTTGGGGCTGAGGTATACGGCAGTCCCTGGAACAACGGGGTGTGGTGTGGCTGTTGCCGCTTTAGTTCCTCGGCGTAAGTAAGAGGCGCGCTGACGGGGGGCTGCTGCAAGGGCACCGGCATAGCCTCGGAAATCTGCTCCTGGACCACATGTCGGAGCATGGGAGCCAATGATGGTGGGTGTCGCAGTGGCTGTTGGCGCGAGAACTCCTGGCATTGAGCAAAAGGCAGCAGAGAAAGCTGCCGAGCCACTTCCTCTCGTACGAAGTCTTTCATTTGTGCGAGAAGGTTTGTCTGGTTAGTCATAACGTCCAGTGCGGTCACTGGTTGGATTGTCTGGAATGAGCGTCGCGTCTGAGCTCGTTGCCTCCGCAATTCATCATAGCTTTGGCACAAAGTCACTACTTCTGCCACAGTGCTAGAAGACTTTGCGAGAAGCATCTGGAAAACGTCATCGTCTACGCCCTTCATAATGTGCTGTATCTTCGCACTCTCGCTCATGGAAGCATCGACGCGCCGGCAAAGATCGATCACATTTTCTATATATGATGTGAAAGTTTCACCTGGCTCCTGTGCCCGTGTGCGCAGACGTTGTTCGGCGCGTAGCTTCTGTAAGGCAGGACGACCAAAAACGGCCCATATTTCCTCCTTGAAGGCGGACCAATTCGCGAACTCAGTTTCGTGGTTCGTATACCACAGCTTGGCCACGTCGGTGAGATAAAAATTGACAGTGCCTAACTTAGCAGCGTCATCCCACCTGTTGGGTCCACTGACTTTCTCGTACGACGACAGCCAGTCCTCGACGTCCTGGTCTTCGGTGCCGGCAAAGATCGGGGGTCTCGCTGATGAACCGGGCCGGGGCAAGTAGCGGCGGCGAGAGAGATTGTTTGTTGGGCAGCGGCAACTTGCATGGTCGACGGGGCAGGGTGCGGGATCGGAGTTCCAGGTTGTTGGCGATGTGGTTACCCAGCACCTCCACCAAATGTAAAGAGGTTTATTGGGCGAACCAAACGGGCAGGTGGGAGATTTGAGATAGCGACAGGACGAGGAATATGGAGGAGCTCGAGCGCCGATCTCGTGGTGCCTTACTCTGCGATGATGCTTGCTGTTCCCTTTGGTTGTCATCATTCCTTCAATATACACCTATCATTTTCCTTTCCATCGCTCAAGGCGGCATCCTAATTTCAAGCTGAACTCTTTTTGCAAGCGTCTAGGTTTCTGCTCCTTAGGTAAGTACCGCCAAGATGCAGCTGTTATATACATCCTCTTGAGGGTGAGTGGTTGATTACCACTCATGACTTGAGAATGCTTGCCGAATTTGATCTACCCCATCCTTATTAATCAAGTTATTTCACTTTAATGGTTCGGCTCCACGGTTTCTGCCTGTCCTGAGTAGACATATTCCTTCAAGTACTATAGAAACGGCGGCTGCGAGCGTGCCGATTGTATGAAGAACAATGCCGATCGCGGGTGCGCTTTTGACACGCGGCAGGCGTATTATTTTCTGGCAGCGTGGCATACAAAATGAGGCAGTTAATATTATTAGAAGGAGAAGCTTTGCGCTTGTGTGTTGAACTCCCCGAATTTGGGGCAAATAAGGATTTGTATGTGGAAGCGTGTCCTCCACCTTTGTTAACTCGGTTTACAATACTTACAGTTCAAACTCTCTCCAAAATATACAATTCGCCTCTTAGACAAGCATCTTACGTTTTTATTCAAGAACCAACCGCATTCTATTCTTTCGAACACAAAGGTCTAGACTACACTCCCCTCAGATTAGGTTTGTCTAAGCGCTGCTAGAGCCTCTGAATTTACATATTTATCAGATTGCCATAACGAAGATGCCTAATTCAAAACTTGAAATTAACTTTGATGATATTTTCCCCTATAATGCGAAACAACTGCCCCTTCAATATTTAAATAATCGGTTACAAGATTACTTGACTCATCTGTCCATAAACAACATTATTGCGACGAATGCATCTGTATTAAACGAAAAGGCTGGGGTAGGCATCTTCTGTACTTTTCTCGTCTGGTTTTCTTCAGTTCAATTACCAGATTACACGCCTATTCATCGCTGAATTATTTGCTATAATTCTAGCGCTTCGTAAACTTCCTGCAAGCGAATCAGAAGCAGTCATACTTACCGATTCTCTCAGTATGCACTGCACTATCTACAGCAAAAAAATTGACATTATTGAGTATTTTAGCAGTTTATTACCAGCAAACCTGCAAAAATTTCACTTGGTATGGATACCTGGCCACTGCGGGATTTATCCAAATGAGATGGCAGACTCATTATCCAAAGCATCTTTAAGCGGACCACTATTACCTATTTTACCTGATTTCACCTATGTAACAGCACTCAGATATAGAAATGCTCATTGCACATTGAAATTCAAAAATTATAATTGGATAACGTCAGAGACTTCGTACATCTGAGATTTTGCTGGAACAAACAGTGGTGTGTATCTCAGCAGTTAGAAAGTACAATCACCAGATTACGATGCAGAATTCCGCACCTTAATTATTACCTACATAAAGCTAGACTCACAGCATCTCCGTTATGTCTTTTTTGCAAGGAATCAGAATCAATAGACCATTTCTTTTATCCTTTCAACGATATTCTTATCAAATGAAATGATACCTGGTCGAACCAATTGAGAAGCTAGGTTTAAAAATAAACGTGGAAGTAATTTTATCCTTCGGAGGAACTACGTTAGGTTATTGCCACAGGAATGTTCACTCTCCCGTCTGTGCGTACATTATGGCAACAAAAATATTACCTTGTTAGTCTATTGTTAATATCATTAACGGCTGCGAGACTACCTGAATGTCTGACTCATAACTAACTCACTTGATGATCCTGCCACCCAGTTCTTGGCCGATCCCCCTTTGAGGGCGAGTGTCAGCAAAGCTGGAGGCTCATCATCAGCATCATCAGCATCATCATCATCATCATCATCATCACAGGACGGCTGCGGCCGAGCTTCAGCTCAGTGAACATGGTTCTCTGTCGGTCTCCGCCTTCTCCCTGAGGGGTTCTCGGGCTAGGCAGGCCCGAAACCCCTATACTATGAAAGGGCGCGAGATTGTAGTCAAGCGGATAGATGCTTTTATTCTCACTCTATCCATCAACTCTGTATTAGTGAAAATAAAAAATTAATACTACAGCAAAGGCTGCTTCTGTAAAAAGGCCTCGTCTAATGACGAATAACATGAAAGTGTGGGGTCCCGCCAACTGAAAATTTTTCGTCAACGCGATACCAATTTCGAACAAAATTTAGACCATTAATATTGCAATCGCAGGCATTGATACGTTTTGTACTTTTACAACTGCGATTCGATTAAATATTGTAATCACCACTGTCTTTCAGCTCTATAACAATCACACTCATATCTCTTGCTGCTCCTCGTTACTGAGTAAGTCAAACGAACCTTCTGGTTGTTCTCTTGTAAATGGAATCACCTTCCGTCCCGCGAAATGTGTTCAAAATCACCACGCACCAGCTAGTCTCAAAACATCACATCACATAACGCACTAGATGCACATAAAGCGCCACAACTGTCCACTTGTGTCGCGCAGCGCAAACATTGAGGCAGGGGAACGATGATGCCTTCCAGCGCACAGCGACGTGTAGCATTATGGCAATTTTGGGAAACTTAGGTGCGTCATAGCGTGACGGCAAAGTTTCTAGGCCATGAGATGTATTCACAAACCGAACCTATTGTTAAGCGTGAAAAGTGCGTATTTCTCAATGAAAACTTGAAACAATCCACATATAGTTATTAAGTCAACACAAAACATCCATTCAGACGAACTCACCAAATTAACCTGTATGAGCGCCCTCATGTAGCCGTAGTTTATCAACTCATCCATACCGTCCTGAAGCATTGCTCAGCGACGCAATGCTCTCCTTTTGAAAAAGGTGGGTTGGGTTCTGAACACAATCATACCATTGACAATATTGCAGAGGTTCACACTTCTTAGCAAAATGCTTTATCCAACTAAGTACTGGCTTTGTTGGGGGTGCAGAAGGTTCCGGCAAATACTTCCGCCCAGGATTCCTAGGCATGGATGCACATAAATTTAAATACACACGTTTCTAGCATTGTGCCTCTACAAAAGTGCACTCCCAGTTACCGTTAGATCCCGCAGCCTTTGGCTCAGCGGCCCAGCATGCACAGTAACGACTGTAGACAGCCGTGTCGCGTCCGTGCTATTTTTTGTAGATGTTTACTTTTGTATTTACCTAGGGTATTTGTATCGCCATGGCAATTTTTTTTTCCGATTTTTACCATGAATAAACGCAAGTATTGCATGCCTTGACCATGAGCTGGCTGATTCTGACTATTTATTTCGGAATTTGTCAAATTGCCAACATTAGATAGGCACTCCTTGTTTCTCTTCACTTCAGATTACGCCACCACAAGCAATAAAATAGCAAGACGCGACATCGAACTCTCGCTCATTACGTGATTTCATAGTAGCACATCACTTCCTACAAGCTCACACATGTGTAATTCCATATATTAATTTCGCCTTGAACTCCTCTTCCTTCCTAACTCTTTCCGAAGCGTCGTTTTCCAGAGTGGCCAAGTGGCCATCTTAGTCCCCAACAGTAATAGACGTAAATAGAAGACGGATGACTACGAGACATGCCTCAAGGGGAGGCCAATGTGCCAGCTATAATAAGTTGAGTAATCTATACGGCTTCTGTGTGACAATACTGCGCGGCCAATCGATGCTACGCTTTAATCGACGGTGCGAAAACACAACGGGTCAATTTGGCCCCAGTGATTTGTGTGTATATACATACACGGGTGGCGTTTCCATAACGTGGGAGAATGGTCCGAACGGCACGCTTTCTCTTTTCGAAAGACGTCGGCTCTTCGAAGGGCAACGCTCGGCAAGGCACACGTGCCGCACGTCAAGACGACCGTCGCCGCGTTTCGCGGCAGAGCCACGGGGCTATACGCGTGTCTGTAACGCTTCCTGCGTGACCGCGATAATGCTTCTACCGTCACCCGGGAGTGGTTTTGCCCGGGGCCAGGATAGTTGCATTTTATTTTAGACGCTGCTTCCTGTTGGAGGTCGACGGACACAGCGCGTGGCTGCCGGAGAAATCGAGATCGCTGGGCTTGACAAGCAGCGTGCGGCACGTGCTCGGTTACTGATGATTCGGATAATTCATTTCTGTTTCAAAATCAAACGACTGCTTACATAGTGCGAGCACAACCCTATACCGTTCACCTGACCACGCACACATTGGTCAATGATGGTACGTTACGGCACTAAAGACGTACGTGGCCGATGAAAAGTTCATGTAACTACTCACGGCAGCGTGACTGTTACTGGACATTACCAGGGACCTATAAAATCTTCGGTGATTCTCTCTGGAGCACCACAGGCAACTGCAGTACGCTGTGTGTTCTGATTACTTTGCAAAAAAATTATATATAGGAGAACGCTTACCTTACTTTGGTGAAATGACTGGGTATTCATCTGACGGTTGCTTATTGAGCGTAATTTGTTGCAGCCAAAGAGTAAGCACATGAGCGGCGTCACTCTTACCATTTAATATAAGAACGGGGTGCCAGTTCATCATCATCATCATCAGCAGCAGCAGCAGCAGCAGCAGCAGCAGCAGCAGCAGCATGACTACGTCCACCGCAGGACAAAGGCCTCTCCCATGTTCCGCAAAATAACAGTTCGGTTCAGTTAAAACCATAAGTATTTTCGACTAAACATTCATAACATCCCGTAATGACTAGTCACGTGATCATGCAACGTCACACCACAACTATCTTTGGGAATAAAATGACGTCACATCACGTAACGACGCACGGGACTGAAATTACGCGCCGTCGTGTATTACCTTGGCACGTGACATGTTCTCGCCAGAAACCATGTTACAGCTTGACACGTGAATTAAATGACAAAATTATGTAGCACGTAGCCACATGATATCTGTAGCCAAGTTTGGTCATACTTAGTACTACTAGTCAAGGCTTGAAATCTCCAGCAAAATCTTGGCACTACCAGCAAAGCTTAGCTATGCCAAGCACCAGCTAGCATTACGCCACTAGGGCAAGCTGCGCACTTTTGTCACTCCTGACGTAAAATCTGCCCAAGTAAATGAAGTGGCCATATTCCTCAGATTCCAAAGCGAAAGGGTGGGGGAGCAGTGTTGTGGAAATACGGAAGGAAGGACATGTCATGTAGCTCAAACATCAAATTTCATTTATACCAGCCAAGTTCATTAAGGCGTGGATATATTCTGCGTATAAAATGCCAAACAATGGACGCGTATGCACCGCAGCCTACAGGAATCAAGCTAGCCCCACTATGGCGCAACGTTGCTACCGAGTACAGGAGGTGCGATGGCAAACAAAGTTATTTGACAGAGAGAAAGAGAGAGAGAGAGAGAGAGAGCAGAGAGTAGAAGAATGGTGAAGGGTGCAGCATAAGGAGGATGGAGCCCGGCGTGGTGAAGCCTAGTCAAACGAGGAGTACTGGACTCTGGATGAAGAGGCAATGTTAGGCGAAAATTTTGCTCGGCGAAGTGGAAGGAACAGAATAAAGGTAGGTAGGTAATAAACTTTACTGATTGATTTATTGATATCTGGCGTTTAACGTCCCAAAACCACCATGTAATTATGGGAGACACCGTAGTGGAGGGCTGCGGAAATATTTACCTCCTGGGGTTGTTTAACATGCACCCAAGTTTGAGCACACTGGCCTACAGCATTTTCGCCTCCATCGAAAATGCATCCGCTGCAGCCGGGATTTGATCCCGTGACCTGCGGGTCAGCAGCCTGGTACCTTAGCAATTAGATCATTGCGACGGGGCTAGTATACTTTATTAAGAGGGGAGTGGTATTCTAACCCATGTATCATGTTCTGAAGGCAAGTCTTGAAATCACTGAGCCATTCAGCAATGGTAGGCGATCATCCATTTATGGGAACCGTAGCAACGCGCTGCTACACATGAAGAACGAGAAAAGGACAGAGAGAAAGTAAGGTATATATAAAGACAGAAAGAAAGGAAAATGAATAGAGAATGACTATGGCCAATATAACACAGGAAAGTGGAGTAGTGGTCGGGCTAGATGATTGTGACTGCGAGCCGCCTTTAGCCTTATAGTTAGCATAGAACAGCTTCCTGCCAGAAGGTTGGTGGCATAGCGAGACCACAGCGGCTCAGCTAGGATAAATCCAGCCTGGATCGGGATGTCTGGTCACTTCAGATATGAATAAGTAAAACATATCAGCGCTCTCATAAGGTTAAGTTTCTCCAAGCCGTAGTGAAATCACCCTGGAAGTTCAAGCTCATCGACCGATGACCAGTTCTACGGGCATCTGTCTGAGTGGACTAGTTACGTGCCTCAAATGCGTAAAATGCGGCCTCTCTTTCGAGGGTGCCATTTCAGAGAGCTTGTTCCTGTGTTTAGTGGCGTCGTAGTTGCCTTCGCCACTGGTGACGTCATCAATAGATGTGAAAAATTAAAATGACAAATTAGGTACCCAGGTAAAAATGCGGATTGAACCAAGGACCACATCTTGGTAGTCCAGTATTCTTCCACAGAGCCACTTTGGCATAAAGAACTCCATGGGCAAAAATACCCTTTTGGACAAGAAAACGCCCTATTCTACGTATTATAGTGTGTCACAAGAGTAAAATGGCAACCAGTCATCCCTCAAAGCACAAGAGTATTTTTGGCTAATGCTTCCCATGGTTTAATCCACTACAAAGTGTTCAACAACAAGTCTTGATTGTCCTCAGTCACATGCCGCACTAACAAAATGCCCATACAACCCTACATATGCGTAGCGGTTACCTTCCTTATCCACTGAAAGACGAAGAATGGCGTTGCTGGTGTCATCCTACTTCAAAAAAATTATGGTTTATGGCGTCGTAGATAATTTGTGAAAAGCCGGGACTTTAAACAGGGTTGGTCATGCCCTAAGACGAAGCTGTGCTCGCAATTCGCATTAGGCAATATCGCAACCATCGGGGATTTTTCGTTCTTATAAAAGAACCATTTCCGCTGTTGAAACTGAAAATAAACAAGGATTTTGCTATTGACAAGCCTTTGCCAACAATTTAATGACAGTGCGCTCATGTCACTAAAGCACCTGAAATCTATATTAACGCTACAACCGATATAGCCCCCTACCATCGGCATACTGGCGTAATATTTACATTCGGTTGTTATGTGTTGAAACGCTTCAATGTGGGCTTGATTTACCTCGTAAAAGCATTTACCTGCAGTGAATTGACGACTTAGCAATGAAGCAATATTTTTCTGTGTCCTTCAAAGTAACCCATAAGCTTGTGTTTTGTATCTGGCGTGCATCCGCTTATTTGCCGACTTGCTACCTTACACATTGTTTTATCTAAAGTTGTGATACTTCCCCACCCACCCCTCTTTCTTTATCTTTTTTTTCAAAATTTTTGCTTGGCTAGTGTGCTATTCAGTTTTTTGTTTGGTTCAGTAGTTTAAAATACTGCGGTGCACCAGATAGGGCAGTTTTTTTACTTTTATTATATTAACATTTTAATGGCCACACGTTTCCTTTTCTGTTCTGTTCTGTATCATTGTGGTTTCATCCGTTCCTTCTTTTGTTGCGTGGGCGTAATGACGGCGACGAGGATAGCTGAGTAAGGGATCCTCTTAGCGCGAAATAGTTTCACGTCGGGGTTAACGAAGACTTCAGTGATGTATCTCTATCACAGAAATGACATCCGAAAAACGCACACAGTCAGACGGCACAAGAAAAAAAACAGAAGAGAGAAAAAAATGGTACGCAAGAACGGAAGCCTAGTACGCTAATCACTACGCCTTAGTCTTTTTTTTTCTTTGTAGAACAGCGCCATGGTCTTACACGATAGACGCTTTTTAGAGACGATTTTTAAAGGCATACGCCTCTACTTCCGAGAAGTGTCAGAAGCAATCGCGCAGGCCATAGTAAAAACAACGCCATTCAAAATTGGCACGTCGCGATTTCAACATTTTGCTAACCAAAACTCTTGTAAAGCTTCCACAGCTTTGCACCTAGAGTGTGAAACGGAGTGCAAGTCTGCGGGTTTCATGGATAACTTTCTATTCAGACAACAAAAGGTGCGCCCTCTGAGCCACAAGGGCTACCTGAATGTGATTTTCACTGATTTTGTAGTTAGGGTCACTTTGAGATTTTACAACAAAATAAATATACAGTGTGGTTGCCCAATTTTTTCTTCAGTTAGCCTAATACTTTCCGTAGAATTGTGAGAAATATTGTCAGCTTCAGAGCCTTAGCCAAAATTGAAAAAAGGACCCCTGAATTCGAAGCCAGGGAGAAGCCGTTGCTCAAAAACAAAAACTTCTGATTTTTTTTCAAACAATTACTGCGAGTTACCTAAACGTGACTTTCCTTAGGCCAATAATACAAGTTGTGTAAAGTTGGGAACATTTAACAAGCCACAATGCCTCAAAGAAACGAACAACTGACTTTTCTCGACAAAATTTTTTATGGCGTGACGGAGAGCTTCCCTCCCGTATTGTTTGCAGCTGCAGTAGTTATTCCCAAAAACATATAGGCGTTTTACAAGCAGTATTGTTTATATGAAATGCTCTAAACAAAGATGTACCTTTCCTCCAGCAACGTTGATAAGTGGTAGCGATGCCGTCAGTCCTTCTTGCGATTTGTGATAGCTGAAGTCATTCTGTTTTTGCAGGACTTTCGATAACTATTTTCACCCACGTTTGTTTTGAGATTTTCAAATAGTTTTTCAATATAGGAAGCACTTGCAGTGGGATGACGTGGCACTATATACCCTTCTTGTATTTGTCTCACATTGTGTGCTCGCGCACCCTTGGTTCCCTGCGCCTGCGTCATGAGGGGCTCGTTCTGACATTACTACTTTCTCAGTGCCCGAGCCAAGCACAGTCATCGAAGACGTCACCACCTATGTGCCAGGCTGCGCTGAGTCGCTGGGTGCGACTTTTCTGAGACGACGTAGAAAAACAACTTGGTTGCAAAGTCTCATTGACCTGGATACTGCGCGCATGGTTTCATCATCACGCTGAAAAGTTGCTCCACACCCGCTGACGAGCATGGAATTATTACATCACGCGAAGGCAGCGACACTTGAATGAATAAAACTAACGCAGGCCTACATGTACAATTTAAGCAGTAACATACTTCAATACAAAAAAACGACAACAATATTTCAATACTAACGAAAAATCATTTACCACGTACAGAAATCAATGGCCACGTGGCCAGGTAAATTGGATTATTCATGTTTTTGCAGCCAGAGGCCCCACAGTTCATTTTACGCACACTCGATGCCTCGCATTGAAGTGCATCTAATTTCACCTCCTTCTTCTTTCTTCTTCTCAGTGAACAAGGGCCTGTGTGGAAGTCACAGCGCCAATTGGAGTACATTGTTAACTTGGCTGGTGTCTTTTGAGGATTGCGGTACTGTTTGATCTCCGCCAGACGAGATTTTTTTTAACCCTCGACATTCAACTTAAATTTTGTCTTTCTCGCGAGCAATACTCCAAGCCTAGATGCAGAGCGCAGTGCTTTTGAGTATCATTTTTTCGACTTTAGAAGAACTGAAAAAATTGTTTTCGAAGCAAAGCACCTTATGTCGAGGCTTGTCCGCCATGATGCTAAATTTCCGCCATGATGCAATGACCATGATCTTCATGACGATGAAGAAATCGTGTTCTATTTTCGTTCTTTTACCAAAAGACTTTCAACCAGAGTATCACATATCGGCTACTACAAGTTTTCATGGCCAATCCCCTACAGTTGGTATGTGCCAGTACTTACAGGTAACTAACAAACAAAAAAACAAACATGCATACATGGTATAAAGTTGCTAGTAGCGCGTCGTCTGTGTACTTCTTCTCTGTTGTGTGTCGTTTTTTCGCGCCCCGTATCATCATGAACCAGCACCAACTCGCCCAACTTTTCACTTTACATGGTATAACTGTCGTTCAAGCCCACCAACAAACAGAAAGAAAAGGAGGACAAGCGCTTGCTCTCTCTTAATTTCTGTTTATTCGTGCGCTTAAATGACAGTTATAAAGTTACTATGAGGTAAACATTAGGGGCGTGCTGTGTGTTGCGCAATTAGTGCAGATGATGCAGAGCGCGGTGCCAGTCCCTGACCAGTCAACTAACAAAGGTGATCGGTTCCGCGAAGGCAAACGCGGGAGACCAGCGCACGGAAAATGAAGGAGACTCCTTCGTTCACACGGCTCACGAGCGGAGCCATCAAGGTCGCCCACGTTAGGGACTAGAAGGGGACGGCTTACTCGGAGGAGCGTCTGGCAAGAAGCAGGCCAGGCGCCGCCGTCTGAGTTAAGCCATTGTTGGCATGCACGCGTGCCATTGAGATTGAGGCGGGGACGCGACCACTTGGCTGACCGAGACTTAGTGGTGGCAGGGAGACTATCATAACCTCCCCCACTGTACGTCATTGCCGAGTGTGGTTAGAATGTCGGGGCGCCTCGCTGTCGCATGCACACCTGGTAAGCGCACAGAGCCTAACGGTGTACACACCACTCTTAAGGGGGCTTATACGAAGCAACATTTATTTAAAGCTGACGGGGCTCGAGCGTGAGAAGGGCTGATGACGGAGGTAGGCCTGGTATGGGCGAGAGTGTGACACAGGCAGAACCTATTTCCTCTTGTGTTGTATTTCGTAACGTGACTTTTACCGATGCAGTGCTTGTTGTTGAAGTGTTTTTGCAATTGTTTGTGGCGATGCAAGCCAACGCGTGTGATTGACTTGTGTGGAGACCCTTTGTTCAACGAGGTTTGAAAAGAGGATGTTTGAATCTGAAATGGTAGAGCAGAGGTTCGGGCTTCGACTCGGGCAGACACCTGAGGCTGCAAAAAAGTGTCTCTTCACCGGACTACGGGTCTTCCTTCGCGCTGTCACCATACACTTGAGTCATCGAGGGGACCCTTTCCGAACCTCAAACATCTTCTCTCTTTAGCTAGTGCAGAAGCTAGTCGAGGAGGAGGAAATTAACTAGCGCAGTCTTTGTGTTGGGGAGAGTCCGCTGCGAGGAAGGTGCTGATGTCCGGGAAGCTGACAAGACGCATGCTGCTTCGGGACCTGCTGGTGCGCTGCGAGAAGCAACATTGACATTCGGTACGAGCCTGCCGGTCAACGTTGGAGCCTGGATTTGGGCAGCGCTGAGTGCTGCACATCAATGAACGAGAGCAGAGCCAAAGGTCGTCGTTGAGTGACGAACTTACTGGAGAGGCGCTGCAGGGTGCTGCTTCAGGAGCAGAGAAGCTGGGCAGTCGACATGACAGACTGAGTGTGCGACAGGGGTGATCGGGCGGAGACCTGCTGCATTGGAAGTGGTCGTCGCACATAGCATTGGCGACGATACGGATGCAGTTCCAACTGTCAAGTGCATCGGGTGACGCATCACTACAAGGTGAGGCCAGCCTCAGGCTCTCTCGCCCCCCCCCCCATTTTTTTTACTGACTGCACTTGCGTTCAGGCACTCTCTGTGAGATGGCGGACTCAGATAGAGATGTGATAGAAGGGGACGCTGTTAGTGAATTCGATCACACCCGAGAATTGAAGCTTAAAGTTGAAGCGCTGAAGCTTATGCTTGAGCTAGAAAAGATGAGATCGTCGCGTGCCTTATCAGAGGAGCCGGAAAACTGAAACCAGCAAAGCAGTATCGGACGGTACGCGAAAGTGCTAAAAGCAGTCCCTGCGCCCATGCCCACTAATGAGCCTGTGATTCCCGCCTGGTTTAAAAACGTGGACGCTCTTTTTGCGGCATTGAACATACCCAATGATTTTCAGGGCATGATACTATTGCCATTTCTAAGCGACAAAGTGCGAACATTTGTTGCCAATCAATCTGAAGCGGGGGTGATGGCGTACTCAGATTCAAAATCAAGAGTTCTAAAGGAGCTGCTGATGACTCCGAGCGACTACCGCCGAATGTTTTTGGAAATAAAAAGAGAGGCACATGAGTCTTGGAGCCAAGTGACGGCGCGCCTCGAGACCATGTTCTCCTACTATCTTAAAAGTAGAGTGGTACAGCCCTTCGAGAGCCTTCAGGATTTTCTGATAGCTGACAGGCTAAAACAGGTAATGCCAGGTGATCGCCGAACGCTGCTAACTCATCAGGAAGTAAGGGGTTGGTTGAGGCACAGGGAGATTGCGGCCGCCAATTTCGAAGAAATCCTCAGCGGCAGGCAGGGCAGCTACCGCAATGCATTGGCAGGAAGTTTGAATGATAGGTCACCAGCTAAACTATCAGCTATTGCTAATTTCATCCCTAATTCGATTGATTGATTGATTAATTGATTGATTGATTGATTGATTGATTGATTAACATGTGGGGTGTAATGTCCCAGAACCTCCATATGATTATGAGAGACGCCATAGTGGAGAGTTCCGGAAATTTCAAACACGGGGGGATCTTTAACGTGCACCCAAATCTGAGCACACGGGCCTACAACATTTCCGCTTCCATCGGAAATGCAGCCGCCGCTGCAGGGATTAGATCCCGCGACCTGCGGGTCAGCAGCCGGGTACCTTAGCCACTAGATCACCGCGGCGGGGCTTTCAGCCCTAATTCAGTGGTGTGTTTTGGCTGCAGAAAACGGGGCCACATTCTTGGAGATTGTGAGTCGTCACGAGGCACTACTGCTAACAAAACATAGGTTTCACGGGTAACTCCCTGAAGTGAGACGTATGTCATGAGTTGGGCTTCACCACTGTCGCACACTGCTTTGAATAACAATTCACTGATAGGGACCCTAGGATTGAGATTTGATTTTTGTGGGAGACATACCCTGTTTAACGTGCATTGATTCATATGCGGTTGTAACAGTGGTACGAGCAAATGAAGTATCCGCTGAGATTTCGCGCGAGAGCAGTTTCACCATGAAGCTAACAGGTGCTTTTGGCCAGGGCGTTACAGCGCGCCTAATTTACGTGCATCTCGGTCTCCCACACTCATTGCATAGCGCTTCACAGCATGTGCCATTGCTTTGTGCGGTAACCGATAAGTTAAGCACCAGTGCATCTGTACTACTTACTCCGAAGGATTATGAGTGCCTTCACCACTGTCGCCAGGAGTTAATGGCTGATCTGCAGGAGTATGAGGTGATGAGCAATACAGCGCTGGAAACTGTATCAGGGTGCTGTTTGCTACATAGAAAGCCAGAGCAGGTGTCTTTATATTGCAACCCTAGCTCTAATACTGTGCAGCGCATAGTGTAAAAAATACCCAGCTTCGGACAGGAGGCTAACACTGAGGTTGATAGGAACTCCTCCTTCGAAGAGAAAGGAGATGAGGAGAGGGATGCAAGGAAACTGGAGCTGCAGGCCATTAATTGCACGGCAAATGTGGAGCAAGGGCAATTGGTAAATCGGAATTCTGTGGTGTAAAATAACATGGCGAAGAGCGAGCGGCTTCGTCCGGTCACTGAGAATTCTTTCGCTCAAGAGCACAAATGCGATGAGTCGCTGGCCGATGCTTGGCGGCAAGCGAGAAACGGGTCACACCGTGGTATGGTTCTTGATTGCCAGTTGATATATCACAAAGAGAAGTTGGGCGGGAGACAATGCCTTCAATAATTGGTACCAAATTCGCACCAAACGTAGGTATGAGTTAGCGCACGACAGCCCTTGCGGTGGTCACTTTTTGGAAAATATAGCAAAGAAGCGCAATAAGGCGTCATTGTACTGGCCATCAATAGGATCAGATGTAACACACCATTGTCAGAGCTGTCACGGGTGCCTGGTGCATGCGCGGAAATTAAAAACTGACCGGGTGCCAATCACACCTCTGAACAGACCACAAACACATTTTGGGGTAATCTATATCGACTGCATAGGTCATCTGGAGCCATCTTCTTCACGAGGTCATAAATATGCATTAAGCGTTGTGTATCTGTGTACACGATGGGCAGAGGTAATTCCACTGTGAGCACTGATCGCTCAGACAACGTGTCAGGCGCTAATCATTGTATTCAGTCGCTGCTCAACGCCTGAGCACATAATCAGCGACCAGTGGACAAATTTCACTGCCAGAATAACCGCAGAGCTGATGGAGAGGTCGGGAGTAAAAATGAGGTTTACAACGCCCAACTAACCGCAAAGTAACGGTATCATAGAGCGTTGGAACGGTTCTTTCAAGGGGATGCTGAGAGATGTGATTAACACTGACGGTAGAAATTGGGACCGATTCGTGCCTTGCTTGCTGTAGGCATACCGCGAAGTGGCATACGTTATTACTGAGAAATAGTCTCGTGCCGTTCAAACTTGTGTATGGGCGCACACCTCATGAACCCCTGAGCCTTCTCCGCAAATCGTGGACGCACGAGTGGACTCTTCCGATCGGACTAAGCAAACCGGCCATTGTATATCTGAAAGAACTCATACAGCAGATGAGTGAGGTCGCCAAAGTAGTAGATGAGCGCAGCATTGCAATTCAGAAACATTATGAACAGAGGTATAACCCTCGCTCCTTACGGAAGGCCTTTTCGGTGGGGGATCAGGTCCTCGTCATGCAAAGTGAGGGCGTCAGCAAACTATAACCGAAGTGGCGAGGACCCATGGTTGTAAAAGAGAGAACTAGGACAGTGGGGCCAAGAAGTTAGTCCATGCTAATAAGCGCCGTCATCACATGCATGCTAATAACGTTGGGGTGCTAATCGAGGCCGACGCCGATTTCGCAAACATCGAGATGGCACCACAGGCTATCAGCTCTTGCGAACGAATTTGCATGACGTCGCTGGCAAATGACCTGAGTTCAGAACAAAGCGAAGAACTCAGGACAATTCTTAAGGAATACAGAGACGTTTTGTCGGAACGGCCTGGCTGAAGTAAACTAGGCGAGCACAAAATCATATTATCACCCGGGACTAAGCAAACACGACCACATGTGTGCAAAGTAGCAATGGCTTTAAGGGCGGAAGTTGACCGGCAGATGCACGACTTGCTAGCGTGGGACTTCATCTACCTGGTGCAGAGGGCAGTTTCCCACACAGTGGTATGTGCGGCCCAACAGGACGGATCCATCAGAATATGTGTAGAATACAGGTGCTTGAACGCGATCACAGAACCTGACCAGTTACCTATGGGAAATGTGACCTAGCTCCTATGCTCCATAGCTAGGGCGAAATACATATCAGTCTCAGACATGACCCACGGGTATTGAAAAAAAACCGCTAGATAAAGAATTGCAAAGGTTGACAGCCTTCGCAACGCCCAGTGGCTTGTATGCACGGAAGGTAATGCCTTACGGGTTGCGCAATTCAGCGCCGGTTTTCCAGCGAGTGGTAAGTGAGCTGCTAAGCAACCATAGTTTGTATGCCTGTGCATACATTGACGATATAGCCATATTTTTGGAGACTTGGCAAGAGTACATGCGCCATCTGCAGGCGGTATTGCGAACCATTCAGGAAGCAGGTCTCAGAGTAAACCTATTGAAATGCAAGTTTGCTCAGCCACAGGTAAAGTATCTCGGGCATGTGGTGGGGTCAGGTGTACCTGCTCAAGACTATGACAGAGTACGCGCTATACAACGGCTAAAACCACCTACCACAAAGCATGAAATGAGAAGTGTGCTGGGGCTTCTAAACTATTATGTGCCACACTATTCTATGTGTCACACTATTCAAGGTCGTGCTGTCACTGACGGCACTCACAAACAAAAGAGTTCCGAACACTCTGCCGTGGAACTCGGAGGCTCAGGTTGCGTTTGATTCAGTTAAAGAGACCCTTGCTTCGATTCCTGGTTTGGCAGCACCAAACCCCAGCCAATCCTTTTGTTTGGCCACCGATGCATAGGAAACGGCAATTGGGACTTGCCTTTCAAGAAGGATAGGTGAATATGAACAACCAGTCGCATTCCTCAGTAAGAAATTGGGCCCGTCGCAACACAAGTGGTGCACAATTTAACGAGAGGCGTAAGCAATTTTGTGGGCGCTAGAGTCGTTGGGAACATGGTTAGTTGGCACAAAGGTCAAAATAATGACTAATCATGACCCGTTGACTTTTCTGACTCGTGCGGCTCCCTCCAGTGCTATGCTAACGTGGGGGGCATTGGCGATCCAAAAATATGACACAGAAATTGTTGATATGAAAGGCGCACTGAACAAGGCTTCTGGTGCTCTTTCGCGCCTCGGCTGATCGTTGTATTCAGTGATTGTAACTGTTTAGAGGGAAGGTGACGTTTTGTCTTTTTCGTGTGGTTGATTTTTTTGTTGTTATTGTTGTATAGCCACTCAAGTAGTTTCTGTGAATGGCATGGCTGTACAGGAGTTCGCACCGCACGTTTGAGTGTTATTCATGACGTTAAGTGGATTGAAGAGACTAATAGTTCCAGCGTGATGTGAAAATGTCTTGTTTGTTGTACCAGGCATTTTTTGTTCTGTTGTTGTTGAGATGTGAGCTTGCCTCTAAGTGGTAGAACTGCTTTTGAGTGTAGTACTTGTGTGGTGTAAGAGTAATTTTCTAGATAAAATAAGGTAGCATTTGTGAAGTAAGTTCATTATAATTTTTTTCTTGGTGCGATCCGTTGAGACTAAGGCATACCTATAGCGCTGGGTCTGTCGCTCTCTTTGAGTGTGTCATGTGGGGCCTGGAGGGCGCATAGAGTGGGTCTCACGTGTTGGTACAATGACCTTGTGGTGTGGTGAATTAAAGAGACAGTATGCCGCAGGACAATGCACAATGCGTGTGCCCTGTTTCAAGCGCACGTGAACTGACCGGCGTTGTAGACTTCATTCTGAGTGAGTTCTTCATTATTGTGCATAACGAGAGTGTTTTCTTTCGGAGGACCATATGAGCATTACGTATACGTGTCGCTATGTCTATTTCGCAGAGGGACGCTGAAGTTCTCCTGTTTAGATTGAAGTGAAAATAGGTTCACGCATGTCCGCACACCAAGAGTGAATTTATTTTGAGTGATTTTTTTTATCGCGTTACTGGACATCAAGTGTCCAGTGACACTGTTGAGGGGGGAGGAGTTAGTATGAGGTAATCATTAGCGGCGTGGTGTGTGTTGTGCAATTAATGCGGCTGATGCAGAGCGCGGAGCCAGTCCCCGACCCGTCAACTAACCAAGCTGATCGGTTCCGCGAAGGCGAATGCGGGAGACCTGCGCACGGGAAATAAAGGAGACTCCTTCGTTCACATGGTTTACGAGCGGTGCCGTCAAGGTCGCCCCCATTTGGGACTAGAAGGGGAAGGCTTACTCGGAAGAGTGTCTGGCAAGAAGCAGGCCAGGCGCCACCATCTGTTGTATAAGTGGTTATAACAGAAGAAAAGAAAAGAAAAGTGGCGACCCGTAACTGTCTCTCCTTACAAGGACACCTCAAGAGTCAGCACAGGATTGGGGTGTGGGGAATAAGAGATATAGGGAGGGCAAGATTGGAGAAGAAAAAAAAAGAGACGTGAGGGTCATTCGATCTGCTTCCCGCAACAGACTCACAAGCCCCCACGCGCCATGCGCAGCTGACTAGGAAAGCTCCCAAGGGCCGGAGAGGTATCGTCATTAAGAGGAGGGCAACGGGTTGTATTGGCGCGACCACTGTTTGAGGCCAGGACGGGAGTATTGCGAACCAAGACATGTTTTTTTTTCATTTTTTTTTATTTTAACATACTGCAGCCCCTCTTGGGGCTATAGCAAGAGTGGGTACATTGCACAAAACCGTGCATCGAACAAGTTCAAGAATGAAACAAAAGCAAAAAGAAAGAAAGAAAACACAGTAACGACGAAACCAGGTGTTCGAAAGTCAACATAGAAGGAAGTGTACAGTTTTAGCGGCATGGTAAAGGGTTACATAAGATCGACCTAATATATACATCTAAGTACAAAAGTGCACTCGTACAAAGGGGGAAAGGAAACAAAGTGGTACAAGTACGTAGTTTACAATAGTTGTATTTTAGAAGGAAATGTAAGCAAGTCAAGAGAGCGCACGTGGCCAGGCAACAAATTCCAGCGCTCGATTGTTCGCGGAAAAAAGCTATATTTGAACGTGTCAGTGCGGGGATGATACGGGGAAACGTTAAGGGTGTGATTGCTTCTGGTCTGAGTGGGGCTTGCATATGTGACATATTTGTTCGATGACAGGCGATATGAACAGTGAATGATGCCGTGAAAAAAGGTTAGTGATTCAATTTCACGACGGGCAGCTAAGGTGGTTAGCTCTAGATATACGAGGGATGTGGTTGGTGAAAAAGCGCAGTCATACCTGCGACAGATGAATCGGATGGCTTTCTTTTGAACGGCTTCAATTTTGTTAATTTCGCCTTTTCGGTAAGGGTTCCACACGGAGCATGCGTAGTCGAGTGTCGGTCGGATTAGTGTTTTATACATCAGGAGTTTGGTGTCTTTCGGTGCTTGGCTGAGTGTGCGCCGAAGATAACCCAGTTTCTTAAGTGACTTTGTGCATACATATTCGATGTGTTTCGACCTTGTGAAAATAATGCCAAGATACTTATATTCTGTAACTCTTTGGAGGTTTATGTCAGCGGATGAGTACGTGAAATTAGACAGGGAACGTTTGTGAGTAAAAGACATGGATACTGTTTTGCGGAAATTTACGGACATCTGCCACGTTTCACACCACGCGCAGAACCTAGAAAACGACTCGTTTATTTTTTGGTGACACTGCGGTGTGCTAATGGTGTCATATACTACGCAATCGTCCGCATAAAAACGGATTTTAGAACTGATGTTGCCAGGCAGGTCGTTTATGTAGATCAGAAATAACAGTGGTCCAAGGACCGAGCCCTGGCAAACTCCAGAAGTTACGTTAGATTTATTGGATACGGAACCATTAAATTCTACGAATTTCGCGCGATCTGAAAGAAAGTTTTCTATCCACTTGACTAACACAGGGTTGTTTAATATGGCAGTTAGTTTGCATATCAGCTTAGTGTGAGATACCGTGTCGAATGCTTTAGAAAAATCGATGAAAATGGCGTCGACCTGCTCTACGGAATCTAGTGAACAAGAAATGTCGTGAACGAATTCTGTTAATTGCGTAACCGTGCTGAAACCACTCCTGAATCCATGCTGAAACTGAAATGATAGGTTGTGTTGTTCTCAATGCTCCATGATGTGTTTATAAATTATATGCTCCAGTAGTTTACAAGAGTAGGAAGTCAGTGATATTGGTCTATAGTTAGTAATATTATGCTTTTCTCCGGACTTAAATAACGCAAATACTTTTGCCAGTTTCCATAAGCTAGGCACTATGCCAGTTTCAAGGGATTTCTGAAATATGACAGTAAGATATTTGGAAGCCCAATCGAAATAACGGACCAAGAACGCATTGGGAATTTCATCCGGACCTTTGCATTTCTTAGTGTTTAAGTTTAATATTAGGTTGAGAACCCCCTCTTCGCTAATAATAATGTCCGGTATTGATAAGGATGAGCTTGTACTAGGAAAAAGAGGAACTTCAAGGTCGTCGCGAGTGAAAACAGACTCAAAAAACCTATTGAAAGCTTCGGAAATTTCCGCAGGATCATTGGTTGTTTCATTGCCAATGGAAAATGACGCTGATGCGGCATCGCGGGGCAATATTGATGACCAAAACTTGCGTGGGTTATTGGATAACAGGTTCGGTAGTTCTATTCGAAAAAAATGGTTTTTTGCGGCATTTATTTTGACCCGGAGTTCTTCGTTTGCCTGAAGAAATCTACAGTGATCATAAGAGGAAGAGCGTGACCTCGCCTGCCTCATCCTAGGTACCCGACGTGAAAGATGCAAGATGTCACGGTTCATCCAGGGAACGTTAGTATTTTTCTTTTTTGTTTTGATCGGTACAAATTCCAGAGTGCAAGTTTTCACCAACTGTTCAAAGAAATTAACTAAAGCATCAACATCGTTGCGTGCGGCGAGTGCTAAAAATTGTTCAAGTTTATCGGCTAAACAGTCGAGAACGGAAACGTCATCCGCGCGGTTAAAATCGTGAAAGGAAGTGACCACGAATTGCCGTTTCGCAATCGAACACTGCAAGGAAACTAGCACTGCCTTGTGATCCGAGATACAGTCGATAATCTCGCATTTACACACGTTATGTAACATATTTGAACTTACAAATACCAAGTCAAGGAGTGCATTATGCCGGGTGTAGCCAGTTACGATCTGGGTAAGCCCGAAGGATAACGAAAAATTTATAAGCGCAACACAAATATGGGAGTCACGGCCGTTGTGAGTCAAGGAAGACCAGTCAACTCCAGGGGCGTTAAAATCCCCCATAAGAACAAGATGCTTGGTGCCGAAGTTGTGTGCGTTTGCGAACTCGTTAAGAGTGTGAAACATATCAAGAGAGGAACCCGGGGGGCAGTATATGACACCAATTACAATCTGAAGTTTGTCGATGTGAAGTTTGCACCATATTGATTTAATGCCAGAAGGACTAGGCAGGACTGAGAACCGTAAGTCCGACCGAAAGAGCAAGGCTACACCGCCGCCTCGGCCGATTCGTCGATCAACACGAACCACGACATATCCGGGTGGTGTAAATTCAAAGTCATATATAGCCTCGTGGAGCCACGATTCAGTTATACCAATGATGTGTGGGGAATATGTCAAAACGAGAGATAGGAAGTCGGGGAATTTGCGTGTTAGGCTTCTTGCGTTAAGGTTAATAATAGTTAGTTTGGGTGCAGAGCTACGGGGTAGTCAACACTGGGTTCCACGGACGAGCGGCGCACTAGAACTACCGGAAGTATTCAGGGGCGGCGATAAATCCTGTGAAGGAACTTTCGGGGAAGTCCCAGGTTTATTTGTAGCACGGCTATGGTAACCAGAGGCCACAACTAGAACATTCGATGCGTCGTTCCAGTTGTAGCGAACGTTGTCGATAAATACAGGGTCATACACTATTTTAACTGAGGAGCCATTCGGAAAGTGGAGGTCGCGTCCCATAACTTCTTGCGGATAGATCGCACTCTAAAAGAGTAATCTTCTGATATGCTGAAATTGGAGCCTTTAAGATGTTTGGCTTTCTTCAAGAGAGCCATCTTGTCGTTAAAATTTAGGAGTTTCAATATGATCGGACGCACCAGCCTTTCACGCGGTTTGCCTAATCTATGTATGCGCTCTACGCGTGGCATCTTCATTTTCATTTTCTGCGTGACGAGTACAGACACACTAGACAGTATAGATTCGCCATTCTCGCCAGCGTCCTCTGGAAACCCGCGTAAGATAATATTATTTCGACTGGATTGATTTTCGAGCTCGTCTATTTTGAGGCTGAGCTGTGCAAGTGTTTTACTCGCCGAGGCACCTTCAGCGCGTAAGGCTTCGCACGCAGTTTTCCCCTTGCAGACAGCTGTCACAGACTCGAGTGCCGCCACCCGTGATTCCAGCGCATCGAATCTTGCGTTGAATTGTGTTTTTATGTTTGCTATATCGCTAGCGATTTGATTTTGGCTTGTGAGTATCTGAGAAAGCATAGATAGAACGGTAGTATTTTCGAGCTCGTTTTGTGTAGCATGGGCTGACGGAGTAGGCAGTGTAACCGCTTCCGAAGATGTATTTGAAGTTGTCCTAGATCGCGTTGCGGGGCCATCTGAGTTTTTGAGAGGTTTATTTTTAGCACCAGGGCCAGGATTTAATTCGACGTCACCACTAAGAATCAGGCGGCAAACATTATACAACGCATGCGAATATAGCGACACAACACCAGGTGGGCAAGTGAGCAGCAGCAAGAAACGATCGTCAGATCTCAAGCAGTGTGCATGGTTTAGGTAACGTACCTGTGCAAAGAAGACGAAAGGATTGAGCATGGTGCTCGAGCTGCTGCCGCCTTGCCCACTGGTCAAGCACAGTGCAGCCAGGACTTTTATAACCGCAGTGGAAGACGTCACATGCCAGTGACGCTCGGTGACTGGGTGATCAGTAGTGACGTTCTTGCTTTGGTAGGCGCGCAAACTGTCAGCTGAAGTGCTGCCGAATCGAACGATGCTATCAAGCACGGGTAGCGCATGATAGCTTAAGAGCACGCCGTCGGTGAGGTGCGCACGCAGTTTCGGAGCGTCTGTCGATGCCGTAGCAGTAGATCGCGTCGTTTCCAGTGTGGTGACATTGTGCAACCATGGTCCGGGCAGGCAGCAGGCAATCTGTGCAAAGAAGACGAAAGCATTGAGCATGGTGCTCGAGCTGCTGCCGCCTTGCCCACTCCGGGCCTAATATGGGCCCAATACGAAGGGGTAGACACGGTATGCAGTGCGTGTGGAAAGGAAGAAGAAACTGCCGAACGCTTGATAATGTTCTGTACAGGGATTCACCCTATAGTTAGGGATGATGGCGCAGAGTTCTTCAAAGCACTGGGGTTTAGGGACACGGAGGGCAAAATAGACTTTAAGCGGGTAGAATTAACTAGAAGAAGGTTATCTGATTGGTGGCTAAAGTCAAGGCATGAGTGAAAATCAAACCCTTAAGTGCAAAGTACGAATGCTCAACCTCACTATATAAAGGAAAAAAAATGAATCTAGTTTTTGGTTCATTAAGTATTACGGCTTGGTGCCGCTAACCACCACCTGATCTAAAAGGTGCAGCCATATCCATCCATCCATCCATCCATCCATCCATCCATACGGCGTCTCTCATAGTCATATGGTGGTTTTGGGACGTTAAACCCCACATATCAATCAATCAATCAATCGATCCATCCATCCATCCATCAATTCATCCTGTCACCTCACGCTTTGCTTTTTATGCACTTCTGTGCTTTTATATTGGTAATAGCAGGGGTTTAACGTCCTAAAACCACCATACGATTATGAGAGACGCCGTAGAGGAGTGCTCTGGAAATTCAACCACCTGGGGTGCTTTAACGTGCACCTAAATCTAGGTACACGCACCTCAGTATATGTGCCTCCGCCAAAAATGCAGGCGCCGCGGCCGGGATTCAATCTCGTGATATGCGCTTGCATGCGTAATTGCTGACACGTCCGCGAAAAGTTTTCTAATGGGTCTGTTTGTACTGCATTCAAAACAAAACGAAATGTCAAAGCCACATCACACGGTTTAAATGCAGGTAATAACAAACGACGGCGAAGCAGTCATCTCTGGGTAAACTGCTTGCAGTTTTTAAAGCACGGGTGGTGAACGAATAAAAAATTAGGAAGATTGAGGTATCGAAGGAGCACCTATAAACCCGAAAGTTTCTTGTTATATTACTGCTATATCGAGTCGTAATCTGCACACTGTGACAGCTTCGCTTCCTGTGTTATGCGCACGACACCGTTCCTGTCGATAGTTGCATCATGTAATTTTGATTATGTTGCTAAGGTGACAAAACTGCAATTCGATTGAGGGGCAATTCGATCTGCAAAACTGCAATTCGATCTGTATACTTGGGAATATTTTTGACAATTTTGGGTCTTAAACCGATTACGCACCCGCCGATATACTTCTGCTGTGGCCCAGATATTGCACTGTACAGTCAAAAGAAAACATCACTTGGCACCACTGTCAGACTGTAAGAAGAAATCCTTTATTTACGAGCGCGCATACTGCAGTGAGTAGTAACACCGATCAAATTCGACGCCATTTCGGGGAATTATCAGTTCACGATCACTTCATTACGATGGCACCTTTATGAACAACGACTAATTTTCGCGTAAAGTTTTTTTTCCGTTTTGCCACTCGAGACTGGTTGATACCCTTCACGAAAAAATGAAGTCGTGACAGTACGCAAATTACCGTTCTATTTGACACGAGATGTGGTGCGATCAAGCTCATACAAAATCAATGTAAACAGAGCTTGATTAAGCGTTCCAGCGAAGCTGCAGTCCCTGTAGTGTTCGCCCTCTCGGGTTTATAGTCAGCAGGAAGGTCCATCGATGAACCTCAATCAGTGGCCTCACCATCAAGACAGGGTGCTGCAGTTTTCTTGAATATGATAGATTTGACCGCCGAGTTCTTCCGCTTTCTCAGGCGTCTTGGATGCGGCGCTTTTTTCGATAAGTAGCTTGGAGCGTTAGGCAGTAACATTGGCACAGCGTCCGGCATTAGCTCTGGTCTCCTACGTGGAACGCGAACTTCTTCACGGTTTATAACGTGCACGTAGTCTCCGAGAACAAGTGGAGGCTGGAAGTGCAGCTCACATACAGAGCAGCTTTTGTTCAAGGTCCCATTCTTTCAATATAAACTCTGTTTCCAAACCTACTTCGGTGCTTCGTCTTTGGGTGCAGCGAAAAGCGATGCTGCTCACTTTTTCCAATGGTATACCCTGTTTCGCACCTAAGTGTAAAGCAGTGCCGTTACCACCGATGACTCGACATTGCCTCACTGTCGTACGGCCAGCAAAAAAATTGCCATAAATACTTTCGTTAAGCGGGCGCAAACACAAGCAACAGGTTTCTGAACAGCACCCGAGAAGGCAGAGCGGCGCGGAGCTGACAATCCTGCCAGCCCATGCTATGGCAGCGCCGCCTTGAGAACCGGTTTTTTGTCCACGTGCGACGCTTCGCGCGATGCATGACGAGAGAGGGTGCCTGAACACACTACCCCATATTCTAGCACACTATACCGCAAGCACTGGTTTGAAGCTACGTTTTACTGAGATCGTGCGTTGCCGTTCGCAGCAGGGCAAACGCTATTCTAAAACTCTTATGGCGCCCGGTTCACCCGCAATGCCCGCAGCACTTGCAAACGGTATATAAAACTCCCTATTAACAGAAGAACGGCTGCTGCTGGTGGTTTCGCTGTGACACCCCAATGTTGTACGCCCGACACCGACGACCGGCTAGCCGTCTTTTCGTGCACTTCTGTGTCATCGCATTTATATCATAACCACAGTACTACAGCTGTAAGTCTGTAAATAACGACGTCAGTACCTTCATTGGCATGATTGGTTGTTAGTTTTACTGATATTTATACGCTGACACATAGTTGTCCGGGCTTTTTACAAGGCCAGCGACCCGCGAGGTTTGCGAGATCTCGTTCGAGAGAGGACGTAAGATGCGTGGTAACGTAGAAAGTTTCTGGCACTACGTGCATGGAGTTTGACCAAAACGAACGAGGGTTCAGCGAAGCTCAGGCAGCACTGATAGTTGGGCGAGTTGCTACGGGCTCATAATTACGCAGCGGCGGGGTTGACAGTGCGGCACTTCTATTTGCGTCTTCTTCATCGACAGTGTTTCGTGTCTTTGCGTTGCGTCATTGCGCAACCATAAAGCTCAGTTAAACACAGCTTTATTCCAGCTCAATAGGATATGAATCCTGCGACGCGTGGTGGCTGTGTACTAAGACTGCGGCTATTTTTATATGTGAGCACCCTGTGTGGTTGTGTCACTAATCCTGCGGTGATCACCGGGCATATCCAAAGGCTGACGTATCCACCCCCGAAACAACCACGAAAGCTAGGACAATTAAGATTAGGTCCCTTTAGTGCGCCAGCGAACACCGCTTGTAGTCCAAAGATTGAGTGAAAGCTAAGTGTTGTCAACAGAAACAAAATATATGTTTTGTCAAGGCAGCACGATGATTACATAAACATACATACACACTCGGCTCGTCATCTCACTATATAACTGAGTGGCATTTAGGACAACGAGAACAATCGAATCAATCACGCTACAAATGCATATACATGAATTGCAAAATCCTCTGAACACTTAAGGACTTCAATTATTCACCAATCACGACAGTCCACCAACTTTTGAAGAGATGTCCCGAACGCTTCTCTTTAAGAAAAACACTGAGTCTCCAGAGCTGGTTGTGGTTGTTTTCTCTTCTGCCGGTTCGTTACATCACTCTTCTTGCCACTATTCACCAACCCTGTCTCTGCGTCACCACCCGTTTATATTAGACCGCGGTCGATCGAGTTCGAGAATATTCCACACAGCTCAGTGTGCGCAGCACAGCGAAAGCCAGCGAACGTAAATCTGTCTACTATGTTGAATTGCGCAGATGGACGCTCGAAGGTGGCATCCGCATTGATTTCCCGAATTCTCTCGATGTTTCCCGCTGTACGCTTTGACGGCGTGCGTTGTTTGTCGAGGACCTGCCGTGCGGTACGTTGTGGAGAAGCGACCGTCGCTCGTGCCTTAAATAGCGTCACGTGATCGGCTGGCGCCATCTGTTCTGACGCGCTTTTGTGGGGGGGGAGGGGGGGGCTTCCAGTGCTAGTTTGTAACAGCTTGGTAGCCATTTGCTTGTATATATTTACTTTTGAATGTTTAATGATGTATTCATTTTTATTACCTGAAGTGTTACGACACATAGATCCACTTAATAATGAGTGGGCCGGTAAAATGAAGCATTATAATATATACAACAATTATAAGACATAAAAAATGAAAAGTAAACGGGCAATATTGAGAATGAGAAACAATGATCATAAATGTGATGATAAGCAATGAAATCACATTATGGCATGTGCAATAAGCAAAGTTGGGGACCTCGAAAAAAGTTATGCCTTCAAACATGACAGTTTCTCAAGCAATTAAGTTGCACGCAGGGTGTGCCCAGAAAAAAGCTAACATGAGTTCCTGTGGACCACTCCCAAATTCGATCAAATTTACCATGGGTCTAGGCATTTGAGCCAAAAATTGCGATTTAGGAGTTTGTTTTGTAAGAAAGCTTTGCTTGCCTAAAAAAAATACCTATCTTTGCGACGGAAAGCATTTTGCCACCGGTTTCACCATGTGTGAACTTTGAGCGCACGTTAGTAAAAATGGTGCGTTTTTTTTCTAAATAACAGTACCTCTTCTGTTATAAGAACAAGTAATCTAGAGTTTTCTGAGTCAATCAATCTTTCAAATGAAAAACGTAAGACAATAAAAATTATAGGCTCGACAACTTGATAAAACAAATGTTTGGGCTAGTTGCTGATTCGGAATAAATGTGTTTCCACAGCGCAAAAAAACGAGGACGTAGAAAAAAACACAGCACTGGCGCTGACTTAAACTCCCGTTGAATTCATTCTCTGAATGCAGTTTTCCTGCAAAACCGGAGCTCGTCCACTGCGGATGCGGAACTCATGTAATGTGAGCGCCTATAGCTTTCAGTGGCCGCTGCCGCGGATTCGTCAAGCGGCTGATTGCAAGACAAGACTTGCTTTATCATGCAACATGACAGTGCATCTGTGGTTGTGCAGGTGCTGTTTTGTTACTATATTACGCAAACTTGTTTTGAACAACTAATATTCGATTTTCAGGACACAACGAATGAACTTGTTAGAAATCGAAAATTTGCAATGTTCTTTTTTACTTTACGCATAATGGTAGATCATCTCCGCGACTTCTATCGGAGGGATTTTATCAAAAATTAAAAATGGCCTTTTTGACAAAAGTATTGTCATAATTTTGTTCTTCTGCTAAACCATTCACGTTCCATCTTGAAGTACAAGGAAGCGAGATTAGACAGCAAAAGTATTTTGAAGAATGTGGAAATATCACTGGTATTAGTTTAGGTTGTCTATATAAATAAATATCGGAAATGCAGGTATTTTGTGTGGATTTTTTATTTCGCTATTTTTCTCTTCCAAAGCTTTAAAATTTGCAAAAAAAAACTGTTGACTGATCAGACTCTATGTAACTCGTTTTTTGATTAGAACAAATGCGTTAAGTAAAAAGCGCAAGCTTTTTACTTACGCACTCAAAAATGAAGATCGCTAAAATGCATGGCGGTGCGGCAATTGTCACCGCCAAATCTTAGATCTATATTTTTTTCAGGTGATAACGTGAGTGAGTGAGTGAGTGAAAAAACTTCACTTGGTCCAATATAAGCCCTCATACCCCTGCCCAAAGTACAGTACATCAAAATGAGAAATATTCACCAGGAACTTGTGTTCGACCTTATGTGGACACACCGCAAATAAAATATAAGCCACAGAATAGCAGAACCAACTTTGTTATGCTGCTACACAACAGTACCATACGTATAAACACACATAACTACGAGGATAGGCAAAGCAATGTTCAATACATAAAGTTATATAGATTACGTCTTAGCTAGACGGTTCTATCATGTTCGGGTTCGCTTGCAATGCAGATATGCTGCGTCCTCGTCACAGGCTGCCTAACTTAAACTAAATCGTGTCGTTTTGTATTAAGAAAAGGCGGCAATTAGAACAATTTTAAAACGCGCTGACGGAAGCGCTACTGTCGACCACATTTCTTTTTTGCATCATGTATTGTCTGCCATTGATCGCCATCCTTATCGCGGGAATATGTGAAAAATCCCGTGTGGTGAAGAGGCCGGCGAAAATCGAGTGCTACAAAGTAATATTGACCATCTGCCGCACGTTAAGGTGCATAGAAATATGCAAACAATAACACTAAGATTCTTCTCCCGTAGCACTGGAGCCTCTTTTCAGCTAGTCGAGCACCCGTCAATTTAGCAGTGAAGGGCTTTAGCTGTCGGTGTACCGAGGCATTTGTTGATTAAATTTTAGTAAGTGTTCACTATTGCAGGCTAACATTGGTCATCTGATAGTATAACACCAACATTGTGTTCACAGGCTGTGCGCTGAGCCCTTTCCAAGTGTGGTTCAGATCGTTCGGTAGTTGCACCTTGTCATCCAGTGTCCTCCCCCTCACACGCTTTATAGTTTCTTTATTGTCGTATTAGTTATCTGAACAGCATGATATTGTAAATATTGGTACTGAAACGCACATTTAAATGTGGTGTAATCATTTCTAGACAGTGCAATTTCCACTCAGATAAATATGCCGTACTAAGTAGTGTGAGTGGTATAAATGTGATATTAGCACAAGAACAAAGATTGGGTGCCTGATAAAGTAAGATATCTCCCTCATTTCGGAAAAAGGGGGGGTTGGTTCAAGAAATATTCGGCAGGCCATCCTGACTCATGTGCTTTTGTAGTTATTACCATCACAAGACCATATACACGGCATAAATACTGTTCATTTGGCTCACTCATTTGTTTTAAGTAGTAATAACGATAGCTACTGAAGCAAGGGGGGCTGTTGGCAATGGCTCTAAAGAAGGGTGATGGTCCTATCACCCCCTTCCTTTAGATAGGCCGCTGTCCGTTATTGACTTCGTTTGAAAGCTGGATTCAAATATCCTATTGATCTACATTCACATGATTTAGTATAATAAATGCTGCACCACTACTATACCCCCTCCTATTAGAATCTTCTTTTCGCTGCTTACAATTAGTTGCTCGCTTTTGGTTAGTAGCCAGCGTGTCCTTTTCTTTCCTAACATTGCACCAGAAAAGTTCAATTTATGTTTGCGGCATTCATGTGTGATTCGTTCACTACTGCTACTCCTAAGACGCTAAGGGGTGACAATGCTGAAATCAGTCTACAGAGTTTAGAACGTACCTTCCAAAGAAATATTTCCCATGTGTCCTCCTCCCTTGCAATCTCAGCCAGACACACTGCATTGGTGACGCATTTTCTGTCTGCATTTCACTTTTTCTTCTAGATTCTGTGTAATATTTACCTGGTGATATAACTTCCTTCCTGGCTGGTTGGTTGCAAAGGGCCATATTACATTACTGGAAAACAGAGCTCTACACACAACGCACTTTGCTTGCTGTCATAAAGTGACTTCAGACAGACGCTGTAGTATTATTATCTATATTGGCGTGATAAAACAGCACCAACTTTTGTTTTTATATTTTCTATTTCGCTTTCGCAAGGGGTGTGAATAGCTCTATCACACTAAAAAAGCGTTGTAAAGATAAGTGAGGTCACTACGCCTGTCATTCTCCACCTGACGCTCAAATTTCGCTGCCGTTGCTTGGCTGGTAGGTGATGGAATCACACCGGACACAGCCGGACATTGTTAAATACGTCAAACGGGGGGGGGGGGGAATCGAAACCTTCCTCCCGAAGTAAACACGCATCGTAAGCTCCAGGAGCTAAACAAGGCTGCCAACCAGAGAATGGTACGCTTTACCATAGCTTGTTCCCCTCTTTGTTTTGGCTGTGACCCTCTCCCGGCAACGCCATCTTGGGGCTTAATTTTCTGAGGGGAAGAAAGAAAACGTCGGAGGCCTATATAAGGCCCACTGACACGGGAAAAAGCAAGTTCCCTTGAACCGGTCCGCATAAGATACGTACAGCTCCTTTGCACAGGTGCGTATAGGCAAGTTTTTATTATTTCCTAGCCCAGCAAATTCAATCTCGCATGGAAAAAAGTGACTTTACTTATAATATTTTCCCTCCATAGAGTGTTTAAATGTGTTACGCTGTATAACTATGCTCAAGGAAATGTCGTGCAAGCTTCTTGTTTACCTGTATGTACTCAGTTTGAAAAGACATGTTGAGACAGTGCCATGAGTTCGCTGGTAAACTAAATATACTTCACTGCTACTTGTCTAGTGAAGAATGGAAAATGAACAATTACGTTTGTAAGGTTACTGATGAAGATTTCCCTTTAGTCACCAAGGGTCATCGTGGAAAGTAGTGACGATATTGCGTATTTATTGTAGCATGTGTCTTAGACCTATTGAAACAGATGTAATTTTCCCACTTAAACTGTCATAGTTACAACAATGTGTATCTCCAATATGAAGAATACAATGCCACAGATGCAAAAATATTTTCAGAACACGTGATTCAAGTTATTACTTCACCATGAGTTGTTGTCAAAACAGAATATTTTGTGTCATTTTTGTCAGTTGTTTTATGCGAAAAAAATTGTTATAACCCGCTCAAAATGCAACCAACATTTCAGGACGTTCTGAACGCGCATTCGAGATAGTTCTCTCAAGTACAGTACTTAAAGAGCTGGTCTCTATGTTAGCCTGGTAGTAAACAATAACATGAAATAATAATAACATTACAAATGAAGACGACTAACCTACAGTACAATAAAATGCGAAAAATACCATTATTTTATCACCGATATGCTTAACCAAAGAAATCCTTCGAGTTGCCTCATGCAGTGATTATATGTCACTGTTTCCCATTGACGTGTTTGCTTTCGTCATATCTGCGAAAAGATGCATCTTCTTCTAATATTGTGCCTTCAGGGAACAAAGAAATGGTTCGGCATCCTGGGAAACAAATCACGGGGAAACGAAAGGCCATAAACTTTTTTATTTGTATAGCCATTTCATGAGAGCAAACTTGTTTTTTTTTATTCAGCGCATGCATTCTGAATTGTACGTAAGGAAAAATGTATTGAAATTAAACATTGTAATACTTCCTTGGGACCATGCTCAGCCTCAGCATTCTTTTTGATATTCCAAATGTTCTTATGGTGGAGCAGGTTCTCGTTCAGCCTTGATGATGAGTCATACGCAGTACATGCGCTACCAGCCTGGCCTGCCAAGTGCTACGCTGTCATTCACTAGGTCATACTCGCATTATCGTTTTGCCGCAAATTTGGCTCCTGAGTACCACTGAGCGTATGCTATAAAGAAAGTAACCCTGTCTAGGAAAGTATCAGGAATTCGGTGACCTTGTACAATTCAAGAAAAACCACTCCTTGAGCTCATAATGTTTGTGACACATACACTTCCATTACGCTTCATGATGTCTTCAAGACACGTATTTAGGTCAGCTTATTTGTAAAACTTCATGCTACCAATCTACGATATACAATCGTAAAACGTTGGTCTAAATGGCCCAATTACATCACTGAAGCAGCAAACATGGACATATACGATGGGTCAGCACTCGTCCTGCATGTTGCTGCTTTTCTTGTCTACTCGGTTCACACTGCTTCTACGATTGAATCTTCGATACCGTGACCTCTACCACTTTATACAGGCCGTAACATTTTCTACGTTAGGCTGCACTTATAAATCCCGCAGTTCTTGTTTTTTTTTTGTCACTTGATGAATGATCATTTTTTTTCTTTTTTGCTTATTTGTATACGCAGGTATCATGATTAGCCAAAGGATCATCATTGTAGCCGTCATGGTCGTGATCTTTATGATTGCGATGGCCACCGCTCAATTCGGCCCTGTCTACCCTCCTGGCTATGGAGTCGCCGCGCAACCCGCGCAACCGGTGCAGCCAGTGTACGCCGCAGTACCTGTACGGCCAATTTACAAGGGACCCTTCGGAGGCATGAGCCCATACGCCTACGGACTTGGACGGCGCTGAGCTATTCTGAGTAACCAGGGCCACTGCGCGCGCGCCGGTTAATCAAGAAATAGACTCCACGGATATGTTCATGCAAACACATTGAATCTTGTCCAGCCTCACAATTAGGCATCCAGACGATTTGCTCCAGAATCAGTCGTTTATCTTGTCTGCTTTGTTGGCGAAGTTCTGACGATGTTTTATTAAACAAATCAATGCGTAACTTTTTTTCTCTGAAGCCACTTTGAATTCATATGGCGTGTGTATGGGTGAATGAACCAAATATGGAGAAACTTACAGTTTTAAGCCAACTCTCGTGCCGTGTGCTGGCATGTGTCGTTGCAACCATGCGCATAGGAATGTATACTAGTAGCAGAGATAGAAAACGAAAACAGCAATTTTTCATTCATAGGGCATTTTAGAAAATGTGTGACAACTCAACAAATGCACCACCTTTCAACAGACAATTCTGAGGGCGCTTTCTGCTTCTTCGCGGATTATAGAACTTTTCTGGTACTGCCATACTACCTTCCCGCGCTGCATTACTGGGTCAAGCAATGAATGCTTACGCGATTTTTCTCATGGGTTCTTCTTGAATTCTCAAAACCTATATATTCCAGTATTTGTTTTTTTTTTCGCTTTGCTTCCACAAATGTATGCTTCCTATCTCGTACAGCTAGCGTATGTAGACACGGCCTTAGTAACAAAAGTCATGATCTCCGAAGGCAAACGAAAGATGTCTTCATATACTGTTCTATGCTATCACTGATCTAGCCAGATGGATTACTGTCTGCGCAAAATAATGGTTGATCAGAATGGGTATAAGTCTAGTTTTCAGAAGCAATGCTTAAAAAATGACTCAAAAATGGCTTGCAATTCTAGAAGTGATCTCTAAACTTTCTATGGAGAAATTATGGATACCACTCCGAAAGTGTTTCCACACACTGAATTATCAAATCACATTTATAAAATTAGTAATCATCATTATCATCATCATCATAAATTAGTAATCATCATTATCAAATTAGAATTATCAAATTAGTAATCACATTTGGTGTGCTTATCTCAGCTAGCAATCCAGAATTCGACCTCCTGTCTGAGCGCATGCAGCTTTGGTTTATCCAGATTCAATTCCACGGAAGCTTACGTCGCCCTACTGGTGGCGTCATCGAGATATCTGCCTGCAAGCAGGTAACAAAAAAAACATCTACAACACTGTCGTGTATCAGAATGGTTTCATGAAAGCAGCAATAGTCAAATGAACTGCTTCCTGTTGTTACAAAAGCGTTTTCATCGGACAGTCCAAGCCACATACAGCAGTGACCGACCGTCTCCGACTGGTGTCGCCCGGGTGGGTTACTTTGTAAGCCTTATGTGACAGAACGAAGGTCGGGAACAAATGAGAGGAGAAGGTCGAGCAGCACGCGTTTTATTTTTTTTTGCGGCTCTTCTGACGGTAAAGACGTGCGAGCAGCCACAGAACAAGCACAGAATGAGTGGAGGCCCCGTACCGTCGACAGAACCGATACAGAATGGTCTCCGCATTACTTGCATTGCATCGACACGTAAGTACTGGCTCCAGGAAAATCAAATCAGCCTGCTTTGCGTCTGGCTCACCCTGATCCCGGGCCTATAGCTTTCAAAATTTACCCCTCCCAACAAAAAAAAAATCGTCAAATCGCGACACCAGCAACTGTCCACTAAAGGCATTCCCACAAAGCATTGTTGAAGCGATGGCACCCTTCAATATTAGGCTTTGAAAAATAGTGCCTGCCAGTACCAATGTTCAGCTATAACAAATGTTTATTCGTGTGTGCACTGAAAACATGTCTAAATTCCCTCAACTTACCCATTGGCTGTTTGCTCTCTTTCCTCCTATCATCACATTTTGTCCCGTTTCGCCTCCGTTCTGTGATGGTTGTAGAATAGTCTCCCACCCCCTTCTGACGTAATTTTGCATTGTCGGCGCGGACTAAGCCTGTGAAGGTAAGTGCAGAGTAAACTTGGCGCGTTGAACACGGAGTATAAATCATCGTGGCTGTATCTCTTCTTGACAATGAAATAGGATTTATCCCATCCTTTTTGTAAGTTTTCTATCCAAGTCATTAGCATGTTCATTACACAGGTGTTTGGAAAACAGTTGGACAAACTTCGGGAGCTCTAATCTTCCCAGAAAAGACCGAGAACGTTTTGTTTAGAAATCTGGTAACAACACTGACAACAGCGCACAACTCTGCAGCGCACCGTGCCCAATTGAACAAGAAACACCACCAAAATAGAGTGTATTTACTTATCTGATATCGGCTTTCATTCGTCTTCGTAGTACTCTACGTAGTAGATTGCAAGACCGATTTCTCGCTCAAAATAAGACGTCTTTACCATAGTCTAATTAGCAAATGGCATGATGTAGCTTTTGAGTGGCTGCCCGGCTAGCACGATGGGGATTAACAGCAAAATGCAGTGAAGATGATGTCCATATTGATACTTTAGTCACCTAGCGAACCCATATAAATGAACCATTCAACTAGTACAAATAGGTGGGGGTTCACTGTGCTTGTACGGCTTTTACCATTACCCGAAACCAGTGTTTCTGTTGCATCATCATGCACGGTAACTCAATCAGCAGATCACACGCGGTGCATTCAGCAAATCCACGTCTACATAAAGATAGAGATGCACAGTGCTAGGAATGTCCTTAGCCCAGTATCGCAACACTTGCGAAAAAGGCATTGGCAGTCGCGATAGACCGATGCATGAGGCGCGCAAAAAGTGCTTACTCGTAACTTTGCTACAGATGTGAGCCACCCGAACTTAGCCATATAAAGTTTTGCTTCTACAAGCAGAGTTTGTTCTTACGTAGCGCCAATGGGTCAGCTAGCTCTAGGGCGTACTACAACAAGGCAGTGCTCGGAAGAAGCTTCGGAAAGTTCAGCCTAAGAGGCATCACGCCACTACTGGCGCTGCCATCATTGCTGCCTGCAATGTCTTTTAGTTTAGGACTTGCGCGCTACTACGCCAAAGTTTTGCAGTGGTAGACTCCCCACTTTCTGCTCATACGACGTGAACGCGAAACACCGTTGTAGACTGTGGGTTCATTTTCTTTAGCGTCACTTGCTAGAGCTGTATTTGTTTTCCTTTGTTTTTAAATGGGCGCTGCAACACTTTTTGAGCTTGATCAGAAAACACTGTGGATTGGTAGTATAGGCTTCCGACAACACGAGAGTCCAATATTATAGCGCAGCACATGGCCTGGTATTCACAATAAATTATCAAAATCAGCTGAAAACTGCTTTTTATTCTCTCGGCAAATGACAGAAGATGCTCTAAAATAACTCGTAGCAAGCCCGTCTATCAGCAATTGGGTGATTTGAACATGGCGCACTCGGTCACCGTGGGAGGCCGTGACTTGTTCACGAGTGCGCACGCGATCACACTGAAAAAGGTGCGCATTCAAAGAAAAAAAGATAAAGTCCTCAAACTCACCAGGCATGGGTGACTTGTTTTCTTTGCCCCTGCCATACCTCCCTGCTTAGCTTTCAATGCTCTCGTCAGGACGAGAGAAGAGAGAACGTGATTGCAGCGTGCGACAAATTTTTACACTCCACTCGTACTGAACGGATGCTTAAAATTTTTGTGGCGTTGAATTCGTGAGGCACTAAGCTTTTCCAATGAATTCTTTCAATAGTAACTTGAAGATGTATTAATGGGCCCCTTTAATGCTAGATTCTGCTGTTAAGTATTGCTACAAGAAGGGACGTGAAATCATAAGTGAAACAGAAAACATATGAAAGATAGAGAAATTACTTGCTGTGGCACCACATGTCATAAAAAAAACGTGAAGAATAGCTTCCAAACATTTAGCGAATACGAAACACGAAACAAAGCTTCATAAGTTAGAATACTTTTTCTGACAGTACGTGACAATTCAACCTAGTTTAAAAAAAAAACTGAGCGTCAGAAAACAAAAGTAAATAAACTAAACGTAGTTTCAAAAACAATAGAGCTGTTGCAAGTGACGCTGAAAATAAGAATACACCATCTACGGCTGTGATTCTAACTTGAGCCTTTTGAGGGAGAAGCGGGCATTCAATTCCTATACCACTTTGGCAGACACATTACAGGCTACGGATCCTGTGCCACAATTGCCATCCCCCTGCGTGTGTCTCGCCTTCTGAACACTGGGGCTGCGGCTGTCCCGAGCACTCCCTTGTTCACACAGCTCACATTAAAAAAACCGAAAAAGAAGGTGAAACAACGTGCCTGCGCTGTCAGAGAGAACAACAAGGATTTTTCACTATTACATTGACGTGACCGTTACCCACGCCAAACGTTCTTTGGGAAGCGCTTTGGTGCGTTCAGTAAACAAAGACAGAAGACAGACTTTGTGCTTAGAGCAACGTGAAACGAAATACTGCATGAAGACGTAGATCATACTTCTAAATGAATATTTTATTTCTGGCAACAAAACAGGGTGAAATTCTCTTGTATACGCTCTCATATTGCTGTATGAAATGCAGTCTCATGCGGTGTAGAGCTGGAGTGCAGTCTCACGCGGTGTACACATGTGTTCTACACCGCTATCATTGATTGACAGAAATTCTAAACACAACACAGACCGGAGGTGTTATACAAGTATAAAATGGTGGTGTCTGTTTGGCGCAAGGACTTGTATATGCATCCTCTGGTAAAAGCATCATTGTATAAAAAGCGTAGTCTGGCAGGCCTTAAAGAAGCACTTTATATTTTCCTTTACATTGTCGCCTCACTCAGACACGTCATATGAATATATGCTATCCTCTAAATCCACCATGACCGCCAAAGCCACGTCCACCTCCATATCCACGTCCACCGCCGAAGCCGCGCCCGCCGCCAAATCCGCGACCACCACCGAATCCACGTCCACCACCAAATCCACGGTGGAACTGAGCCGTGGCGACGGCGAACACGAGGGCCAGGACCAGAAGGCCAACAAGAAGGGTCTTGGTGCTGATCATAGTGAAGCTGAGAAGACAAGCCAAAAAAGCGGAAGCTATTTATTATTTCGAATATTTTCGCGCTTCTTACTGCAAACATACTATTTCAAAACCACCAGTTACTAGCAGTCTTGTTATGAGAGAGGAGGGACTCGTTTCATAGAAGCCCGGGTCCCCTTCTCTTTAGTGATGTTTTACCGGAAATACCGAAAAGAGTGGCGTTTTACCGAAAATAAGCAATGAAAGAACGTGTTTTTCTAAAACAGTCAAAATCTTGAGCAAAAGGGCCCAAAAAGAAATATTCTGGATGTGGGTATGGTTACAGGCAATCTGCTGTGTTTCAAGTGCAATGAAAAATTCTCTTTGGCATAAATGTGAGCTCTTTGGTAAGCGTCTAAAAACGCATCAAAAAGCTTGCATGATGCCCATATAAGGAACGAAATTGTCATGCCAATCGATCTGCTGTCCATCGGAAGCACCAACATCAAAAACAAAATAATAATAGTAATAATAATAATAAAATGGAACACTTGAGCGTTGTTTCTACATAACTGCTGATTGAGCCAAACAAAGGAGATCTTATAACTAAACCTCCTGCCTTATATGGCTCGCTACAAATAAAACATTAAAGTTTCAGCAGGCAGAGTACATAAAATTAGGTAGAATTTTCACCAGAGGTCCGAACTTCGTCATTTTTTTTTCAGCATCAAAGTGCCTTCAGTTAGATGATCTGTGTAGTCGAAATCGGTATCTTGTACTGCCTATAACACCACCCTTCTATCAGTGTCATTTTATGGGAATCGTGGTGTAGAGGCCTTCCAAGCAGGCTCGTTGATAATTGAATGAAACAGGGGCAAAAAACACCTCGTGGTTCTGAGCAGTTATTGCACTTTGCTATACGTTAATATAAATATTAACTACTTCACAATCTACGATGGGAGAAGATCATACGTGGTGGCGCGCCTTTTTTTGAATTGTCACGCTGTTTATTGACTCATTAAATGTTGTCAGACGTACATCTGATGCTCATATACACATGCAAGCGATGTTTTAGTTATCCGAGATATTTCTGTAGACCAGCTGAAAAAAACAATCAGGTGATGGCTGAAATGTACTTGCAAAATTACAACTGAATAACTTAGCTGCTCCTTCTCTTTTCTCTCTCTCTATCTCTTTATATATATATATATATATATATATATATATATATATATATATATATATATATATATATATATATATATATATATATATATATATATATATATATATATATATATATATATATATATTCAACACCTGTTTTTTTTTTTGCCCAGATAGATGGTAAAAGTGAAAGTTACTTGCATTCCACATTCTTTTTCACGCTCTTGTTTTCTGCTGTGTGATGCTGCGAGCTTTTCTTCTCTCTTTTATTTGACTGCGAAAGGCGCTCTTGTTACATTTATCTACCCAGCTCATTGCAACGGTGACGATGGCATTCTTTACAAATATACAACCGCAACTAGTGCGCTGTAACTGCATGCACTTTTTTGTCTATGCATTTCAGACCCGTACAAGGTATGTCATCATACACGTAATGCTGACATCTAGGGTCGTGTTCAGAACCCGTTTTCGTGGATTCTGGGCAGTATCACTACCTGCGTGATGCTACACATAGTTTTGGTACCGGCATTGCATTAGCCTGGTGCTTCGCTTCAAACTTCCATGCGTAACATCAACATTCAAGAGATCCTTGAGTGATTCCTTCTTGAGTAGGTTTAACAATATATTATATGTGCATTCGTTGAAATTAGTACAATGACGTTCTCTATTAGAAAAAATGAGCACGCGAATGTCGTTCTCACCTGGGACATCTCGTCTGAGTGTCTCTGAAGTGAAACGCGTAAATTGAGCTTATAAAGGGATGGTGCGGGGCACACTGCATATCATTGGCACCCAAGGTCTGCTATGGATATACATCACTGTATAACTCACGTAATGACCCAAGCTACTATGTAAAATCCGGAAGGCGACGATGCATATCACGCACGATGTACGTGAATACATGGATAATAGCTACGCTGCACTCATTTAAAGGTTCTTTTAGGGTAAGTACGGATGTAATCCCGGAGACCTTGCAGCAACTGTTGCATACTTTTGCAGCGGCTTTGGGATTGTCAGATGGCCGCAAAGTTAAAAAAGTAGGACAACTGAAAAGTGTTTCCAAGTAATACTGTGAACCAACGCGCGTCCGAGAATTCTTACACTTTCTTAATGGCAACTCATGAAGAGCCGATGTTTTTTTACGTTTCTTTCAGTCGTATATAAACAAGAACAGGTTCCACTTTAAAGTATTTCTTTTGGGGAAAGACGGCGCTAGCCAAAACACGAGCGGATGTCTATTTACGCAGGATTGAGATTGCAACCTGAGTGAGAAACCAGATTGCGTAAACGCAGTGACAGCCACAACAATATTCTTTGAAAAGTGGTAGCGGGTTCAACAAATATCTGAGGTGTGGGGCAGGTGCATCTTGCTTTATGGTACTTTTACTTCAGTGCAGCATTGCCGTGCATTTGGCAGTCGTCTAAACAAGAGGCTTTTACCGATACTTTTTTTAACCGACAGGTCGCTAACCTCTAGAAAATGTGCGCCTGAGAAAAAAAAAGAAGTGACGCAACTAACGACTTCTTTCTATTACGAATCGTTAATGCACGCAAGGTGGTATTGCTTTACTGTAGTGCGCTTTTCATTCAGGGCGCACGCCGTGTTTGCGTCAGGTTTAGGTCTTCCCATCTTTCGCGAAGAAGACAAGAGAGCCTGAGTCAGCGCCGCACGTGCTGTGCCATAGCAAGACAGTGATTATTATTTTTCTATTATCGTTCAGCTTCAAAATTAGAAATATTTTGCATGAACATCTATGTCCTTGTTTTACTGTTCGCTTTTATTATGCGCTTGACTTCTGCTGTATTTATCTATAAATAATGAGGGGGAAGCCAGAAACTTAGAAGAAATTTATTATTCAGAAGCTCTATCAAAAATAGAGATCATTTTTTTTGCTACACGTTAGACATGCGCGTGAAACAAACCAACGGATGCGTTAGGCATGTTTTAGTTTTTCTTGAACGAGACCATGCGCTGCTCTTAGTGAGTCGGTTGGTGTTTTATGTGGGTATTTTAAGAGTATACCTCATTCCCTGACCAAGCATTGATCATTGTTGCAAAAACACTGAATTAATGTTATACTACGCCTAAACCCTCTGCGGTACATGTTGTAACAAACTCGTGTCCAGTGCGAGTGACTCTAACTACTCAGAAGGCTACCTCAGAAGGATAAATCACGTTGCTACTGCTAATGTGCAAAATTCAGGAGACGCAACGCAGGTACGACCAAGACGCAAGCTGCAATCGGATATGTTCAGGGTATTACGATTACACCGCTCATCAAATTTGTTGACTGTTTTTTTGCGGCAGTTGCGTATCCGTCATGTTTTTTTTACGTTTAGACGCGTGCCATGCGTAAAGACTATGGTGCACAAAACTTTCATAGCAAAATTTGTAGGTTCTGCATGAAAAATTATTTCACAACAATAAATAATAATTATTTGCAAATGCTGGTCTGTCAATACGACTAGACACATGCTTGTAAATGTAAATCTCGTGCCTGCATTTTATAAAATAGGTGTCAATTTAGGCGCTTTAGTTGAAAATGTGACCTATAACTGAGAAACGAAAAATTTATGTTTGAAGCACTTACTGCACCTGTCTTTACTCTGAATACTTACTGAATCATTTGTTGAATAGTATGAACGCATCGTGGTGAAGTCTTTATAGGATTGTTTTCATGTGACCGAAAACAGAACATACTGCTTCGTCGCTATGGGAAAAAAAGCCGCGTGTGACACCTCAGAGTGCATGGTTGGTCAGTTTTACACGTGTAAGTAAAAGTCTATTTTTTACGCTAATCACTCGGTGCGCTGCAGAAGTGAAGTTAATTGCCATATCTTTATTATCAGCGACAGAACTTTCTTTTTCCTCTCACAAAACCTTGCAAGCAGCAAAATGACAATGTCAAATGCGCATCTCACATAGCACGCTTCGCCTAAAACGTATGATTCTGTATATGCCCTATTCCAGACAGAAATGAGCACACACAGAAAATTCTCTTATGACAAAACCTGAGACTAAACTGCAACGTTAGCTCTATTCCTCTATCCTCACCCGTGCTTGTAACAGTCGAAAGTTTCTATGACACGTCTACACTGCATGGTAAACGGCAGCGAAAATGAGCCAAATCGGAGTTGCGTGCTGTGAAAGCCAAACTGACAACCTTAACACTTCAAAATGCGTGTAAGTGCTATACATACTTTGAGAAATATTTGACACGTGCATTGGAAACAGCTGTTGTGGTTTTCGTTGATGTGAAAACTGCCATATAATTTCGCAAGTATTAGGCTCAAACGTCTACTGAACACTAATCACCCACAGTACCGCTGAAAATCGGGTCATCCTTCCCGAAGATCTTATAACACTAGCTATGTTTTCTCATAGTAGACATGAGTGTTGATAATATCACTGAGATGTGCACTCAAACTTTTGATTAGTCCGACTTAAGATGCTTTTTGCAGGGATTTTCGAAGATTTGTATTTTGATACGAATAAATAAAAAAGATAATCTAATATTGAGTATAAATACATCAATAAACAAATCCAAAACAAGAAGTCAAACAGTTTTTGTACAGGTATGCGTGCAACACAAGTTGTAATGCATGATAACTGGCTGTTTGACCTGTTCAGAAGGTAAGTCCTGGTTGTTTGCTGTAACAATATTGTAGCTGGGCTCAAGCACTGCACTCAGCAAGCTCTCTGACCTGCTCGATGAACTTCGTCTGGCCCCGAGGGAAACGTAAGGCGGTGCAGAAGAGCGCTAACAAACAGCCGATGAGAAGAATGGCAGCAAGGCACTTTTCTGATTGGCAGCATCTGACCGTTCCTTGTCTTTTGCCTGCCGTTTCATCGAAGTTATTGTAAATAAATCTATATCATTGTCATCATTAGAGCCAGAATGGCAAATTGCCCACTTGAAATTTAAGTGGCCGAAAGAAATATAACGCTAGATTAAAATAGTTTTGCATTTGAGATACTGAGTGGTAGAAATATGGGTTCTTTCCATTCATATTGTGTGATTCCTTTCACAATCGAGATTAGTTAGAATACTTTCATTCTTAACCGTGCTACCAGCTGAGGCGCAATATTTTGGAATATTTGAAGACACAATTTTTAATCCGATACGACTGTCATCATAATAATTTTATTTCGTATTCCAAATTTCTTACGATCGAGAAGCTATAATGTTTTGTTATGTGTGTGTCAGTGAGCACAGCTTTATTGCAGAAATGTTCTGTAGAACAGAGAGCAACACCCAACTGCATGTGTACTTCAAGATACACCTTGACATAGTTCTTGAATAAGGCAATATTGCGTTGGTGCATTGATATACAGTGGGACTTCCGTGTTTTAGTGACTGCAGGGTAAGAAAAATAGAAGTCTTCTACTTGTGTAATCTTAGCTCCATTTGATCCTGCTGGTACTTTTGAGATATTTACGCAAGTGAAACTCCTTTTCTTAGCCAAGCTTGTTCTCAGTATTAAATTCTCTGTAATACAAGACGTTGTCTTTACCAATGTTCTTTTTCTGTACTATGATTAGGGTAGCATTAACCCGAAGAATATTTCTGTTTTGATGTTGTCGCTAAAAAACAAACCGAGGCGTTTTAAAGGCAACTGTTCAGTCGCAAAGCTTTACTTAATTTTTCGATATATTGTCCACGCCTATTTATCGGTTAACATCATTCCGGAATTCGTCTCAGCAATAAATTCATATAATAGTATGTAATCATGAGTGTGTTCTATGTGAATTATGTGACACTCTGCTGCAGTGGTTTGCCCCGCCACGGTGGTCTAGTGGCTAAGGTACTCGGCTGCTGACCCGCAGGGCGCGGGTTCAAATCCCGGCTGCGGCGGCTGCATTTCCAATGGAGGCGGAAATGTTGTAGGCCCGTGTGCTCAGATTTGGGTGCACGTTAAAGAACCCCAGGTGGTCGAAATTTCCGGAGCCCTCCACTACGGCGTCTCTCATAATCATAAGTTGGTTTTGGGACGTTAAACCCCACATATCAATCAAATGCTGCAGTGGTTTATAAATTTACGAGTCATATAATCAATGAATTTGCTGAGCGCATCATCGTGTGGAAGCGGTGAAAAGTCACAGTGAGAAATCAGTTTTGTGCGTTATGACACGCTCAAGATGCTTCAACTTTCCATGCAAGTACGTATCTAGATTGTTAGGCATGCTTGATACATGTGAAAAATACATTCTCGTTCCATTTATATGCAGCGACGTTTCAGCTCTCTATATGTCTCGCCAGTTACTCACTTTTTTTTAAAAAGCAGCACAATACAATGATACGCTCGTTGTGTGCTGAACGATATTTGGCAATAGGACAAAACTTTCAGTATTCTGCGAAGCGTAGTTAACTTTTATTGTGAGGGCGTTGGCACATTGAAATCGAGCTGCTATCGTTGATGGGGCGGCAATACTTATTTGCTGGATTGACCAGTGTGCTGCCTCCGTCAGGGGCGTAGGCAGACATTTCTTATGGGGTGGGGTGTCGGGTGCTACTTATATTTCAGAAGGGCACCCTAATAAAATGGTTATTTGGTGCTCTGTATTCCTTGGCCAAACAAAATTTCGATAGGGGGGGGGGGGGGGAGTCTGTTTTGTTATTTCTTGGCTACGCCTCTGGTCTTCGTTATATATATCTACATTCAAGTCGGAAAATTCAATGCGGTGCAACACTGCGGCATCGCTTTAAATCATATTTTCATTTTGATACATAACCAAGGCAATAACTCTTTTCACAATGGTCATAAAGCTTCAATTTTCGCGGAATCGGTGACCGCTATAGTAGCACCGTGCTAACAACTCTGACGAACAGAAACAGCCGTACGTTGGTGTTCTTGCAGTAGTTGTATTAAAATATATATAGCAACGAAACAAGAGATTCATGTACGCTAGTCTTGGTCTTAGCTTATTCATGAAAAACTTACCTTTTTTCTTGAGATTCGTGGTCAGGTGGTTGAGTGTTTTGGGGTCACCGTCTCAGGCTGATGCACTGAGGTCCGAGGAGGCTCTCTTTATTTGGAAGAACTCCGGATGCGCCAGGTATTTCCGTGCGTGCCTGGTCTGAAATGATAAGAACACGCTACCGGAAGACCATAGAAACTGCGCTTTTTTATGCTTCGTACAAATGCCGTTGTTACAAATATAAAGATGAAAATAAAAAAAAGTATCGCCCCTACAAAAGCGCCAATTTTATATGTGGAAGCACCTTTTTTTTTGTTATGACGAAAGAACCACTATGACGTGCTCGCATTGTTGTGGCAAGATTGAAATTATGAAGGTATGTTCTTAGTACATCAGATTTGTCCCGAGAAGTGACTTGTAGTGCGGTGGTGTAATTTCACTAACCCGCCATGAAAAGTCACTTGTTAAAGGGTCACTAAAGGCAAACAACAGTATTTCAGAGTGAAACGCCCATGTTCGAAAACATCTAAACCGTCAATATAATGAACAACTGTGCTCTACTAATCAATAAATTACGGTAACTGTACACATGCACTACGAGTGGGACATCTTATAACGAGCCCGATGACGTTAAGAGTTCCCAGTTAAACTAATCACTAGTAATCAAACCACGTAGAATATAAAAGAACACTTTGCGAATTTCAAGACGTTATAAAACGCCGTTTGCGCGTGCCTGTTCAATTCATAAAAAAGGGCTTATCCACGTTACAATTGATAATGGCAATGGTTGTTCAAAAGTTCCATTTCCTCTGGTTTTCGCTCTTCTGAGGCGGTCCTATTTCACTGGTATTTCGTAATCACCTACTGCGTTTTTGCTCTGATGATGCTCTCTAATGGAAAGTTACACATAACGCCAAGTGCGTGTGATGTTTTGTACGCCTGAATGGTGTACTACGCTTGTGCTACAACTCAGCAACTGATGTGGCTTTTCAACATATAGGTACCACAAAATGAAGCCCCACACTCGAAGGGCCTAAGTGTCATGCATTGAGATTCATCGTGACAAGCTGCAAAAGCTGCTGCTCCTGCTGTGGCCTCCCGCTACTTTCACAGTGCTTTTACCCTGATGCAGCTCCGCTACTGGCCACACCGAGCTTCATTTTACATCGGTCGATGGTCTTTATTTTGCTGTAGGCCCACGTAACCGCAGCGTTGGCTGCCGGGCAGCAATGACGGGCAACGCTGTGCAAGATAGTGTTTACGTCAGAAGGACTCTTCAGGTGGGCGATTTGAAGTGCGGTTACGATGTGCAGACTACTAAAAAGCAACGTCGACTTAGCATTCGCCTTCAGTGTCCCTTTCAAGAAATATCATAAAGAAGCAGATAGACACATACTTCAATAGAAAATTCGGGAGAACACTGGTTGTTGTTTTTTATACTCTTTAGGATACAAAAACACACGACCGATCGCACATGATGCAAAAGAAGTGTATTGAACGTTTTAAACAAATGAAGTGTACAAATAACTACTCCGTATTTTTGTTAGTGGAATCGGTAGTATTTCGTATCTCACATTATTAGCGCTCACCGCTCAGTATACTTAATGTCATATCGATAAAGAAACATTGTTCTCAAATACTTGCTTATTTGTGTAGCAAGAGTTTGATGGTATAGCAACATTGTGTATTACGCAAGCAATCAAATATGAGAGGCCAATAAAGTAATCGCGCTGGAGTTTATATAAGCAATAAAGTCCCACAAGAAGGCGGAAGCTGGCTCATGCCAGTGTTGTCAGTTCATTGTATACATTTTAAGCGAGCCTTGCTCTAGTAAATGTTCCGCAGGTTCATTTAGTTAATAAAAATATTGCGTGCGCGTAAGAACAGGAAGCCCCTGCCGAGTCGAAAATAGCAACATCCCTTTATCAAGCAGGAAGCATGACGCCCTCCTGTTCCTGTTGTCCCACATCCAGGCTGTGTTTCTGAATGTTGCCAACTTGAGCGCCACCTCATTGTCGTTTCCGTGACCTATCGCACACCCGCCACTATGCGCAGTTTCTATCTGACCTTTTCCTGGAACACAAACTGCACATGAGAGAGATTGGTATAGAGTACGGTAATCTACTGTTGTGTACAAGCGCCCTAAACAGCATGTTACAGGCTGTATTTGGATAAAAGCTGTAAGGTTTGCATGGACTCTTGAGACTCCTAATTAACTCTCGTTAAGTATTTTCCATGACAAGCATACCTCGTTTAGCTGACTGAACGATACTTCAACATGTTTCTTTACAGCGAACCTGTAGGAACTTTTCTCAGCTTTAATGGTACTCGTCGCTGTTGTAATCAGGTTTGAGTTAGCCATCTGCAATGCTAATTAAACATTTCCGTTCATTCTTTAACCCTGCTTAACGTGCATATTATATGCAAACATTAAATGGAAATATTTTTAGATATCTTCAGGCTTTTTGGTCATTTTATCCCGACTTCTGTTTCAGTAATGTTTTAGAATCACGAGAGGTCTAGTTTTCTGTTATAGCCTCATGTCACAGGCAGCCAAAATCATAAAAGAGTTCGGCATTCTTTATTAAGTTTTGAAGCACCTACCTAGGTATGAATACATCGGTCATCCACTAGCAGGCAAGCGCATTCATAGAGAGGATATATACTTTGAGGGCACACTGCTGGGATCAGCGCATTTTTAGAGGCTAGAGGCCGAGTGCCGCTCCACGAGAAGTGGAGTGGCATCAGCCAAGCTCCAACATATGGGGCTGAAACTTAAAGGATACAACAGAACAAACTACAGAGTTAACAACGCAGCACGCATGGAAATGATGACTGATAACTCATGAAGATTAAGAGACTGAAAGGCAGTCAAGTGGTTCAGCAGTAAGGAGTAGCTGACACGACAGTTGATATTAAGCGACACATGTTGACCAGACATCGGACAGATAACCACTAGTGAGAAAAAGGAATCAAATACAACAGCCAAGGACGACAGCAATCGAGGTGGAGCAATGAAATTAGGAAGTTTGAATGAATAACACGGAATTGTGTAGCGCAGTTGATCGGGTAGGCAAATTCGGGATCATTACGAGGTACCTTCGTATAGCGTTACACCTAAACAAACGCTGGTAATTTATGTTCATGACGAGTGTTCGTTGTCCTGCTTTCTGATGCGTCTTTGCATTGCAAACGTTTGCATCAAATCGCTCTATCGGTAACAAAACCCTAGAGCTATGCTTTTGGTTATGTTAGTGATCCAAACAAAATCTGTTATCTAGGCAATCGCTATGTGACGAAAACAAAAAAATAAAATAATGTTTTATTGGCTTGTATAAACTGGTTATGTTGTTAGAGCGCTATGCCTGCAATTAAAGATGGGAAAAATAAACGCGTAATTACCTATGTTAACAGAATTTTCATAGCTCTTTTTGTCACAAAGCATTTTCAAAAGTATGACGCTGGCAAGCTTCCACTGTTTGTCTGTCTGGTCGCAGGACATCTGTCAGTCTTTACCAAAACCACATGGATTGAGGAGTGACCGCCACGAGAACGTCAGAAAGTGGACTGATTATAACTGAAATGGCCGAAACGTGCCTCATTCTTGAACATTTCAAGGCAGCATTTCTGCTGATAAACTCGTATTCTGGCCATTCTGTAAGCGAAACGTCACTGTAAGAAACAGTGGACAATAACCGGTCGGTTACGGCGAAGCAGTCTTGTGTTTCTGTGCGCATATGCACGAGCAGATCTAAGCATTGCCAACGAATTGTAGGGGCCGCACACGGCGATTCAAGATGGTGCTTGGAGAAGAGCGAGCCCGTTTGTTAGCATGACAACACTTCAGACGGGAGGACGCACGGCCCCTGTCACCTTTACTAGATGTCACGAGGTAGTGAAGGAGAAAAAAAAGAAATAAAAGGCATAGAGATCAACCAGACGAGTGTTCGGTTTGCTACCCTAAACTGCGGGAAGCAGAGAGGGGGTTCAATAAAGGACATAAAGAAGACCTAAGAGAACTCCGTGAAGCAACATGTTCGCCGGTGCAACACACTATCACAAGCAGTTGCTTACTCCTATAAAATATTAAAAACAGCATTGCCCGCGTTGCTTCACTGGGTGGCAATGCGTACAGCCATGACCCGAGAAACTTCTTTTCGGAAAAAGGTCAATCGCCTAGTTGTTCTGCGTTTTGCGCAGAACGTTGCCTGCGCGCGCAAAATGATCACATGAACACAGTAGACGTTTTATTGTTTCGTCACTATCGCACCAGTCACACCTGATGGTATCCGCCATTCTTTTGCTACTCCTAGCTGCAGACTGCTCAGTAAAGTTGCGAACTGGTGAGAGAGGTCCCATGAAACTTTAAGCTTTCTCGGTGGGTCAAATTTTTGTACGTGGCTGCGCTTGACACTAGAGTCAATCTGCCAAGTTTTCGAAATTGTGTCAGTGAATGAGCGAATGCCCCTCACAGCTCGGTTCACGACCTCGTGAAGCGTGTTGGGATTTTAAGGGTGTTCTCGTACATGAACAGGGCAGCATCATGAGCAAAGTTCATTAGTGAAAATGCCACAATGTCCCGGTAACCATTGCAACACAAAGTCATGTCCCTCCGAAAGAACTTGTGAAGGACTTCTCTAATTTTGTTAATTTGCTGTTCATAAACCCTTCGTCGGAACACTGGTTGCAAACTGGGAAGGCACGCCTTATAGTCGCGGAAGACAGCTCAATTTTAGGCTGGGTTTCTGCGATACAAGGTATGGCAGCACGTAAGGCGAAAAGTGTACTGCTCTTGATGTCCTCTTGTGGGATACTTAAAACTTCATGTTCACTTGGTACGCCGGAATAAAAACACCTGTGGATTTGTAAGCCGAGACCAATTTATAGGTGTAAATATGGGTTGTTGCCATATTCTTCGTTGAGTAGTGAGAATGTCGTTAGTCATTGGTGAACTGTTGATTGACGGGTCTTGTTCATAAATACTTGAACCGTGAGGTGCAACTGTGGTTGTTGTAGGCATCACAGAGGTGACAGTGGTCTTGACGCTGGAGCGAAACTCAACGGAAGTCATTTTAGATGAGCAGAAACAATCTCTGAAAACATCGCTTGTGGTCACTGAAGTGGCAACACAGCAATATAGTGACTGGGAACTCTGCAGAGGTGTCTTATGTTGGCTTGTAATTGTCAGTGGTTACATTTCTTAGAATTGGGTGCTCTCTTGCATTCATAAAAGCCCCGTCGGTCGAATTCTACTGTGGCAATCCGAAGCGCATGCGCAGTGCCTGTCCTTGCAGACTTTCTAAGGCGCGCGTGTTCGTCTTCCATGTACTTGCCAGCAACATCAAACTGTAGCATGAAAATGTTACAAATATTGCTGTTTGTAGGTGCAGAACGGGACGTATTGGTGTTCTTCGAGTTTTTCCCTAGGGGAAACACATTTTATTGTTGATAAAAAAACACCTTTTTTTTCAATTGAATGCAATGGGGAGTACAAAACATTGTGTGAGTATTCACACCCTAGAAGCGATAGTTCTGCCGGCATGAAACATTTTGACCATTGATGGAAATAGGATATGGTGTCATGACCATGCAAATTAAAGTGACCAATGCACATGCCTCTGTTGAGACGGAAAGTAATTGTTTGCGGAAATACGAGCATGTCAAAGTGGCAGCGTGCCGGACCCTTGCCGGCGCTTGCAGGCGGGTCACAGCCAAAGACGGCGAACAAATATTGTGAGCATATTCAATATGTGAAGAGTATTTGGCGAAAAATCACAAGAATAAACGAAGTCGGGCTGAAAGTGCAGCTCAAGTCATGGGCAGCACTGAAGGGATTATTAGGCTGAAATAGTTTTCCAAATTATAAAAAGTGCAAAGTGCTCATGCTCTTAATGTTTGCCACGATTTAAATGATTATATTTCAGCTCCATTACCGCGCATCACAGAAGCTTTTCAAAATTTTGTGCATGCTACAGAAAACTGCATAAACTATATTGGACGTATGAACTGCACGGCACACCGAGGTAGTACGTACCTAGCATGTCTAACGGGTGTCCTGGAGTGCTATGCCGCTGGTTGCCCCATTCTTCCTGCAGGGGACCATATGTTTAACGCAGTGATGATTTGCAAAGATGTTACGCCACGTCATGGTATGCGCAGTTTAGATCACTGAGTTGCTTCTTCCGCGGAAAACAAGCATTAACATCCCATTGAGCTAGAAGCGCTTGATTCACCGCCATGCTCCGACATTAGCCTTGCTGCCGGTGCGATCAGTGCGATTGAAACATCAATATCGAAAAGAACGCTCACTTTAGCTTTTCGCAATGTCAAATTCTTCAACGTTGCGAAAAATCCTCGGGCAACACTTCCAAACAGAAGGTACCAGTGAACTATAAGAGATGTTAGCCGAAAGCCGTGGATTGTGCTGTAACTGCTTGATTCATCACTCGAACCGTCTAGCTTCGCTGATCGATCTCACACGTGTTGGTGTCATTCGGCGCTTTATATCCAGAATATTTACGCTGCTGAAATTCACAAGAAAAAAAGCATTGTTTCTTTTTAGTAGATACTGGCTCGCCTGTCTGCGTAATTTCCAAAAACGTGTTTGACAAGCATCGCGAACAGTGGCCAGCGCTTAAACCTTCTCAGGTGAAGTTGTCATGCTACGTTGGACCACTCCCAGTGATGGGGGAATTGCAACTTTGTGTGCAATACAGGGCCGTCTCAGTTTACTGCCGTCTTATTGTACTGAACTGCTCGGGACCTAACCTGTGTGGCCGGGATCTGATTTCCTTGCTCCACAGAGCGGGGGTTCCAGTTTTGCAGCCGTCGGCACAAGACTTGCTACACTCAACGCCAGAACCCGCTGGGGCAGTTCACAACATTGTCGACGACTACCACGACGTCTTCTCCAAGGATCTTGGCCTGATCAAGGGGCCTCCAGCCACATTGCAGCTGAAAGAGGGAGCGGTGCCGAAATTCTGTAAGGCAAGATCCATACCTTACGCTCTAAGGGACAGGGTGACGCAAGAACTGGACAGGCTGGTAGCCATCGGTGTACTTTCACCAGTCCAACATTCCGATTGGGCCACTCCCATCGTGCCGGTACTTAAGAAAGACGGAACTGTTAGAATTTGTGGTGACTTCAAAGCCACCCTAAATCCAGCCTGTACAGTTGAGCAGTACCCTCTCCCAGTGATTGAAGACATGTTTGCATCTCTAAACGGCGGGGAGTATTTTAGCATTCTTGATTTGCGAGATGCCTATAATCAAGTTCCTTTGGATGAAGCCGCAAGGAAGCTCTGCGTCATTAACACGCACAGAGGCTTGTTTTCGTATAATAGGCTTCCCTTCGGAATATCCTCTGCTCCGGCTATTTTTCAAAGAAAAATGGATGCAATACTGTCAGGTTTGCCAGGGGTTCAGGCTTACCTTGATGATGTACTGGTTTCGGAGGCTCGTGGCGATGGGAGTGAACGCCTGAAGAGTGTGTTGCAACGGTTCCGTGAACACGGAGTTAAGCTAAGGTCTGATAAGTGCAGCTTTAGACAGCCTTCTGTCACATATCTCGGCCATCGGATAGACAGAGAGGGTCTTCATCCCACAGAGAAAAATTTGGAAGCGATCGCTCAGGCACCTCGCCCACAGAACGTGGCGGAGCTGCGTTCCTTTTTAGGAATGCTGACGTTTTATGCCAAATTTCTTCCAAATATGTCCACTCTACTTTCTCCGCTCAACAAACTTTTGGAGAAGGGCACAGTATGGCAGTGGGGGCGGCAACAAGAAGCTGCCTTTGAGAAAGCAAAAGACAGCCTAATGCAAGCTCAGGTTCTTGTTCAATTTGACCCGTTGAAAGAGTTGAAGCTCGAATGTGATGCTTCCCCTTACGGTGTGGGCGCGGCGCTTTTTCACACGAGTAACGGCATGCCAAAACCCATTGGGTTCCGGTCCCGTACACTGACGGCCGCCGAGAAAAATTACTCTCAGCTGGAAAGAGAGGCCCTGGCTTTAGTGTTTGGCGTCACTAAGTTTCGTGATTACCTTTTAGGTCGCCAATTCACTCTCGTGACGGACCACCAGCCCCTCTTGAGCTTGTTGCAATCCGACCGCCCGACGCCACCCCTGGCTGCAGCACGTATCCAGCGCTGGGCACTGTACTTGGGTGGCTACCGCTACAAGCTGCAATACACGCCGGGAAAACAGTTGCTCAACGCGGACGCCCTGAGCAGGCTGCCACTGCGGTCTACGGAGGCTGATGACGTGGGTGAGCCACCGGAATATGTCCTCGCTCTGGATAATTTTGACGATGGCGTTATCACAACACGGGAGCTACAGCAGCTATCGGCCACAGACCCCGCAGTAACGGCGGTAAAGAATTGTATATTACATGGCTGGCCCAAAAGTGCAAAACAGCTGGAGGAAACGATGCGGCCGTTTTTCGACCGCAAACTAGAACTGTCCGTAGCCCATGGTCTAGTGTATTGGGGGCATCGCGTAGTGATACCGGAAAAAGCGCGGGACCGTCTTTTGAAACTGTTGCACGAGACCCACCAAGGCTCGTCAGGAATGAAAGCAGTGGCAAGGTCAAAATTTTGGTGGCCCCGACTAGACCGCGATATTGAAGCGCTTTCAGCCGGCTGCACGAACTGTGCCCAAAACATGCCAATGCCGGCAGCGGCACCACCAGTAAACTGGCCGAAAACCAATGAAAAATGGTCGCGGCTACATGTCGATTTTGCCGGACCCATAGCAGGCAAGATGATTCTAGTTGCAGTAGATGCCCATACCAAGTGGATAGAAGCCGTGCCAGTAAAGCATGCCACCACAACAAGCACAATCACCTGTCTGCGCGCCATGTTCAGTCGATTCGGCGTCCCGCGAACCATTGTTTCGGATAATGGGACACAGTTTTCTAGCCAGGATTTTGCTACGTTCGTGGCAAAGAACAACATAATGCATCTGAAAACGGCGCCCTTTCATCCACAGTCTAATGGAGCGGCAGAACGAGCAGTGCGTACAATAAAGGATGGACTTCGGAAGATGAGGGAGGGTAATTTGGAGGACAACCTTGTGCGGCTCCTGTTCAACTACAGGAGAACACCACAGAAGACGGGAAAATCTCCGTCAGAATTGCTGCTAGGGTTCCAGTTACGTTCACGATTGGATGCGTGTTTTCCCTCAACTGTTGCAGACTCGCCGCCGGCATCAGATGACTGGGTGGTCCCCATAGAAAGCAACGTGTACGTGCGGAACTACGGTGTCGGAGAAAAGTGGACACCAGGGCGTGTGCAGTCCACTGCAGGATCCCGAATGGTGACCGTCCAAACTCCTCATTCTGTAGTCAGACGCCACGTTGACCAAGTGCGCCCTCGACAAGCATCGCAGTCCCCATCGCCGGGCTCTGCATCCTTATCAGAGTCTAATATGTCCATGCTGCCGAAACGATCGCCGGGGCCCTCAACTACAAGCTCCACCGTGCTGCCTCCAGAAGCGCTCACTACCGCAAGCCCCCACGACCATCCAGTACCAACCATGCCACAGGCCGGTCCTACACAAGCGGCGACCCCAAGCGCGGAACCAGTGCTTCGGCGTTCTACCAGACAACGCAAGCCAGTACAACGGTTCCATTTTTAAGAAGAGAGAAGTGTTGCGAACTGAACTCTCCTACTTCTACGTCCCCCCCTTTTCCCCCTCTCCCTGCTTCGTAGATGAAGCTACAAAAGAAGCTTGCGCGAAACAATAAACGTTCACTCGTTGCCCTAGTCTGCGGTTGTCTGCGTATGCTTGCCGTGGCTGCCCGGCTAGCTATGTAACACATTGTTTCTTTTTATGGCGTTCAAGAGTATTGCACACTAAATAGAGTAAAAGCCAGTGTGAAACAAACTTAGCTCACGTGTGGATGTAAAGTGAAACCCGCGGCTCGTAAGTTAGCCGCTAATCGTTCATCGTCGCTGTGCCTCGCGAAGCTTTCAAAGCCTCGTACGTCCGTTGCCAAGCTTTCAAATCCTTCTACGTCCAGTGAAAAAATTCTCGTAGTCAAGATGCGTTGCTTGAACATCATCGCTCAAAGCAATCTGAAGAATTTCTTGCGCCAAACGACATCGACTATTTCGCGTCACCATGCGTCCATCTTTAGAATTAAAAAGACGCCTGGGTGCGGAAAAGTTTTCGCTCTCAAACCAGTCAACAAGAAAATTACCTGAAGTTGCTGTCACCTACCAGGAAACAAACAAAACATGTGGCGTAGCACGCCTTATGAAACCAATACACATGTGAAAGACCGCGTTCGTTCGATCAATGACAGGCGAACTGGAGCGCACGCATCCTCGAATGATTCAAAAGTCACTCACTCGAATCATAAAAGCATTTTCGGGACAAAGAACAGACCTTATATATCACCAATGTAAGATTGCTCATTTATAGAAGCGCGAGCAGCAAGCCTGCGTGGATTCTTGCGACCAGTGTTATGGCATTCATGCACTTAAGAACCACTGACGAATTCTATATCAGATTACAACAGGGTGAGTTTCAAATAAAAAAGGTCCCCTGATAACATTTCCCTAACTTACGTGCCCACATAAACCACTCCAAGTGGATGTGCGTACGTTTTCGGCTATCATTGAAAGCGCGAGTTGCCGCGTCTTTTCCCGAAAGAGCCGGCCTCGCAAGACAAAGTGAGATTTCTCGTGTAACGGAGGGCCCGATTTGTTCATTGATACAGGAAGAATGCAAAGTTAAAGTGTTCGTTTCTTGCTAACGCTTTAACAATGAGGCTAACACAACGCAACAAGGAAGCAACTTCGCATAGTGCTGTCATTTAGCCGTCCACTGACTCGTTTCGCTGACGCGGGTACTTAGCATAGTCACAGTCATACGTAGCCTAACATACATACCCATTATTTATATAGAAGAACAGAAAGTTGGGCACACTTCCACTGATGCACAAAGGTACTTGGGAGTTCTAAAAATGAAATACAGAAGAAAATTGGACAAAACGACCACGGACCTGAAACTTAGGTTCATTCACAAAAAGGACCAGATCTTATCGTACACCAAGAGGCACCAGCAGCAGAAAAACTTGGCAGATCCCACGTACAGTGGGAATACATGATATGCGAAGCATGAAAGAGAAAGGTTACTATGCACTTTCAAATCAGCACAACGTTACGAGGTGGAGGTAAATGACCCCGTACATGACTTCCGTGTCATGATTTTTATGTTACGATGTGTCGTTTACCTTCTTCATCTATTCACGCCACGCGATACCAAATTTTCTATATGTGGAGCTAGCGAAACGGCAGCGAGAACGCTATGAGGCTGGTACGTTGTCATGTTCTTATATGACACAAGTGTCAGGATTATCTAGTTTGCACCAGTCATATATTTTGTCATCCATCGACTTCACGTAACACCAAATTTCGTATATGTGGAGCTAGCAAAACGGCCGCCAGCCCAGCATGAAAGGCCCAATATACTCCAATGTTGCGTTTACGCGCGCGCACGTGGGCACAGCGACGCTACGCTAGCAAAACGCGAGCACTCTATAGTCTGACGCCAGGCGCGACCAGCGTCCGTCAGCGCGGCCTGGTGGGAACCGGCACGAAATGCGACATGCTGCATTTCGCGCCGATGCGATACCCAGACAACACTGCATCACCCTCTTTTCGTGATGGAGGGACGTCGGAGGCACTGAAACGCGCATGCGCCAAAGCAACGCAGTGCAGCGCGCGCCTGTGAGTACACGGCAGGGTTGGCGCCTAGCGTGGTAACGCCAGAGAGATGCGACGAAATGAACACCGGCGAGCACGCGCACCACGTCCCGTCGCAATGTATTGGTGCCTTGACTGTGGCACGTAGCCAAGTTCTCCCATGACGTACATCTCATGATTATTATTTTTGCATCAGTCACATACCTTCGTCATCAACTGAAGTCACGCAATACCAAATTTGCCATCTGAGAAGCTAGTGAAACGGCTGTGAGCGCATCATCAGTGTGGCATGTAGTCACGTTGTGACATGACACGTACGTCATAATTATCAGGTTTGTATGTGTCATTTACCTATGTCATCCGTTCACGTCGCGTAATACCAAATTTGGTACATGTGAAGCTAGCGAAACGGATGCGGGCGCACAATGAATGTAGCTTGTGGTCATGTTGTTACATGACGTGAATCTCATGTTTATCATGTTTGCGCCAGTATCATACCTTCGTCATTCATTCCCGTCCTGTAACAGCAGATTTGGTAATGTGACGCTAGCGAAACGGCCGCGAGCGCATCATGATCGTGGCATGTAGTCATGTTGTTACATGACACGCATGTCATAGTTATCATGTCAGGGTCTTGCGCTTGTCAGGGTCTGTGGCTTGTGAATTCTGTCATACCATACCAGTTTCGCAACATGCCGTGTGAACGAAACCACCGCAAAGCTGCAAGACCATAAAATGTAAATTACGACATTCATGACAAACGTGTCAAGATTTTCATGTAATGACCAATTAATCATATATGTTCTCCATACAGTCATGTTGTACCATACCAAATTCGGTATCAGTACCATTATCTAAACGGCCAGGAGAGCTAACAGTCTTGGCGTCTAGATAGACAGATAGGATAGATAGATAGATAGATAGATAGATAGATAGATAGATAGATAGATAGATAGATAGATAGATAGATAGATAGATAGATAGATAGATAGATAGATAGATAGATAGATAGATAGATAGATAGATAGATAGATAGATAGATAGATAGATAGATAGATAGATAGATAGATAGATAGATAGATAGATAGATAGATAGATAGATAGATAGATGCCAAATGTGCTTGCCGCAGAGAAGTGCTTCGCATTTAAAACGCATGCGTGGTATAACACACTTACAATTGATGAACAGGCATCACCTCGAAGATAAAAACCAATACAGAAGTAAATAGAAAAGCTACAATTCGCCCGTTAGGTTAGCCAATACCAAGTTCAAATGACTTTCGTGAAGAAACGAATACCGCGACAAGCATGCGCCAGGCGGCCGCTGGTCTTTTCCCAAAGCCAAAGACGTATCCAAGAGCCATCTATTCACCTATACTGTTTAGTATAGGTGAATAGATGGCCCGCTGGCTACACGGGGGAAATTTGTGGATATTAAAGGGTTGTGTTTGTTTTTTCGTTCTCTTCTTTCAGAGCTGGAAAAGAATGGCGATTTCGGTGAGTTTAGGATTACACTTGCACTATCAACACCGTGGCACGTGATGTGTAAACAGGGGACACCTTTTAGAGAGATGTAGTGCCCCCTAAGCCTAATATTCAGGCAACAGCCAGTCTGGTCAAGCAATAGCCACATGAAAAAGGGTTGAGGTAAATGATGTTGCACATGCCAGAAAAAGTTGGCCTACTATGGTTACTGTTACATGTAGAGCATCGGCAATCCTTTTTTTACGTAGGCGTTTGTGAAGAGCTTGGTATATAGAACAGAGCTAACTCGTGACATTGAAAACGACTGAAGGTCGTATCAAGGGGGGAGGGGGGAGGGGTAACTTTTACAATTGATCGGAGCGACCATGATTATGTGGTATGACAGCATATTTTTCTCCTTCCTCGGGCGGTGAAATATTGGGTTCGCCATTTGTTGTCGCTTTGATAAGCTTCAGGCGATATTGTCTCTTTGTGGTGATGTTGCCTTCGTGAGAGCCGGTGTCACGCAACGTTTAACGAGGAAGCGTTAAATAGCTCGTTCGGCAAAAAGCCGGTGTGGGCATCGATGTTGGTGTTGGCTTGATTGATTGTTAGCAAAGAATTATCCTCAATATATTGTCCATGATTGAAAAATTGAAAAGGATGCAATAAAACTACACCAATACTCGGGTACGAGTGAGGTTGTTTGCGTCGCAAGCACGTATCCTACCACAAAGTCATGCATTTGCTTGGGAGCACGATGTAAACAACTTCCTTTGCCTGGAAATTCAATGAAATGGTCATGCTTTACACACGCGTCATGTATACAGGTTTTACAATACAACTACAACATGTAATATCGCTGTAGTATTGCGTGGTACAAGCGTACATTGTCATCCGGCGTTCGAACATTTGATTATCATGACAATTTCATGGCTTATAGCGTGCCAGTTATTTCAAAGGCTCAGACGTTAAAGCCCGTATTCCTTTAAGATCACGTAATTGCTTATGTTTTAAAAGCATGCTACCGATTACACAGAATGTAACCATATGCGAAAGCTCCACTGACAGAAGCCACCTTCAACTACATCGATTACATTGTAGTAATTCACAATTTCGATTTCTCGAGTACCATCACAAAATGTAAAGTATGCACTAAGCCACCGAAGTACGCACTCGGGACAGGATATCGCTATCGCGTGCTGCTTTTAAAGGTGAACCTTAAGTGTTCTCTAACAATTTCACTTTACCACCACTGGGATTCATCCACATTTTGTGAGCGCAAATGGGATAATGCGACATAAAAATTTTGAAGAACTACCGGCCTACGGACTTGCTGTAATGGAAAGGCCACATTAGATAACGTTGCCGACAATGTATATCTAAGGAAAGGCTACAAGGGAGAATCGGAAAAGTTATTGAGAGCGTTATTTACCTAAAGACGATCAACTAAGATATTAGCACAGGTAAGTGAAGTGTCAAATAACATTCATTGCGATGGTTGCGCAGAGGTATGCGAAAAATGCTCGAGTTATCTATGCGCCGCGAGTTAAAGATAGAGATCCAACAGCCTCACTCCTTGCCGAAACGCTGAAGCCTTTTCCAACTTCTCATATCTTCCGTGCTTCACCATAACTAAACAATGCCACCAACTTATTCATAAGCAAGGCCAACACGCTCACTGACCACATCTTATCTAACTACTTATTAAGAAATGAATGTGGCGTAACACCCCTCGATATCACTGATCACTATGCCATTTGTTGTCGCTTATCGTCAGATTTGTCGCGAACGGAGCATTCTTTTCGAAAAGCCCTATTTAACAAAGCCTAATGTATAGATTTTATATCATCTTTTGTCTCGTCGACAATTGAAGCAGAACCGAATGCATAGCTAGTTTTTGAGGCATTCTCATCTGTATTAGGGCAATGTGTTCATGATGCAACCACTTTTCTTAGATGTCACAAAAGGTGTCCTGCACCCTATAACTCATGGCTCACAGGTTGTTTACTGCAGTGCACGCGTAAGAAAGACATTATGAGAAGGAAGACGAAACGTTGCCTATTTAACCTCGAGTTGCAGCAGAGATATTCATGTTATAAAAATATCATAAACAAATTATTGAGAAACGCCAAAAAAAGGATATTACAAAAATAAATTTCACGAAGGTGGTGGCATCCCTGAATAATAGAAGATTATCTACTCTTTTCTGAACAGGAACTAAAAAAAATTGCCCGCAGCTTCCCTCGGGGGAACACTGAGGAGGATGCGGAGCATATAATTGGTTAACGGGGTGTTAAAGTGCGACTTACTTGGGTCGATGGCTAAATTGGTTAACGTGGTTGTGAAATGGGGTGTTAAATTGCGACTTACTTGGGTCGATGGCTAAATTGGTTAACGTGGTTGTAGGAGGGGTGTTAAATGAGTGAACACGTACGACACGTATGCGAAAGGGCGGTGTTTATTTATTGCGACGAACTTTGAGCACGATGGCTTTTTGGTCGGTAAAGTGAAGAGTGAGTGGATCGGGTTGCAGCGGTCGTAGGTCGAAATTTGCAAAGACGTGGTCGATGCAGGTTCCGCGAATGGTGGTCGGCTGGTGGTGTTTGCAGTCGTCGTGCGTTGCGCGTTTCAGCGAGTGTCGCGACGCCATGTATTCGACAATCCAATCGTCCTTGATGACGTCGACGTTGAAGTCGCCAACTAGCATGAACGGTCGATGTTGCGGTTGTTGTTTTCTGTAATCTTGCACGGCCTCGTCAACGTACTTTTGTACGGCGGCACGAGAGAGGTTTGGCGCGAGGTACATCGTCATGACGTTGACGCCACAGACGGTAGCAACGCAGTGCTCACCGTTGGCGCGTTGTTGAACGCCGGGCTGTAGTCGGAGGTCAATGAAGTAGTCGTCGTCGTTGTCGACGTCACGCTTGATGTAAACTCCCACACCGCCCGCAGGTCGTCGGAACCCGTGCGTGCGTGTTTACGTTCGGCGTCGCGAGCTCTTCTCCGCGCTGCCTTGTCTTCGGACGACGACTTGGTTGCGGTTCCGCCAACACTTTGGCCGGCGCTGGTCGAAGGGACGTCGATCATTGCGACCTCGGACGTCGACGCGCCGTACAAACCAACCGACGAGCGGCAACTGAGCGAGCGAGCACCGACCTTGAGTATATATACAGCGCGACGGTGCATGCACTGTCAGCTGTCGAATGTTCGAGAAGGGGGAGAAGCGCAACGGCGCATGCGCGCGCGTCAGCTGCCGATGTTCTCGAAGCGCGATGGCGCATGCGCGCGCGTCAGCTGCCGATGTTCTCGAAGCGTGACGGCGCATGCGCGCTACATTATACAGCTAGCGAATGTTCGTGAAGAGGAGAAGCGCACGCGGTGTGTAGAGGAGGAAGGGTGCACAGATGGTGGAGGAGTGAAGCGCGCGCGGTGTGTAGAGGAGGAAGGGATGCACAGATGGTGGAAGAAGGAGGAGGAAGCTTGCGGACGGCGCCGCACTACAAGCCTCGAGTATTAGATGCTCCGCATCTAAAAGACACAAAAATAGATAAGATTTCAAGCATTAATGGCAGCTGCCAAGATCCGACAATCATTGCGAATGAATTTGGTAACTATTTTACAGTTAATAATACACCAGTGTCCGAAAACTTTAAAAGAACGCTCGAAAGACAACCACACTCATTTTTCTTATATTCTATCATACCAGAAAAAATTCACAATGTAATCGAGCAATAAAGTTAACAAGCGCAAGTCTCGATAAGATTCAACAAGTCCATTTGAAGTATGCCGCCGATATCATTGTTTACCTCATTTTATATGTAATCAGCTTTGTATTTCAAAGGGCGTACTTTCATCTCGGTTAAAGAGAGCCAAAATAGTTCCTGTATTTAAAAAAAGTGACAAGGGTTTCGTTGCTGACTATCACCCTATTTCAATACTGTCTGTGCTGGGCAAAGTTATAGAGAAGTGCTTCGGAAACGTTTAACAAATTACTTCACAAAATTTAAGTCCTTGTGCCTCGCCGTTTAGCTTTCGTGAAGGTTACTCTACCAACCTCGCGTTTTTTTTTCATTCACGAATATGGTTAAACACTACAATGATACAGGTGATTAGGCTGGAACATTGTTCATTGATCTCACAAATGCGTTCGACTCAATCTTTGATAAAATTTTACTTACTAAGTCAAATGCGGCTAATGTGGTAGGACCTGCGTTGAACTTCATTCACAGCTACTTGACTGCCAGAAAACAGACTGCAAGCATTTCTAACCATCTGTTTAATTTTAGTACCGTCATTAGGGGAGTACCTCGGGAATCTATACGAGACCTTTTACTGTTCACCATTTACATCATTGATCTGACTTCTCACTTATTGCACTGTCCTAATACCTGCGTTGCGGATAACACTACAATCTTAACTGCTTGCACCTTGATTGTTAGTCTCACTTCTAAGCTGAATAGCGATCTTGAAAGTATAATTCACTGGTGTCGTCAACATTTATTAGAAATTATTCACATAAAACAGTTTTATGGTATTTTCCCCCACTCAGAGAAGGGTTTTTGAATTTCCGTCTATAACAGTCAATAATTATTTCATCCAAGCTTGCAGTTATTGGCGTTTCCTGGGTCTGATGTATGATTCAACCTAACGTACACTTCCCATGTTTTATACCTAAAGCAAAAAGATGCTCATGGTACCAGGATTGTGATCAAGGCACGTCCACTTCCGTCTAAATACCTTACTTTCTATTTACTATGCCTTCATTCACAGTCACTTTACTTACTGCATTGCGGCCTGGTGTAATACATATAGCACTGATCTGGCTTCTTTACAACATATTCAAAGCCAGGCCATTCGCATGTGCACAGTTCAGTCACCACATTCAAGTGCATCTGCTCTTTTACAAGAGCATGGTATTCTAACCATTCCGAAACTTTTCTATTTTAACATGCCGATCCTCACATTCAATTCTCTTCACCCAAACATGTCATTCATTTTTTTTTAAAGAAGGAACAACTCATGAATAAAAGTACACATCGATTTGCATAAAATAATGACTTCATGTTAACAAAACCTAAAACTAACTATGGCACATTTAATTCCATTTTCACGGCAATTTTGGTATGGAACGGTATTCCAAGTGACGTGAATATGTCTCCAATCGTAGGTACTTTTAAAAACACTCATTTTCGTAAAACTTAGCGTTTAAATAATCTTCTAGTTCATGGTGTTCAGTCAGAACTGTTTTCCCATTATTTTTGTTCTCCAATATACCAAATTCGCTTATATTTATGTGTATCAAATTTTTCCGCTTTGCTACCCCTTTCATCTTTTTTTCTTGTCGTCTTATATGTCATCACCTGCGATATCTTGTAGAGCAGTATTCCATTCACGACTATTACATTCTTACCGCGTGGTAGCATTTGCACTTGATTCTTGCATTGTAGTTTGTAGTAACGAGATTTGCATCGTTCGCTTTTGATCTCACTTGTATTTCTGTCTATTTGTGTATCATGTTTAATTCGTATGCTGTCAAGTGTTATTGATCCTTTAAAACTTATTCTTTCTGTTTGCAAAATTGATCAACTGATTTATTTTCTTTTGTTTAGCCATCACAGGAAGTCCCCTTGCAGCCTAGAGCTGTGACACCTCCTTCCGTATGTTATTTCTATGCATTATCTTTCTCGCATCACTTAAAATTATTTCTTCTTCTTCTTCTTCAAAGTAGGCTGTCAAGGAAACCGTTGAGGTGACCTATCATTAATTCTCAGTAATAACAATGTACAAGACTTCGTTGTTATATTAGTTGCCACCATGAGTTCGTGACTGAGAGCACAAAATGCAGTAAGTACGTGGATGACAGTCAAAGAAGAAATTTTTATTCCAGGTCATGTTCAACAAAGGCACATTCACTTTTCAAACGCCTGCGATCACAGGACCAGCCGGATCCCGCAGGCCTCTCTCATATCACGGCGTTTTATTGGCCCCTTGGCCACGGCGCTCTCAAATGACTGGGTCAAGTGTTGATGGGAAAGTGAAGAATCAGCCTCTATAGCCCCCTCCAAATCCACGTCCACCACCAAATCCTCGTCCACCACCAAATCCACGTCCGCCACCACCAAATCCACGTCCGCCACCACCGAAGCCTCGTCCACCACCGAAGCCACCACGGTAGCCTCCTCCGAACTGTGCTGTGGCTATGGTGAAGACCAGAGCCAGGACAAGAAGTCCGACAAGGAGAGTCTTGGTGCTGATCATGGTTTTATCTGTAATAATCGGTAATAGCGTGCGGGTGAATAAAAACACGTTGGTGCAACTTCAAATTTCCTTAAGTCAACCGATAGAAACTTCACATAGATGTAAACACACTACTGAGGTTGGAGTGTCTAATTCATAACTTTTAGGTTCAAATACATCCACAACGATTTCACCAATTACGAGTTAGCAAACACGAAACCTGAGTCTTCTTGCGCCTCCTAGTCATATTCTTTCTTTATTTCCCTATTTACCGTTACAAGAAAGACAAACATTTATAAAAGGTAGACCTTACCCGTAAATGAAGTAGTCGCTCTGAACAGTGGTTTCTTTGAAAGGTCTAACATATTTGATTCTACTGATCCTCAAAATGTGAACCCGACGGAATGAATGCATACGTAAGCGTAAAATCGCTGCCCTGGTTGCAAAGTTTAGCTGTGTAAACGTGCGCTATTACTTCTTCCACACCCCTTTTACATGGTCCGCTACATGAGACGATTTTACATGCCTCACTCAAAAAAAAAACTTGTGAGCAGGTTTCATTAACGGAAAAGCACGTTTGCTTTAGAATACGCTTCGGAAGTAGGGTCTGCAAGGTAACACAAAATTTAGGTTGTCACTCTCCGTTTTGCCTGTTTTTTTTGTTTGTTTTTTTTTTGCACACAGATGCAGACTGGAAAAACAAGTTTATGCTATCGAGTAGTGCCCATATTGGAAGACGTCCGTTTATACAGTTCATATTGTCGGGTAGCCTGCGTCTCGCCACATCAGCTATTCCATATCTATCCCTTATACCGACATTAGCAGTTCTTTTTAAAGTAAAGCTGCTAGATTCCTAAGGCTCAGCAATTGAATAGTAAGGTGAATGATCATTGCGATGAGCTTCCGCAAAATTGTGAATCAAACGAAAATCTGCTATTATAGCGTGAAATTTCTGCCGGCTAAATTCTTCATGGTTAACTATTTCAGAGCTTTATCGATGATTCAATGTTTTCGTTCCTTGCCTTGTGATCGCACCTTTCTATAAGATTAACTTTATTCGATGCGTTAGAAAAACAATAATCTAAATATAGGGGTTTATGTTAAAGAACGCGTCACTTCGTTTTTTCGTTACGTAATGAAATAAAAAAATCTGGCAATGATTAAAACAGAGCCAGAAATATTCACGAATTAACCAGTGGACACGTAGGTCTTACTGACAAAGTCAGGGTGGCCACGTAGATGTTACTTGATCGAATTCAGAACAGCTCGCAATAGATCGAAGCTGCTAAGGTGACTGTTACCTTACAACTAGAAGATTATGTGATGCTTTCTCTCCAAAGGCACAATAAAAAGGTGACTTCGCGGCATTAACAAGAGGGCACATATACAATAACAATATGCGAAGGTGCGGTTGCGTATAGACACGTTTACTCCACCCGAGGAAATGGTCGACCGATGCTTACCTGGGAAATGGTTGGTCCGACAAATAATGCCGGACAGAGAGGCCACGGCTGTTTTATATAGGAGCGAGCAGTGTGTTGTGTAATCGGAAAACGCGACCTGTGAATACCCACAACTGCATTTGTTTGGCAGGCTTCCCCAACGTTCTCACTACGTGGAACATACGCAACGCGTCTCTCCACGTCAGATTCTACGTACTTACCTGCGAGAGACTAAACATTGCGTTGCAGCCCGAAAACGCTCTACACCCTTCCGTGATTCATGGAGCCAAGCCGGCGAAACCTGCTAGATCGACTGATTGCCGCGGGCTACCATTGGCCGCCAGTGAAGGCTACCTTTCGCCCCGTACTCAACCTAAGTGGCCCGACGTGACTGTCGTGCCAATACGGCGTTCCCTCGCCAGTCATTCAAGGTCTATGGCAGCGGGAAGCGTCACATTGCTTTAGAAGAAACAAAACAAATCTCCGAATTGATGACATCCCGGGACATAGCAATTTGCACATTTGCAAGGAGAAACAAAAACTTAGTAAGCCGATTTACGTCGTGCCCGAAGATAAAGCTTTCTTGTCAATAAATAACACCGATTTGCCCTTGGCACATGTATAAAAATTTGTTCGTTTGTTTATTTATGCCGACCACCTGTTTTCATTCTTAGGGTGACTTGCTAGTAAGGAATTATTAGTAATGCTATGTCTGTCATTTTCTGAAATACATCTAAGAAATTAATATTTCACTATATCATCGCGAAGGTGCATGGTGTTGATCAGCAGATGAAGGTAGTGAAAGGAGAGCCATCGCTTCATTTGAAGGCTGTTTGCTTTTCAACGTTATCTTGTTGCTATAGTGACTGAAGAATAAATTAGGTAAATCGTTCAATTGCATAGCGACGTGAGCTGTTTTACAGCACACTTCGTGCTTCACGAATGCAGTTTTATTTAAGAGGTAGTCTTTGAACGTTATTCCTTTAGCAATACTTATATCCTACCTTACTGACCGCAAACGACCAGATAGCGTACAGTGCGTAAAGCTATGTTTTGCTATTGCAGAAAATGGCGTGCCATGATGGAGCATGCAAGGTCCTATGCTTTTTGACCTCTACATTAACGACGGACGATCCTGATGATCATACAGGCGTCAAGCTTTTCATATACGCCAATGACACTATTCTTTCTTAGTTAGGTTCCCACAAACTAATATAAAAATATAATGGTATAATAAAGTGGTTTGTAAATGGTGGTACGCAGACCTCAGGGGATCCGAAAAGCCATATCAAAAAAAAAACTAATAAATTTGTTTATTGGAGTCGCACGACGTTTCGCCACACCCACTTCATCCCTTTTCTATTATGCTTCGTCGTTTAACCCTTGCGGAATGCAGAGGAGCTGACTTGTGTTTCATCCCCTTGATGATATGTGTCTGTAAAGCTTTTGTCGAAGTTTTCTTTCAAATATGCATTCGAGCTTGCTTATTACAGGCGTGCAAATTAGAAGAGAAAGCACAGCTAGAAACAGAATGTATGTAGCTACAGACCACACAGCTTATTGACAAGCTGTGGAGTGTATGTAGTGGGACACTTTCGTTTGATCATTGTTTGCCAAGGAAAAATAAAAGGCACCGATTTCACGCTCCACATTGTTTTCATATATGACTCGCTCTTTATTTCTTCCGTGGCAACGGGTTCCTCATATATTTATGCCTGAGAACCACTGACCCAATTACTGAGCTGTCTGAATGGTCAATCTTTCTTAGCTAGAAATAAATCCCACGAAAACTAATGCTTTGCGCGAAAATTACACTTCTTACTGACAAGGGAACTCTAAACGCACCATGAACTTTGCAGGATGGCCCAGCGGAGGAAATTACAGTGTTCCACTCAGTTTTATTTCATGTCTGCATGGCTTAAATATATATACTTCTTCCACTAGGGCAGAGTTGCTCTTCATGGTACTTCGTTTATGTGTTTGCTCCACACATTCCGGGCATAAATCCTGCAACACAGTGTTACTTATCACTACTATGAATATTTAAGCCTATTTGGTGGTGCCACTTAAGGTCAAAGCTTTTTGTGGGCTTATGTTCAAACATGCATCCAGCGCAAATATTTTAACATTTAAATAATTGTATAATTTCCCCTGTTATTCCTAAGAGAACTCATGCGTTTTCAACGAAACCTACTTTGTAACGGCACGTTCTCAGTCAACAGGACCTCGTCTCAAAGTGGCAATTGCTTCGCTTTCCATTATAATGAAACAAGTCTTTCAGAAAATGCGAGCTGTCACACCCTCTAAATTACACCTACCCATAACAAACGGCTCAGCCATGAAATAATATCATCATAACCACTGGCATAGTTTATTCCCTAAACAAACAATAGACCAGCATAGTTGAGCGTATTGCCAGTTAACCACGTTGCGCACTTCGTTACTTCCCAAAATGGCTAATTATGACTTTGTAGATACCTCACAACTGCACTTGCAGGTATCACTGTACAAGAGTTCACAACGGCAAGTGCCACGTGAAGAAGACGTCCCTTTTGACGTGGAACGCTTGAAGTTTCTGAAAAGAAGTAAAGCCTCGCGAGCGATTGAAAAAGCGATTTCTATTCGGTCCGAAACGCTACTGCGGTTTACTTTCGCGTGTAGACCTTGAGCATCCTCCGGTTTTTCTTTTACATCATTGCCTGAAAACTTTGCCTATATGTTTTTTTAATAACCCTTAGTTTTTCTAGAGACTTACTTTCATTGTGAGATTCTTTCCCTTCAATCCTGCCCAACTCATAACATCCTTTACTGCCTCATGTGTCTTCCCATGAGCGGCATGGCATCCTGCGGTCAATCCTTTTAATGTAGAGTCCTTTTGACCAGAATCACAGCACTGATTTTCCACAAGTAAGTTCCAGTACCATTATACGTTTTCACGTACCTCGAGAAACCTACTAAAAATGTCAAAAAATATTGTTTTGCGCAGTTAAGTATTTCATTATTCCTGTCTTCTTTTGCTGGTCACTGTGTTTAACTGTTTCAGTTTCATCATCATCATCATCAGCCTGGCTATGTCCACTGCAGGACAAAGGCCTCTCCCATGTTCCGCCAGTTAACCCGGTCCTGTGCTTGCTGCTGCCAATTTATACCCGCAAACTTCTTAATTTCATCTGCCCACCTAACCTTCTGTCTCCCCCTAACCCGCTTTCCTTCTCTGGGAATCTAGTTAATTACTCTTAATGACCAGCGTTTATCCTGTCTACGCGCTACATGCCCGGCTCATGTCCATTTCCTCTTCTTTATTTCAACTATGATATCCTTAACCCCCGTTTGTCCCCTAATCCACTCCGCTCTCTTCTTGTCTCTCAAGGTTACACCTACTATTTCTTTTTCCATTGCTCGCTGCGTCGTCCTCAGTTTAAGCTGAACCCTCTTTGTGAGTCTCCAGGTTTCTGCTCCGTAGCTAAGTACCGGAGAGATACAGCTGTTATATACCTGCTTCTTAAGGGATAATGGCAATCTACCTGTCACAATTTGAGAGTGCTTGCCGAATGTGCTCCACCCCATTCTTATTCGTCTAGTTACTTCAATCTCGTGGTTAGGCTCTGCGGTTATTACCTGCCCTAAATAGACATAGTCTTTTACAACTTCAAGTGCACTATTACCTATCTCGAAGCGCTGTTCCTTTCCGAGGTTGTTGTACATTACTTTCGTTTTCTGATAATTAATTTTAAGACCCACCTTTCTGCTCTCCCTGTGTAACTCCGTAATCATGATTTGCAATTCGTCCCCTGAGTCACTCAGCATGCAATGTCATCGGCGAAGCGCGGGTTACTAAGGTATTCTCCATTAACTCTTATCCCTAACTGTTCCCATTCTAGGCTTTTGAAAACTTTCTGTAATCACGCGGTAAATAGCATTGGGGAGATTGTGTCCCCCTGCCTTACACCCTTCTTGATTGGTATTCTGTTGCTTTCTTTATGAAGCACTATGGTAGCAGTTGATCCCCTGTAGATTTCTTCCAGAATGTTTATATATACTTCATCTACGCCCTGATTCCGCAGTGTCTGCATGACGGCTGATATTTCTACTGATTAAACGCCTTCTCGTAATTTATGAAGGCTATGTATAGTGGTTGGTTATACTCTGAGCATTTCTCTATTACCTGATTGATAGTATGAATGTGGTCAATTGTTGAGTAGCCTGTTCTAAATCCTGCTTGTTCCTTTGGTTGATTGAATTCTAATGTTTTCTTTACTCTGTTAGCAATTACCTTTGTAAATAGCTTGTACACTAAAGAGAACAAGCTGATCGGCCTGTAATTCTTCAAGCCCTTGTCATCTCCTTTCTTATGTATTAAGATGATGTTAGCGTTCTTCCAAGACTCTGGTACCCTTCCCGCCAGGAGACACCTCGTAAACAGGGTGGCTAGTTTTTCTAACACAATCTGTCCTCCATCTTTCAGCAGATCTGATGTTACCTGATCGTCACCAGCAGCTTTGCCTCTTTGCATGCTCTCCAAAGCTTTTCTGACTTCTTCTATCATTACTGGTGGGGTGTCGTCTGGGTTACTGCTAGTTCTTATAGTATTAAGGTCGTGGTTGTCTCGGCTACTGTACAGATCTCTGTAAAACTCCTCCACTATTTTAACTATTCTATCCATATTGGTAGTTATTTTGCCTTCTTTGTCCCTTAGTGCATACATCCTACTTTTGCCTATCTTTCCTCTTCACTGCTTTGAAGCTTCCTCCGTTTCTCAGAGCGTGTTCAATTCTCTCCATGTTATACCTTCTTACATCGCATACTTTACGTCTATTAATCAACTTCGAAAGCTCTGCCAGTTCTATTTCGTCTGTTGTACTTGACACTTTCATGGTTTGATGCTTCTTAATTAGGTTCTTCGTTTCCTGGGAAAGCTTGCCAGTGTCTTGTCTAACTACCCTGCCTCCAACTTCCACTGCACACTCCGTAATGATACTCGTCAGATTATCATTCATTGTATCTACGCTAAGGTTGGTTTCCTCACTAAGAGCCGAGTACCTGTTCTGCAGCGACACTCTGAATTCCTGTACTTTCCCTCTCAGTGCTAGCTCATTGATTGGCTTCTTGCGTATCAGTTTCTGTCGTTCCTTCTTCAAGTCTAGGTGAATTCGAGACCGTACCATTCTATGGTCACTGCATCGTACCTTGCCAACCACTTCCACATCCTGCACGATTCTTCGGTGTGCGGTCAATATAAAGTCTATTTCGTTCTTATTTTCGCCATTAGGGCTCCTCCATGTCCACTTGCGGTTTTCTCGTTTTCGGTAGAAGGTATTCAAAATCCGTAAATTATTGCGTTCTGCGAATTCTACTAGTAGCTCTCCTCTGGCGTTTCTAGTGCCGATGCCATTATCTCCTACTGCCTGCTCTCCAGCCTGCTTCTTCCTTACCTTTGCATTAAAGTCGCCCATCACTATAGTATACTGTGTTTTTACCTTTTTCATTGCCGATTCCACGTCTTCATAGAAGCTTTCAACTGAAGCGTCATCATGGCTGTATGTAGGCGCGTAAGCCTGTACTGCCTTCATCTTGTATCTTTTATTCAGTTTAATTACAATACCTACCACCCTTTCATTAATGCTCTAATATTCCCCTATGTTGCCAGCTATGTTTCTGTGAATTAGAAACCCCACTCCCAGTTCTCTTCTGTCTGCCAAGCCCCGATAGCAAAGGACGTGCCCATTCTGTAGCACCGTATAGGCCTCATCTGTCCTCCTAACCTCACTGAGCCCTATTATATCCCATTTAACACCCTCTAGCTCTTCGAATAGTACAGCTAGACTTCGCTCACTAGATAAGGTTCTAGCGTTAAACGTTGCCAAGTTCAGGTTCCGATGGCGGTCTGTAGTCCAGAGATTCTTAGCACCCTCTGCTGCGTTGCAGATCTGACCGCCACCGTAGTCAGTTGCTTCGCAGCTGCTGAGGACTGAGGGCCGTGAGTTATTTGGCGTATCCATGTGGGAGGTAGTGGCCAGATACTGCACCAGGGTGGCCAATCCTTCTCTGGTGAGGGAGTGCGTTCCCGGCGGTGGTTACCGGTGAGGCCGCACCTCAGGCCTCTTATTGTAGTTCCATCAACACGCGGTATTTTTTTCCAGTTGGGAACTGCGCGGCACCGTTTCAGTTTTTCAGTTTTTCAGTTTCAGTTTCAGTTTATTTCGGACATAGTTACATGACATGAAATATGTCCACGAGACAAGGCAAAAGGAGACTCGTATGTCTCCTGACGAGGCCTTCACCCCGGACTTGCACGTTGGACAGCCAGGAACACAATCAGAGAAAATAAGTACAATGCTCATTGCACAACTTATATAAACAAAAAACCAACAGTAAAAAAACACGTTCGAACAAAAATTATACAAAGTTTACATTGTTCAGGTTTAACAGTTTTATAAAGTTACATAAATATACAAAATACATATTTTCGTGTTGAAAGCAAAATAATTGTAATTTAAAGGAGGCAGGAAAAGTAGCTTTACTTGTTTTTTAAAACAAGACATACTTGAGTTCTGATTAGCCAATTCGATTAGGGATGGGTATGCATTCAGCAATAAAATAATCTGATAATCTATAGTTTTAGTACCATAATTAGTTCTTAGTCTTGATCCCGTCAATGAAATAGTGCGAAGGTCATATGCCACTTGTCTATTTAGATATTTGCTTGAGAACATGCTGCGATCACGTTTGAATTCACGGAAAATTATCGCTGCCAAAAAAAGCTGATATAAATCTGAGAATGATGGTACGTTCAGACTTTTATACAGAGAGTCAGTTGATGGGGAAGGATGGGAAGAAATTATTTTTAGGCTCCTTTTTTTGCAACAAGACGGATGCTGAAACACGTTCAGCATCCGTCTTGTTGCACGTACCCCAGACTAGGTGACCATATGTTAAGTGGGAATGAATAAAAGTGAAGTACAATTGTTTTCTAACACGCAGCGGAAATAAATATTTTAGCCTGTATAACATAGCAAGATATCTAGATAGCTTAGCACGAACATAATTTAAGTGCTCAGACCAGCTGAGGTCAAACCTAAAAACGACTCCTAAGAAGCGGCAAGAGCTGACGGGCGTTATTATATTGTTATTGATACTCAATTCTACGTTATGAAGAAATGGTTTATTCTTGGGCGAAATATTACGTACTGTGTTTCCTTTACGTTTAAGTTTATTTCGTTCACATTAAGCTAGGCATGAAGTTCGTTTAGCCAGATATTAGCACGGTGCTGTAATAAATTTAGATCTGGACCAGAAAAGAAAACGTTAGTGTCATCGGCGTACAAAGATGGCGGGAGTAAAAGAAATGATAGCAATATCATTAATATATAAAAGAAAAAGCAAAGGACCTAACATAGATCCATGTGGGAACCCAAAGTTTATCTTACCTAAGTCTGACTTTAATTCCTGAAGCTGTGTATATTGCATTCTGCCTTCGAGGTAACTTTTTAATAATGTAAGGGCCAGTCCACGGATACCATATGTCGTTAGCTTATGAAACAAGATTTGGTGTTTGATCGAATCAAACGCTTTTCGAAAGTTAAGAAACATTCCAACTGTAAAATATCGCTGTTCGAAATTACTAAGTATCTTTTCTTTCACCTGCAGTAGAGCAGATTCCACTGATTTTCCACATTGAAAGCCGTACAGGTGTTTCGAGATAATATTTTTAACTTGAATGAAATCATACAATCGTTTATAAATAATACGCTCTGCGATTTTCAAAAACAGAGGCAGTACCAATATTGGTCGATAATTATTCAGGTAATTTCTACTGCCCCCTTTATTAATGACAGTAACACGCGGAACCTTCATTTTCTCAGGGAAAATGCCAGTCTCCAATATTCTGTTGCAGATATGAGTTAGTGGGGCAGAAATGTGACAGATAGCAGCTTTAACCGGCGAAACGCTGATTTCATCTTAACCGGGCGAGCACGTGTCTTTCAGTGCGAACACCGCAGATGCTATTTCTACATCTGAGGTAGGTGTTAAAAACATAGATTCCTTGTAGGCTGTAGGAATGTAGGAAATAGCAGATTTCGAAGATGATGCTACCTTAGGGCCAAGAAAAGCGCCTGATGTCAAAAAATGCATATTAAACTGATTTGCAGGCGTGATGCCAGAGATGGCTGTTCTATTTACGTGTAGTTCAGTAGGTATACGTGGTCGTTCAATTCCTATAATTTTGTTAACAGCGCCCCAAAGCCGTTTAGGGTTATTAATTAGCGGCGAAATCTTATTTTGATAATATGCATTTTTGCCTTCTTTAGGTCCAAGCTTATTTGTTCCTATACTTTTTAAACACGACTAAATCTGCCTGACTCTTTGTTTTTAGGAAACGAGCAAACATGAAGTATTTTTCTTTATTGCGTTTAAATAATGACGGTGTGATCCACTCTTTCCTAGCTTTTCTGTGCTTCTTAACCATAACACGTGGAAAAGCATCATTATAGTTCTCACTGATTTTTTGCATAAAGATATCATAGGCTTTTGATGTATCAGATTCGCGGTACAATTCATCCCAGCTAGTTTCACTCATTAAAGAACGGAAGTTAGTAGTGCTAGTGGGGTTTATTTTCCAACGCATATAATTAGATTTTGATACTTGTTTTTTTAGGGCGAACAGAGCAAAAAATGGCAAGTGGTCACTCACTCCCGACGAAAACACATGCTCTGTGTATTCTTCTCCTCGTTTACCAATACAGTCACATAACTATACACCCGTGCCTCGTGTACTTCCGGCCCTTGCATTCCAAATGGCTGATAATATTGTTATGTGGTTTCGGCTGGCGGAAACAGGGCGTAGTGGTACATACTGTGAAATGCCCCTCAGACCGGATGTGAAGAGGTGGACGTAGTTGGTGAGTTGTGTTGTGGTTGCGGACTCTCTGCTGTGATTTCTAAGTAACATTTGAATGGAAGTTCAGGGTACTCTTTTGACGACAGAGCTTTGCAGTGGATGCCTCCTTAAGGCTGCTATCATGGCTCCAAGTGAAGAGACGTCTTCACTACCTACCTCGGCAACGGCAGCAACCCCAAGATAACAGTACCTTTACTGGATAAAGCAACGTGAATGTGGTCAGGTGGCTCAGTATGTACGAGCGCGTCAGCAAGCAATATAGCTTGGACCCCATCATTATACCGCGAATGTCATATTCTATCTTGATGAGACTTCTCGAATTTGGTTTGAGACGCACGAGCACAAAGTCACAAGCTGGGAAATGTGTAAACGACAGCTTCACGACCTTTGACAACCCGTTTGGTCAACAGCTTGATGCTCAAAAGTGATTAACCATATGTACACAGACGTCCACCGCCCTACTGGACTTACATTCAAAACGTTTTAGCCTTGTGTCAAAAAGCGTATCCCAACATAGCTGACGCTGACAAGATATTGGACATATTGTACCGATGCGTTCAATTTACTTGTCTTTACAAACATAACGACCATCGACAGCGAAATCAAAGAGTCTAGAGCGGGTGAAGAGCCAAGGCATTTCGCACCAGTTCCAACACCTAATCAACACCGCTGCAAAGTCGTCTTGCGAAGCCACTCGTTGTCAGCCATCCACAACCGAAGACGTTACGCACATCGTCCAACGAGAACTCTAGACCACTTACCCGGCTGCCAACAAACCGCCGTTGCCCGACACCTCGCCGCTAACTCTCTACTTGAGGAATTGGCTAACGTGGGTCTCCTGTCCACTCTATGCGCCATGGTTAATACTGATCACTGAATAGCTTCTGTCAACATGACACGCCACCGTCTGTTCTCTCTTCGAAGCAGAAACCTTCCGAAAGGCGAACCGCTGATAATAGGCCAAGATGCTTCCACTGTTGTCACGTGGGACACATCGCTCGTTACTGCCGTGGCCAGTGGCCATGTATGCCTTCTGGCTCGTTTCCCACTTACAGTAAGTCATTCTGTCTACTGAACCATCGTTATTCAACCCGCACTCAGTCTTTCACTGCCCCTGAGGACTATATCCGCCCTGTCCCGTTGTCACCAACGCCTCAAAGCCACTCTTCTCGTTCAAATACGCGTCGTCACTCTTTCTCGTCGTCGTTTAATCACCGCATGTCTTCGGAAAACTAGGTTGCGCTGCTTTGGAGGTGAAGCTGTCTTGTCAACCTTACCCAAAAATCCTCTGTTGCCTTTACATTTAAAGCGGAACAACTTTGAAGTATATGTTGATGGCACACCTTTTGAAGCTTTGATTGATACGGGCGCTCACGCCTGTATTGTTAGATAACAGCTTCGTCGTCGCATGAAGAAGGTCCTCAAGCTCCCCTTGACCAGTGCTGTGCAAGTTGCGGATAGCGCAACAGTCCCAGTCCTCGGTATGTGTACAGCTCAACTTACTTTAGCCAGTCATCAAGCGGTCGTCCTATTTACCGTCCTTGAAACATGTCCTCACCACATAATACCATGCCTCGATTTTCTTGGCGCCAATTCTGCTCCGATTGGTTGTTTCGCTGGCGTGCTCCACCTTTAACTGCCACAAATCAGTGACGCCCCGTACCAACCTGCATTCCGATTACAATGCAGTGACTTTGTTCACCTGCTGTCTAAAACTGTGACGTACGTTGATTTCCTATGCTCACCAGCTGTGTCCAACAGTGACAATTACTCTACGCCTCTGACCGACATACTCCTTGCTCATTTTGTCGCAGTTCCTTACACGGCACTCAGCATCGCAGCTCAAAGAAAGCTTGTCTGCCACTTGCATACTACGCATTTTTAGATTAAGTAATTCCAAAAGGCCTTTCTGTATCCCACCTTTGTCTATTGCTCGATTTACAAACCGAAGTTCTTGCCTTGGACACCCTTGTTTCAACAGAGTGCTCCACACTCTCTGCATATTCGGGCTGCCGTCGACTTAGATATGATCGCCACTGATCTTCCGTCTCCACGAGTGGAAGACCTCGATCCAGCGCCTTCTCGAGGCCTGCCTAGATATCTTTCATTTTAGCGATCGACTTTAAAGGCAGACGTCCGCTGTCCAGCATCGCATACACACAGGATGCCAACCCTGTTCACCCCCGTTTCTACACAGTGTTTGCTTTTTAATGGAGAGTCATCCAGAAGATGGAGAACAAGATGCGAGCAATCGACATTATTGAACCAACATGCAGTCCCTTGGCATCTCCGGTGGTTTAGGTTAAAAAGAAGGATGGATCGTGGCAATTTTGTGTGGACTATCTCCACCTTCACATCACGAAGAAAGACGCCTACCTTCTGCCGCGCATTGACTACGCCCTTGATTGCCTGCATGGTGCTGCCTACTATTTTTCATCGACCTTCGTTCTGGTTATTGGCAGATTTCCGTCTACGCCATGGACCGAAACAAGACGGTTTTTGTAACATCTAACTGCCTGTACTATTTCAAGGTCAGGCCTTTCGGCTTATGTAATGCTCCCGCCACCTTCGAACGAAAGATGGATTCCCTGCACAATGAATTCTAGTGGTCTACGTGTCTTTGTTATCTGGATGACGTAAATGTGTTTGCTCCCACTTTTGAAGCGCACCTTGATGGACTGTTCAAAATTATTGATGTATTCCGTCTCGTAGGACTGCGGCTGAATTCATCCAAGTGCCAGTTCGGTAACCGACGTATTACATTTTGGGCATATTGTGGACGCTAACGGCTTTCAGCTTGACCCAGAAAAAGATCAAGCTATGAAGGACTTTCCTCTACTAAAAACCGCCAAAGCTGTTCACAGCTTCGTGGGCCTCTGCTCCTACTTTCGGCGGTTCATCAAGAACTTTGCGGAAACTGCTCGGCCCTTAGCAGATTCACTGAAACTAGAGGCGACCTTAATCCGGCGTCCCTCGAAGGCAGAGGTTCCTCTGATCTCGCCACTTTGCCCACTTCTCCTGTTTTGGCTCCCATCAACCTTACAGCACCAACTGAAGTCCGCACCGATGCCAGTGGTTACGAAATAGGCGCTGTGTTGGTTCAGCGACAACGTGGGCAGAATCACGTGATAGCTTATGCCAGCAGACTACTATATCCCTCGAAGCGAAATTATTCAATTCCACTGGAACTGGGACCAATACCACTAGGACTGGGACCTTGCACTACCCTGCGTGACGTTTGCGTACTATTCCTCCCGGCATGAGACTGCCGGGTGCTCGCCGTTTTACCTTTTGCTTGGACACGAATCAACATTGCCATTGGATACCTTCTTGCCGGCCGCTGTGCGCTCTACCTCTGAATATGCAGACGACGCTATTGCCCACGTTGACCATGCTTATCAGCTTGCCCACAGCAGATTAACGGCTTCCCAAGACAAGCAGAAGCATCGTTACAGCAAGCGGCATCGCGACGAACAATTTCCAACGGCTTCCCTTGTTCTTCTTTCGTCCCCTACGCGACCTGCAGAGCTTTCAGAAAAGCTTCTAAATCGCTTCACGGGCCCACACCACGTGCTTCGAAGGGTGATGGAAGCTACATACGAAATTGTTCCTAATGATCCATGAACCTCTTCTGCTCTGTTGTCCCGGGGCGTCACGTCCATGTATCAAGGCTCAAGCATTACCACACTGCTGTTGCCATGGCCCCGTAGGTTCACCGGGTCGGTGCTTTTGCAGCTGATGGTTGTGTTACGTGGTTTCGGCTGACGGTAACAAGGCACAGTGGGACATACCCTCAAAAGCGCCTCAGACTGGAATTAAAGAAGTTGACATTGTTTGTGAGCTGTGTTGTGGCTGCGTACTGTCTGCTGTATTTCCACGTAAGAAGATTTCGGGCTATATATATATCGTAAATTAACATATTTACTTCTATAAATAAAACCCATACAACTACAACTTTTTACCCGCACACATGAGCCAGAGTTCGTGTTTTCTCAGGACTCTCGGCAATCAAAACACGTTTGAGAGCTCATAAATAACGTGGCTATTGTTGGTCTGTAACAACACCGGCATTATGATGACACAGAATAGGAGCAATGCTTCATCCCACAATTATGCACGAGTTTAACCAAGGAAGTGCAGCCGTATTTCTTACAGTTCATTGCGAAGGTGCCACCGTCCGGGCATGTACTCGCCAACTGCCTCGTATGAAAACGATTCCCACAAAGCTTGCAATCAGTCGAATTGTTCACATTTAAACCATGTTCAAGCAGGTCATCGTTCTGAATGGGAGCAGTTTTTTTTTTAATTTACTTGCAAGAAATGCGGCTCTGTTTCGCTGTTTAACACGTGCAGAATTAGGACGAGAAATGGGGATCAGTTACCACGTGAGAAAAAAATAAAAAGCAGGAGTGACAAGTACATGCAATCAATCGCGCATTCAGAAAAAGAGCGTGATTTTCTTGATTCCTGAGATGCCACTGCGTAATGTTTTTTTTTACTCCTGCGGAGCAGATGTGCTCATGCGTTCACGTGTGTGTGTGAGTGTGTGTGTGTGTGTGTGTGTGTGTGTGTGTGTGTGTGTGTGTGTGTGTGTGTGTGTGTGTGTGTGTGTGTGTGTGTGTGTGTGTGTGTGTGTGTGTGTGTGTCGGAGAGACGGGCGTTGGTCAAAATTCCCGGAGCTCTCCACTACGGCGTCTCTCATAATCATATGGCAGTTTTGGAACGTTAAACCCCACATATCAATCGAGAGAGACGGGCGTGCACGACCTTCTCAGAGCCACGCGTTTCGTTTTCTAAGATACTGCCAGATAGCGCTCATGTCTCACGTGTGACGTGACTTGGTGCGCTCGTTCACCTCCATTGCACGCTCGAGGCACTCTAACGCAACGCCTCCAGAATACCATTCACCGATTTTCTTGCGCGGATTATCAAATAAACGTTTTGTTCACTCTCTTCACACGCAAGATTATAATCTGTCGGCGACATTTGCAGATTAACTTGCAGATACGGGGCAATTTTTTATATGAAAGTCTTTCCTCGACCTATAGTGATTCGACAAAAAAATTTTACTTCACCCACTTCCCCCTTTTATTGTTTGTTGCAAATGTGCAAAGGTGGTAACGACGTTATGTGGCTAAGTGTGAATATGAGAGACGATGACAACTAGGCGCTCCAATTTTTTTTTCATTGTCTAGCCCGCTTTCAAGTCAAAACAGTCATAGCGTGCTTCAGGGCGGAAACGACAAGAGGAGCGTGTGTTTCGACCTCACGACGAGGCTGGCAAAATCTACTCGCGGGCCACACATTAAGTCCGCGATACGCAGGTTTGTTGCTGTAGCTTTGGTGTGCACTGCTCTCATCTGTTAGACGTGTTTCTTTCTGCTGCTGCTGCTGCTGCTGCTGCTGCTGCTGCTGCTGCTGCTGCTGCTGCTGCTGCTGCTGCTGCTGCTGCTGCTGCTGCTGCTGCTGCTGCTGCTGCTGCTGCTGCTGCTGCTGCTGCTGCTGCTGCTGCTGCTGCTGCTGCTGCTGCTGCTGCTGCTGCTGCTGCTGCTGCTGCTGCTGCTGCTGCTGCTGCTGCTGCTGCTGCTGCTGCTGCTGCTGCTGCTGCTGCTGCTGCTGCTGCTGCTGCTGCTGCTGCTGCTGCTGCTGCTGCTGCTGCTGCTGCTGCTGCTGCTGCTGCTGCTGCTGCTGCTGCTGCTGCTGCTGCTGCTGCTGCTGCTGCTGCTGCTGCTGCTGCTGCTGCTGCTGCTGCTGCTGCTGCTGCTGCTGCTGCTGCTGCTGCTGCTGCTGCTGCTGCTGCTGCTGCTGCTGCTGCTGCTGCTGCTGCTGCTGCTGCTGCTGCTGCTGCTGCTGCTGCTGCTGCTGCTGCTGCTGCTGCTGCTGCTGCTGCTGCTGCTGCTGCTGCTGCTGCTGCTGCTGCTGCTGCTGCTGCTGCTGCTGCTGCTGCTGCTGCTGCTGCTGCTGCTGCTGCTGCTGCTGCTGCTGCTGCTGCTGCTGCTGCTGCTGCTGCTGCTGCTGCTGCTGCTGCTGCTGCTGCTGTGCTGCTGCTGCTGCTGCTGCTGCTGCTGCTGCTGCTGCTGCTGCTGCTGCTGCTGCTGCTGCTGCGTTTCGAAAACGCAGCAGCAGCAGCCTGACATTGTCAGGCTGCTGCTGCTGCTGCTGCTGCGTTTCGAAAACGCAGCAGCAGCAGCCTGACATTGTCAGGCTGCTGCTGCTGCTGCTGCTGCTGCTGCTGTTGTTGTTGTTGTTGTTGTTGTTGTTGTTGTTGTTGTTGTTGTTGTTGTTGTTGTTGTTGTTGTTGTTGTATTCGCACTGTGTGACGTTTCCTTGTTCTTTCACTGTTTTAAAACACTTTATAAGTCGTATTAACACGATTGCTTACGTGATACTTTCCTGATCCTGATTGCCTAAGTCAAATTTGCCAACAAGTCCCAAGCACCAGTGTGGCTCAGCGGTTGAATACTGGGCGGGCACCCAGTCGATCCGGTTTCGAGCCACATTGTGTCATTGGTAGTAAGTTTTTTTTTTTGCTAATTTCGCACGACTTGGTTACGGAAACCGGTAGTGGCGCTGGCCGCAGACAGCTATGGCGCTGCATGAGACAAGAGTTGTGATCTCATAATAGCTTTCGCTGCGAAAGAAAGAAAGAAAGATAAACAATCTGGTAGGTATCTACGGAGGATCAACTGCCATTATAGCGCTCTCTAAATAAAGCGACATAATATCAATCAGGAAATGTAAAGGGCAATGGGATACAATCATTCCGGTGCTATTTACCGCGCCCTTACAGGAGGTTTTCAGAAGCCTAGATTGGGAATAGTTAGGCATACGAGTTAATGAAAGTACTTAAGTATAACCTGCGCTCACCAATAAATTGCATTGCTGAGTAATTCAGGGAACAAATTGAATTTCCGATTACTCAATCAGATAAGGAGAGCAAGGAGGTAGATCTTAACATAATTTGCAGAAAACAAAAGTAATGTAGAACAACCTTACAGAAGATGAGCGCTTCCATATGGGTAGCAGTGTACTTGAAGTTGTGAAAGAGTACGTCCGCTTAAGAAAGGTAGTAACCACGGAGCCAAACCATGACAACATTCAAATAACCAGAAGAATACGAATGGCGTTAACAGCCTTTGGCAAGCATGCTCAAATTATGAATGATAGATTGTTGCTATTTCTCAAGAACAAGGTATATAACAATTGCATTTCACGACAGCCTACCTCCGTAACAGATACGTGGAAGATTTCAAAGAGGGTTCGACTTAAGTTGTGGACGATGCAGAGAGCAATGGAAAGGACAAGTATTGGTGTGATCATATCGAACAAGAAGAGCGTGGAGTGCATAAGAGAACAAACGGGTGTTAAGAGATATTATAGTGCAAAACAAGAGAAAGAAATGGTGATGGGCAGGGCACATAGCGCGAAGGCAAGATCACCACTGGCCATTGAAAACTATAGAATGGATACCAAGAGAAGGCAACTGGTTGAAGGGGAGACAGAAAGTCAGGTGGGCAGATCAGATGCGGGTATAAAGTAGCAGCAGCAAACACAGGATAGAGTTGACTCGCGGAACATGGGAAAGGTTCTTGCTCTGCAGTGGACATTGTCAGGCTGATCATGATTGTATCAAGGTCTCAAAATTTCCGAAGTTTTTACTTCACGTAAAACTGCAAAGTACCACATTTTCAGCGCAAAAAGTGTGAAGGATTTAACGTTGTGAACACATTTACTGCACGAAGCTTCGCTGATGAACACAGCCCTGACTGCTATGTACGACTGTACTCGTCATTGAGCATACATACAATATTTGCGAATTATTGCACTTGTTCCATTTGTTTAAAAGGTATGTTTGTAATTTTCTAGGCACCTATTTTTCTTCCCCTCGCGTGGTGCCATATTATGCACTTGCTAACGCCGGCATCGCCAACTTATTGTGATTGACGCTAAAGAAGTTAATGAAGGCTAAGCAGCTTCCTATATCTAACCCCTGTTCACCCGCGTGAAGACAACACTAAGATACGCTACAGCATCAGCGTTTGGAGTGCTTCCAATTGTAGAGGCGCTGTGCAAATCGATAGACGTGGAAGTAGTAACTAGTCCTATTGTTTAATTTCAGTTAGCATTCTTCTAGATACACCACCGCATCCTAATGTTCTCCCAGCGTTTAATACCAAAACTTCAAAACAAAGATGTTTACAACTGCCCTTCAAAGTCTCTCTTACTCAAAATGCGTGTCAGATCTAAAAGGAAACTCCACGTGCTGCTAGACGGGCACACAAGATGAATTTATTGACTTGCTGTCTGAAAGCAATAACTTTCTTTTTCTTTGGCAGCTGATACTTCTCCACGTGGAGCACACATTGTGAAAAGCTCGCACGTGTTCTTCAGAATTGCTCGTGTGTAGTATCCTGCAATGATCAAAAACAGAAAACATCGTGGCAATCTGCAATTAACGTATTCCGATACAAGTAAAGAAAAAGAGAACATAGCGTGAACGTTGCAAGGTTCGCGGCGAGACTTCTGGAAGCTTGCGCAGATTCTAGATAAAGAGAATTCGTGCATGGAATCGATAGCTTCTTGCAACATTCGTTTTACTAGTGGCTATGAGAAGGCGGACGCGTGGAAAAGCTCACCAGGGGTATGAAAAGAAAATGAATGAAACTTCTCTGTAGTTCGTTGTAAGCCTTAGTTAAACCAACTGCGTAGTTAAAAGCGGCTGAGCAGTGATGCTAAAAATAAGTTTTTTTATAAATGTGAAAGGCATGGGGAATGTTACCAGTGAATTTTTAGTATGCTTAGTGAATATAGGGCACCAAGCGGCCTGTTGTGAAGCCTGACAATATTTTTTTTTTATTTGGGACGGTTGTACTTATGGAATTTATAATAACTTTTTTATATTCCTTAATAATTTCTTAAAATATTCCATTGAATTGTTTAAAACATTCTGAAGGCTAAATGCCAAATGTAAGGATGCTGATATTGTAGGTTACCAAAGTGACCCGATTGTAGATCATTGCTTCTTGCTGTGTCAGTATAAGTACCAATCATTGAAGGAAAGAATGAAACCTCTATTTCACACTAAGGGACAGCTCTTGGCCGCAGATTTCATTAGGTCGGTAAGGCATCGGGAATCAGAGAGAACGTTTGTTTGTTAGTGGTACATCGTTCTTCATAAAACAGAGCGCACGTATTAACATCATACAGAAGGAGACCAGGACACGCGCTCAGCAGTAGCGCCTTTCCTGCTCTCAGTAGCACCTTTCCTGGTGTCTGTTTGTTCCGTGTTCTTATATGCACTCTTTTAAATGGGGATTAGGGGTGTAAAGTACTGTTGGGGAACGGCTTCAGAGTTAAGCTGACATCAATTCTTGTTACATCAACTCTTGTACTCAGTTGTATTCGTTGTTGGGAAATGGACAACGCACGAAATGGTCGACCCCGTATGTACTGGTCGAAACAGGCTGCTCCGTTAGTATACTTTGCGAGTGTCGTCGATGCTTCATCACTACACGAGTACGATTCCGGAGCTGTACATTACACACCTTCCCAAAACAGTAGGAAAAAAACCACGTGAAGCCATCTGAGATTCTTCGTTTCCTGGGAAAGCTTGCCAGTGCCCTGTCTAACTACCCTGCCTTCAATTTCCACCGCACACTCCGTAACGATACTCGTAAAAATGACTACCAATAAGGATAGGATAGTTAAAATAGCGGGGGAGTTTTACAGAGATCTGTACAGAAGCCGGGACAACCACAACTTTAATATTAAAAGAACTAGCAGTAACACAGATGACACCCCACCAGTAATAATAGAAGTCAGAAAAGCTTTGCAGAGCATGCAATGAGGCAAAGCTGCTGGTGAGAATCAGGTAACATCAGATCTGCTGAAAGATGGAGGACAGATTGTGTTAGAAAAACTAGCCACCCTGTTTACGAGGTGTCTCCTGACGGGAAGAGTACCAGAGTCTTGGAAGAACGCTAACATCATCTTAATACATAAGAAAGGAGACGACAAGGACTCGAAGAGTTACAGGCCGATTGGCTTGCTCTCTGTAGTATACAAGCTATTCACAAAAGTAATTGTTAACAGAGTAAAGAAAACATTAGAACTCAATCAACCAAAGGAACAAGAAGGATTTCGAATAGGTTACTCAACAATCGACCACATTCATACTATCAATCAGGTAATAGAGAAATGCTCAGAATATAACCAACCACTATACATAGCCTTCATAGATTATGAGAAGGCGTTTGATTCACTAGAAAAATCAGCCATCATGCAGACACTGCGTAATCAAGGGCGTCGATGAAGTATATATAAACATCCTGGAAGACATCTACAGCGGATCAACTGCTACCATAGTGCTTCATAAAAAAAGCAACAGAATACCAATCATGAAGGGTGTAAGGCAGGGGACAAAATCTCCCCAATGCTATTCACCGCGTGCTTACAAGACGTTTCCAGAAACCTAGAATGGGAACAATTAGGGATAAGAGTTAATGGAGAGTACCTTAGTAACCTGCGCTTCGCCGATGACATTGCATTGCTGAGTAATTCAGAGGACGAATTGCAACTCATGATTACGGAGTTAGACAAGGAGAGTAGAAAGGTAGGTCTTAAAATGAATCTGCAGAAAACGAAAGTAATGTAGAACAACCTCAGAAAAGAGGAGAGCTTCGAGATAGGTAATAGTGCACTTCAAGTCGCAAAAGACTATGTCTACTTAGGCCATGTAATAACCGTGGAGCCGAACCACGAGATTTAAGTAGCTAGAAGAATAAGAATGAGCTGGAGCACACTTGGCAAGCACTCTCAAATTATGACAGAAAGATTGCCACTATCCCTAAAGAGAAAGGTATATAACAGCTGTATCTTGCCGGCACATAGCTACGGAACAGAAACCTGAACCCTTACAAAGTGGGTTCAGCTTAAATTGAGGATGACGCAGTGAGCAATGGAAAGAAAGATAATAGGTGTAACCTTAAGAGACAAGAAGAGAACAGAGTGGATTAGGGAACAAACGGGGGTTAAGGATATCATAGCTGAAATCAAGATAAAGAAATGGACATGGGCCGGGCATGTAGTGCGTAGACAGGATAACCGCTGGTCATTAAGGGTAACTAACTGGATTCCCAGAGAAGGAAAGCGGGTTAGGGGGAGAAAGAAGGTTAGGTGGGCAGATGAGATTAAGAAGTTTGCGGCTATAAATTGGCAGCAGCAAGCACACGACCGGGTTAACTAGCGAAACGTGGGAGAGGCATTTGTCCTGCAGTGGACGTAGTCAGGCTGATGATGATGATGATGATGATGATGATGATGATGATGATGATGATGATGATGATGATGATGATGATGATGATGAAGCCATCTGAACTAGTGATAACGTCACATAATTTTATCACCATGCTACTTCGTCAACACTGATCATGATGTCTGATGATGATGTCGATATGTAATGTGAAATAATGAAATCATCATCTGAAATTGTAGTTCCATAGAGTAGAATAAAAAATTCGAGCGATCACTTGGCCAAAGAAGCGGCCGAGCTACGCAGCATCACGCCAGTCATAAGAAGGTAACACGTCACTTCCTGTATTAAAGGAAATGTGCTTTCTACTTATCTACTGCTGTACCTGTTCTGGTGGTTTATATAATTACCCGTTCTATTTCACAAGTTTCGTTATCGCCCGAAAACACTACACAATTTTCAGCGCAAACCATGCCTGCAGTTTTCGAGAAGCTTCCGGACTTTAGTCGATCACTTCGATAAGATCACGCCCACTCTGTGAACTGTACAGATTATTCTGGAACCTACGCCACCGCCAGAGATAACGCCAGAACATTCGATGCAAGAGTATAAATGCCGACGCACTTCACCACTTGGGAGTAGTTGATCGACGGCCGACGCTCCGTTCGCCGCTATCAGTCCACTGCTACTGTTATCGGATTTTTCGTTTGCCGGGCATAGGTTCGCCCAAATAAACAGTTAAATTCCAACACAAAGTCTCCTGACTTCGGCCACGTCACGACCCCGTGACAATATTGACGTGTCGTTGTGACTGCGATCATGACTTTCACTTGCTCGCATTGCGAGACTAAATTCGTCTTCATCGGTGGTGATTGGACGATGGATATCGTCGAGCCGGATCTGGCATGAATCTTATGCGAGAGAAGTGCACATGGCGTCGACGCGACAGCAAAGTTGGAACTTCAAGTTCATGACGATTTAAGGCAGTGAAGAAGTATAGGCCAGCAGCAGGGAGACGCTTGCCTTCTTTCGTTTGCCTCTCAACTTAGCTGCTGCTGGCTACGAACGCCGTCATTATGTGTAAAGTTCATATCACATTCGTCATCGAAGCCTTAAGCTAACATTTGTCGCATTGAGCGAACAGAGCTTTTTTTATTGTTCACTTTGCGTATCATTTCTGTTGATTTCATCAAGCACCCAAACACACACACACACACACACACACACACACACACACAAAGCTGTTTGAACAGCTGCGCAGCACGTTTCCGAGAAAATCGTTTCTTGGCCCAAGAAAGGGAGTCGGTGCTCGCGTTGTCAGGTTTTTTTTTTTTTTTGTACTGGTACACGCAATTGAGTTCAGCGCACATGTTAGATTGTGTGAAAATTGCAGTTATGCTAAGTGTGGCTATTTGTGCCGTCCGTAAATTGCTTCAAGCTCTTGTAACGAATGCTATAGGAGAGAAGTGGCGAGTCAAGAAAAATGTTTGATAGCTAAAGCTACGTAGTCGTCTTCCGAAAACGCTCCTGCTTTGTTAACAGCTTGCATTGCACGTAAAATTACTTTTTTTAGCTGTCGCAGTTGCTCGTGATTGTTTTTCGTCTAAGAGCGATGTAGAGTGTATCAGAGAAAGTTTTTGCGAAGGTTGAGAACAAAACGTAGCTAACATGTTCCTTTTCTTTTTTTTAAGACGATAGTTTTTCTTGGGGTACTTCAACGCAAAAATTTTGGTCTGTCTGTCTGTCTGTCTGTCTGTCTGTCTGTCTGTCTGTCTGTCTGTCTGTCTGTCTGTACACTTGTCTGCTTGCCCGCCAAAATGATACTCCAAACGTTCGAAATTCAACCCCATCCGCAGCGCCCAACAATACTGGTCAAATTTCAGCGTTCATGCTTGCGCAATTGTTAATTAAAAATCAGTTATTGTGCATAACTGAAATACCATATCAACACGTCAAAATTTCGTATGTGTGCCTTTATACTAGAGAATGCATAAATAAGCAATTCTAAGGACCGTAGCGTTTACTACGCTGCGCTGACAATCCAATGCTATGCCCAAAAAGGCAAGTGTTTCCAACCCTTTGCTAAGGCGACACGGCGGTGGCACCAGCCCGTCGCTTAGCGTTGTACACCTTGTCGCCTCCAAGGCAGGCGCGTGCACTTTCATCGTTTTCAAAAATAACTGCTAGATAGCGCTCCTGTCGGACGTGCCTTGATGCGCTTGTTCGCCTTCGCTGCTCTAATCGAGACACTGTAACGCAGCGCCTCCATAATACAATTCACCTATTTTCTCGCGCAGAACATCAAATAAACGTTTTCTTCACTCTCTCCAGACGCAAGACTACCGTCTTTTGACATTTGCAGTGAAACATGCACATACGGGGTCTTTTTTTTTTTTTTGCTTCAGTTCATACCGTCTCGGGTCGAGTCTTCCGGCAACTATTGCCGTGTTGCGTGGTGCTATGTATGTGCAGTATGTGCATTCATTGCAGTTTACTGTTCTGCGGTACTTTTGAAAATGTCGCCTATATATTTATTTCTTCAGTGTAATCTATACTCATGCTATGGCAGCTGAACTGCCGCGTCTTAGAGTGCAATGAACCTATATCTTCGTGCCCGCGTTTATCGAACATTAAGAAAGTAGGCATATGCCTACCAAGATAAGACTTGAACATAAAAGTTTTCACTCTAGCAGTGATCCTCATGTTTCATTCAATATGTGTGCATAGACACGCAGTGGCATTGTGTGCTTGCTAATCTGGCGGTGCAGCTTACACGAGGCTAATCAATTCATGCAAAATACCCGTTAAAAGATCATAAAATATGGCATCAGGTTCGAGAACTCACCCAGAAGTGGTCTCGGAGGCTGTGTAGTTTTTCAATCGCTGAATATGCCCTTCAACATCCCCGTATCTGATGTCCCCATCTCTGAGGCTGCAAAGTTTCTTCACACCCGTTTGTTGCGCCGTGAACCCAAATCAGCCGCAGGAGCCTACGCGAGTGTTTCCTCTAAACTTTTTATATTACTCTATGGGAAATCAGCCAAAAGTGGCAGTGAAGTGCGCCTATCCTAGATGCTTTATGTGAGATGCGGAAACCTTCAGCGAAATGGTAAATTTTTTGTACTTGTTTTGGCATGCTAGTCAAGTCTTGGCCCTGCTCTGTCGCAATCGTGCGTGGCATGCACGTACAGATAGACTGGGCATTATTAGAATGCCTCAAAAAAGCAACCGTACTTAATAAAAGCGCCGACGAGAGCCAAAATGGGAGTGCGCAAGTTAGCTCTAAAGTTTACTCACTTTAAAGCATAAAATGACTTCAGTATCTTGTTACTCACGCAACGTCTCAAAGAGAAGGCGTGTAAATCAAACGTTCAGCTGGCTTGCTCTGGTACATTTCTACTCACTCACACCACATTTTTAGACCACATACGATAATAAACATATACATTTATGGATTTTGCTTTGAAGCAGCGTGATGGCGAGATTCGCAGTCTGGTCCACTAGAAATGAAGCTCAATGTTCCACTGCTCTTACGAGTGCGTTAGAGGCGCACGTTGTATTAGGTAGAATAGAACGGCCTCACATTAACTTCCCACGGTATGGAAGCATCGCGTTCTCGTTTTTAGCACGTGTTCCACGACGTCGAAGTTTCTTTCGTGCGCACGACGGAAACTTCAACGTCGTGGTGTTACGATGTTGTGGTACGTTGTTGCGTAACACAACAACGTAACACCGTGTTACGTTCGTGACAGCTTTTCTATTACTGAGATGTCCAAGACATAGTGTACTTCTCACAGATTTCTTTCGCACTTCCCACTAAATTCATACTGACAATTTCTTGGAGGTATGGCTTCATGTTAGCCGGCACAAACCGAGAAAACACCTCCATGCTTGTGGTTGACCTTCATGCAGGTAAATATCGTCCTCATTCAACTTCTCAAACATGCATGCTCACAGATTTCCTCACAGTTCATTGCTTCGTTCTCCTTTCGCCTAGCCCTGTTCGTCGATCGGCGGCAACTGTGGTCTCGCCTCGAGACTTTGTCATCGAGACGCCATTGTCATCGCTACTCCCACGATGACAATGATAAATGGGGACGCTTTATTAGGATAGCAGATTTGAGGACAATCAAGGCAGTTTCATGTTGTTTCCGTTGTTTTTCTAATGATGTCCGAGTATTTAGCATCCCCTCGGGCATCGCATCTTCTACCCACGCTAAAACGTTCCCGAGTGTGGGCAACGGAAGCGTCTCAAGCAGAAATGGAACGAGCCAGCCTTCTTGGTTGCACGGAAGGCAAATTAGTTAGCAAGACGTGTGCTTGGGCATGTTGGTTCATAAGTGTATCAATGTACTTTCTATCGCACTCAGTGATGATGAAGTCGCCTTCCTAGAAGGTTATGCTTAAGCTTCCATTCATTGACACAGCCGTTTTGGGCTGTTAGTTTAGTTTTTCTGGATGATCTGGATTTTATTACTTCCCTTTCCACTCTTTCTTAACAGTGCTGCTTGTTGTTTAAATATTGTTAATGTCCTGTAGTTGAATTTCTCATGGTTTTTGACGGGCATTTTCATGATAAAGCTTTGTTTTGTTTTTGTTTTTGTTTTGATGCTGCTGCGATAAATGTTTCACGTACTTACGCGGCTCTTGCTAAAGTATATTTTTTGAGTTTTGTTCAACATATGTGCGAAGTCTCTAGCCCATTTTCTCCATTTCGTCGATGCAGCTGAATACAGAGAACAAGACGCCTTCTCGGTCGTAGTAGTTGATGCGCAGTGCCACACCGTCAACTCCAATTCTGAAGAGGCGGAGAGGCGCCATCGTGATCTCCATGCTCGATGACCGCAGAAAGGTGGGTGTAGTGACTCAATAGCAGCCATCAGGACCTTCCAAGGAGGTGGCATCTCCCGATTAGCTCCAAAACCACCCATCACGTTTCTTTTCACTTTTTACACTGTTTCCCCGCGCACATTGGGGAAGTACAGGGGATTCCCGCGAGCCCAAGCAATGTCGCGAACGAAGCCGCGCGAGAATTGACAGACCACGCCGCTTCCTATACCCTTTTTTACCCCGGCCACAGGCACCCACCAGACTCGTGTAACAAAGTGACACATTTTTTTTTTATCTTGCGCGAAGGGTTTATTCTGCTCTTCACCCTAAACTGAATAGACCCCATGCAGTCATCCTTCGGTTACTCCATACCAAATCCTATCTATGTCCTGCGTTTGGCCATGATATATACTCTGACCGCTTCCCAAATGACCTTTGCTCGTCATAAGGCGATACAGCCACATTAGGACATATACTCAGCATGTGCCAAGACTTGGACTCAAGCTTCACACTGGAGGAGTGGGAGATGCTTTTACGCAGTACCGCTCTCACTGATCAGCTCACGGCTGTCCAGCGGGCCCGCGAGGTGGCTGGCAGGCTCGGCTTGCCGGTCCCTACGTGGGACTGAGCTGGGTGCAGGACTCAGTCGCGTTCCGCAGGACCAAAACAAAATTATTTTCCTTCCTTCCTTTTCAACTTCCCCAAATAGTGAATTTGTCGGTTTTCTATACAGGTTGGCTGTTTTCTTTAAAGGTTTTTTCAGTTTTGATGACCCTTGCTTCCTTATGGGTTCTTGATGTTTTGGCTGTAGTGATTTGACATACCTCTTTCTAGGTATATATGTTTAGTGCACGTGCTTCATGATGCTTAGTCTTGGACTTTTTGTACTTCCAATATGCGATAGGCACCTGATACGGCATTGGTGTACAGCATCAATAATTTTTTCTGGTGAGGCTTTCGCACTTTTGTTATCGGGTGTATGACTGACGAATAATATCGGCCTTACTGGTGCGTGGGTATGAAATTTCAATCCTGCTCATTAAATTTCAGTTGAGCACCTGCTCTGCATGCGTGTTGTCTTTGTCCCCGTTTCATAGCATTCCTTTGTTTTGCATCAAGGCACATGAGATATTATCAAAGCACGTATGAGGCCTGTCGTCGACAGCTCCTCAAATAGGATTGCAACACATCAGCCTTCTTCCGTAAAGAGAATAAAGGAACACATGGAGGATTAGGGGGGAATTGGGGGCTGAGTTACTATAAGGGCGTGTTCACGAGCAATGGCGCGCGCTATTCAGCAGACATCAGCAAATAGCACAAGAGCCGATTCACAACTTGCAGTGGCCGTATTTGACTGCACGACCGTTTTGTAGAGTTACACTAAAAACGCGGCTGCTAGACTTACTTCGTATGTCATACAATGTGTTGCTATTGCATTAACTCATTCGTCTAAACTGAAGTTGAACTGTGTCTATTTTTCATGTTGCCTCTTCTTTCATGTTGTTTATATTTGCATAGTCATTCGTTATACTTGCTCTTTACTTTCGAGTCACAAATCTGTGCTTTGTAAATGTACGAAGACAAAACTATTCAGAAAAGCAGACTGAGTGAAAAAAAGCTCCTTGGTTGGTAACATGGCCCATACTTCAGATCTTCACCCTTCTAAAATACGATCTACAGGGTTTGGAGTTTTCGATGACCCGCCATTGTGGTCTAAGGCATAGACACTCGGCTGCTGACACACAGGTCGCAAGATCGAACTCCGGCCGCAGCGGCGGCATGTTTGATGGAGGCGAAAATGCTCGAGTCCCTTGTGCTTAGATTTATGTGCACGTTAACGAACCCCGGGGTGTCCAAATTTCTGGCGATCTTCACATCGGCGTTTCTCATAATTATATGGTAATTTTGAGGCGTTACACAAACAGTTATTAACGGGATTTGTCAATTGGAAGACGTGAGTGCATGGCCGTGGGGTTGCAGCGTGAGAATTAAACTTCACGAATGCCAGTAAGGACAAGCGCCGGCTTCTGTTGCTACTTATTATCGAGGCAGCAAAGACACAAACAGAAAAGCAGAATTGAAAAATGTAAGCTAAGAAAAATGCAGCAGACTCCTAGCATTATGCAAATCGATGAAACGCAAATCAGAAAGCCAGGAGATGCATAAGTTGCTTTGTCTGTATTCGAGACAAGTGAAGTCATTCATCTCATGAATCGTTCACAATCGCATGTTTGTAACGGATGTATGTATCTACATTGTGGTGTATATATACTTCGATAATAAGTATATTCTTCTGTCACGTCATTCCAATTTTGGTGTGTATCTAATAAATAAAACGACCGTAATAGCCCAAACAAAACCATGGCTTACAAATTATGCTGTTCATGACATGCATGCTATCATTTATATTAAGGCCACTCATTAATGTTGGTCACACCATCATAATATTTGATACAAGTTTTCTGTACATACCAGAAACGAAACCATCACAAAAACGCAAAGATATGGGCAGCTGAATACTACCTTTAAAGTTGGGTAACTTCGCCACAAAATGGTTCACATTAACACGAAGTTTTCTCCCATATCTCTTCTATTGATACGCGGCCGAGGAGGATCACCTGCGTCCTAGATATTAGCAGCTCAATAACAAACTGTGAATAAATAACAACACTCTACATGAATCTTCAAGAAGGGCAGCACACTCGCTGCTGAGATTTGCAGGGCGAAGTTTCACTATCTAAAATACGGAAAAAATTGAATATCAAAAAGCAACTGATTTAAAGCACAACGCGAAGAGCTGCTTATGAGAGGTCAGACTGATGTGAAATACAGGGAGAACATCGGCCAATCGCAAGTGGAAAACCTCAAACTACCTGTCATCTTAATTTTTCATCATTCACACTTCGGTCCTCCGAAGTATATGTAAAAATCTGTTGTGTGCTAGCAGCGTACGACGGCTGCTTCTTTGTGGTATACTACAATGTACAGGTCTTTCATTACATAGGCACTGAGGGCGTGGCCATGCCGAACTTGTATCGTTATATCGCCAAGGCCACTTGCGAAATGCTGGGCGCGACGCTATCAGCTAAGGCCAACGTATAACCAACGTCGAGCAGGGCAACACATCGATTTGCTTAAGGCACCCGACTCTACCGCACCACCACCAAACGCTGCCTGGAGCTGCCCGCGCCATTAAGCGAGCAGTCGGTTTTCCATATAATGCACGCCCATTGACGTTATAGGCGCGCCGTCCATTTACTTGTGTCGTCCGTTAGTAGAATCCGCGGGGAATCTTTCCACACCAAAGTAAAAGAGATGACTCACCTCGCTGTGCATCTGAAGCGTGCAGACGTAACGTATCGCGGAATGTGCGAGCCACATGCGTCCACTGCATCCGTGAAGCAATAACTTTGCACCTAATTACCATTCGTAATTGCAGCCTGCCTCAACGCGTGTATTTCTTAACAGCATAAAAGACTGAGCGAGTTCATGCAGATTCACCATGAAAACGTAGACGAAGACGAAAAGTGGGCACGGCGCAGCATTGTAACAAGTACAATCATTGAAATACTTTGGAGTTGTGTGTAATGAACATCTCAAGGGGCCCTCAGATTGAATAAATCACGACAAAAGCAGTACGCGCAATGGGCGTATTGCGGTGGTTGAGCTGCTGTAGATGAGTGATAAGAAGGAAGGTGCTTTTGATGATGTATAAAATGTGTGTCCTACCTGTGTTAGAGTGTGTCTGTGTTCTTTTTTCTGCTGCGCCAGCCTACAAGTTTCAGCCGCTCATTCTATTGGAAAGAGAAGATTTACAGCTCTGCTTAGGATTTTCGAGGTATGCTGCAAATGCAGGGTTTTACCTTGAAGCACGAATACCAACCTTTTTACAACGCTTTCACCTTCTTACTATGCAGACTGTTTACAATTACACGAAGCAACCTTTCACCCTGATCAAACTATTTTTATTTCCAATCCTGACCTATTCTTCTTCGTGCATTACTCCAGATTTCACAAACCACAAATTGTATTTGTTCAATCGTTACTTGAGCCTCTATATGTACGCGTTCGTGATCTGCTTCCTTTAACTGAGCAACAAATTTCTCCAGAAATTGTTTATCTTGATATCTTCGCAACTCACGCTAAGCTATTACCTACAGGCACTTTAAATGGTTTATTGCAGAAACAATAAAGTACTCTGCCAACAAATGTCATTATTGCATCGAAGACATCGGAAATAGACGACAAATCAGGCGTTTGAATATATTGCTCCGTACTTGATTGGTCATTTTCACTTCGCTTACCAGATGTTTTTCCAGTGTTTCTGGCTGAATTTATGGCAATAATGTTTGCTTTGTGAAAGGTAAATACTTCCATTTCAGTCGTAGCAGTTATAACTGATTCATTATCCGTGTGATCTTCTCTGTCCACATCCGGTTGCTCACCCATAGTGAAACTTTTTAAATCATTGGCTTCCTGTCATCTACGAAGTATTTGTTTAATCCGGGCACCAGGGCACACAGGTTTGCTGTTAAACGAAATAGCTGATTCTCTTGCGAAGACATCGGTTTCGACACCCATCATTCCTATTTTCCCTTCTACAGTACACATTACGGTGGCGCGGTTTCGCACACTCAAAATCAGGCACAATTTTTCAGATTCTGCAGTGACGGCTTCTCCAGAGTACAACCACTTGTTATTTCCCTGGCTCGGTGAACTGTCTAATTCAAGGATGATGGAAGTTGTCATCACGAAATTTCGTAACCGCGTTACCTGCCTCAATTTTTACTTGCAAAGATCAGGTCTGTTGAATTGCCCAATGTATGTGCATTTACTGTAATCAAGAGGAAATGATTAGTCGTTTTTATTACATTTTCGCCGTTTATATTTATTCAGGCAGAGCATACTAGCACCGCCTCTTTAAAAGTGGGCTTGCAATTATTAGAACCTATTATTATTTGGAGCCTCTGCACTGGGTTCAGCCACCGGGATGTTGTATTCGCCGTTCAGGAATACATCACTGCGACAAAACGAATCTCTTGCTAAATTATGGTCTCACCATTTTTTTTCTTTATTGTTTCCTGCCTATTCGCAATTGTCACCTCAAGTCATAATTAAAACACTAAAGTTTTTTTTAGGAATGAAGCAATGCAGAAATGACCGGGCAAATTGCCCTTAAAATAGGCCAATCCCCTCATTTGGGTACGTGAAAGTTGCAGAAGGAAACAACAAAACAACAACATGTATAAAACACGAGCAGAACCGATCGGACATACTCATCCACTAGCTAATATGAGAACTTACTGATCCAGTGAGACAAATAGTGGCTTACGCCGTCAATCCCGTTCGCTGAAAGCAAAGACCTCCCAAAACTCATTTTTCCTTCAGGTGGCGCAATATTGGAACAAATCTCCTGTTCCAATTGTCACGTCATCACGCTTCGCACATTTCAAGCTGCCGTAAAAATCAATATTGTATCCTTGTAATTATGATATACTGCTGTTTTTTTAATTTTTTATCGTTAGTGATGAATAGCTTTTTGTCTTATTTATCATGTTTTTTTGCCCACGCGTCATCGGCACCCTCGAGATGCTATGAAATGATTAAACGGTACAGTGTTCGTCTTTCCGGAACGCTTGTCTTTTCTTGATAGTTTATATGGAGCCTCCAGAGCACGTTCATTGTATGAAAAAAACACCAGGCCTGCGTGGTGGGCGCAGCACAGTCACTGCGAAAACTAGAAGAGCGGCCTTTCAGAGCCTCTTCAAAATACTCATTGGGTAACTACTGCAAGCCCACTTGCTTGGTACCCACTAGGGCATTATTACCAAACTATAAAAGAGTATGCCAGCATTCGCTCTGCTATTTTTGTCATTCTTCTGAGAAGCGTGGTGTCTGCTAAAAACTTCCAAGAAAGTTTGTGCCCATTGTCCATGCAGTGGCTGACGACGATGAGGAGGGTATGCGCCAAAGTAATTAGGGGAGCAAGAACAGGCTTTTGTGATGGTTTGGAGCACTGGACGGCCCACCCGTTACGCTATTTGCATTGTTACACGACTGGTTGTAATTTCGCTGTTGTAACACACTTTATAAATCCTACTAACGCAATGGCTTTCCCGACATCAAGCCTGCCTAAGGTAAGTTTGGCAACACGTTACAATCACCTCAACTCAAAAATCAATTTTACAAGGTTACAATCAACTCAACACTAAAATATTGGGCTGGCACCCAGCGAACCCGGCTTCAAGCCCCACGGTGTCATTGGTGCAAGCTTTCCTTTTTGCAAGGTTTCCTCGGCGGCGGTGGTGGCGGACAACTGGCCCGAATGTGATCTCATAACAGCTTTCGCTGAAAAAGTGGCTGGCCACACAATCGAGGCAATGCACGAACAAATGCAAATGCGCAAAGCCTTTCATTGTACTGTGGTCATCTCTCAGTGAGATATTAAAAAAAACTGGTCTCACCTAAGCACTTGTGACCGAATATTAAGGGCATCGAATACACAGTGGTGTGTTCCAAGAAATAAACGTCAGAGCATGCCTTAAACTGCAGTGCTGATTGACTCTACTCTCTTTTCGCCTATTTATTGCCTGGCATATTGTTTTCATTTGAGTATTACTCGAAAACCATACGTTTATCTTAAGCTTAGATGTGACTCTCTTCAATCTCTGGGCAAATCAATGTACATATCAGGTGACGAAAAAAAAACGGTTATAATCTTCCTTCCGGTCATTCGGGTGGGCTGTCTGTCCCTCTATTTCCCGAAGCTGTTTCCCCTTCTGATTCGTTATCTGCTATAACATTTGACCCCTCCATTGCTGACTACCTCACGTCGGTACAGCGTTCCGAGCTGCTCGACCTGTTGCAATAATGTCATTCGTCTTTCGATGTCGGGCGAAGTTATCTCGTTCGCACGTGTGCTGTTACGCATCGCATCGACGCTGGTTCCCATTCACCGTTACGGCAGCATCCATATCGCGTGTCACCTGCTGAACGTCGCGTAATTAACGAGCAGGTTGAAGATATACTCCGATGCGACGTTATTCGGCCCTCTTACAGTCCATGAGCGTCTCCTGTTGCTCTTGTTGCGAAGAAATACGATCCTGTGCGGACTGCAGACGGCTCTATAAGATCACTCGCAAAGATGTTTATCCACAGCCACGCATCGATGACGCGATTGACAGCTTTCACGGAGCGAAATTTTTTTCTTCTCTCGATATTCGCTCAGGATACTGGCAAGTACTCATGGCTGACCACGCTCGACCGAAGACCCCCTTCGTCACCCCCGACGGCTTGTGCGAGTTCAACGTCATTCCGTTTGGTCTATGTTGTGCACTTGTCACCTTTGATCGCGCGATCTACACCGTTCTGCGCAACTTGAAATGACACAGTTGCTTGTGTTTACTCGACTACGTCGTTGTATTCCCTCCTCATTTCTCCACGCATCTTTAACGTCTGAAAGAAGTTTTCGCACGAGTGAGCAATGGCGGCTTTCAACTGAATCTGAAGAAGTGCCGCTTTGCTGCACAGCACCTCACCATCCCAGGGTTCGTCGTGTCCAAGGATGGCATTCTTCCTGGTCCAGCCAAGCTTCGGGCCGTGGTCTAATTCCCAAAACCTGCGTCCGTCAAAAAACTGCGTAGTTTCGTGGACCTGTGCTCCTACTTTCGACGGTTCATACAAAACTTTGCCAAGATCATATCACCGCTGACGATGCTCCTTGGAAGTAACAGGTCCCTCAATTCGTAGTCATCCGAGTGTGACAACGTGTTCGCAAACCTTCACCATTTTTTGACGTCTTCTCCCATATTACGCCACTACGACCCTACGGCCCCAAAGAAGGTGCTCACAGACGCCAGTAGTTTAGGCCTCGATGCTGTCCTTGCACAGCGCCAACCCAGATTTCCTGAATATGTCGTGGCATTTGCAAGCAATACGCTCACGAGAGCCGATACAAAATACACCGTCACGGAAAAAGAGTGCCTCGTGATCGTCTGGTTCCTACAAAATTTCGACATGTCTATGGTCACCCATTCGATGTCGTCACCAACCATCGTGTACAATGCTGGCTGTCATCATGGCAGGATCCCTCAAGTCGTCTCGCCCGTTGGGCTCTTCGCTTGCAAGACTACGGCATCCATGAGCAGTACTGCAATGAACGCCAGCATGCTGACGCCGACGTGCTCTCACGCCCCTCTCTGCCTGAAGACGATGTACTCTGCTCAGTACCCTCAGTTGCTGTTTCCGCCATCGACATTCACATAATCACTACCAAATAGCGATAAGATAATTGCATCGCTCCGCTGATCGACTTGCTCTCATATCCGTCCGCAACACCATCCACGCACGTCTTGTGTCGTCGAGCTCACCATATCGTCATCCGTGACGGCCTCCTACACCAACGCAATTACGACACCGATGGCCGGCAGTTGTTACTAGTGATACCCCGCAGTCTACGGTCGGAGACATGTGAATTCTTCCATTTTGATCGGCAATGCGCGCCCTCTGGAGTATCCAGTACTTACCACCGCATTCGACAACGCTACTTCTGACGCGGAATATACCGCTACGCGCAGCAGTTCATCCGCTCCTGCCTGGCTCTCCAACGCCGCAAACCGTCAGCACAAACGGCAAACGTCGCCAGCCGGCCTTCAGTCATCGCCTTGTCCTGACCATCCGTTTGGGCGCCTAGGTATCAACTTGTATAAACCACTTCCTCTGACGTCGGCTGGCAACCACTGGGCCATCATCACCATAAACCATTAACGCTATACGCCGTAACCACCCCTCTCTCTGCGGCTACTGCACGTAATGTTCCGTCCTTACTGCTGTATCGATTCATACTGCGCCACGGTCTACCCCAGGAGCTTCTCAATGACCGAGGCCATGCTTGTCAGAATTCATGGAAGCCATTTTCACGGAGTGCTATTCTTTTCACCGCACAACTACTGCTTACCACCCGCAGACAAATGGCCTCACTGAAGGCTTTAACCACACCCTCGGCGACATGCTTTCGATGTACGTCGCCGCGAACCACACGAATTTGGATGCTATACTGCACTTTCTGGCCTACGCCTACGACACCACCCCTCAGAGCACGACCGGTTTTTCACCTTTCTTTTTGCTGTACGGAAAGCACCCGTCGCACACCATCGACACGATGCTCCCGTACACGCCGGATCCATCTGAGTGGTCACCTATTTCCAAGGCAGACAGGCCTGCTGAGGAGTGTCGCGAGCTTGCCAAGGCTTTTACGACGCAAGAGCAAGAGCGGCAGAAGGGTATTCGTAATAGCTCCGTCACTTCTGCCCACCCTCCTTCCTGGTGCGCATGTATGGCTGTCGATTCCTACCTCTGTAGCTGCCCTGTCTTCCAAACTACTCCCGAAATATGAAGGTACCTACCGTGTGATCGAGCGCACATCTCCAGTCAACTATCTTATCGAACCCATTGAACAATCTTCGGACATGCGCCGTCGCGGGCGTGACATTGTCAACGTGGAGCGTCTGAAGGCTTACTATGACCCGTTTATAGTGACAAGCTGTTAGGTCGCCAGGCGGCTCCCTCTTTGACCCCTGGTAATTGTAGTGAAGCCTGAACTTTGACAAGGGTCGTACTCTGAGGTTCCTTCGGGTGGGCCTACCCAGAAAGGACGCCGCTTGCGCTCTGATTGCGAGCTTGGCCATGACTTTCGCCATAGCGTATGATCGCTGGATGTCGGCTGGTAAACGCCTTAAAACAATATATATATATATATATATATATATATATATATATATATATATATATATATATATATATATATATATTGTGAGACGACGTCAGGTACGAAGGAGCGACCGTTTTATTGTCAACCCAGACGCGCGAGCCAGCAACCGAACAAGCAGCGAGCCGCTACGATGATGATGATCACGGTGCTTTGTATGCGCAGGTGAAAGTGAAAATGATGAGCAACACAATCAGCGCTCACACTATTTCCCCCCTACACGAAAGCGGTCTGCAAGACGTTCATTTAGTAAGTGTATGAGCGCTGGATATAAGGTTTCAGGCGAGACACATGGACGATCTCGGTCCCGCGACGACGGCGATCAGAAGCCGAAGTAACCGGCGCGACGCGATAATTTACGGCCGATGTTCGTTCAAGCACGGTGTAAGGACCCAGGTATCTGTGAATGAATTTTTCACAGAGGCCGGGTGTGCGAACAGGTGTCCAGAGGAGCACTTCGTCGCCTGGGTAAAATGACACAACTCGACGTGTCGCATCACAACGAACTTTTCGCTGGGCCTGAATGGTAGAGGTGTTGGCGCGGGCGATTGTGCGGCAGTGGTTGACACGGGCAGCGAATTCTTCCGGAAGGGACGCAGATGGGACAGAAGGCGTGGACAAAAAGCTGGTGTCTAGAACAAAAGATGGTGCACGGCCATACACAAGAAAAAACGGGCTGTAACTTGTAGTGCGTTGTATGGCAGTGTTATAGGCAAACGTGACGAAAGGTAGTATTGTGTCCCAGTTCTTGTGATCGGGTTGGACATACATAGAGATCATGTCTGACAAAGTTCTATGAAAACGCTCAGTAAGACCATTGGTTTGCGGATGATATGCCGAGGTGGTCTTATGGATTGTGTCAGAGGCCTGTAAAACTTCAGCGAGCACACGAGAAAGAAATGTCTTGCCACGGTCACTCAGGAGAACACGAGGGGCGCCGTGGCGCAGGATAATGGCACGCAGAACAAAGTCGGCTACTTCGCTGGCAGCTCCAGTAGGAAGAGCTGCCGTCTCAGCGTAGCGAGTAAGATGGTCTACGGCAGTAACAATCCAGCGGTGACCGGCGGCGGTAAGCGGAAGGGGTCCGTATAAGTCTATGCCGACGAACTCGAAGGGAGCGGATGGGCACGGGAGAGGCTGTAGAGGGCCGGCGGGAAGAGATGTCGAACGTTTTCGGTGTTGACATGATGAACAGGAAGTGACGTACCTGGAAACACTAGTGGAGAGGCCAGGCCAGAAGCAGCGAGTCTTAATGCGATCGTAGGTTTTATGAAAACCCAAGTGGCCAGCCGTCGGGTCGTCATGAAAGGCTTCTAAGACTTGGAGTCGAAGTGAGCGAGGTATGACCGGGACCCAACGGCTACCGAGAGGATGGTAAGTTTGTCGAAGTAGCGTTCCGTCATGAAGTTTGAAACGCGTGAGTTGTCGTCGCAAGCGGCTGTTGGGAGCACGAGATGAGCCGGTGAGCCGATCGATGATTGTACGGCAGTATGTGTCTGCACGTTGGAGCGAGGTGAGGTCTGCGGATTGAAGGAAGTCATCCGGTGCAGTGGGCTCGATGGGACTAAGACTGGTCATCTGCGTGGTCTCTTGGCTGGGAGGTGCTGCGCAGCAGGTAGATGCGTCATGATTTTGCAACAGCGGACAGCGTGACAAAGCGTCGGCATCTTGGTGTTTGCGGCCCGACCGGTATGTGACACTGTAGTCATACTCCTGCAGTCGGAGCACCCAACGACCGAGGCGTCCTGACAAGTTTTTTAATGATGACAACCAACAGAGCGCATGATGATCCGTGACGATCGTGAAGCGGCGGCCATACAAATAGGGGCGAAATTTTTGCACGGACCATACGATAGCGAGACATTCCTGTTCAGTGATGCTGTAATTGCGTTCCGCTGGGGAGAGAGTACGGCTCGCGTAAGCCACGACTTGCTCTTGTGAAGCCTGGTCACGCTGCAGCAGAACAGCGCCGATTCCGTGCCCACTTGCGTCAGTGTGTAATATAGTAGGGGCTGTGGGATCAAAATGGCGAAGAACTGGCCCTGACGTGAGGCATCGCTTCAGGGTCTGGAAAGCAGCTTCACAGTCATCTGTCCAAAGAAATGATGCACTTGTGGTCAGGAGTTTGTGAAGAGGAGCCGCGATAGTGGCAAAATCACGGACAAAACGGCGGAAGTAAGAGGCTAAGCCGAGGAAGCTGCGAAGGTCTTTGAGCGTGGTGGGCTTAGGAAAGTGGAGCACAGCGGCCACTTTGTCGGGATCAGGTTCGATGCCAAGCTTGCTGACAACGTGGCCTAACACTTTGATGCTGCGGCTCGCAAACCGACACTTCTTGGTATTTAGCTGGAGACCGGCTTTGGCTAGACATGTGAGCACCTCGTCTAGACGTTCTAGGTGTTGCGAGAAGCTGGATGAAAAGATGACGATGTCATCCAGGTAACAAAGACAGGTCTTCCATTTTAGGCCACGCAGCACCGTATCGATCATCCGCTCAAATGTGGCTGGGGCATTGCAGAGCCCAAAAGGCATCACATTGAATTCGAAGAGACCATCAGGAGTAGCAAACGCTGTCTTCTCTTTATCAGACTCATGCATCGGGATCTGCCAATACCCAGATCGTAGGTCGAGACTTGAGAAATATTCTGCACCCTGTAAGGTGTCAAGTGCATCGTCAATTCGAGGCATAGGATATACATCCTTGCGCGTAATTTTGTTTAGTGCCCTGTAATCAACGCAAAATCGCACTGATCCGTCCCTTTTCTTAACTAGGACAACAGGAGAAGACCAAGGGCTTGTGGAAGGTCTGATAACGTTGCGTGCGAGCATGTCATTGACTTGTTCCTCGATGACCTTGCGTTCTGAAGACGACACGCGGTAAGGGCGACGGCGGATAATACGAGAACCGTCTGTGGCGATGTGATGAGAGGTCACCGTAGTTTGACCTAAACCATCCGAACAAACGTCAAAACAAGTCTTGTGTTTTGTTAAAAGGGCCATTAAGTCATTAGTTTGCGTTGGAGTGAGATATGGACTCAAAGTGGCTTTAAGCGCATTAGATGAGCCTCCTGGTGGCGTACACTTAGCGACTGACGGCGGAGACGATACAGTGACGACACATACCGGTGCTATGTCGATAAGGCTGGCAACAGTGGACCCCTCTGGCAGTAGTTGTGGCTCTGTTGTCGTGTTGTAGGCGGTGAGACTGGCATGACCACGCGAAAACCGCACTAGACAACATGCGATGGCGATTCCTCGGAAAATGCAGCGCTGATCGGGGACAACCACTGCGTCACCGTCAATGGTATCGCTGGATCTAATGGTGAGGATACGTTCTTGGGCCGGGGGCAGTACAAAGTCTGCAGCTGCAACAAGGTGAGGCGACGAAAAATCGTAAGCACTAGAATTTTCAGTGTCCGTAATGCGAATAACGGGCGGACCACACGAAATGACAGCGGAAGCGGCTGACAGGAAGTCCCAGCCCAATATAATCGGATGAGCACATGAAGAAAGCACAGCCAATTGTATATGGTGACGAATTCCGTCGATCAGAACACGAACAGTGCATTGTCCAATAGGGTAAATTCTATTTTCATTAGCACCACATAACACCGGACCAACATATGGAGTTTGCACTTTTCGTAGACGATGACATAGTTCGCGATCAATGACCGAAATGGCTGCTCCAGTGTCCACGAGTGCGTCAACCGAAATGCCTTCTACACAAACAGTTAGTAAATTTGCAGGGCGCGCAGGAGGAATTGGGACACTTCGACGACAGGCAGTTTCTCCTCCAAAAACTGCAGCTGCTAGTTTTCCGAGTGGCTGTCGAGGGGCATCAGGGCAGAACGTAAAGGCGAAGTAGTACGGCGGAAGGGCGATGGTGAACGACGGCGGGGTGAGCGGGAAGAACGAGGTTCACCGTGGGACAAAGGAGGCGAAGGCGAACGTCGTGACGAGGGAATGTAGGTTCCTGGAACGTAGGGGTCAGACCTCGCAGCCCGGTCACTCTCGTACGAAGAATAACCTCGTCGTTCATCTTGCTGGCGCCGACGGCAAAAGCGGGAGATATGTCCTCTTATGCCACAGTAGTAACAGACGGGGCGCGTAGGGCGCCAGGCAGGGAAGTGTGGTTGTGGTGGTGCCTTGGCTGCCATCGCGGCCAAATGGTCGTATACGACGTCCGTAGTTACAGGTGGAGTAGGTGGAGGAGGCCGTGACACGACTTCGGCATACGTAGGCACATGTAAGGGCACAGGAGGCGGGGCACGTGCGACGCTCGTCATCGACGCCAATTCGTCCTTTATAATTTCCCGCAGGTTAGGAGGGGGTGAGCGGGCAGGTGAAGTCGGTGCGCTGGCAGGAACAAGGCTGTGAAGTTCCTCTCTCACTATGGTGCGAATTAGAGCTCGCAGCTCATGCTCGCCAGTAAGACGAGTGTCATAGGAGGCGTGTGGAAGGCGCATTGAGTAAAGTGCGTCCAGGCGCTGGCAGGTGGTAATAATGTCCTGAACTGTTGTCGGGCTCTGCATGACAAGAGCATTAAAGGCGACGGAGTTGATGCCTTTCATTACTTGCCGAATACGATCGGCCTCCGGCATGTCCTTTTGGGCGCGGCGGCAGAGGGCCAGAACGTCTTCAATGTACGATGTGTACGATTCGTCAGGCCCCTGGATGCGGGTAGCGAGCTTCTGTTTAGCTACCTCAGAGCGTCCTGTAGAAGTGCCGAATATTTGACGCAGCTGCACCGTGAATGCTGACCAATCAGGAAAGTCGCGTTCGTGGTTATGATACCACGTCTTAGCAACCTCCTTCAGATAAAAGGGTACATAGCGCAGCTTATGTGCCTCATCCCAGTAATTGCAAGCACTGGTACGGTCGTAACTGTCCAGCCATTCTTCTACGTCCTCACCGCGAAGGCCAGAAAACACTGGAGGGTCTCGTTGCGAGGTACTCACGGTGTGGTGAGGCCCAGCAGGCTGAGCGGGTGGTGCGAAGAAGGCGGTAGGGGGTGGGTCGTTTTGCGCCATCACTGTTGGCAAGCACAGCCGTCGACCTGATCGGAGCTCCAGGGGTGACCGGTAGTGCACGAGGACTTGGGAATCACAGCACGCTCCACCACTTGTGAGACGACGTCAGGTACGAAGGAGCGACCGTTTTATTGTCAACCCAGACGCGCGAGCCAGCAACCGAACAAGCAGCGAGCCGCTACGATGATGATGATCACGGTGCTTTGTATGCGCAGGTGAAAGTGAAAATGATGAGCAACACAATCAGCGCTCACAATATATATATATATATATATATATATATATATTGTAACGACGAGAGAAATAAGACACAACGCCTTTGCTGCAGGCCGGCTGTTCTTATTCTGCTTCGTCTTCCTCCTCTTCCTCCTAGCATGCGAGTCTGTGCCAGAGAGAGTTCCAGTTTCGGTTTTCGTCATTACACTCGGCCATGACTGCTAGCGCGCAAAGGGCAATTTTCTCTGGAGGGCGGCACTGGGAGTGCCGTGGTAGTCTGTCATGTGCACGCCTCGAGCTGTCCTGTGGAACTGTCCTGTACTCTGGTGGACGACCCTGGCTGTGTCGAGGTGGTCGTTGCAGGTCGCGTCCGCGCGGCAAGTTAATGTAGTCACCTGGAGAATGTAAACCCAGCAGGTGATACTGGCTGGTGCGGAGTGATCGCATTGGTGGCGGACCATCGCGATGACTACCCCTTCGCTGCTTGGATGACATTGCAGGGACACCAGTATGCAGTACTGCGGCCCACACTGAGCGGGGACGCCTGCGTTGTTCAGAGCGAGGGAAGGTACGATGGGCTATATCGATAGATATCAGCGACATCGCTGTGTAGACTTTGCGCGTAGACTTGCGACGCAAGTCGTGCTCTAGCGTCTTCGCTGATGCACTGCTGGTCGAAGTGGAGGTTTTTGCCAATCCGTCACGTGCGTTCATGTCGACATGGCCAGTTGCCTCGCCATCCGGAGCAACCGTGAACTGCACCGGAATGACTTCGATGGCATCCTCCTCAGGTGGAGTAGGCACTTGTGGCTCGTTAGGGGAGACGGCATTTGGCAAGTTACGAGCGTCCACGCACTCGGCCAATGACGGCAAAGGTGGCAGGGGATGGTGCGGCTCCTTACTATGGGTCAAACTGGCCGTTGTGACGTGTGCTTGGTCTCCGGCTGGTTGTGAAAGAGCCGCCGTCGTCACGCAGCAGGTCAATGGATCCAGGCCATTTGGGGCTGACCAGCTTGGAGGCTGGCTCACTGGCTTCTGTGCTTTATAGGCGGTCCTAAGTTGGGTCAAGGGTAATTGTGTGTCAGGTGTCGACGCGGAGTCAGAGATCTGCCCGGAGGAGTACACCGTCCAGCTTGTCTCGATGATTGCCGCAGGGTACTCTGGGAAGCTGTCCGGGGAGGGGGCACGCGGCACAGCTGTAGGGGGGCGCGGCGCCTCGTGAGGTTGATCTCCGAGGTAGGGCAGGTTGGCAGAGGGTGCAGCTGCCTCGTCGTTGTGCTTCTCAATAGCCCCTTGCTCGGTAGTGGCGAGGGTAGAATGAGAGGTAGCAGTGAGGTCAGACTCAATTCTTCCAAACGCAGCAATGAGCTTGGCGCTCCAGTCCGCCCAGGACTGCTGCCGCACGCCTTCGTACCTGTGCCACGCAGCAGCAGGATTTTGAAGGCGGTCTAAGGCCACGCACCACTTCTGATTGTCGCTCCATCCCTTGCGAGCTCCGAGAGCATTGATGGTAGCCACCCAATCGACGGCATCGTCCTGGAAGCCGCGAAACTCGGGTAGCTCGGAGGCAGCCGGTGGTGGTGTCATGGGAGGCGAAGCTCCAGAAAATAGCGACGCCACACAGCCAAGTTGGTGTGAAAGAGCCGCGAGAGTATACTGGAGCTTGCTGCGGCTCTCGGGGGAAGTTGTTGAATGGTCTTGCGAGGCGGCCGCGGCCAACGCCTCATCGATAATGTGAAGTCCCGGCAAGGCAGCAGGGAATATCGCAGAACTCGACGCTGTCAGGGCGCCGACCTCGAGGCGGAGTCGCGCAATGGTGCGCGAAAGCTCGGTGGCACTCTCGGGCGGCCCACATGCGGAGCCAGTGGGGACGTGTTCCCCGATCAGCGTACTCACTGCTGTGGTACCCTCGGCCGAGGGAGCTTGAACAGCACCCCTGAGCGGCTGAGGTGCCGATGAAGCACTGAGCAGGACGTTGTCGCAGTGGGAAGCGTGAACGGCATTCCCGGTCAACGACAGGCCATGTACTGTCGTGGTGGGGCCGGGGCAAGCCTGCCCAGGAGCCATCGAGAAGGCCTGGACGCCGTCCCCGAATGGCGGCACAGGTGCTCCCGGCTGCAGGAGGGCTGTCGGCTCCATGATCGAGGAAGCGTGAACAGCGTTTTTACGATGAGAGAACCACGCTGCCGATGATCCACGAGGGTACGGACAGGTGGCTTGTGCCGCAGGGTTCACTTGTCGACCTGTGCTCACGGCACAATCCGTGGCGAAGGACGCGTAGACAGTGTCCCTTTTCATGAAGAAATACCGGTGATGGGTATACTAGAGCCGCCGAGGAGGCCTTGGCGCCATCCCCGAACGGTGGTGGCAGTGGCGGCAGGTGAACAGCTGCTGAGGAGGCCTTGACGCCGTCCCCAAGCGACGCTTACCGCATCTGCACGTCGGCGGGCGTCCTGGATGACGAAGCCGGGACGTATGACGTCTTCTTCATCGACTGCGCCATTGTAACGACGAGAGAAATAAGACACAACGCCTTTGCTGCAGGCCGGCTGTTCTTATTCTGCTTCGTCTTCCTCCTCTTCCTCCTAGCATGCGAGTCTGTGCCAGAGAGAGTTCCAGTTTCGGTTTTCGTCATTACAATATATATATATATCGTTACGGTGAGATGCCTTTATTTACAGGAGATGATGAATGCGAGAGTCCAGGGATCTGGCCGATCACCGCTCGTGCCAACCTCGTTCTCCTCTTCTTCCACGCCACCCTCAGTATCGTAGCGATTCCCTCTTTGCAGACAACGCCCACCGGGCGAGTTAGGCTTCGTTGCGATAATGATAGCGTTTTAGACGGGCAACATGAACGACGTTGGTCTTGCTTGAGCGGCGGCCAGTTGACAACAGCTGAGTTACCACGTACGTGGCATCGCTGAGACGTTCCAGGACAACAATGGGACCGGTGTAGTTGGCCAGAAACTTTTGGCAGAGGCCACGCTTGCGAAGTGGTGTCCAAAGTTCAAAGTTTATGTCCTAGCCGCATTTTGAAGTTAAGACTCATCACTGAAACAGCTGCTCCATTATCTATCAAAGTCATCGTAGGAAGTCCATCAATAAGCACGGGGACCCTATTTTGCGTCATAAAAACGGGCGGAGGCATAGGCGGATGTAGTGACAAATGTTCGGTGACCTCACCTCCATTGGCCGCACCACCTAGTTTCCCGGAGGCGGGGAGGTGACGCGTCGACCAGGAGATGGGTAACGGAACCGGCGTGTTGTGGGGGGCGTCAAGCTTCGCTCGGAGGAAGGCGAGTCGTTGCGTAAATTCCGGTGGAAATTGCGTCCTACATGTGTATCACTGTGGGTCGTTTGCTGGAAGCCGTCCCCAACGTACGCGTCCCGCATTGAACGCATACCACCGCGCCAGTGGTTTTGTCGAGGAGAAGATGATGATCCCTCGTAGTAGCGCTGCTGGGGGCGACGCCTTTGACCACAGAATCGAGCCACATGTGCACGGAAACCGCAAATATAGCACACAGGGGCCTCATGCACGTCGCCAAGCCTTCCACGAGGCGACATGTGTCCATGATCGTCCCATGAAGACACAATTGTAGGTGGTTGGCGGGCGGCGTTCTGGAAACCAGGGCGATGATGTAGGTTGTCGGTTGAGGGCTCTGGTGCTCTTGATTGGGGCACATCATATAGCGTGGCATCAACGGCAGCACACATTGCGACGTATGGCGGGGAGGTGTTGATAGCAGGTGCTATCGGCGGGTCGATAGCATCACATCGTCCAAGTTCTTCGCGTACGATTTGCCTGATCATTGAGACAAGATCAAAAGAGGATGTTGGAGGGACGTCGACACTTGCAACGGTGGTGACGTTGGCAAGTCTACCAAATTTGGGAGTGATGCGCCTAGCCTTCAGGGTCTCAAACGTATGGCAGTGTTGTATTACGCCCACTACAGACGCCAAGGTGTCCTTGCCGATGAGTAAATTGTAGATATCCTCAGCCACCCCTTTGAGGAGATGCCCTACCTTGTCATCCTCTTTCATGCGTGGGTCTACAGACTTGAACAATCAGAATCTCTTCAATGTACGTTGTGCATGTTTCACCGGGGACTTGAGCACGCTGCATCAAAGTTTGCTCAGCGCGCCTCTTCTTCATCAATGCGTCCCCGAAGCAGCTCGCTATTTCTTTCTCAAACGCTTCCCACGTCGTTATTGTTTCTTCGTGGTTTTCAAACCACACCAACGCCGTCTCTTGAAGAAACAGTCCGACGTTGGACAACCGAAAGGCCGCATCCCAACAATTGTATTTACTCACACGATTGAAGTGTTTCAGCCATTCGTCGACGTCTTCTCCGACACTCCCAGAGAAGCTTCGTGGTACCATGTGTCGGGGCCACGTAGCGCCAGACGAAGAGTGCGTGGTGTTGCCGTCAGCAATCGGATCCATAGAGAGCGGTGGTAGACCAGCCAGTCGGCGGCTTCAGCGTAGTTCTTGAGGTAGCGCTTCCGTGATCGTTCGCCTGGGATCGCTCCGTTGTACCCCGCACCTCCACCAATCTTGTTACGGTGAGCCTTTATTTACAGGAGATGATGAATGCGAGAGTCCAGAGATCTGGCCAATCACCGCTCGTGCCAACCTCGTTCTCCTCTTCTTCCATGCGCCCCCTCAGAGTCGTAGCAATATATATATATATATACATATATATATATATATATATATATATATATATATATATATATATATATACACACTAGAGCATCGAATGCGTTATTAGGAGGTCATTGGTTCGATTCTGGCAAGTTATTGTTCACCAACTTTTCTTTCTTTTATTTACGTTACATTGGTTATAACAAGTTCTATTCTCCTACACATTCCTTGGCACTATTGTCTGTTATATCTCATTAATATTGTGTCAGAACACGGAAAAACGAGCCCTTATGTATACACTTCTTTTCCGTAAACACGTATATATATATATATATATATATATATATATATATATATATATATATATATATATATATATATATATATATATATATATATATATATATATATATATATATATATATATATATACTGGAGAAGTTCTTTTAGTGGGCCAAGCGTACTTGGGAAGAGAAGAAACACAACTTAGCGGTAGTCCTAATTTTATTACCTACGGTTTCGACCGGTGGACCGGTTTTCATCAGGGTTTGACGTCAGAAATGACACACCCAAACATGATAATCACGACATGCGTACCAAGTTACAACATTACATGCCACACTGATGATACGCTCGCGGCTGTTTCGCTAGCTTTACAAATGCTAAATTTGGTATCACGGGACGCCAATGCATGACGAAAGAATGTGACTGTTGCACACATAATAATCATGACATGCATGACATGTGAGAACATGACTACATGCCACAGTCAAGGTGACAATATATTTCAACGTGACGTGATGCGCATGCTCGCCGGCGTTCATTTTGTCGCATCACGGCGGCGTTGCCACGCCAGGCGCCAGTCTTGTCTTATAATCGGAGGCACGCGCCGCGCTGCGTTGCTTTGACGCATGCGCGTTTCACCGCGTCCGGGGGAGGGAGATGAAAAGAGGGGGATGCATTATTGTCTAGGGAACGCATCGCCGCAAAAGGCAGCATGTCGCATTTTGCGCCGAATACCGTCGAGCCACGCCGACACAGTTGGTCGTGCCTGGCATCAGACTATACAGTGCTCCCGTTTTTCTAACAATGCGTCGCTGTGCCCAGCGCGCGCGCTCGTCAACGCTACCTTGGAGTATATTGGGACCTTCATGGTGCGCTCGCGGCTTTTTTGCTTGCTCTACATTACCAAACTTGGTGTTACGTGATGTCACTGGACGACAAAATATATGACTGGTGTAAACATGATAGTCCTGACACGTGTGTCATGTAAGAACATGACAACATATCACGCTCATAGCATGCTCGCAGTCGTTTCTCTTATTCCACATATACTAAATTTGGTATCACGTGACGGGAATAGATGACGAAGGTAAAGGACACATCGGAACTTGATAATCATGACACGGAAGTCATGTACGGCATCATATACCTCCATCTTGTAACGTTGTGCTGATTTCACAAGGACATATCAATATTTTTATTCGTGCTTCGCATATCCTCAATTCGCACTGTACGTGGGATTTGCCAATTTTAGTTTTTCTTCTCAGGTACTTAGGGCGTAGCGGAGCATCACCGCCATCTGTGAGTGCTGAGAAGTAATGCGGCTTGACGCAGCTAATGCAAGACGTTCGGATTACGCACCGGCGCGTAGTCTTGGATGCCATGATTAAATGCTTCTCAATCAGAGTGAAAAGCTTTAACCTAGTGAACATCGGGGAGTCCCCGATTCAGTTATGTTTTTTTTGCTTTTCGCTTCGTATTATCGCGTGACAGCTCGACGCAGTCATGCACCTGTAACATGCACGAATGATATTTCGCCAACAACTACTTCGACTGTGATAGCCCCGGTTTATTTATTAAAACTGCTGCTGTAAGCATTGCAGCAAGGCGACAATGTCGACGGCCGAATATTGTGCTTTGGCGGAGCAATTATGAGGTCAGAAGGGTGTCGAACGTCGGCGCACATTCCAGCTTTAAGCCACGAACCTCTGCGTCCCGCTTTGCTGAAGGGCAGTATGCGAGAGGGCTGGCGTTGGTTTCAAGAGCGCACACCTTGCTGTTCTCTCCGTAACTGACAATTTTTGAAGACGCGCATACCGAGTAGCAGTGTTTAGTTTATGTCATCTGGTTTGGGTGATATTTGTGCGCGATTTACGATACGCTGTGTTGAACTATATGTTGAAGGCATGAGATTCCACAACGATTAAATCATGATCAAGGGTGGTAGTCGTCGTGCTGGAGACGTGGACTAGGGGTCAAAGTGGCTGTCCTCAACAAGTTTCGCTATAGCTGCGAAACGCCAGTAGAAACTGTACAATCTCGCATATATCACTCCACAATACACGTTTCGCTTTCATGTCATACCGATACCTATGACGGAGAAATCAGCCATGTTTTGAACGTTGCGAAACGCAGTGAAAAGTTGGAAAGCTGTCGCGCACTTTACTTAGTGGTGTGGCTAATTAATAAAATACTCTCTTGAAAAACGGCACCTTGTTTACGCACCGTAATGTAAACTCGCACCTCCAGTTGCTGTACCTTTAAGTATGCAATAGTAACGCGTTGATGTACGATTCCAAGTTAAGATCAGGGACTTGAATACGCAGATATTCTACACTATAGTTCGTGGTACCAACAGCTCAATAGATGGTATTCAAAACGCGCAGCGCCATCAGTCAACACGCCCATAAGATCGGTCTGCCATCTTTTGTAGGTATGGAACGCGAAACCATGGTAGTCTCATGACGCAGCCTTTGAAACTCGAGATTCCGTTTTTTTTTTGTTTCGCTCAGCAATGACTTCTTATCCTTACGATGCTGTCAAACAGGCTGAAAGCTGTGACAATGCTGCAATGAAGGCAACACTGATTCTAACCAATGTGTTTCCACGAATGGAGAGACAAAGAAGTAACAACATGAATATGTCTCGTCAGCAAGATAGGCACTGTTCTTTGGCTGTAACTGACTGGAAACGCATCAATATTCTTCAATCTCAGCTCTTATTTTCCCGTGTGGCTTAGTTCTTCACCTGAACTATAAGTTAAACTTGCAGATTTACGCATTTTTATTAGAAGGATGCACGCACGCGTAAGAGCTCATGATATGATCATGTGCTGGTCTCTGATGCAGATAGATGGAAGCGGTGATTTACGCCCATAGACGTGCGCAAGGCTACGTCAATGGCTTGCGCTGGCACACACTTCTGCGTGTAAATCAGTAAGACGCACATTTAGCAAGCAGTACGGTTGGGTTAGTTCGCACTGATCCATTATTTCTGAAAGTGCGAAAGACAGGAATGGCGGACGAAGAAGCGCTTGGCATGGGTTCACCGTCCGCAATACATGTCTTGCTTTTGAGTGCCTAACACGGTGCCGCGTGCGTTCGCGGACAATCAGAGCCGTCACAGGACTCCATCGGTGCAAAGCGCGCATCTCAAAGCCGTTGCGTCACACTCGAACAAATGAAGCAATTCAGCGAGATGGGCCAAACCGCTCGTTTCTCAACTCAACAGTGTCTGCATCTAACGCAACCAAAAGGGCGCTTACACAATCATTGCGTAGCACGTTCGTGTTGAGGCATCACACTTCCTTGTACTACTGCAGACATCGCCTTTCATTTTCTATACACACAAATGCGACGAGTGAGAGTAATCAAATAGAAGTTGTCTGTGCCCTAGTTACTTCCCTATGAGTTTTCTGTTTATTTTTTATTCAGATCTGTGTGTTTAAAGAGAGCCCTAATGCACCTCAATACGGCATACAAATTCGTACGAGTGGATGGACTTTCACAGACGTATTCTTCAATGACTCAATGACTTTGCCAAACTTCGCTGCAGTAGCCAACTCCAACTCCAACCAATATATATATATATATATATATATATATATATATATATATATATATATGAGATATGGCACAACGGGAGCTTTGTCAACAAGGATAAATATATTTATTTCCCAACAGTTTCGGGAGGGGTCCTCCCTTCATCAAGGGATGAGTTATACTGACATGAGCTTCGAAACTTCGTTGCTGCCGCGTCCCTCTCGCCTTGAAAAATGTTTGCGAGAGTGAGATGGAACTAGAAAAAGGAAAAAAACAAAAAAGGGGGAGAAAAAAGACGAAAAAGAAAAAGAAAGAGAAGAAAGAAAGTAAAAAAGAGGAAGAACCACTGTCAACACTGAGAACGAAGCCAACTGTTCGTCTACATCCACATACGGTTCATATCACGTGCTGTTCAGTTCTTGACGCGTGTCGGGCCACCCAAGATTGTCGCCGCGGTGCCGGGAGGGTCCGTGACGGCGTGCATAAAGAAATGGGTTTCCCCGTATTGGGTCGGTCGGTGGGCGGCGTGCGTAAAGGAAGGAATTCCCGTTAATGGATCGGTCGGCTATTTACCTTTAATCTTTAAACGGACGAAGATTAAAGGTAAATATGTGCGCCCATTACAGACGCTTTACATTACAGACGCATTACAGACGCTTGTGCGTTCATTACAGATCGCTTAGCCACTAACGCAACTCACGAAGACCAACGTCAATTTTAAATTGAAAACAGCGCAAATTGAAGCATTTCAGAAACTAAAACGACGCCTGCAGACACCACTGGTACTTGCGCATTTTGACGAATACGCCAAAACAGAAGTACACATCGACGCAAGCAGCGTAGGACTCGGCGCCGTCCTAGTACAAAAGACCGATGGCCTAAAAAAGGTTATCAGTTATGCTAGCCGGTCGCTATCAAAGGGTGAGGCCACCTATTTCACAGCAGAAAAGGAGCGCCTTGCCATCATCAGGGCAGCGTAAAAATTTCGCCTTTATCCCTACGGCAGGCCTTTCAAAGTTGTGAGCGAACACCACACCTTGTGTTGGCTACCTCACTTGAAGGACCCTTCAGGTCGCCTCGCACGAAGGAGTCTAAGACTTCAAGAATTTGACATTACCATCGTGTACAAGCCTGAAAGGAAACACTATGGGCTCCGACTGCCTGTGTCGTGCCCTAGTCTATCCGCCACCGCGGGACGACCAGGATGATTGCTGTGACATCGTGGTTTCAGTTCCGGTTTTGGAACCGGTTGGCTGGCCGGTTGTACATATGGGCGTAGTACATATGTATATAATAGCATGATTCTGTCATATAAACGAAGTTCCTGCTTGGCTACCGGCTACTGCGTACCTCGTGCCAGCCGGCGCTTCAGTGTCGTGCTCTCTGCGCTCAGTGTGACACGTCCGCCGCACGATACAACAAATACTTCTTAGAAATCAGGTGTCAATCAGGGCACCATAGTTAAAACGTGGTTTCATGCGCAAGTCGTCGAAGATTACTGGCAGCATGGGTCGTTGAAAGTGGTATGGCTTCTTCTCGTGTTCCTTCAAGGGCTGCCCACGCGGCAGTATCGGCATGTTCGTTCCCTATGATGCCGCAGTGACTTGGCAGCCATTGAAGCGTCACATGATGCCCTTTCTCGTGTGAAGAGTGGAGAAGGCATCAAATTTCGAAAACAAGCTGTTTGTATGGCCCGCGACGCAGTGCTGAGAGCACAGATTGTAGGGCAGCCCTTGAGTCACTGAAAATCGATCATTGTTGTGGTGGTACCTGATTGACCACACAAAGTGCAGCGCGCAAAGCAGCTAGTTCTGCTGCTGTAGATGCCGTGGAGTGGTCAATCCTAAAGCTGATGGTAACACCTCTTGCTGGGATAACTACTGCCCCTGACGAACACTGGTGGTTCGTGGAACCATCGGTGTATACATGTATGCTGTCTGAATATTTCTCATGCAAAAGAAGAAGAGACAGTTGTTTCAGCACGGGCGACGAAAGCTCAGATTTCCTCCGGATCCCTGGTACACTAAGATGCACTGTGGGTCGAATAAGACACCAAGGTGGTATGGATGGTTTAGATGCAGGAGTGAAGCCCGAGGGAAGTTTATCGTAGTATTTCACAATCATTTTAGCGAACGATGCTTGGCGCCTCTCTGAAGGCAACAGTGCAAGGTTATGGCAGGGAGCACGTGCGAAGTGTCTGATGTTCGTTCTCAGGACTTTTACAACAATGTGAATTTGTGTCGGATAGTCACCAGCAATTGCAACTGGTGCTTCCGTTGACGTACATCTGGGCAGACCGAGGCACACTCTCAGCGCTTGGGCTTGTACTGCCTGTAGAACACGAACATTGGTCTTGCAGGTATTGCTAAGCACGGAGAAGCTATGTCTGAGGAAACCGAGAAACAGGGCCCTGTAGAGCTCCATCATTGCGTCTACTGACATCCCCCACGTCTTTCCTGCCAGGAACTTGAACAGTTGGGAAATAGCGGTCAGGCGCTTCTTGATATAGGTCACATGCGGACTCCAACAGACGTCCCTATTAATATTGATGCCCAGAAACCGGTAAGTTTTGGCGTAACAAATCGGTCGCCCGCAGATTGAGATGACATAAAGGGTCATTGCTTTGCGAGTGAAGGCCACCAGCGCGCATTTTTCTGGTGATATGCTGAGACCTTGTTTGAACAAGTAGTTGGCAATCATAGTTGCTGCTTTTTGAAGCCGGGAACGTATCTGAGGACATGTGACTGCCCAAGTCTAGACACAGATGTCGTCTGCGTATATTGAGATTTGAATGGTGCTTGGTAAGTATTCACCAAGACCAATTAGTGCAAGATTGAATAGCGTCGGGCTAAGAACTCCGCCTTGAGGAACACCCCTGGAAATATAGTGTCGCATAGTTGCGCCATCTTCTGTTACCACAAAGAATAATCTTGCAGCCAGGTAACTCGAAATCCACCGAAAGACTCGACTACCAAGGCCAACCACCACGAGAGCACCCAAAATGGCTTCATATTGTACATTATCATAAGCGCCTTTCACATCTAGAGACAAAGCTGCAGATAGTCGCTTACGGGATCTTTCGTGCTGAACATACAAAACTAGATCAACGACATTGTCAATAGAAGAGCGGTCGCGTCGAAAACCAGCCATTCAATTCGGATAAATCTTGTAGTATTCAAGATACCAATCCAGGCGGTCTAGTATCGTCCGTTCCATTATCTTCCCTACCCAGCTGGCCAGTACTATTGGGCGGTATGAGGTGAGTTCGAGCGGGAATTTGGCCTGCTTCAAAATGGGTAACAAGCGGCTTACATTACAGTCATGAGGAACGTTGCTATCCTGCCACGAGATGTTGTAGAGGCTCAACAGTTCTCTCATTGCACCTTCCCCAAGGTTGCACAAGGCTCGGTACGGAATACCATCTAGGCCCGGAGAAGTTGCCTGCAGAGAGCTAGTGCCGCCTCGAGCTCCTCCATTGTAAAAAGGAGGTCGATGTGGTAGTCACGGGAATGGGGGACGTCACCTCTCACTGGAAAATCTGGACGAGTGGCTTGATTGGCGGTCTGCGCACAGAAATCTTCTGCGACATCGATGTCTTGCCTCCTTTGAAATAGCGCGAACGCTTTGAATGGAAAGCGCTGTTCCGTAGGGTGACGCAGACCTTGCACCGTTTTCCAAATGTGTGATAGTGGCTTGCGCGGGTCTAGTGACTGGAAAAACGTTGTCCATCGTTCCGACGATAATCTGTCCATGTGACGCTGAATCTTCTTTTGCATCCTCCTGGCTGCCCTAAGATCGTGAATTGACCTAGTACGCCGATACCGACGCTCCGCCCGGCGTCGCAGTGCTCGGAGTCGCTCCAACTCTATATCAAAGTCGTTTCGTGTGGAAGATATCGTCACCGTGCGAGTGGCGTTTTGCATTGTGCTCTTAATTGTTTCCTCTAACCCAGATCGTAGGTCATCGCTGCAAGCACCTTCCATGTCAGATTTGAAGGTGGTCCATTGGACTGCTCGAATGGTCGTCCGTGGACCATAACTATACAAGCATTTGATGTTCAGGTAGATTGGAATGTGATCACTTCCTCGTGTCTCAACATCTGGAAACCACTCGACGTATCTCGCGAGCGAGTTGGAGACAAAGGCAAGGTCGAGACAGCTGCCGTATGTGACCCCTCGAAGAAAAGTGGGGCTGCCGTCGTTCAGGAGAGTAAGGCCATAGTTGTAGGCGATGTTTGCTAACCTGCGTCCTCTTGCATTTGTCCGCGTACTTCCCCATGCGTGATTGTGCGCATTGAATTCACCTATGAGGACCCATGGTGCAGGACACACTCTCAAAATAACCGCTAATCTCCTGGAATCGAGATTATTCGACGGCGATATATAAACGCCTATGAGAGTAAACATGAGTTTGTTCTTTTTCACAGTAATGCAGACATACTGATTGTCATCGTGAGGTGCAATTGGTTGCACAACATACGTCAGTTAACGACGAACAAAGACGATGATTTTGCTGCACGCACCGTTCGTTGAAGGCATGACAGCTTCGTACCCTGATAGTCTTAATGGTTTCGACAAATTGGGTTCACAAATGTGTGCACGAGTGGCAATGCACCAAATTGGCCTGGAGAAAGCTTTCGACAGGGTGCCGCATAAACTTCTAGTGCATTCTTCATTATGTGAATTGCGGTAAAATAATAATAGAGGTGGCCATGGCCTATCATGACTGCTCAACGCAGCTAATCAGTAATAAGGTGAGACAGTGCATTCAGATGTAGCGTTCGTTCCGCCAAGGTTGCCTTCTCTCGCCACTATTGTTTTACTTGTACATTGAGTCTTTTGTGTGAGTTTCATAGGCAATGACTGTATTGACGGGTTCAATCTGCATGAGGTCGATGTCCGACTGTCGGCTTATGCGGATGATAGTGCTATGTTTTGCGCTGATGCGGGCAACATAACACAGACTGTCATAACTGTTACAAACTTCTGCGCACCGAGTGGCAGCACAAGTTTTGTTACGGCACCAGTTAAATGCTTGAGTGTCCCCCTCGAGTGCTACAAAGACAGTGATCCGCACAGCAAAGGTGAAGTAAATAAACTTCAAGAAAAAGTAAATAAGTCGGATGAGTGTAATTGGTCTATGTTTTCCAAGGCCACAATTAGCAGTATATTATTATTAAGCGAATTGTGGTATATCCTCGAAGTCTTACATTCTTCGAGGGTTAACATTCAAACATTTCGCCTAGTGTTTGCAGTGTCCGTGTGGTCAGCATCTTGAGAAAGATCAAGTTGTACAAATTTATTCCTTTGATTGCGAATTGTAGGCTTGGGTTAATCACATTTTTGAAACTGGTAGCTAATCAGGTCTTTTTTTTCTTTTGCTACGTTGAAAATGCCTTCCTACGCATTAAATGTCAACTTCGCCTGAGGCAACATTTGGCCAACCTGGTTGTCTCAACTGACCGCTTGCCCTGTGGTGTTTAGGGCTTTCTTCGTGAAGTCGTGCTCTCTTGTAGGTTTCTGTCGGCGCCTTTTTCTCTTGAGCACTTGAGTGAAGAAAACCGCAAGAAACTATATATAGGAATCTGTGTCATGTGGTTCTGTTGTTGCGTTTGTATCAGTCTCTATACAGAGTAGGCCATCGTAACAACGTGCTAAAGCGTGGTAAAGGGACACTAAAGTCAACCATTAAGTCGACGTTGATTCTTGAAATGGCGTTCCGGAAACCTCGTAGTGTTACTTTTCTGCGAAGGAAGGCCATATTTTGAAATAAAATCGCGTTTGAGTAGTCCGCATCAGGTTAGCGCGCTTCAAATTACTCGCCTCAAGAAGCGGACCGACCGGTCCGTCTCACGTCACTTTTGCCGTGCGCAACGTTGCCCGGCTTTACTGCGCTAGTAGCAGAATACCAAAAGCAGTGGGAGCCATGGCAGCAAACACAGCTATTGATCGATTTCTCTTTATTGGCTCCGAGATTGCAGACGGTTTTGTTTCAACAGCGCTCCACTAGATGGCACCACCTGTCGCGTGAAACCACGCAAAAGTTGAATTCTTGAACCACTAGCGCCATTCCCCATTATAATGACCAGTGGTTCTTTTTTTCATGAATCAAACAGAAACGAACAAGCAGCATTTTATTGCGTCTCTTAATGCACATAAAGTTCTTTATTTATTACAGTTAGATCGTTTACTAGTGAATATTTGTAGGCAGTCCGTCTGATGTCATCGGGATCATTTTGAAAATGTCCAGCTGCGGCGCTTGTGCTCTTGTGCATTTACCGTGATATCTCAGTAAGTAGGGCACTGTTTTTGATAATATTGTCGTTTTAGGTGTTGTCATACATTCATCTTTCACTCTGGTGTAAATTGTTATTAGACTTTAGTTTCCCTTTGAGGCTATGCCAATACCACCAGGTGCTAAATAAATCTTTTTTCAAATTACACACCAATATGCTGGCTGTCAAGTCACGGATGGCGGAAAGAGGTCTCTTCGTTTTCTAGGGCACGTTCTGTATACTATACAAAAAGGAGGAGATAATTGAGCGTGTATTCCTTCATTACTGCGATGCGGTTCTTTTTGGACCGTGCTGCAACGCATAATAAAAAAAAGATCTTGCACCTGATTCACACGGGATCCGCTATTTGCATATACCAAGTGACGACGGTTTCCTCTTGATATGAGCATGCTTATCGCTCTTCTGTACATCTGGAAATCTGGAATGGCCGTAACGCATTTAGATATGGACACAAGAGCGCCCACTCAGAATTTCAAAGAAACCATAAGAAATTTTCGGGAGGAGCAAAGATTGCTGTATCGTAACGCAGAGTGGTTGCCACGTGTGGAAGTCTTATTGACAATGACAATGTCTTAACATATGTATGGTCACACCAACAGAATGGTCAATTTTACCTGTGTTTTTATTGTGTTCTCTGATTTTCTGTGAAATTGTGTATTGTGTGTATATTTCATGTTCGCCGAAAAACGGAACTGTAGAGAAAAATTGGCCCCGTATCTGCATGTTTCCGCAAATGTCGTCGAAAGACGATAGTCTTTCGTGTGGACAGAGTGAACAAGACATTTATTTAATGTTCTGCGCAAATCGGTGAGTGGTATTCTGGAGGCGCTGCGTTAGAGTGCCTCGAGCGTGCAACGGAGGCGAATTAGCGCATCAAGTCACGTTACACGTGAGACATGAGCGCCATCTGGCAGTTTTCTAAGAAAAAGCACGTACGTGGCTTTGAGACGGGTGTGCGCACCCATCTCAGAGGTGATAAGGTGTAGAACGCAAGGTGACGGGTAGGCGCTACCACCGTCTCGTCTTAGCAAAACGTTAGAAACACTCCCCGTTCCGTGCAAGTGTTGCATGGTCAGCGCAGCAGAGCAGCATGATAAGCGCCATGGTCCTTGAAATCCCCTATATGCCTTTTCTAGTAAAATACGTACATGCAGATAATATAAGTGCTGTTATGGTGCCCCAGACATGCGCAATAATTGCTTTTTAATTGACGATTGTACAAGCATGAACGCTCAACCTTGAGCAACATTGGTGGGCGCTGCGGATGGGGTCGGCCGTTTCAAGTGCCAGATGCCGTTAAGAGTGGACAAACAGACAAAAGTACAGACAGACAGACAGACAGACAGACAGACAGACAGACAGACAGACAGACCAAAATTTTTTTGTCGAAGGTCCCCAAGAAAGACTATCGTCTTTAAAGAAACGCTGATGGTTCATTGGTAAAATACTAACATGCCACGCGGGTGATCCCGGTTGAATTCCTTGCCGACGCGATTTTGTCGTATAAAAAATCTCTGGGTCATAGCGCATTAACCAGCTCTATGTATACATCGTGGAACAACGGGTGTCGGTCGTTCAGGATTTTACTTCCAGACACCGTAATGGATGCACGTGGAATGTCATGCTCCTCGCATGTGGTGGTTGGTTTCAGCGGCCCGGCAGAGTCGCGACATCAGGTTGAACGATGTGTTGACCACACAGGACTACCAGCTTATTATGCCCCAGTCGCCTTCACATACAACCGCAACCGCAGCGGTATTTTTGCACGTCCGAGTTGAGCATTTCTGCGATGCTTTAAGCAAACTGCAGCTTATGCCGGAGATGGTGGCTCAGTGTTTTATCAAATGAATGGCGCGTGGGCGATTACGTTTAATGCTGAAAGCGACAAAAAAAGATGCTTTCAGCAGCGACGAGAGAACCACAAGTGTGTGGTAATTGACCCGTGTAGTCAAGATATGAGGATGAAACTGTACTGACTCTTGCATACTACTCCAGATAAAGATACAAGAACCCGCCTGTTACGTTTCAGAAACGAGAGTGAAATTTTCCGTGATAAATGGCGTATACAAGGCTGCGCAAACAAAGGGTCCCACACGTGTTTGGTATATCTGTGCGTGAGCATAAATGACTAGTCTTGACACAAAAATCATGCCATGTATTTGATTATTGTCATAGTTTACATTTCATGGTCTTGCTGCTCTGAGGTGGTTTCGTTCACATGACATGTTATAAATCCGGTAGGCTATGACATGACTTAATGGCGAACACAAGCTACAGAACCTAACAAAGATTTTATTTGATAGAAATGTGGGGTTTAACATCTAAAAAACCACCATATGATTATGAGAGACGCTGTAGTTGAGGGCTCCGGAAATTTCGACCACCTGGGGTTCTTTAACGTGCACCCCAATCTGAGCACAAGGGCCTAAAACATTTCCACTTCCATCAGAAATGCAGCCATCGTAGCCGGGATTCGATCCCGCGACCTGCGAGTCAGCAGCCAAGTACCTTAGCGGCTAGATCACCGCGACGGGGCACGATATTTAACTGGGACCTGTGAAAGTCAAACGAAAAACTTTTGAAAGACGAGACTTTTGTGAAAGTGGTGGGCCGAAGGCGCGTAATTTTTTTTAAACAAAAAAACGAGCTCTATATCTGTGTGGAAACATTTAAAAAGTTAAGTCAAAATGAACGCAATTGAGAGAGCAGGTGTGCTAAAATAGGAGGAAAAGCAAAACGAAAAAGAACTGCTGAGCGCGCTAGATAACCCACTAAATGCGATAGCACCATAACCAGATTGTTTAGCAGTGAAATCAAAGAAATTAAAAGACAGATGGAACGCATCGCGGAAGAAGTACACAGGGGTGCAAAGATAAGAGCAAGTGCGGAATGGTGCACGATGAGTGAAGTGCGCACAAAACGAGCGCTTACAGAAAAAAAGCAATAGCCAAACAAAAAAAGACTAATGAAATAGAACACAAAAGTGTGCTTTTTCTGAGCAGGACTTCATCTTAATGGAATTTCTTGAAAGAAATGAAAAATTATTAGGTTCGGAAATGAATGTGAAAATGCATTTATCAGACAAGTTTTGACACTAATGCCAAAGCTAGAAGACGACGTTAGGGAGAGTATTGAAATGCCGATCACGATAGAGGAAGTTTGACAAGCAATAGATGACCTTAAGACGGAAAAATTACCTGCCCCCTACAGCATAGGTTCAAGGTTGTACAAAAACTTCAAGAAAGAACTGTCTCAAACGATGCATCGCGTTTCAATAAAGGCATATGATGTGAAGCAACTACATATATCGTTTAGAGCAAGTCACATTATGCTCATTTCAAAGACTTAAGTCACGGAAAAATTGCAATTGGTGCAAAACTATGGGTCCATTAATCTTACAAACGTAGAGTATAAGATACATATGGAAGTTTGACCAAAACAATTCAGTGATAAAGCCCCGCTGCGGTGGTCAATTGTCAAAGGTACTCGGCTGCTGACCCCCCTCCCTCCCGGAATCAAATGCCCGCTTCGGCGGCTGCATTTTTGATGGAGGCGAAAGTGATGCAGCTCTCCAGTAGGCGTCTCGCATAATCATGTCGTGGCTGTGAGTTGCTAAACCTTAGTTATAAATCAATCAAACAGAAATCACCAGCGCTCTTGGTCTACAGCAAACATGTGAAATAAAAAGAAGCATCTTTACTAATAGTCATATGACATGAACAATTTTGGAGTGTGGTGATGCGTCCTTTGGGCATATTGCTATCATACAGTTAAAGTTGAAAAAATATTTTCACGGAGTAAGTCATGAAATAATATTTGCATTTCTTCATAACATTATTGTGGGCATGGTAATAGCTGAAGAGGTCAGAATGGCATACCAGAACGTCCCTACCAAACTAGAAATGAGCAAAAAACGTAACGTGGGCACACATGCGAAGTTTAGTGTGCGCCAAGGACGCCCTTGTTCTGCTCTATTGTTTGCAACCAAATTGGAACCATATTGTCTGAACGTGTTGAACAATATAAAAATAACAGGATATAGGTTATCGACACAAGAATTGAAGATAATAGCGTATGCTGATGAGATCGCGATATTTTGAAAAAAATTGAAGTGAATAGAAGAGGCTCTAAAAGATGTACGAACCTACTGCAGCCACACCGGAAGCGCAATCAGCTGGCACAAGTGTCTAGGTTTCTGGCATGGCGACTGTCTTGCGCGCCGCTAAAGTATGTTAAAGTTCTTTCGCAGGAAACTATCAAGCCATGGGTGGAGGTAACAGAGCATGATAGAACAAAAACGACCAATTGGGGTGGGCGTGATCTTTTTGTCTTTGCGCGCATCGTTTTGTAAAATGTTTTTTATTGCGAAAGTCTTCTAGATGTTGCAAGTTTAAATTGCACGTCCAAATGTTGTATCAAATATTTGCTGTATTTGTGCCACCACTCACTTCAAAGCGCACCGACAGAGCCAAAATTTATCGTAACGTAAGGAAAGTGGGACTAGGGCTGTCGTATTTGTTCCTCCGATTTCTTTGCGGTTATTTAATGTGAAGCATTTTTTAGCGAACTTCGGCCACAGTTAGTATGACGTAATCATTAGCGGCGTGTTGTGTGTAGCGCAATCAATGCGGCTGATGCAGAGCGCTGGACCAGTTCCCGACCCGTCAACTAATGAAGCTGATCGGTTCCGCGAAGGCGAATTTGGGGGACCTGCGCAAGGGAAATAAAGGAGACTACTTCGTTCACACGGTTCGAGAGCGGTGCTGTCAAGATCGGCCCCGTGTGGGACTGGAAGGGGAAGGCTTCTGGCAAAAGGTAGGCCAGACACCGCCATCCGAGTTTAAGCCATTGTTAGCATGCACGCGTGCCATTGAGAAGGACGCGGGGACGCGATCACTGGGCTGACCATGGTTGTGGAATGGAGACGAGCATATCCTCGCCGCTGTACGTCATTACCGAGTGTTGTTAGGATGTCGGGGCGCCTCGCTGTCGCATGCACACCTGGTCAGCGCACAGGGCCATACGGTGTAATCTCCGCGCTTACGGAGGCTTCTACGAAGCGACGTTAATGTGAAAGTTAATGGAGCGTGAGAACGGCTACCGAGCGTGAGAACGGCTACCGACCGATGTCGGCCGATACATGGCCTGGCATGGGAGAGAGTGTGACACGGGAAGAACCTATCCCCTCTCGTGTTATATTTCATAACGTGATTTTTACCACTGTAGTGCCTGTTATGAAAGTGTTTCTGCGATTGGTTGTGACGATGCGAGTCCCAACGTGTGATTGGTTTGTCTGAAGACCCTTTGTTCAACCGAGGGTTGAAAAGAGCATGTTTGAATGTCAAATGAGAGAGCGGCAGTTCGGGCTTTATTTTCTATTTACAAATACTGCTGGCCAGAGGCCAAAGCAGGAGGGGCAAGATAATACAGTTGTCATACACATTTCAAAACAACATCACCAATAAAGAGAGTAAAAAGTGGAAAGCGTGAGATATTTATACAAAAGCAACAAAAAGAAAAAGTGGGGAGGGAAAAGAGGAAATAGTTGGAATAGTTAGAAAAACAACTTCAAATTTCAGCGTAAATAAGATCGGGAGAGTGTAAACTGCTTGCAGGCAAATTGTTGCACTCTTCAATGGTACGAGGAAACAAGGAAAATTTGAACAAGTTAGTACGAGCAAAATATGGTGTTAAAGAAAGTGCGTGTGAATGCCGAGTCTGGCGTGTTCTTAGTGGTGTGAGGCAGGGGTCAGGGTTCAGAGCAAATTTGTAGTTAGAAAGTTGGTACAAAAATTTGAGACGTAAGAATCTGCGCCTCGACTGCAAAAATGTGATACCATTTGAAAGCATTACACTAGTTACAGAACTACCAGGCTTGTAAAAAGAATAAATGAAACGAACTGCCCTCCGCTGAATTTTTTCTAATGCATCAATGTTAGTTTTAGTATAAGGATCCCAGGCAACGCATGCATATTCTAATTTAGGGAGAATCAAGGATTGGTAAGCTAAAAATTTCACTTTCGTAGGAGCATCCTCAAGTTTGTGCCTTAGCATGCATAATTTGCGGAAAGCTGCGGAAGAAACTTGTTTAATGTGGGAATTCCAACCTAAATTATTCGTTAGAGTGACACCAAGATACTTCTATTCCTTAACTTCTTTAAGAGGTTGGTTAAAGAGCGTGTAGTCAGTTTGTACTGGCTTTTTCTTGTTAGTGACACGGAGCAGAACTGATTTAACCCAGTTTAGTTTCATCCCCCATTGATTGCACCATAGACATATATTGTTTACAGTGGACTGGAGAGCTGCTTGGTCATTAGAACTAGTTATCGAGTTAAACAGAATACAATCATCTGCAAAAAGTCGAACGTTAACAGGTGGGTTTACTCAATTTACTACATCATTACAGTATATCAAAAATAGTAGGGGACCGAGTACACTGCCCTGTGGGACACCTGAAGTAACTGGCAGAAGAATTGAGTTCTGATTATTAATGCACACAAACTGGGAGCGATCAGACAGGTAGTTACAAATCCAGGCTAATAGAAAGTTTGGAAGTCCAATAAGCTGTAATTTAACCATAAGTTTAATTCGCAGACTATATCTTCATGTTTTTTATTGAAAACTTGCACTCCTAGTGACTCTAAGGACATGGCCAAGAAATATTTTGAAGTTTGGAAAAATGTTTCTCATACTGGGAATTAATGGGTTAATCATGGGGGATGCAGTCGAAAGCTTTGCAGAAATCTAGAAATATGACGTCTACTTGGCCGCGCTTATCAATCACAGATGCAAGAGAATGAATGATTGTACATAACTGAGTTGTTGTCGACAAGCCCTTTCGAAAACCATGCCGATACGGAGATAAAAAGTTATGCTCATCTAGGTGTTTTGATATGAATGTTGTGACAATGTGTTCTAACATTTTGCTACAAGACGATATAATCAAAATTGGCCGATAATTGAAGACAAGAAGACGGTCTTCCTTTTTGGGAATTGGCTTGACACGAGCCATTTTCAATTCTTTAGGTAACGTTGCAGTACAAATTGAAGCTTCAAAAATTGTAACAAGGTATTTGGAAAAGGGCTCGGCATACCATCGAAAAAATTCGTTTGGTATTCCTTCTGGCCCACCGGAGGATTTTACTTTTATTCGAAGAACCGTGTTTAAAACTCCTTCATATGAAATTAAATTTCCTGGTGGAGTATCCGCGAAATCATGTACAAAAGCCACAGGCTGAGAAGACCGACAGAAAACACTATGAAAAAAAGAGTGAAAATGATCAGCAATCGCTTTCGCATCCTATACCAGAGAACCGTTCACAGAAATTTGTTCTACGTTCTTTTTGCGATCGCTAATGTAGGCCCAAAACATCTGCGGGTCATCTTTAATAAAATTAGCCAGTGTGGTATTGAAATAAAAGCTTTTCTCGCGTTGAATCGCTCCGTGTAAAGCAGACCGGACTTCACCTAGGCGCTGGGAAGCTGCCCTCTTTTTCCTGAGACGTTCAGCCTTTCGTTTTAGATGCAGTATAGGTCTCGTGACCCACGGAGTGAACTTAGTGCGTTTTTTTAGCTTATTGAGAATGAGTTTATCTAAACAAAACGTACAGATGTTCTTGAATTTCTCCCAAAGGTGTTCCACATTGTCACCACAAAACTCAGCCACGTGATCATCCAAAAACTCAAAAATACGCGAATCTTGAGCGTACGCAAAGTTTTTAACAGCTTTTGTGGTATTCACATCCCCAGAACGGTTTATATTCAAGGGGAACGAAACACTAATCAAACTGTGGTCCAATATGCCAGGGATTAGGGACACGTCGCACTGAGCAATTGATCGGTGTAAAAATACCAAATCAAGCAATGAAGATGTAGACTCTGTAACACGCGTGGGTTCAACCACAACTTGCACAAGATTGTGGTCAATCATAATATCAAACATACAAGAAATATTGACAGAGTCAGAGCCTGCTTCTAATCTTTTCCAGTCAATACCTGGAAGGTTGAAGTCTCCTGCCAATATTACTTTTCTCTCCTTGAATTGTAGCATGTGCGCATGCAGCTTTGTCAGATAATCGCTTGTTGCATCAGGAGCTTGGACTAAAGCATACGCCTGAGGCTGCAATAAAGCGTGTCATCACCGGACTACGGCTTTTCCTTCGCGCTGCCTTCATGCACTCGAGTCATCGAGGGGACCCATTCCGAACCTCAAACATCTTCACTCCTTAGCTATTGTAGAAGCTAGTCGAGGTGGAGGAAACTAACTGCCACTTGGAGCGTATCTATCTATCTATCTATCTATCTATCTATCTATCTATCTATCTATCTATCTATCTATCTATCTATCTATCTATCTATCTATCTATTTATCTATCTATCTATCTATCCACCTACGACTTTAAGCTCTCCTGGCCGTTTCGTTAATAGAATCGATACCAAACTTGGTATGCTAACATGAGTGTATGACGAGCATAAGTGATTAGTCATAACATGAAAATTATGACATGTATGTACTGAATGTCATAATTGACATTTCATAGTGTTACGGCTCTTGCGGTGGTTTTGATTACATGACATATAGCAAAACTGTTATGATATCACATGACTGCATGGCGAACATGAGTGACAGACCCTAACGTGGAAATCATGGCATGTCATGAAAGTCATGACTACACGCCAGGCTCATGCAGCAATCGCGGTCATTTCGCTTGCTTCACATATACCAAATTTGGCGCTACGTTATGTCACTGGATTACGAAGACATATGACTGCTACAAGCATTATAATTATGACATGCATGTCATGTAATTGGTATGTGGGGTTTAACATCTCAGAACCACCACATGATCATCAGAAACGCCGTAATGGAGGGTTCGGGAAATCTCGACCACCTGAGGTTCTTTAACCGGCTCCCAAGTATGAGCACACGGGCCTACAGCATTTTCGACTCCATAGAAAATGCAGCAGCCGCCACCGGGATTCGATCCCACAACCTGCGGGTCAGCAACCGAGTACCTTAGCCACTAGACCATCGCGGCGGGGCATGCGTGTCATATAAGGACATGACTGCTGGCCACGCTCATGGTGTGCTCGCGGCCGTTTCACTAGCTCCACATATACCAAATTTGACATTATACGTGACGTGAACGGATGACAAAGGTAAAGGACACGTTCACACATGATAGTCATAATACGCGTGTAAAGTAAAACGTGACTACATGCTACGTTTATAGCGTGCTCGCGGCCCTTTGGCAAGTTCCACATATACTAAATTTGGTATCATGGGCGGATGTGAATAAGGACTGAGGCAAATGATACATCCGAACATGATAACCATCACATAGGAGTGATGTACGGCATAATTTACGTCCGCCTCGTAACTCTGTGCTGATTTTAAAAAAATCATATAAACATTCCGAATTCGTGCTTCGCATATCATAGATTCCCACTGTACCTGGAATCTGCCATTGTTTTATTTAGGAAATCATAGTGATCGTTTTTTTACGCAGCGTGATGGAAGTAAGGATGCGTGGCAAATTAACAGAATACGTTGTGTCCTTATACCGCTCGGAGTAAAGAGCGATGAAAAGTTTATTTTTTTTTTGAGGGAAGTTGCGTATGCGTTTCACTTTCTCCAAGTGCAATTTTCTTTCGATTATTCGTCCTTAGTAACTAAAAAACAACTTTATGAAGACTTACTTGACACTGTGTGCCCTGTACTGATATACCGTAAAATATATGTACCAGAACGACATTGGCGTGTCTTTGAACGCGTAATTAGGATGCTCAGTAGAGCGCCCACTAAGACGTGCTTTTGTTTCCCACTGGCACGCTTTCTGTTAAAGCATGACTTCTTTTTTTTTTTTTTTGCCTTGGGGTGTTAACTGCATGATTAGAAAGAGGTCCGAAACAACCAAGTGCATTTTTCTAGGCTCCACATGCTCAGTGTTTATGTGGGATACAGAAACACTTTCAGCTTACGCCATAACCCTCCACGGTGTTCTAGTGGCTAAGGTACTCAGCTGCTGACCCGCAGGTCGCGGGATCGAATCCCGGCTGCGGCGACTGCATTTCCGAAGGAGGCAGAGATGTAGGCTCAGATTTGGGTGCACGTTAAAGAACCCCAGATGGTCCAAATTTCTGGAGCCCTCCACTACGGCATCTCTCATAATTATATGGTGGTTTTGGGACGTTAAACTCCACATTAAAGCTTACGTCATTCGGCATTCGCTTCTTGTACTAGGAACTAGCAAGTGGGGTGCCATGTGGCCTGATAATGATTATCACAACGCATAGCGTGCGAAAAACTGAAATGAGTTTCAGGCACGAGCACGAAGATCCAAGACTTGCAAAGGTGTATTTAAATGAATTATAAGAGAAATATATATATATATATATATATATATATATATATATATATATATATATATATAAATATATATATATATGTGTGTGTGTGTGTGTGTGTGTGTGTGTGTGTGTGTGTGTGTGTGTGTGTGTGTGTGTGTGTGTGTGTGTGTGTGTGTGTGTGTGTGTGTGTGTGTGTGTGTGTGTGTGTGTGTGTGTGTGTGTGTTAGTAGTGTGTTACGTGGACTTCTCGACTCGCATCACTGGTAACAAATGCTTAATAAATAACCGACACTAAAATATTACTCAGTATACCGCATGGGACAAGCCGTTGGTTTGAGAATGTACATATATGTCTCTTGGGAAATGCTTATTTCAGGCATGAATTCTTGTGTGTTGCGTATATTTTACTAATAAGATTAGCAATACGAAAAAGAGTCGGTCGGTAAGTGGTACAATACACGCCTGCCATGCGGGTGACCCGAATTCGATTCCGGGCCAACGCAGTTTTTTTTTTTTTCGTTTACGAAGTCTGCAGGTTGTTGAGCAATAACCAGCGCCACGAATACAGCGTGACACAGCAGGCGTCGCTGTTTCAAGGGTGCACTTCCGGTTGCGAAAAAGTACGGCTGTACATGTCATGAGCTTTGTTGGAGTGGCATCAGCGGCCCACCTTAGCCGTGGTTCCAGGAATGAAAAGTCTACGGATTAAGACATCATTTCGTCCCCTCTACCAGATAGATGTGTGGTTCTGAACACTGTTTTCTGCACGCGCACGTAAAATAAAAACCTTCACGTGGAAGATTTCGGTGAATCCTATTTATGACGCGTCCTGCCAACTGAGGTTTTTGTGCTCCGCGCAAATAAAAAAGAACTACGTGCGGGCAGTAACGAGCAGAAGCACTGAGTATTTCAAGAAAACTTTAGCACAGCGAAAATAGACTCTTAAAAGCCTCGTTTGCATGGTAACGACCCAAGCTATCTCGACTTCCGTCCGAGGCTGCTTTGGTTGCTCTTCCACGTACAAGAATAGGATGCCGGAAATGCGCTGGTCACGTACGGGATGGTCAATAGCGTGGCAGTTGATAACTGGTCTATTTACGGATACGCGCCATATAAAACCATGACAAGAAGCGCAATGGCCCGGCTAAAGGCTGACGTTACGCTGGACGATATACCCCAGGAGCTCGCACTTATCGTGGCACCAAGAAGAGCGCCGCGGTGTTTGCGCTGCCAGCAGATTAGCCACATTAATAACTGTCGAGCCCTGCTGTGCGACATCTGCCAGTGTTTTAGACACGCCTCTGCGAACTGCACGTGGACGTATGCCGCAGCTACCCTGAGCACTGGGAGCACAGATAAATCCGACCTACGTATGAATGAGGTCCCACTAACCATCTCTCGTGTGGCGTTGTTGAGGTCACCTCCCCTACGAGAGACAGTCACGACGTCACACTTTTTCCTTCACTTTCGCTCTTTCAAAACCACTTTCTACAGATGATACTGAAGCTATAGAATCAATGGAATCAAAGGCGGCTTATTAAGGAAAACACCAAGTTGAGCAAGCATGACGCAATTGAAGTAAGAAGCGTGAAATCCAACTGACAGTGCGCCGGTTCAACCTGTCGCAGAAGCATCAGTGAAATCAAAAGGGATTTCAGCAGCAAAACATCAAGTACAAGTGTTGTGACGGGGCTGAAAGAAGCGGCCAAATAATCTGACAGTGCTTGTGTGCAATATGCCGCATAGTCATCGCGTAGCTCAAAGGAAACGCATGGTCGAGATGATCTTACCGCGGACACGAGTGGGAGCAGAACAACTATCCAAACTCTCCATGAGCCATTCGATGGTAATGCCATGGAGTGGCATTACGCCGAAGAACCAGGAACGGGAAGGATAAGTACCATAAGGTGCGGCCCCATGAGAACCAAGTGATGCAACCAGAAAAGACCCGCTACCAATACCTGCTCTCCTTCTGAGACGGCGCCTGCCAGTGAAGCCTAATATCTTAGACGGGGAAAAGAAGGTGGATAACAGCCTTCTTGACGACGCACTGGGTGCGTGTCCGCTCCGCTAAAGGTGCACCCTGTGACTGAGGAGGTGTTATGCAGCACGTACTGTGTGGTGAGCATTCACTTCTATCACAAAAATGACCCTGAAACTTGAAAGAGAGCAGGGCGATAAATTGACGCGCATTAGCTTCTAGAAAGCGACAGTACCAATCGAGTAGGTTGTTTTCCCAGCATGACTCAGATGTGATTGCTGTGCTGTAAATAAAATAGTGACAGAGTAGAATACCAATCTTATGGAGTTGTCATTTTTCTCAATGTTAACGTTTGTGTGTCCCACGCCGATAGCTTATCAAAAGAATGTGCTCTCTGGATAAGAGAACTGGTGGGAGCTGTTTAAACAAGTGTATAGCAAGCAGCAATAACTAACTCACATGGGGTGTGATTTTTTTTCTTCAATTTTGAAGAACGTGTGATAAGTGTGTATGCCCCGAACGGACACAGGGAAAAGAAAGTTTTTCTTCAGGAAATAATTCACTCGATTGTGACAAATATGTAATACTTTTTGGTTATTTTAACTACGTGTATGTAAAGGAGGCTGCTCCAACCCATTGCTGTGATCTGATCGACGCGCAGTGTTTCTTAATGAAATTACTGCAGAAAATGCATTAGAAGATATTTACTTATGCATGCCAGATTCAGAGTTCAGTTCCCGCACTTTCAGGGTCTAAGACACTCATGTTTACACAAAGCGTACATCTTGCTCGACCTTGTCATTTGCTGTGATCAATATAATGTTACACCGGTGTTTCAGCGACCACTGTATGATGGGTTTCACCCTCGGTGCTAGAGAGACGATACCGCAGTTGAACCAAAACTTCTGGAAACTAAGTAAAAATGCCTTAAAAGTTGAATCTCTTTTTTAGTAAACACGTAACCGACGCCCCAACTAAACTCTGCGGTAATCAAAAAAATGATCAAGACAACGTGTGAAGCATTCCAAGCGGATGCTAATTTGAATACAATAAAGCGACCTCCTAAGAATAATTTTTCAAAAAAACAGAAGGAAACAAACAAGCGGATGCAATTAAAGACGCTCTTTTAGGAAACAATTGTGAAACCTGGCTCGTTTGCCCATAAAATTAGAGGTAGTAAAAACTATCCTCAGATTTTGAATACGAATATAAAGGCGCTTTTATAACAACTACAAGTTCTTATAATAGCTGTGGGTGTCGAAAATGAACATGCACAGAAAAATAACAGAAATAATGCACAAGGATTTACTGACGAAGGAAGAGTGTCAGATAATGGAAGCATTTGCAGAACATTACGCGATCGGCTCGGAAGAAGTGTAGCGATGGCCACGGGCTTCACTGACGTCATTCTCTATCATGCCCAAGCTTGGCGCAAATACTCAAGAAAGGTGAGGGGCCTCTATCAGAGCACGGGAAATCTGAAAAGCTATCAATGACCTAAGCACATAGAAATGGCCAACTTACACAAAATCGAGGCAGAGTTTTACAAAATATTTATTGAAAACATCTAAACTGAGTTGTACAATTGTATCGTGGAAGCATAACGCAAAGAAATGCCCACCCCTTTAACGCAGGCGCATGCTGCTTTGATTCCGAACACAGACTGCAGCAGAAAACTACAATCTAAAGCACATATAGGCCTATAGGTCTTTTGAACCTTGATTACAAAATATTCATAAAAATGTTTACCTGAAGGATGCAGTTTGCTATTGAAGTAATTTTAAAGATCCACAAGGCATGCGGCATAACATGTCGGCGCATCATAACGAAAAGAGTAGCAGAAAAAAGTAAAAAGTGTAGCAAAAATTTATGACGCCTTCGAAGAACGAATAGCAATCACCATAGGTATAATCGTGTCCATGCAATTATCATACGTTCCATTGAGCTCGGAAGCACTTTAGTTATTCACGGAGGTTGCATTCAAACGGTTAATCAGAATATGAACAGTGCCTCAAGAGATTCCTGGAGATATATCATACATAAATAAATTACAAGTTTCAATCTGCTCCAACTTTGAAAATATTCTGCAGCACCTAATGTTTTACTGACCATGAAGATCCCCGAAAATAAAAAGGTATTGTAATATCTGTTTTGCAGTATCTGTACTCCGGAATGTTTTTGTCTTTTTTCCAATGTATCTCCAAAATAATCTACTAGACACAAAGAAATGTATTCCATTAGCTGTATTTAGGACTTCCAACTAAGGCATTTCGATATCTATATCCTGGAATATTTTTTCGGCTGTCTCTGCCCAGTGCTGCTTCGAAAGTGTATATTTCGCTATAGTGACCGGTCAGTAACTGAACTGTTCAAAGACCAGATTAAATACAATGTACAAGAGTTCAACTAACTCTTCTTTGCTACTATGAGATCTTCAAACACTGAGCGCACATAAGACAGCCAGTCTACGGGTGCCAATAAAAGAAGGCAATTTTTATTCGAGGTCGTGTTGAATAAAACCACATCACAGTTTCACGTTCCGGCGACCTCAGGTGCAGAGGGATCTCGCAGGCCTCTGATGTCTCTGCACGTTACTGGTCCTTCTGCCTCCACGTTTCAAACGACAGGAAGAAGTTTCGGCGTGGAAGTGTAGAATCATCCTCTAATGCCGCCGATTCCGCGTCCGCCACCTCCGATGCCACGTCCACCACCTCCGATGCCGCGTCCACCACCTCCGATGCCGCGTCCACCACCTCCAATGCCGCGTCCACCACCTCCAATGCCGCGGCCACCACCTCCGATGCCGCGCCCGCCGCCACCGATCCCACGTCCTCCGCCAAATCCACCGCGGTTACCGCCGAACCCTCCTCCGAACTGCGCCGTGGCGATGGTGAAAATGAGGGCCAGGACGAGGAGCCCGACAAGGAGGGTCTTTGAGCTCATCATATAATATCTGTAATATTTTGGAATAGCAGTGAATAAAAACGTCTGAAAAACAAGACGTGTGAGCCTTGTAAATAAATACATATAACAAATATACGAAGTGTCAAGCGATTATAATGTTAGCAGTTGATAATTATTTTACTGGAGGATAGCTACTAATCAAAAATAGACTGAGTTGAAAGGCAACACGTAAAGCACCACGAAAAGGAAGCACATGTGCCCTGTTTTCTCGGTGTATTGGTCTAAAAAATATCCAGCTATCTTGTCCCCGAAGACATTTAGTTCTTCTGACTCAACAAAACACCTACGTTTTCTTTTTTTACCTCATCTGACTTGCTCATGATGCAGTTTACCAGCTGTTAACCGTTTTAAGTTAGCTTGCGAAATAGAGCCGTCACAGTGTGACTGCGAAGCTCGTGTGTTTACTTATAGTAGACACGAGATTCGCACCAGTTGCTGTGGTCACATTAATCACGAAGACAAAATGCCAGAAGGCTGTGGGCTCAAATATTTGTGCACAGTATCGCAAAAGCGTGCGCAGGGTTCCCCATCAGCTGCAATGCAGAAGGTTGGTTGCAACGATCCCCCCCCCCCCCTTTGCCTGCAAAGTGAATGTGTCGGGCAGATTTTGCTGTCTCTCCAGAGAGGGGTGGGGGGTAGAGCAGCGGTTGCACTATGACCGTCATTTTCTACTGCGCAAGGCTATTCATTGAAAACCCCAAGAAGCCGGAGTTTCTGAAACTCTCTCAAACGGCCTCACTTATAAACATTTGGGCACGTATAACCCTTGAAATATTTTCACTAGTTTGTGAAAGCATTATACTGTACCGTATCCTTTTATGAAGTCGTGAGCATCTAATATCATAGAGTGAAACACATTTTCTCTCGAGTACACTCTCCTTTGCTTCTAAAGGCGACCCAACAGAATGAACAGCCACTCTCATCCGTATTCGTTAATTGCCTGCGTGAGTTCCAAAGACAAATCTGAGGAGGACCGCACGTTTCATTTTTGCCTTCACAGTGTATTCAACCACAATCTCTTCCTTCCCGCTTATTTCTTACAACACGTACAATGGCAGACCTTTGCGGTCAGGGTTTTGCACTTTTCAACAACACGCTGTTAACTTCTTTGCGCAGCGACAAACACAGACGGTGAAGTGACATCAATTTATATATATTACGCACAGTATAGTCATGAGAGACAAGGCAGAGTGTGCGCTGCCCATTCTGCACCACCTACTGAGCCAACCAGTTACAGTGTGACTGGGTGACAAGATAGGGCAGGGGACGATTCACATAAGATGTCTCAAGTATCGTCCAAGCAACAGCTTATTTCCCCGGCAAGTCTTCTGAAGCAACAGCTGGCGTCGCGAATTTTGCCTCAAAGACGAGAAAAACCAGCAGGAATTAACGCACTGGTTCTTCGTATCTTCAGAAGTTGATTAAGGGCCCTTTAAATCCATCACTTATGAAAGTGGTTTCTCAGGCCTTACTACGTTTTTTTTTTCCAGCACAGTAGTCTCAGCTCTCATACTGGTGGCTTTTTTCAGCATCACATATTGGAGCCCCTTTAAAATTGTTAAAAAACTTCGGGGATGTAGCGAAAAATTGCGACCATAAACTTTTCCGACGTAACCCCAGATTATTGTTATCGTTAGACGAATTTACGCTGTATACGAACTGATATTCGCTGAACAGTTATCTCTCCAACATGAAGCAATGAATAGCTTTGCTGAGAATGGTGTATTTTCAACAACCTTCTCGATCAGTTCTTTTACGTGCGTTCGCAAAAATTCTTCAATTTGTTCTTCTTTACTCAATGAACTAGCACGAAATGGCCTTCAGCGTTTGCATGAAAACAGGGTATTTGCACCTAATAGTAAGTGTACATACCATATCCCGCAAGTGCTGCCGAAAAATGGTAGGTTCTTGCCACTCCCTGTAGAACCAACCACCTGTCTCCTGTCCGTAGTGTGCTAATGGCAACGTATGCATTGCCTCAGTAAATGCAGGAAAGCGTGCACATGATTGAAACGTCTTAGAGACCGTTAAAAGTTATGCCTGATTTTCACTTCGAATGTATGTAGAAAATAGGCTTCACGAGGTCACCACACTTGTCCACTGCTATTAGGGAATTAGTTCCGAATTATTAAAATGTTACCTGAACTTGTGCAAATAATGGAGCCATGCTTACCTGCAAGACTGTTTGTCCGATAAACGATTCTGTACCTGGAGAGCTCGGCGGGTTTATATACAACTGGACAGATAGTGACGTAACCGGAGAGCGTGGCGTGTAAACACCCGCCACTATACTCATTTCGCAGGCTTTCTCGGCCTCTTCAATACGCAACCAGTGTTTCCAACCAAGATTCTACGCAGTACTTACGTGCGCAGCACACTGAACGTGTGCTTCACAGCCAGCAAAACACGTTACACCCTCTCACAAACTATTGGCAAGAGCCCGCTTACCTTCAAGCTCTTTTTATTTTGTATAATTAAAATGCCGTTCTCTTCGGCCAGAAAGCGAAAACCGATTTACTAGAGAGTGTCCAAGCAGCCCACCTAGATCTCATACAGCAAAGATTCATTCATGAATACAATTCAGAATAACGGTACAACCCAAGTGATTAAAATGCGAATGATCTTCACGTGCTATTTAATGTAATAAAAATGAAATTAACTTTACAGTAAACAACAAAGCATAAGAAAATATAGTATGAGTCGTAAAGAAACGAAATACCATCGTATTCCATTGGATACCCGGCCACATTGAAATAAAGGGAACTGAAGATGCTCATAGCCTCGCGAAGAAAGCAGTGAAGGAAGGACGGGATTGCGCAATCCCTATGTCTGGGGCGGATATTCGACATTTTATACCGCAAGGAGCTACCATTGTTCGATGGAGAAGTGGTTTGAGAGCCCTAAATCAAAGGAAACGGTACTTTATGAATTTGATCCACACAGAAAATTTTCCATAGCGACTGACCTCCCACGACACCTAGAGACATTGATCCACAGACTTAGATTGGAAGTAGCATACACAAACAGCTTCCTGCACAAGATACATCGATCCAACTCACCGGAATGCCATTGTGGTCCTGCAGAAGAAACTGTTCGCCATATTCTTTTGGAGTGCGTTAAATACGCGAATGAAAGAGAAAAAGTAAAGAACAAATTAGCAAGTTTGCCCAGACAGCCCCTCACAATAAAAAAACTACTCGGACCATGGCCAGAGATGCATCTCAAGAAAATGGCAATAATCTTCCTGACAGACTTTTTAGTGTAGACCGTACTGGGCAAGCGCCTATGACAGACAGCCAGAGATGGGCATTATATAAAATGTGGTCATGTATATACTGACATTGGATTAGTAAGGTGTGCGTGTAAGTAGTATATGACTGTGTGAACTGCGCGAAGAAAACTGTGTATTGGCATGACATTTGAACTGGTTTCAGTGTGCTATTAGGTTTTTTCCTTATTGTCAATTTTTGCGTACCGTTTTGTAATATTATCTTATTTTTCGCTGCAGAACTTTGTGATATGGAGTAGCCCAGGCAATAGGCACCTCAACCTCTCCACAGCAAAACAGTTAAAACAGAACAGAACAGAAATACCATTAAGAAATTCCAGATGGAGCCTGTAGCCAAGATCACTGCAGTCCTGCAATAGAATCCCACCTGCTCGCTCTTTCTTTTTTACCACTTCCTCTGATAACCAATACAGTTTTTGTATCCCCACCACCACTACTACCGGACGAATGTTGCGTAAGCTGCATTTCGCTGCAGTGAAGGTGATGAGCTGCAGTGTGGGTGACTGTAACTTTGTGCTCGGTATCACATGGTATAACTATATTATAGGCCGGAGGTGGGGCACATACCCGGTGTGCCACTCCCTGGCTACGTTATTCGTTGGGGCGTAGGCATGTTCAATAAAATAGCATGCGCATCACGTAACCTTTATCGTTCCTATTTGAGATGACGAGCCCGAAAACCCCAAAGTTTATTTTTACTAAATATATATAGAAAGCTATAAGTGCGTTTAGTTTCATAATATTACGCGTAAATATTGAGGTATTCCTCCAAGGCAGGAAAGAATAGCTAAGATGTTGTATTGGAATGTTCCACTTACCTAGAGGATGAAGAAGAGAAGGACCATTTGTCTCCTGTTTTCGCCATTTTGGATGCTGTAGTCCCGATCACTTTGTTCGTACAAATATTGTAAATACACTTGTATTTGTCATCTCCACGTGGCACCTTCAGTGGAGGTTTAGGGCAGCAGATGGAGTTGCGGCCTCGATCTCTCGCCGCACAAGATGCAGGAAGTTTTCCGTAATGGGAAAGGGCTGGATCTGGACGTCTTCGTACGGCGACGTGGCGGCAGTGTTAGGGAGCCGAGCGAATTTGCTGCGTCACTTGACGGCTCTTTGCTTTTGAAGCATCAGCACTCGCTAATGATGTCGTCAATGGTAGAGCAGTCCTTGTACACAAGCAAATCAAAGGCATCATCGGCGAAGCCTCGTAGAATATGGCTGAGTTTGTCAGCTTCGGACATTTGGCCCTCGACTTTCCGACACAAGGCTAACACGTCTTGTACGCACACCATGTAAGACTTGCATGCCACTAAAGTTATTTCTGGGCGGCTATTTGACGTGGAATAGGCTTTCCGAAGACATGTTTTATTTTCTGCTTACCAACATATCAACTACTAGGCTCCTCCTCGTGCCTTTCTAACCACACACTGGCCGTACATCTAAGATATTAGCTCGCTTTTGCGAGCATCATAGTGCAATCACACCGATTGCTCTTGATGACGCATTCGTACATTCTAACCACAGTATCGTTTAATAAACGTTACAATATCTAGTAACTTAAAATGCATAAGTAATATGGCTGTTGCAACAATCTTATCATTGTGTTTTTTAATTTCTGCCTCACATAGGGGTTACATTGATAGTTGCATGCCATTTTACTAGCTAAAACACCGTGATAGCCAGTGTAACCTTGAAATTGTAACTTATGGTTCATCCTTCAGGGGACCTACACTATGAAGTGGAAGTTTACAGGCCAATGTGTTAAATTACGATCTGTATAGTTCAAGGCTGGCTTTCACAATAAAACAGTGATAATGTGTAAACAGAACTATTATTGACAACACAAAAGTTAATCACATGCTTTTACACCGCACGATACTGAGGCAAGTGACGGGGGGGGGGGGGGGGGGGTATTCATTAAAACAGCAGTTCAATAAAGTGAGCCCGCTCCCGAAACACATAATTGATAAAGTGGCATAAAATATGAGAACAGGAATGGGCAGCAGGGGCGTAGCCAGAAACTGTTCGGGGGAAGGGGCATCTCCTCACTTTCGGGGAGGGCACCCCTTTAAAATGGTCATTTTTCGTGCTGTACACCACGACGAAAAAAATATTTCGGTAGGTGGGGAGAGGGCGACACAGCCCGGTTTGTCACCCCCTGGCTACGCCACTAATGTGTATAATTCCAAGAATGAAATACCGTCTTATGATGCCTAAATACTTGTGAGAGAGAACTTTCTAAGTTGCCTTCAATTTATGTTGCCTTGATACCGCAGGCCTGATTGATGGCGACACGATAAAATACTGTGAGCACGTACCAACGGACAAAAACAAACTAACGAATGGTCGAAGTGGCACGAAAAAGTTTTGTTCCAACACTCTTATTCAATTCTACTCTAAAAGCTTCTTCAGGCATTACATAGTGAGGTTTTAGGTATACAATAAATTTGCAAAACAGAACATTGTCATCACAAAACTAAAATAGTAAACAAAGTCAAATACAGGTCCATAGACAAACATGCAAAAGGAGAAGAAGATTGGTGACATGAATCAAAACTCAATATGAGGGTCATTGCTGTAGTGCGAATAACTTTAAAACTATAAGAAAGTTGCTATGAAAAGGACGTCAATTTACAATGAAAGAAGGGTAAAAATAAATACATGCATGCACATACACAAACACACACACATAAATAGGTAGGCCATATGTCCAAAAAATATCTGGTCTACGAAAAATTCACAGCACATCCACATAGTGAATGAAGCGTCGATCAGTCCGTCCGTGCTTCCGTGCATCCATTCGTTGTTGCTTCAGTTCGTCCATGCATCTGTCCGTTCATTTGTCTGTCTGTCTGTCTGTCTGTCTGTCTGTCTGTCTGTCTGTCTGTCTGTCTGTCTGTCTGTCTGTCTGTCTGTCTGTCTGTCTGTCTGTCTGTGCATTCATCCGTCTGTCGTATGTCTGTCTGTCGGTACGTCTGGCAGTCGCACCATCAGCCCATCTAGTGAAAACACCAAGTACCGCCATCTCGTATCTCTTGATGCGATAGCAATTTTATGACACTATCAGCTGAAATTTTCTACCTGCGTCGCCGTTGATATCGGCGTCACTGTCACTCACCTTATATGTATACGTATTTATATATGCCATGTACGTCCTGGTCACGCCATGCCATGTACGTTCTTCAGCCATGTACGTCCTGGTCCTCTTCGTGCTATGCACGAAGAGGACCCGGACGTACATGGCTGAAGGGGCCGTTTATTTAGTCACGAAGGTAAGCGCCGGAGCGGCCAACAGGTTGATGATAGCAACGTCGTCATCTTCCCTCTTGCACCAGCTCAGGGCGACCAACAGGTTCACCTATCTTCATTTCCTTCCTAGGTGTGCGAAACATTCCTTCCCTCACAGACGAAGCCCGCCGGGCGAGGTAATCGTCACCTTGGTGTGTACAATTGGTGTGTCGCCTTGGTGTGTACAATTCTGTCGAGTGACATGAACTGCTTGAGTTTTAGCGGCACTTCTACCATATCTCGTAAGCGAGCTATTTTGTACGTGAATTCCGGGAATTTGCTCACAACGGTCCATCATATGTAGCCAAGAACTTTTGGCATAACGCGCGTCTTCGTTCCGGAGACCAGAGCCACACTAAGTCGCCTGGATGGTAAGTTACACGCCGACATGGCGGACGTCGTAGCGTCCTTTCGATTTCTTTTGTGATGCCTGATTGCGTAAACGAGCAGTACGAGGCGCCTCTTCTGCAAGGCAGAGGATCTCGGCGACAGAGGGGTTCTCGTGCGTCGGCAATTGCAAAACTGTGTCGATTGCGTGCCGCGGTGGTCATGCGTACATCAAGAAGAGGGGACTGTAGCCTGTTGTCTTGTGCTTAGCCATGTTGAACGCGTACGTTATAAATGGTAGCACGTCATCCCAGTTGTTTTTGTCGAACGCCACATACATAGAGAGTAGGTTCTGCTGGCGTATTCCATGAGCCCATTTGTTTGCGAATGGTATAGCGACGAGTGACGAAGGTGGTACTCACTAAATCGAAGCAGCTCTTCTACTATATCAGTCGTGAATTGTCGTCCATGATCACTGATGATCGCGATAGGTGCGACACGTCGGAGGATAACCCGCTGCAGCAGGAATACGGAGACGTCGCACGCAGTTGTGGTTGGTATGGCCGCCGTCTCGCACTAACGTATGAGATAATCGACGCATGCAATTATCCAGCGATTGCCCTTAGCCGACTTTAGAAAAAGGCCCACGAGGTCAATGCCTACTAGTAGGAAAGGTGTGTTTGGCGGTGGCATGGGCTGTAGAAGACCAGCCAGATCAGTACATGGGCGTTTGTGGCGCTGACACTGTGTGCAGCTGGCCGTATGCACCTCGACGAACTGTTGCATTCCAGGCCAATAAAAGCGTTCCTTTGCACGGTAAGGCGTCCGTGCAAAACGCAAATTTTCGGGACGTAGGATCATCGTCAATAGCGCTTAAAATCTCTGGCCGAATGCTTTCCGGCTCCACCTGGACGAAACGTGTGCCAGGGCTGGAAAAGTTTTCGTTTCCGCTTCGTACGCAGAAGCATGCAGAAATGGCATGCAGAAATGGCATGCTGTAAAAGCTGTGCAGAGCGATGTTGGTCTGGTGTCCTTTCGCTGTTCGTCTTTGAAAGTACTGAGGTAAGGAAGATTTGGTGACACAGAGGCTACGAGGTGGTTGAGGTCATCGGCGTCACACTCTGTTGGGCTCAGTGGCATGCGCGAAAGGCAATCTGCGATGGCGTGTCATCGACCGCTTTTATAAGAGACTGTGAAGCTATACTCTTGAAAACGAAGTGCCCAGCGCGCTAGACGGCCGCAAGGGTCCCCAAAGTTGACGAGCCAACAAAATGAGTGATGGTCGGTGACACCCATTACCGAAACCGCTAAATCGCGAGTACTACCGCGAGGCATTCTTGTTCTGCAACAGTGTAATTCTGCTCAGGCGTACTGAAGAAGCAACTTGTGTATGCGATGACATGCTCGTGGTTACCGCAGCGTTCAACTTGCACGGCTTCAATTTCTATACCACTGGAATCCGTGTGCAGTTCTCTTGCAGCGTATGGGTTGAAGTATTGAAGAACAGATCTGGACGTTAGGAGGAGCTTCAGTTTATTGAAAAGAGGAGTCGCACTCTGGAGTACACTCGAAGTGAATATTTTTCCGCAGCAGACATGTCAGCGGATACATTACATCGGCGAGTTCAGTTATAAAGCGGCGAAAATATGAGCAAATCCCAAGAAAACTACGAAGATCCTCAACAGAGCGCGGCGCACTATACGTTTCAACGGCGGCTGTCTTCTGGGGATCCGGATGGATGCCATCCTCATCGACGAGGTGTCTGAGAACAAGGGTTTGTCGGTTTTCGAGGTGGCATTTCTTTGAGTTAAGAACAAGGCTAGCGTTTTTACTGCAAGCCAGAACAATATCCAGACGTGAATTTTGTTTGCTGAAGGTGCGGACAAAGATGACGGCGTCGTCAAGATAGCACATGTAAATGCTCCCTTTCAAGCCACGAAGAACAGTATTCATAAATTGCTCAATAATCGCCGACACGTTGCACAGTCCAAATAGCATCACGTTGAATTGAATTCAAAAAGGCCTTGAGCAGTTACAAAGGCTATTTTCTTTATCTTCGAGACGCTTGAGAATTTGTCAGTAGCTCGATCTTAGGTCTACACAGGAAAGGTAAGAGGCCGAATGTAGACAGTCGATGGCATCATCAATACGTGGAAGTGGGTACACGTCGTGTTTAGTTAAGCATTCATTCGGTGATAGTCAACGCAAAATCTCCAGGATCTGTCTTTTTTTTTTCACAAGAATCACTGGAGCTGCCCATGGACTCACCGACTTTTGAATGACTGCGTTTTGCATCATTTCGTTCACCTGCTCGTAAATAATCCGGCGCTCGGATGGTGAACTGTGGTATGGCTTTTGTCTAATCGGATTGGCCAAACCCGTGTTGATGGTGTGACACGTCCGAGAAGCAGGGGTTAAGGGTGTTCTGTCTTTCTGCGCAAAGTCGAAGGCAGAAACGTGCTTCGAAAGAATATTCACCAATGTTCGGCGTTCACCGGTGCTTAGCGACTCATTCACTATCGACACAAGAGCCGTTGCCGAACTGTGACTATGATGCTCTTCCGGCACAGCTCTAAGCTTGGTCACCAATAGGGCCTCATGTTCCCCACTGACGACGGCTAACTTTAGACCCTCTGGTAGCATCGCGGGGACCGTAGGAGGCAGCAGAGCAGTCACAGCCTCGCCTGGCGCATATACTGAATGTTGGTCATATACGAAATGGTGATCGACTGCTAAATGTGTCTGCTCTCCATAGCGAATGGTTCTTCGCGAACAATCTGCCGGATCATCAAAGTCAGGTCTGGGCAAGTGCTCGTGTTGATGCTGGCAACTGTTGTAACCTTTGTGAGCCGGCCAAACTTTGGAGCAATCCTGTGCATTTTGAGCGTGCGCGCGCTCGCGTGTGTGTGTGTGTGAGGGGGGGGGGGGTGAGTGAGTGAGTGTTTGTGCACCTGCATTGGGGTGTTTGTGCGTGTGTTTATGTGAGTACGTGAGTGAAAGAAATGAGTGAGTGGATGAGTGGGTGTGTATATGTGTGTGTGCGTATGTGTGCCCGCATGTTTGTATGTGTGCGTTTGTTTGAGCGAGTGAGTTTGCGTGTGTGTGCTTATGTGTTGGGGTGTGTGTGCGCACGTGCATGTGTGTGCTTGTATGCGGGCGTCGACGAGGTTGTGGTATGTTTCCGTGCATTTTTTTATTTGCTTCTGTCGGCTCAGTACCTCGGGTTTTCTACTTCCACTACGTATCAACCAGACCAGAAAGGCCTCTCTCAGAATATAAGCTTTTGTTTGTTGATACGAACTTCAAACCCTACCACTAATATGTGCTGTAGTATTTTCGTCTATCAGTTTCACTCATTCAGATCATGGTGTATTACATTCAAAATCGGGAATGCCTTACTTCTCACTGATGCTTATGCTACAGCATGACGTTGATAGTGTCAGAAAAATTATGTCATGCTTTCGAACAACACATTGTTATTGACGGTATACAGGCTCTGCAGCGTTAGATTACGTAGACCTGCGTCGCTATTAAAATCGGGCAGCTGCAAATGATATGTTTCAAAAAGTGACGTGCGGTGGTTTCACTATCTTTCAGATAGCTTAGTAAAAAGTAGGAGTCCGAAGGGGAACGGTGGTGTTGGTATGTCTTTTGAATTTTTTTTAGTTCTTTAATGATGTGAAACTCTTCTCTCGCAGTAAGAAGACATTTTTTCTGCTATTCTTCCTCTGCTCTAGGAAAAAAGCAACATGTCATTGTGGTTAGAAGTTGAACCTGCATGCGTGTTGTGTCACTGTCAAAGCCGGAATGTTCGATGCTACGGTCTTATGTAAAGGTATGTTGTTTTTTTCGCAACATTTATTGTTTTCTGTTAAAACAGTTTACAGCATGCATCCCGGAAAAGGTGTGCTAAGAAAATTTGCTATAAGACAGCTTGTAAGCTTCCAGACGTTAATATGGTTTACGTTCAGTGCAGCCGAGAAAATGTACTGCCAAGCGAATTATACCCCTTAAAGAACACAGTTAGGTAAGAACATAATCAAGCCCTCCACATTGTCACTCCAAAATTTTCTGCCACCGTGGTGCTTAAAGCAGTGGTTAGGGTGCTCGACTGTTGACCCGGAGGTCGCGGGTTCGATATCAATTGTGTTTCTATGAAGGGAAAATGGTATAGAGGCTTGTGTACTCTTCTTGCGGCCGTGACTGCAATGTCAGTGCACTTTAAAAACACCACACGGTCGAAATTTCCAGAGCACTTCAATGAGGCGTCTCTCATAATGATATCGTGGATTTGGGATGGTCAGTCTTACATTTTATTATCATTTAATCAAGAACTGCCAACATCTAATTGAATTGGTAGTTCGAATTTGAAAAGATACTGGAAGCATTGGGTCAGCCTTTTTGCAAGGGGAATGCTTCATCCAGACGAGACGAAAACTTACAGCTTGCCAACCTACATGAGATTGACTCTTCATTCTAGGTGAGGTTGAACTGTGTCACTTGCAAGCGCTTATTATAAGCACTCATTGCTGCCCATTCGTTCGCAATTTTATAGCGAAACTATACTCCAATCAGCAAGACATTCCACAAATGGGCATCACCCTTCCAACCATGCTGGTAAGGTGGTATCATAAAATACGCTTTCAGTAAAGGCCTGATGAAGAGACCATTGTAACAAAACAATATTTGACTGCCCCCCGAAACAGCTCGTTCTTATGTTCACTAGCATCCTGATTCATACATTTGCAATAAGTCGCACATTTTACTCACGGATAACGCCACCGACGCCAGTACCGACACTGACATCAATACCATATTTGGTGTGAAAATATCGTGCTGAAATGTGTAAACCTACTCATTTGTGTATAAGAAAGGCTACGCAGACCACTGCTATACACGCTAGAAAGGCGTTCTAAGAATTAGCCTTTATGGGTAGCGTTTTGACAGATACCCAGCGTCCCTGAAAGCCCCTTCATCTTGGAAGGTAGATGGTGAGGGCTGTTTTTCATGCCCTTGCCCGCAGGCAGCGGGAACGAAAGCTTGCTGCCCTTTTTAGTCGTTGATAAAAAATAGACGAGCTTCATTTGGGTTGACATCTTCAAGGAGCATAAACACATGTTTGGTGATCCCTTTAGTATATCCAATAATAGCACATCTTTGAAAACTCCGCTTTCAAATATTTGCTTGGCGTAAATAGGTTCCAACTTGATCAAGAGCAAAGGATCTTCAGCCCAGCCTAGAAGTTGACGTATGGTATATATCTTGTTTTTCCACAATCTTATTGCTAGCAATCTGGTCCGTTTTCAGGCTATAGTATACGCCGAGCATGAGACGGAAACTCAACATATATAACACATCTCATGGAAAGGTACCTCAGACACGAGAAAAATACCGGATATATATCAGTATCCTACTGCGGTTTTCTGTATAATAAGTGTGGACCATACCGTGTAGTTACATTCGTCCCTGACACGCATGCCTTTCACTGTAAGCAAATCATTTAAAGATGGACGATACGTGTATGTTATATCCAAATGAGCACGTTGTCAGTGAATATGTTTGTTGTGCTCCCCGCAGCCTCCTTGTATAATTTAGGCATCAGGATGCCGTTTCTACGCAGCAGTGGTCGGTCGGTCGGTCAGTCGGTCGGTCGGTCGGTCGGTCGGTCGGTCGGTCGGTCGGTCGGTCGGTCGGTCGGTCGGTCGGTCGGTCGGTCGGTCGGTCGGTCGGTCGGTCGCTTTAGTGACTAGTTAAACGTACTTATATACGGGATGTTTCAGCTATCTCCAGCCAGCGTTTTAAAATACGCCAATGTAACCTACGACGATCCCACCAAATGCATGTTTATACTGTTAAACGAAGTGAGTACCAGGATTTCTTGCTTTATTTCTTGCTAATTTGCTAATAAGGCACTTAAGTTAGCTAACTTTTTACGTGGATAAGGGGCTTTGTCAAACTGTTTTATACAGTCTTTTTTCCTCTGTCCTAGCCACACTGTATAATTGTACATGGTAAAATAAACTAAACTCAAACTCAAACTTTTGAAGCAATAAAGCTGGGTGATAATTTTGAACGAGGAAGTTGTACGTCAGCTTGCAAAACATCTGATGAGAGAGTTTGAAGAAAAATGTAAGAGTGCTTTGTGCTTACTTTGACAAAAAAAAAGACGAATGAAACTTGAACTGGCTAATTATGGCTTGGTGCAGCATAAGTTTAACATAAAGAAAAGAAAAAGTCATCTTTTTACTATGATTATTATGAATACGAATTACTTTCGAGCATATTCAATTTTAGTCAAGATAATGCCCATTCTCTCTGGTCTTAACTTGAGAACAACACTTAATGTGCTTTTTTCGTTTAATGAACACCATTCGTCTCCTAAATATTCATTATTGAAAATGTATAACTAAGGTAATCAGATCTTGGCTGATCCCCCTGAGTGGATATGAGCCACATGTAAGGTGTCATCATCAATTTTTGTGAAAAAAACTCTTTAACGCTGTCGTGTTGCCCGCTGTGGTGGTCTAGTAGTCGTCTCGCCCGACGGCTCACCCAAAATTTGTAGTATTCAATTCCAGCTGCGGTGGATGACTTTTCAATAAATGCGAGAATATTTGAGGCTCGTGTTCTTAGATTTGGGAGCACGTAATAAACCATTGATGGTCAAAATTTTCGGAGCTTTCCACTGCAGCATTTTTAATTAATATATTGCGGGTCGGGGCGTTAAGCTCCAGATTTTATTTCATTACTAACACTGTGGCGCTGAATAACGCGTTAATCATGTTCTTTTTTGTTGTTGTTGTTACTATTGTCTTGATGAACGCGCTGGAAGCTACAAATTGAGATGTAACACTAGAAAAAAACCTGCGTCAGCGGGTCTCATGAACATGATCATCCTTTCTGCTGTAAATCCTGCACGCCCTACTGTTGCAATAAGGTCATTTTCGCCCAGTTATAGCGTGGCGACGGCACGCCTAGAGGTGCCTGACACCCCTTGGGTGCGGAGCACATCTCATCGCATCCCAGCGCCACTTTAGATCATTAATGCCAGCACTTAGTCCGCAGCAGCAGCGTACTGCTTGACGCCATGCAGCCAGCGCCCCGCCCCCAAGAAGTAAGGACGAGGCCTCTGCATAAAAAAAGGGCGCTTGAGAACGGTCCGACTGCGCATTGATTGATTGATATGTGGGGTTTAACGTCCCAAACCCACTATATGATTATGAGAGACGCCGTAGTGGAGGGCTCCGGAAATTTATACCACCTAGGGTTCTTTAACGTGCACCCAAATCTGAGCACACGGACCTACAACATTTCCGCCTCCATCGGAAATGCAGCCGCCGTAGCCGGGGGTCCGACTGCGCACTCTGAACTTTTTGCGTGCCCGTCTACGAAATCTTTCTTCCCTTCCCAGAGCAGGGTTTGCTGTCATTCGAAACTTTTTGTGTGTGTGTGTGTGTGTGTGTGCGGGCGGCCTTGGATATCGTGATGGTGTTGTGTGCAGTCGTGCCATGGCGTTACTCAGACAGCACCAAACAGCCTAAGTGGTCTGTGACATATTGAGCATGCGCTCGCACACATGAGGAGTCTTCTCTCCCTCTTGTTCTTCGAGCGCCTAGGTGATGATGTAGTAAAATGAGTTGTGGACGGGTTCGTGCATGTCTAAACGTAAAAGTAGAGCGCTAAAAAACGACGAGGCACAGGAAAACAAGTGGACATGATAGAACGTTCTATCCCCTCTACTTGTTCCCATGTGCGTCGTCAGTTTTTCGCGCTCGACATTTACGTTTAGGTGATGATATTAAGTGCAGTACTCTACTGGGGCCGGGGCTCTTGTACGCAGTCGTACGCTATCGTCACTTGGCGCAACACAGGCAAAAACAGAGTAACACAACGGAAAAGGAGGAAGCAATCGAGAATTAGAAGGAAAGAGCAAGAAAAATAGGAGCAACGATCTAATAAATGCGTTCTCCTATAGTCTCTCTGCTTTGCAAAGTTGAGACAAAGAAAGGTGAAAAAAAAACTCGAGGAAAGTAGAGGAGCAAAAAACCAGAAAACCAAAGAGGAAGAAATTAGGCCGTCGTCCCAGCTATGTGATCCTTCAGGCACGGCACAGCTAGGGCTAAGCTGCCTCATTTTTTTTTCACTATGACTGATATTGAGTGGCAGCTGAGAACGCTTTCAAAACTCACTGAAAAAATTGGCAGATCTGACGTACAGCGGGAATCGATGATATGCGAAGCACGAATAAAAAATGTTAATATTCCACTTTCAAATCAGCACAACGTTACGAGGTGGAGGTAAATGATGCCATACATGACTTCCGTGCCATGATTATCATGTTTGGATGTTTCGTTTACCTTTGTCTTCTATTCACGTCACGTGAAACCAAATTTAGTATATGCGAAGCTAGCGAAACGGCTGCGAGCACGCTATTAACGTGGTATGTGGTCATGTTCTTACATGACACGCGTGCCAGAATTATCTATTTAGCCCCAATCATATATTTGGTCATCCATGGACGTCACGTAACACAAAATTTGGTGTGAGTGGTGCTAGCAAAACGGCCGTAAGCGCATCATGAAGGGCCAAAAGAAATGGCAGCATATCCACGGACTGAATGATGGGGAGTGGGGCGAAGCATTCGTCCGTCCATTCGTTCTTACTTCCGTCCGTTCCTGCGTACGTCTGTGTAACCGTCCATGCGTCCAACCACCCGTCCGTGCGTGCGTCTGTTCGTGCGTCCATCCCTGCGTTCGTCCATGCATCCGCACCTGCGTCCGTTCATGCGTCCATCCATGCATCTTTCTGTGTGTCCGTTCGTCCATCTATTCAGCCCTCCAAGTACCACCATCTCGCATCTTTTCATCGTATATTCTCCATAAAGAAGCACCACCATCCAGCGGACATTTCAAGGACTAAACGGGTGGTGGCATATGCACACTTTCTTACGGCTTGCGCTTCGGGTTTACTTCCCACCTTTAACCACCTCGAGTTCATGGTATATACTAGCTCACTGTATTCATGGCTATGTGGCCCAACGCTCGCTAAACCTTTCAAAAACCCAGGATGTTACACCCAGCGAGTATAATGTAGCAACCCTTTCTTGTCAGATGGTGCTCAATGTACATGCCAATAGCTGCTAATGGGGATCGCAGCGTGCGCGTTACCTAAAGGCCGAATGCTCCTGTCTCTCATTCTTTCTAGCAGCCATTAACATGTGCATTGAGCACTATCTTTTATTCTTCAACAACGCACAGAAGAAATCTCTCACCGGAACCACCTTGGAGGTCAAAATCGTAAGGACCGCTATTTCGGGTATGTGCCACTGTTGCCACCTAATTTGGCATAAGTGAAGCTAGTGAAATGGCCGCGAGCGCATCATGAGTGTGGCATGTAGTGATGTTGTTACATGACACGCATGTCTTGATTATGAAGTTTGAATGGGTCATTTATCTTATGTCGTTTGTTCGCGTCGCATAATGCCGAGTTTGTTACATGTGAAGGTAGCGAAATGGCCACGAGCGCATCAAGAGCATAGCATCTAGTCATGTTGTTACATGAGACGCATCTCATGTTTATCATGTTTCCACTACTATCATACCTACGCCATCCATTCGCGTCCCTTAATACCAAATTTGTTACACCTGAAGCTAGCAAAACGGCCACCAGTGCATCATGAGCGTGGCATGTAGTCATGTTGTTACATGACACGCATCTCATAATTATCATGTTTGCACCACTCACATACCTTCGTCATCCATTCACGTACCGTAAAACCGAATTTGGTATATGTGACGCTAGCGAAACGGCCGCGAGTGCATCATGAGCGTTCAATGTAGTCATGTTGTTAGATGACAAGCATGTCATGCTTTTCATGTTAGGGTCTGTCGCTTGTGTCCACCATGCAATCATGCCATACCATACCAGTTTTGCAACTGCCGTGTGAACGAAACCACCACAACAGCTGCAGGACCATCATGTGTAAATCATGACATTGATGACATACATGTCATGATTTTCATGTTATGACTAGTCAAATATGTTCTTCATACAGTCGTGTTATGCCATACCAAGTGTGGCATCGATACCATTATCGAAACAGCCAGGAGAGCTAGAAGTCGTAGGCGGCTAGATAGATAGATAGATAGATAGATAGATAGATAGATAGATAGATAGATAGATAGATAGATAGATAGATAGATAGATAGATAGATAGATAGATAGATAGATAGATAGATAGATAGATAGATAGATAGATAGATATAGATAGATAGATAGATAGATAGATAGATAGATAGATAGATAGATAGATAGATAGATAGATAGATAGATAGATAGAAAGATAGATAGATAGATAGTTAGATAGATAGATAGATAGATAGATAGATAGATAGATAGATAGATAGATAGATAGATAGATAGATAGATAGATAGATAGATAGATAGATAGATAGATAGATAGATAGATAGATAGATAGATAGATAGATAGATAGATAGATAGATAGATAGATAGATAGATAGATAGATAGATAGATAGATAGATAGATAGATAGATACGCTCAAAGTCGCTGAAGCTCGCTAAAAAATTCTTCGCATTTAAAAGGTGTATATGCCACCACATTCAGGAGTTCTATTTTAGAACTCCTGTTTATTGCTATCTGCCGTGGCATTCAGGCTTAACTATACTGCGTATGTGGGGCGTCAAAGATTGGCAACCACACTTCGCTGAAAGGCTTGCCCTGCGGATTGTGTGAAAACTCAGTGGTTATGGGTCCAAAATAAGATATATATTTTCTCGTTTATTTCCATCGTTCAGTGAATACCAAACATGTACAAGGACTCTATGGCCTGTTTGCCGACGGCTAGTCGTCAGGCTGTTAAGAAATGTCTACAAAGCAGTTGCATGTCAAAAACACAAATTTTCAAAGCTTGTACATGATTGATTGATTTGTGGGGTTTAACGTCTCAAAACCACTATTTGATTATGAGAGACGCCGTAGTGGAGGGCTCCGGAAATTTTGACCACCTGGGGTTCTTTAACGTGCACCCAAATCTGAGCACACGGGCCTACAACATTTCCGCCTCCATCGGAAATGCAGCCGCCACAGCCGGGATTTGAACCCGCGACGTGCGGGTCAGCAGCCGAGTACCTTAGCTACTAGACCACCGTGGCGGGGCAAAAAGCTTGTACATGAGTTAAGAAAGACATAAAACGACAATGTGAGGGAATGGCACAGTGAATTATCGCTAAGCAATCATTCTTTCAGAGCATCGGCATTTAAAGAAATGGTACAAATACATTATGAAACGTTATTATGTAAAAGCACATGGGAGAAACATTTCAAATTGGTTGAGCATTTCTAACAGGTTCAAACTCATTTTATTTTTTTTTTCTGGTACACTTGCGATGTGTAGTGATAGTAGTGTGTTGTGGCGTTTTTTATGAAGTGTCACAGCACATGCCACCACTTGACAATAACCATACAATGGATTCTTTTTTCGCGTGTGCGCGCGTGTCTCTGCGAATTTCTAACTTCCTTTACTTTTCACCAGTCGCCCTTCAGTTACCATTAGGCGCTCCCATGGTACAGTTGTCAACAGTGTCGACTTTGCTTAACCTCAAGCTTGCTTAACCTTAACCTCTTGTGGCTTGCCCTACTCTCTCTACAAGTGCGTTGCTTTTGCTTTGTTCTCGCTCACTTGGGATGGCTCTAGGCTCAACAGCGATTTTCGAAGCACTGGAAAACTTATCTCTGCCCTGAGCGAACTATAAAAAACAAGCGAAGTGCCGTGAGGGATAGACGTTGTCCACGGATTCAGAAAAGGTGCTTTGACTCTACAGAATACTCCATCGTGCTCGAACAGTTGTGTTGCATGCTCATTTATTTACGGGAAATAAAAAAATTAACATTGTTCTATTAGATCCTGAACATTTTTGTGTTACTTCGTATGCGCACTCTTACCCCGCCGTGGTGGTCTACTGGCTAAGATAGTCGGCTGCTGACCCGCAGGTCACGGGTTCGAATCCCGGCTGCAGCGGCTGCATTTCCGATGGAGGCGGAAATGTTGTAGGCCCGTGTGCTCAGATTTGGGTCCACGTTAAAGAACCCCAGGTGGTCGAAATTTCCGGAGCCCTCCACTACGGCGTGTGTCACAATCATATGGTGGTTTTGGGACGTTAAACCCCTCGTATCAACTATCAATTATGCGTGCTCTCACCAATCGATTCGTCACTGTGAAAATTGAGGCACTCTACTTAAGCAATGTAAGCAAGGAATTCTTATATTATTCCTATTAATAAAATCACTCAGCGGATCTGAATATGTCAACACCAAAGCTCGACCTCTAACATGTTCTTGAACGTAAAAAAGAACATGAAGAAATTGCTTAATGCATTACGATGCTTCATGGACTTCATTGCTTATGGGTTGGGTGCGAAGACGAAGCGGTGAAAAAACAATTCCACGAGAAAAACCAAAAGTGCCACTGCTTGCCCCAGCATCACCATGTAGAAAAGTGCTGCAGTGTCCTCGAAAGACAGTGAATGGACCTGTGATGACGGCGGGCGCATAAGGTACCAGGAGCGAGACTGCAGCTGCAACCGTTTCCGCTCAATGAGTCCAGACTCGTGCAGCCAGCGGCATCTGCCAGTAAAGCAGAATGTATCAGTAAAAGAGGTGCAGCACTTTGCAGTTGTGCATATTTGCATTGAAAAGCTCAGTGGAAGCAGCAACGGCGTTTTCAGTTTTCTTTTGCACACACCCTTTATGACCCAGACCTAGGTGCTGTCTGAAGGCCTGAGCCCTCAGCGTTAACGCTAGCGCTGGCCTCTGTGGCACTTTGCAAGACAGTTCGAAGCTTTACGAGAGTTCCGGGGGACTTTCGTGGGCCGTCCACAAAACCCCTCCCATGTTCTTCGAGAACAGACAGTGTGCAGAGATCTGAGCGCATTGCTGCGACGCAATCATATCATGACATCAAACGTCATAAGTCACCGGATTTAGAGACGCAACTGTAACTTCAACTTGTGTGTTCATTATGAGGTCATATGTCACCAAGTTCAGGGATGCAACTATGATTTCATCGCGTGTGTTCATTGTGATGGCATGTATCATGACGTCACATGATGACGTCATCACACACCGCTGTCACTTGGTCAAAGGTGGGCCGGTCGCGGAGGAAGTCCAACACTACGTCACGTGAATAAACGTTCAAGGGTAGGGGGGGAAGGGGGTTAACAAGACAACTGATTGAGAAGATCAATGTGGCATACGGTGTTCCTCGCACGCCACTACACGTTATTCCTTGCGAGAAGCCCAGTCTCCGATTGTACAGCTCAATGAAAGATCAACTGTGCAGCAATGTTAGAGAGCGTACCATTCAACCAACCCTTTTCATCTGGTGGAAAAAGACGACAATGTTAGGGAGCGCGGGTTGAATTGGAAGTGGGGTAGTAGCGGCAGCGTTATCTGGGAGTAGTGTACGTGGCAGCAAACAAAAACAATATAAACACATTACAGAAGTATTACAAAAACATAACTCGAGCGTAAAAATGGCGCATATGCAGTCGCAATAATGTTTGCCCATCGTCGTCAACTGCAGGCATTTGCTTTTAGAATAGACTATTCGGGCATTGAAAACCTGCATAAAAAACAATGGGGGCATTACAACGCATAAAATGGGATGAAGAGCTCACAAAAGCCCCGCTCACCATTGTCCCGTTTTCTGCGCTCATCTGACACTATGTTATTGAACAAACCAGCCGCTCGCAAAACCCTCAAAGAATAAAAAAATCCAATTTCTAGACTACGTAGTGCCTGATAACTAATTTTTACCGCACGATGATCACTCTTTGTGCTATCAAGCTTCTCCAGAGCTAACATAGCCAAGGCCCTTCTGATTTCTACGGTAGTGCGACAGATGGCGCCAGCATTCCCATGGTGTCAAAATTTTCCGGCACGGATAGGGGCCGTGAGGTGTGGATATCACTCACTATTTTATAACGGCATCGCGTACAGCTACGCTTTAAATGGACAACTCTACTTGGAGTGTTCCGCAGATGTCTTACAACTCTCTTCATTACTGGCAGTCCGAGTCTTTCGCCGTTACTTGAATGAAGTGCTTTTAGCAAAAGGGAAGTTTCCAGGTCCGCTATCCTGATGTTATAAAAACTCTCGAACGCTGATCGGTCATAGCGGTAAGTTTGACTAGTAGTTTGCTTTTGGCAGTGGAAATTGACGTCTAGCGTTTGACCTGTTTATGTATGTTCCGTTGCGTTCGCGTATTTTCTTATATTTGGTCTGCTGAAATTATGGACAGTGGCCCTACTAGATCTTACAACATGTTACTTCGGTGCACCATTAATGTTTTGTACGCATGCATTTATGTGACGACAGAGCGACCAAACTGTACATTGGTAGATCCGCTCGTCTTTCTGTTGCGTAGCATGGTACGTGTCAGCCATAAAGAAACAACAGCAAGAAAATTTCAAACTGCTACTTGTATTTGAACCTAGGCATCGTTCTTCGAAAGCGTGTGTCTTAACCCCTAAGCCAAAACGCTTTCTTTGATTCTATAAAATTTGTATAGTGCTGATGCCGATCATGTATGTAAGCGAAATTTAAGACTGATTGAGAAAGCAACGCATTGACAAGAGCCGTGGACTGAGCAACGGCCGCGCAGCCACTCTTTGAACTGGTGCCTGGGTGGCTGTACGGTCGCTCAAAGCTTTCTTCACGACAAAAATCAATCTTGGCTGGAGAATCTTCTTACAATTTCACACAGCCATACAGAGAACTATCAAAGACGTTTATTTCAGTTCTAGTTAGGATTTATATTGGGTAGATATATTGTCAAAGCACAAGTTCATTGAATACAGGAGCTCATTACCTGCCGAGATGATGAAAATAGTTGAATGAGTTTATTGAATGAGTAGACAGTTTTCTTGTGAGCAGCTGAAATCGCTGCAGCATCTGGTGGAGCAAATCTCCGCGACGGGCTTCTTTTACGCGGCGTCTGAGATCTCCCTCGGCCATGCATACAAACATTAATCCCGGAATGCATTATAGAACACGAACGGCGAGGTGAGACTGCCACTACCACACACCTACATCAAGGGTTTTGATCTTCTTCATTTTTTTTTAATTTGGCTAGAGGATCACTGACTCTCTAAAAGAAGGGTCTCAAACACGTGGCATGCATGTGGCTGTCTTCGCCCCGGAATTCTTTATATGCCAACAATTATGTTCCCATGCAACACAGAAATGACTAATCTACGATATTCTTTTTTTTTTTTGGGTATATTTGTGTGGTTGATATATTACCGTGAAAGAAAAACCATATTTTGGAATTTGTGTGCAAGTTTTATTCATTTTGGAGGTTGGAATTGACACGTTGCTAGAATTCTGATGCCGCGTTTCCAGAAATGACCTGACATTTTTTTTTTTTAAATAGAAACGTTCGTGAACAACTTGTAGCAAAACATCCCCCCCCCGCCTCTGCTTCCCCCTGCTAGTTCGTCGCCCTCGCTCATGCGGGACTAAAGTGTGTGACTATATACAGCCCGCAGCCTGAGGATGGTTTGAGACCCACAATATAGAAGATGCATAGACATGTTTCGCTAAGTTATACTGTGTTCCTTGTTCTCACGGTGTGATAGGTTTGACCGCCCGTCACTGTCGTTACAAAATTATCAGTGCAATTTCACAATTGCGACCCTAATTAATCAAAACCTAGCCTCTACCGCATGTGGCATAGTCATACACCATATTTAGAAGCAACAAGTGAAATCACTCACAACATGCATTACGCGAGTCATTAGTATTTCATTCATTTCATTCAATTCATTAGCAATTACTTCCATACATCGACGTCTGCCCCATACATTGACTTATTATTAAAGCGATCAATGCAACAGTCTCTTCCCCCCTCCCTTCTCCTGAGGAAATCCCTGCGCACTATTCAAATGAAGTGCAAGTGTCAGCCAGCCCCTATCTATCTCTTTGGCTTCTATTGTGCTCGTATCTGTATCTCAGTGCCTACTACTATCCCATGCTTTGATTTGTAAAGTAATTCACATAATGTTGCGTACGAAGATTGTTGACCTTCCTTCGTGATGATATTTGAAGTCAGCAAGGGCACTACATGAAATATTTTTGTTCAACTAAACTAGAAGTTCGCTTGAAATAGAGCAATGAAATGTTTTAAAATGCTAGAATTTCCATGTCATTGTTTACAGACGATGATATGAAGAAAAGTGTTACTTATTTATTTAGCAGTATAATAAACACATTTCATTCTTTCATTATACATGGGCAGCCTATCAAACATATGTGCCTACAAAATAACCCTACGCATTTCGCCTCCTCTGTTTAGTTTATTCTCTCCTATAATTCAATATTTGTCGATGCTTGTTTTATTCTGGTATCAACTTATAAATAGGGCTCGACAGAAAAGAACATGCATATATCTTAGATGTAACTTAGATATTCAGTGGGTGTGTTGTACCTCCATCATGGTGCCTACAGGAAATGGTGTATCGCTATTTCCATTACCGAGACATCAAAGCAAGTATTGTTTAGTATAATATGCGAGATTTGCGTTAGACTCAAATGAATAGCGATTTAGGCAGGTCAGTTTTTGTGCAGATTCCCCAACAAAAGCACATTCTGTAAGGAGCAAACACAAACTAAGCCAGGTACTGTGTGTCAACCAAAACACGTACATTGAAATGTTGATAATAAATAAATTCTTATTATTCATGTTATACTGAATGTTAGATGCTAAGAATACTCTGACCTTATGCTACCTGTTAATCCTTAGTCATTATCACAATTATGAGGAGTAGGAACCACATTCTCTCGTCATTAATCAGGGCACACAAGTTAAGGAGACATACAATTTCCTGACTTGCTTCGGTCTGATTAGAATTATTCTTTCAGTGATCGTCGTATAGAATGGTGTTATGCTTCATAGAAAGACATATATATTGTATCAAATTTTCTGATGTGCGGCTGCTTGGGAAACCGCAGCAGCATCTGGAAATGCACCATTTCTGAGCCTCACCTTGCGTGAAACAGTTTCATGACTCTGGGCTCAAGAGAGTTCCGCATAAGCATGCAGAATTGAGCAGATATGGTGTGCTGCTTGGAAGGGTAGATGAGCCCGAGCCCTGGCTTCTGCGGGTACAGAGCGGCAATGTAGTTTTGCATAACGTTGTCTTCCATGAAAATTATTGAGCGTTCGGCGATCATCTCGTCGAAGGTCTGGCGTGTGAAAACGACTGAAGCTGGCAGAATCGATTGCTGACGACGTGCCCTGGACAGAATCTTCCGTAACTCTGGTTCTGGAGACACCTGGGAAACCGCAGACCACATGCCAGTGAAGTTCAATCACCATCAATCACTTCATTTATTTCGCATTCAAGACAATGTCTATAACAATGCGAGCGGGAGGGCAAGAACTAAAAGATGCTGTCTAGAAGCTTGACAAAATTATCCTTCGTTTACTTGACAGCCAAAAACAAACACTACATAAGTGCAAATGATCATTTCAACTATAGACAATTTTGGCATAACAACATAAATCTGAAAATTGGAGCAAGCTGTACAAGTAAATCCAAAATTATATGGGAATCTAGATATACGCAATTTTTTTTTCAGACGGAAATGATGCTGACTCACAACAGAACGTGAAACAGCATATAAATTTTTGTATATAGACGGAGCAAGCAACATATAGTTTGCAATGACGAAAACACTCAAGTCATGTCAACGGAATAAATGAACAAAGGAAGATAAGGTAAATGCTCTTTTTGTTTTTCCTAACCCGCGTTTAGCAAATACCAAGACACAAGGAAGCCCACGTGGGTGTAGCGTATGTTATTTTTGCTCTTCTAACAGTATGTCATCTAATGGCGTGAAAGTTAGAGTATCAGCCTTGCGCAAAAGAGGTTCGGCGCAATTCCCCACAAGAACTAAGAAAAATTTGTTTGCTTGATGATGGAATTGCATTAAATAAGTTTGGGGTGCGGCTTAATAGATACCCCAAATGACCCTCGGCCCTCAGCTCCAGCCACTGCGAAGCAACTGTCCACGGCGGCGGTCACAACTGTGACGCAGCAGAGAGTGCTAAGAATCTCTGGATCCAGAGAGGCCATCATTGGGACCTAAACTTGGCAATGTTAAACGCTAGAACATTTTCTAGTGAGTGAAATCTAGCTGTACTATTCGAGGGTGTAGATGGTGTTACGTGGGATGTAATAGGGCTACGTGAGGTTAGGAGGACAGATGAGGCTTATACAGTGCTACAGAATGGGCACGACCTTTGCTATAGTGGCTTCGTTAACAAATGAGAACTTGGGTAGGTTTCCTTATCCACAGAAAAGTAGATGGTAACAGAGGAGTTTTAAAGCAATAATGAAAGGGTGCCAGCTATTGTAATTAATCCTAAAAAGAGATACAAGATGAATGTGGTTCAAGACTACGCTACATCCACCAATTAGAACGCACTAGTTCAAAGTTTCTACGAAGACGTGGAATTGGCAATGACTGAAATAAAATAACAGTAAACTAAACTGATGGGTAACTTTAACTGCAAGGTTAGGAAGAAGCAGGCAGGAGACCATGCAGTAAAAGATTTTGGAGTCGGTACTAGAAAGGCCAGAGGAGATGTATCAGTAAATTTTGGAAAACACAATCATTTATGGACCTTCAGTACCTTCTAGCAAAAACGAGTGAACTGTAAGTCGACATGAACGAGCCGTAAGGGTGAAAACCGTAATGACGGAAGACGCCGAAACGGCAACCTAATGAAAGAAGACGACTACGTTGGTATTGTGGGGCTCCGTCAGTGTTGGCCTGTTGGCTGGCGTTCTGTGCGCCCAGTACACTGTGATCCCACTTTCGTACCAATTCACCATCCTTCGAAAAATACTCCCCGTAGCAATATAACACTCAATGACAAATAATGCTCTATTTCTCAAAACAATTTTTTATTGCGACAAAGACTTGTCTTTAAGGCATAATATTTTTGTGAAATGTGTGCTGATAGGCCGGTGTTGTGTATGAAGTGAAGTAGTGTCTTGTGGAATTGGTTTTCATGTATCCAGCAGTTGTAACTTGCTGTGTCACTGTAGCGAAGGCCGGCTTGAGCGAGGTGACGGGAGCGTTCTCAAGACATTTACTCGTCAAAAAGGTGCCAAAGTGCCGGAATGCAGCCAAATGCACCACTATGTATTCGGGGACCCGGACTTATTGTATAAGAGAAAGCCGTAATGCCAATCAGTCTGAAAAAACCACTTCGTAAAGCTGCCTCGAAAAATTCTGCACCGACGAATTCGCTGACGCGTCTTGATGAACAGATGAGTTTTCCAGCTACACGCACTACCAGCACGGCAAATACTACTGCCCATCTCGGAAACATCGAATATCAACTTACTGATTACCTCTGAGACTGCGCACCGGCGGGTTCTTCTGCGGCCGTCATAATCGCCGCACGCCACAGTAAACAAATTTAATACGCCTCAAGCGCCCGGCTACCACGAGAGGACGTGTGAACCGAGAAATCCGATGGCAGAGAAGCCTGCGGCATAATCCAGAGCGCTTGGCATGTCAGAGTTCATAATCATATTTTAAAGTCGAAGCATTTCTTAGCGAACTTCAGTGACTTTGAGCGTATCTATCTATCTATCTATCTATCTATCTATCTATCTATCTATCTATCTATCTATCTATCTGTCTATGTATCTATCTATCTATCTATCTATCTATCTATCTATCTATCTATCTATCTATCTATCTATCTATCTATCTATCTATCTATCTGGCCGCCTAGGACTTTAAGCTCTCCTGGCCATTCCGATAATTGTATCAATACCAAACCTAATATGACATAACATGACTGTATTAAGAACATACTTTACTGGTCATGACATGAAAATCATGTCATGTATATCATGACTGTCATAATTTACATTTCATGGTCCTGCAGCTCTTGCAGTGGTTTTGTTCACATGGCATGTTGCAAAACTTGTATGGTATGACATGATTGCATGGCGAACACATTCGACAGACCCTAACATGAAAATCATGCCATGCGTGTCATGTAACAACATGATTACTAGCCCCGCTCAAGATGCGCTCGCGGCCGTTTCACTAGCGCCACATATACAAAATTTGGTGTTACAGTACGTGAATAGATGACGAATGTATGTAACAGGTGCAAACATGATAACCATGAGATGCGTGTCATGTAACAACATGTCAACATTCCACACTCATGATGCGCTGGTGGCCATTTCGCTTTAGCATCACTTATACTGAATTTGATAATGCGGGACGTGAATGGTGACGAAGGTATAATACTGGTGCAAACATGATAAAAATGAAATGCATGTCATGTAAAAACATGAATAAATGCTACGCTCATGATGCGCTCGTGACCATTTCGCTAGCCTTACATGTGCCAAACTCGGTATTACGTGACGCGAATGGACGACATTGGTAAACGATACATCCAAACATGATAATCATGACATGCGTGTTGTGTAACAACATGACTATGCGCCACACTGATGATGCGCTAGCAGTTGTTTCGCTAGATTCCCATAATCCAAATTTGACATTACGTGACGCCAATGAATGACGAAGGTATGTGATTGGTGCAAGCATGATAATCATGAGATGCGTGTCATGTGAGAACATGACTACACGTCACAGTCAAGGCGCCAATACATTTCGACGTGACGTGGTGCGCGTGCTCGCCGGCACCCATTTCGTTGCGTCACGCCGGCGTTGCCAAGCCAGGCACCGGTCCTGCTATATGCTCACAGGCACGCGCCACGCTGCGTTGCTTTAACGCATGCGCGTTTCATCGCGTCCGGCGTCCATCCGTCACAAAAAAAAATGGAGACACAGCGTTGTCTCGGTAACGCATCGGTGGGAAATTCAGTATGTCGCATTTCGTGCTGGTTGCCGTCGGGCCGTGCCGATGGACGATGGTCGCTCCTGCCATCAGACTAAAGAGTGCTCGCGTTTTGCTCAAGTTGCGTCGCTGTGCCCAGCGTGCGCGCGCGTCAACGCTATCTTGGAGTATTTTGGGCCCTTCATGATGCGCTCGCGGCCGTTTTGCTAGCTCAAAGAGGATTAAAAAAATTGCTGTAATGCAAGCTCCCGCAATGCCTCACCAGCAAAAGTGAAGCCATCTTTTGCCACTGCCACGATGGCGAAACTATGTTTTTTTTTTATAGTGCCCACTTAGAAATCAAGTCGCTTTGATATGTTTGTGTTAATTCTACGTTAGTTTATATTAAAAGACAGTTGTTCCCGAGGAGATAGCATACAAAAACAAGTATGAGTGACTGAATTTCTCAAGTACTTTACCTCCAATCAGAGGTTCACTAAGGAAAACTAGTAACACTAAGACGCACTTGGAGCACTATGTGACCCAAAAAAGTTTCCACATTACACTCGTTGGGCGTGCGAGAGAAACGCTCTGTTCTTATTCGCTGAATGGTGATACTTTATCATGCCCCTAGTACGATGGCCGCCGCAGCAGCCATCTTGCAAGAGGCACGGCTTCCCTCCTAGGCTATGACTTCCACTCCAGCAATGTTTTTAATCCTCTTTGTGCTAGCTCCACTTATACCAAATTGGATGTTACCTGACGTCAGTGGATGACGAAATATGTGACTGGTGCAAACATAATAATCCTGACACGCGTGTCATCTAAGAAAGTGACAACATACCACGCTCATAGCGTGCTCGCGTCCGTTTGGTTAGCTCCACATATACTTAATTTGGTATAACGTGACGTGAATAGATGACATAGGTAAACAACACATTCAAACATCATAATCGTGACACGGAAGTCACATACGGCATCATTTACCTCCACCTGGTAACGTTGTGGTGATTTTGAATGGACGTATCAAAATTTCTCATTCGTGTTTCGCATAGCATCAATTTTCACTGTACGTGGGATGTGCCAATCAGCACCCGGATCTTTTCAATGCAATTAAGACCAGTATATTTATTCTTGCTTGATTTCTTTCGGCCCAGTTTACGAAAAAAATCATGGCAACCTCTCAATTTTCCATATATAAATCATCGTCACAACAACAACTATATAATACAAAATATTTTTATAATCATAATATAATAATGACTGCAACTACAGGCCACCCTCACCACCGAAGTCACAGCGCAATGACTACCTGCTGCCGAGGTATGAAGACCGCTTCAGTTACCCCCATCAGCCAGCCAACACCTATTACGACACGAACGAAGATGCACCCGTGCCACCACCAAGTCGGCGCAATGCCTTCCAGGAGTACAATGCATACCGCCAAGCCCCTGTGTGCTACCGTTGCGGTATCGCCGGGCATATAGCTCGGTTCTGTCGTCAACAGAGAGAGCCAACATCCCGATATTGTTCCCCATCAGAGTTTCCGCCACCGGGCACTGGTCACAACAACGGTCATTGACTCGCCTATTCCAGAAGTACCTCACGGCGGGGAAATCGCCGTGGCAGTTCTCCCGCTTCTGACCGTAGTTTGACGCCTCCATCTGGCCAACTGCATCGTTCCCCTTCGCCGGGTCGACGCCTGTCATCACCGCCGCCACCGGGAAACTAGCCAGCGCGACCGATGGAGGTTAGGTCGCAGAACAGGATTTGCCTCAGATGCCTCCGCCAGTTATAATGTCCAAGAACAAGATACGTGTGGAAATAGATGGCTTTTGTACAAGTGCTTTGGTGGACACTGGTGCTACGATATCAGTTATGAGTCTTTCTTTCAAAAGTCCCATTGGCCGCAAAGTTATGTTTACCTGGGGCGAATCAACAAGGTTTCGTGGTGTTGGTGGGGAAGTACTTCATCCTGTCGGAGTTTGTGCCGTCAATGTCTTATTGGCAGGAAAGGTGTTCCCAACAGAGTTTCTTGTGCTGCAACAATGTACCCACGATGTGATTCTCGCTCTTGACTTTCTCCAAGGATGTGGCGCTTTCGTCGACTGTAGAAGCGGTGAACTTTCCGTCAGCGGTGACATTGTTCCTGCCCTCGTCGATGAGGCGCCGGAGGCCGCGAAGGATGCTCTGATTGTTTCCGATGAGCTGACAGTTCCGCCTTGGTCAATGAGGTTCGTTGCGGTGTTCGCCCCAGAATCTGCCACATCTTTTGACGCCATCGTTGAACCTGCCATCGTTCAATGTGCTAAGAAAGGCATACTCGTCCCTCGTTGTTTGGTATCTTGATGAAGGAGCAACCTTTCTGTGGGCACTGAACTGTTCGCCAATGCCGGTTGCGCTCCCTCGAGGAATGAAGCTTGGCGTCTTTGATGATTCCACTGAATGTTCTGTAGCAGTCGTTAACAACGATGAAAGCGAGAAAGGTACAGTCTCTGGCAAGCGCAGTTGCTCTTACGAGTCGCAGATCCAAGGCATGAGTAGCGCCACTTTGCGGTCACACGAGCAGCAAACATTACGCCATCTGTTGAGGCGACATGCTTCTGTGTTTGACTTTTGCCAAGAAGAGAGGCCACTACGTTTACCATGTTCTCGCGCTCACCATGGAATTGACACCAGCACTGCCCATCCGATTCGATAAAAGCCTTACCGAGTGTCGTCATCAGAACGAAAAGTTATTGCCCACCAGGTTCAGGAAATGCTGAAGAAGGGTGTCATTGAAGAGTCGTGTAGCCCGTGGGCAGCACCGGTCATCTTGGTTAAGAAAAAAGATGGTGCCTGGCGATTCTGCGTTAATTACAGAAGACTCAACGCCGTGACCAAAAAAGATGTATATCCGCTGCCTAGAATTGACGATGTTATTGACTGCTTACACTCGGCTTCGTGCTTTTCTTCAATAGACCTACAATCAGGATATTGGCAGATACCTATGCATGCTTCAGACAAGGAGAAGACCGCATTCGTGACGCCTGATGGACTGTACCAATTCAATGTGGTGCCGTTTGGGCTTTGCAACGCCCCTGCCACTTTTGAAAGGTTTATGGACTCCGTCCTTCGTGGTCTTAAATGGGAGGTGTGCTTATGCTATCTGGATGACGTCGTCATTTTTAGCGTACCTTCAAAGAGCACAACGTCCGTTTAAGCCTAGACTGTGTCGGAAAGACTGGCTTGATTTTGAACTCTAAGAAGTGCCGGTTTGGTGAACGACAAGCTTTAGTCCTCAGGCCGCACCAGACAACGTCGTCTTCCTCTTCTACCTCCCCGGCACATACTACAGCCCGGCTCATACCGTAGCAATTTAATAATAATAATAATAATAATAATAATAATAATAATAATATTAATAGATTTCATTAAATAACATTTTATTTCACTAGCCCTGGAAGAAGCAATAGGTCTTTGTGCAGGCGCATGCAAAACCACGATATGATTTTGAGAGGCGCCGTAGAGGGCTCTGCAAATTTCGACCATCTGGTGTCCTTTAACGTGCACCTAATCTAAGTATACGGGCCTCACACATTTTCACCTCCATTGAAGATACAGCCACCGCAGCCGCAATTTGATTCGGCGAACTTAGGTATCGCAGTCTAATGCCATTACCAGTAGACACACCGGCGACGCTTATATGAATCATTGTAAGAATGTATCAATTCCTCTCTGGTAGTATTATGCTTTTTTCATTACAATCAGTCCAATGCCATAACCAGTAGACCACGGCGGCGGATCATATATAAAGCATTGCAAGAGATGTATCAATTCTTTTCTAGTAGTATAACACTTTTACAGCGAAAACTGTAATGAGATCAGTTTTCGCGTCACGCGCCATTGAATGTTGTCGCCCACCACCGCCGCCGCCACCCGTGTCCGTAAACACATCGTGCGTAATCAAAAAAAAAACCTTGCACCAATGACGCAGTGGGGCTTGAACCCGGGTCCTCTAGGTACCAGCCTATAATTTTACCATTGAGTTAGGCCGCTGCTCTTAACTTGTCAAACTTGCCTTAGGCAGGCATGACCTAACACCAATGGCAGTGTGGCTCCAACCCGGGTCCGCTGGGTGCCAGCCCAGTATTCTACCACTCAGCTACACCGGTGCTTGTGAATTTGTCTTAGGCGTGCTTGATGTCGGGAAATCAATCACGTTAATACGACTTCATAGACTTTTTGTTTTTTACAACTGCGAAAAAACAACTAGTCGTCGCACTATGGGAATAGCGTAACGAGTGGGCCGTCCAATGCTCCAACCCATCACAAAGTCTTGTTCTTGTTCCCCTACTAACTGTGGCACATACCCACTTCAGCCTTAATTCCTCGTCGTCGTCAGCCACTGCATGGACGATTGGCACATAATTCCTTGTAAGTGTTTAGCGGATACCACGCTTCTCAGAAAAATGACAAAAAATCGCATAGCGAATGCCGGCCTACTACCCAAAAGTTTATTGATAATGCCCTAGTGGGTATCACGCAAGTGTTCTTGCAGTAGTTACCCAATGAGTGTTTTGAAAAGGCTCTGAAAGGCGCTCTTCTAGCTTTCGCAGTGACTGTGCTGCGCCTACCGCACAGGCCTGGCTTTTTATCTAGGCATGAAATATCTCTATTTGAGTAATATGGCAGCCTTCTTGGTTTGGGTGGGAGCTGGGCTAATCTTCATTGGTGAAACCTATATTCATCCTATCATCACACATTATTTTACTATTTGATCGCCTACAGATATTGTATGAGATGTTCGCACATAGAAGAGCGATTCTTCAAGAGATTCGCACGTGCTGAAAACGCACCATACTTAGCAGTTACAGGAGGCGCATGTCTACAGTACAAATAAAGCACGTTTGAGAATAAATAGGTCTTAGCATGCACTTGGCCTCTCGCGGACCACAACGTGATTACTTTTACATCGTTGAAAAGTTACATAGAAGCGCAAAACATTGTTTTCCTCATCTCATGCATGCCGGGGCAACAGCGCGTCAGCCTGTTCGACCCTTTGCGGCGAGTGCCGAGGTGCGAATTACCAGCAGGCCACGGCCACCTCGGATATTACGCTTTTTCTGTGCGACTGGCACAGCTGGAGAGAAACGCGCCAGGACGCAATCTCAGAGACCATTGCTTGGCATAATTTACTTTAGCGGGTGTCGACAAAGGGCGAAAAAGGGAAACGGTGGGTTCTAGCCCCGCTGAACGTCATCGCAAAGACAGCGACGTTTTCGGCGGCAGACGACAGTGCCCTATTCCAGTACACCATACCCGTGAACTACTAACTCGCTTAGTTTCGTCATTACAGTCCCATCACAGTCTCTAGACTTAGAAAAAGAGTGCATCATCTACTTCGGTACTTTATTTACAAAAACACGCTATTCGCGCATGCACATTCTTCGGTCATTCAAAGTTAAGCTGAATGCATTTATTTTATTGAGCGTTCATCTTATTCTATATTTTCCTGGCTCTTAATGTGAAATCTTCGAAAAGTAGTCAAGTTCTTCAACTTTTTCTACAAACCAGCCGCACCAAACCTTTAGCTCAATGCTTGGCTGCGTGCCAGTAGTTATCAATAGGTATGCCTTCATATCGACTGTTTGAATCAATATAGACGCTCCAGTGTAACCTGAACAAGCTAAATTGAGAGTTTTGTAGTACATTAGTCTCAGACAAAACCCAAAGTGGCCGCGATCTATAAACACTCAGGATTTGGGATGAAGACTTGGTAAACGAGGGGTGAATGCTGCAGCTGACGACTCGCCAAATGAGCATGGCTTTTTCAAGGCTACGAGTCCACTTGTCGAAACATCGGCATCCGCACACACCCCCTATTTTCCAATTTCACACCGCAAACCTCCATCTTTTGCTTCTTCTTTTTCCTCAAGAGTTGGTATGTATTTTAACACCCTTTATAGGCTGTCAAGTGCCAAAGCGAAGATTTATAGAAAAACACAAATCATATTATCAATTGCTTCACGCGCAGTTTTCAAACGCTACAATTTTTTTTGTTCTTTAAAAGCAATGTGTATTGATCTAGTTCTTTCGACACTCCTATGAAATAACGTATGGAGCAGTACCTGAAACTGATGCTCGAACGTCGTTCCCCGAATGATGATGGGTTTAATGTGTGGCCTGTCAGCGACATCACGGAATGTCTCCAGGCGCTCGGTCGGTGTCTTGACGCTCATGCTGGCTTTCATATTTCCTTGGAATGAATTCATCAGTACGAGGACGGCGAGCCACCACACGGCAAAGAGCACACGGCTCAAAGCATCCCGCACGGGGCGCATCGTGCCTGCAAAGTAGCGCGTAAAACAAATGCACTGCTTAAGATTAACAGATCAACGTTGCTTGATAAAGTCTAATTATCTCATATATTCAGTAAAAAAAGCCAGGCCTTCACGGAACATGCTCTACAGGGATAGCGAAAGCTAAAAGAGCAGCCTTTCTAGAGCCTTTTTAAACACTGTTTGGGTAACTGCTGCAAGCACACTTGCAGGGTACCCACTATGTCATCAATCAGCCCAATGTTTGTGCGAGAAGGATGCATCTTTGTTTTTGTTCCCCTTTTTTGTAGCTCATACTAATTGACTATGCCATTTTTCGTCATTCTCCGGAGAAACGTTGTACCCGTTATACACTTGCAGCAACATTAGGGAAATTTTTTGATACTGTCGGTGATGACGATTAAGAAATATAACTGGTATTTTTAATACGTTGGGCGTTTTGGACAACCAAATCGTTACAAAATTCAGATTGACGCCTGGTTGTTTCTTTGTAGCTCTGAAATGCTTTATTACTCTTATTACCTATATTGCCTTCCCGACATGACGCGTGCCTAAGGACAGTTCACAATGGAAATTTAAGAACCGGTGTGGCTGAGTGGTAGGAGGCCTTACTGGCACGCAGGGGGCCAGTGTATGAATTCCAATTTGCCCTTGGTGTATTTGTATTTACTTAGTTTTTATTTGTGTTATAGTGGCTACAGACTCCGGCGGCGGACAACTACGGCTTCCAAAACGGCCCTTGTTTTGATCTCATAACAGCCTTTGCGGTAAAAACTAATTCAATAATACTAAACTACGTGCTCGTCTCTACGTGTACTCCTAGTAACTAAGATCTTGTAGCCACAGCGGCTTCATTTTCCGACACAGAAAATAATAAATTTACATATAAGTATATACTTTAAGCAAGGACGAGGAAAGTCGAACGTAAATTTTACACCCCCGTGGGGCACCCTTACATTAGCTTTGACGCGTGCGGTCGTTTCATTTTTGCCTTCGTCTGCATGTTCTTTTCCTATCGCTTAGACATCACGACTAGTTCTACTTGCTGAAAACTAGTCAGCAGGCTGGTAATAAACAATAGGTTCACTTTAAGTTGTTTTTGACATTTTATTCACATGGTTTCTATTTACCCTTTGCAGTCATTGCAACTTGGATTCAGCAGCGTACCTTTAATCTTCAATTCAATTTGATTCACCCATAAAAATATTGATTTTTCACGGGATTCAATTTACGCGCTAATTATTTTTTCAAATATCTGGCTTACTATTACTGAATAAGTCATCTTCCTGACACCTGATTTAATAGGGCAGCGACACTCCCACTCAGCACTTTCATTAAAAAAATTTCCTGTTTGCATACGCGCACCCGGCCGTCTCTTTACTGTTTTTTGTATCTGTATTTCCCCTTTTCCAATCTCCCCAAAGTAGGGTAGCAAAGCGAATTGTCCTTTTTGTCCTTCCCTATTTTTTCTTTCTGCCAGATGGGTACTACTCAATGCAGGTGCCACTTGTACTCACGTCACCGGACAATTTAGTCCGCCGAACTAAAGGATGCACCCTCTAGTACAAGGTTAACGGCTTATACATCACTAATTTGACCTAGACTCGAATGCGCCAGCGTTGTCTTGGAGCCGTACACAAAAATTAATATCAACAGACTGGAAATGATTCAGTGTAAAACTGTCAGGTTAATTTTTTCTAAATATCGTAATAGTGACTCTCCTTCTAATTTAATGATGCAGAATAGCATTCAAACACTACTCCTGCGCAGAAAAATACCGACTAAAATTCCTGTTTGCACTGCAAAATAAACTTTTTGCCGTAAACCCAAGTCCTTATTTATTGTCGCTTACTGCTCGAACAACACGGCACCGTCATGCTGACTCTCTAACACCCTATCGGACACGCACTAATCTTTTCAAATATTCCTCCTTCCCAAGGACTATCACCGACTGGAACAACCTACCATTTCCCCCCTTACATAACGATGATTTCTTAGAACATGTTACTATTTGAACTTCTGACCATGATGTACCAATTTTTATAGCTTCATTATATGTTATCCTTCTGTTCCTTGATCCTTAATTTAAAAAGCCAATGTCACTCATGCCTCTTTGTGTATATATGTTTGACGTGCTTTTGCCACATTGTCTAATTTCAGTGTGTGAAAACTTTTTGTTTGATGTTTCTACTTTTGTTGCTTCACATTGACGTACCACTTTAAAAAAATTTATGTAGTTTTTGCCTCATTTTTTGCTGCAGTTTCTTTTGTACACATGCCAGTGTTATTTTGTTGCTGAGTATGCGATCTCTCAGCCTTTATTTGCTTTGTTTGTGTCATTTCGCCCTTCCTGCTTGGGCCCCTGTTTCGCCCGGCAGTATTTTATAAATAAGTAAATGAACATAAAAGAAGTCATATGATGCTTTTTTTGTGCCTTTACAAGCACTTTGTGGCATGTTGCGAGTGCACGTGCACACTGAAGATATCTAGAACCTACAATATCAGGAAAAAAAGGCTTTCAATCCTCTCTATGGAGATGGTTGCCATAGAGGCAGCCGTTTAATCAGATAGCGCAACGGTCCGTAGCATTAAACCGTGGATCAATCCAGTACATAAAAAGATTGAGAGCAAGACAGTTCAGTGTAGTGCACGGAAGCTTGCGTGGCCTTATCATCTCACTAAGGCAACAGAGATGCAATAATCAGCCAAGCGGGTATTTCATTCACATAACAAGCTGAGGTGACGTGACAGCCCGCGTGTTATTTCACAGCAGCCCATCCCCTGCTGCTGTAGCTTATTCGACTGTAAGCTTAACGGGAGAATACATACGGTGACTATTACGTGTTTGGAGGATTTTTGACGCACCATATAAATTGTGATATTGTTGTGACGCTTCTTTTGCGTTGCTTTTCATTCAAACGAGTCTGGAGGTGCACCTTCGTTACGTTAATCTAATGAAGATCAGCACTTTATGATTCAGTTCGTGACGTTCGCTTCACTAGAAGAGGATTTGGAAAATCCTGTATCGGAGAAGGATGTGCCTTTGCTGTAAAAGTTGTTACAGTATACGCAATCGCAAGCGAATTATTCTACGAAGGTTGATGCTAGCTATATCCATAGACGAAGTGGCGGAACAGACACCTGATCACGGCAGCAACGAAACAGGTTCGTCAATTCAACTTCAGATACGTAAAATCAGTGAGTAGTTGCTTGTGAAATCTGGGATTCATTTTTTTATCGCAATGAAGTACAGACGCAGATACAAAAAAAACGAGCCCTCAAAAGTGTGCTGTTGTGCGTGCCAGGGTCACCACTGACTTTCGAGTAAACTTCGCCAAACGATGAGCAAAATGTCGCCGAAAATCACCATTTTTTTCAAATTTAACAAAAAATATCTCCACCCTATAGGTGTGGCGTTCCTAGTAGATAAAAAATGCTGATTAGGAATAAGCCTGTGAGTACAGTACCGTCCATAACCCTAAGTTATATTGACGTTCTTCTAATGTCCTTCGCATCACCCGCTTCACCATGGAAGCGCTGATAAAGGACATGCATTCCCCAGCAGCGTCCCTTAATGCTAGCGCCTGATAACAAAAGTTTGAGGTGGTTTCAATTGTAGAGAATGCCGGGCGAAGCAATCGCTACAACAACAGAAAATCGGCGTGCGTTGCCTTCTTGCAGATTTTGAGAATTTCATTGCGGTGTACTTATGTGCTCCATTATTGAAGAACCTAAATATGAAACAACAGAAATAAATACGAAAGTACGTCGTAACTGTCGCAATGCCCACACCATGCTTTTCATGTGGTAACTTTACTCTAAGCATCTGCATCGGGGAAGTTTCTAAAGGCTGCCCCGAAAAATCCGGCTCCTTCTCTGACCAGAAAAGTATGTTAATAGCAAATATAAACCCTATATACTATATACATTACCCCTCCGGGTAATACAGCAGTGACAACGTCAACATGCAATTCAGAACAGTTGGAGCACTGATTGAAACATGTGGCTTAAACGTCATCTTCCCACTTCAGATGCGAACCTCCAAAAAAGCTTCAAGCTCTAAAAGCACCTAAATAACTTAAATTAACACCACTACCTCGTGGAACACGAAGCAGTCCGCTGACCTAAACTCTGCTGGCTCGTTGCTGGTGGACAAACCGGTGCACCACTGTTTCAAGAATCTAGGTATCACACTGATGTACTGAATTCCGCATGAAGTGCACCGCCTACTGGTGGGTCCTAAGGTACGAAAATTAGAAAAAAAAACGTTATCATTCATTCGTTTTGACGACACTGAGTATAGAATGCCAAACTCAGCCGAGATGTAAGCCTGAAATCAGAAAAATTTTTGTCATGTCGCTAGTTGTAAATTTTAGTTGCCACAGGTGAATTCCCCAATTTGGCGAAACGCAGTCACTAGCGGCAACCTGGGGACTGTAAGCTCAGTGTTTTGTCTAATCCTTTGCGGTAAAAAAAAATTAATGTCAAACAGCCGCCATGTTTACGTGTCTTCTCCTGTGACTGCGTTTTTATTTTTTGCGCTACCAAAAAGAATGTCAGCAGGGTGTCTCTCACTTCGGGGCGCTTTGTGGTGACAGTGCGATGCTCAGACGTGTAATCACAATGTATGAGGACTCCACAACCTTCTAATTCAAAGGCTGCGTGGTCAGATCCCACTTTTGTAAAGTGATAATTTTATCCGCCTTAATTTATTTCAGTTTACGTAAGCATGAGTGATCTACGTTTAAAGACAACAATTAACGTGCTCTATGCTTTCCGTAGTCCAATTACTTGTCAATTGCGTAGAACAACTCTTTGTTTCTAGCATCGTCAAACTAAGCCAACTGATTTAAAGATACAGCCGTCAGCGCCTTTAACACGAACTCTTCGATGCATGACCAAGTCTAGTTTGATTGATGCCAGCCGCGAAGGGCTACGCTTTTTAGTACCTCGGTGGGCTTGGATAGTATGTCGGCATGTATGGTTAGCATCTTGGCGACAGAACCGAAACGTGCGTGCTGTCAGCGTCAGTCAAAGTGCTGCAGGACACGCGGCGGACCGTTCGTATGAAAGGTGCGTGCTGACGGCTGTACGTTAAGTATACCTGAAACGCACACCGAACTCCAGCAGTCACAAAATGGCCGTGCTTGTAATCTGTTTGAGTGGCGATGGTGACATAGTTTTGTAGAGCCGCAAGGAAAAGCCCACACTAGTTATATTGCGAGTCTGTAGATACACAGTTTTAGCTCTATACATATAGATTTTTTGGTTTTTTAGTTTGTTTTTGACAATTCTCGCCCCCAGCTTAACAGTGAAAGCTACTGTGAGACCACAACAGGGGCTGATTATGGTGCCATTGCTGTCTGGCGCCAGAATTCGGCGCCGCTGGGGTTCGTAACCCCCATTGCACGAAATAAAAAACGAAATAAATAAAACAAGCCGACGTTACAGCAGGAATCAAACCGGGTTTCCTGCGTTGCAGCCAGGTTTTATAATACTAAGCTGCGCCGGTGGTTGCAAACTTGTTACAAACTGACCTTATAGTCAGGCTTCATGCGGGGAAAGTAATAGCGTTAATTGATGTGAAAAGCCTTTTAGAACAGTAAAATAACAACAAGCCGTCATACAATTGGAACTGCGTAACGAGTGGGTCGTAAAATGCTCGTACTCATTACATAGGGTATTCATTGTTACCTCATTGCACACTGCTAAAAGATGAACACTTAGGATGGAAGACTAGATGGACACAAGTGGTTGTGTTCGTCTAGTCTTCCATCCCAATTGTTCATGTTTTAGCAGTGCGCAATAAGGTATCAATGAATTCGCAACTTTCACAAATGATGGCGTCGCCATGCGGCATCCGTCATAACTGCATTTTTGGGGTGGATGCCCACGCAGTCAGCCCATGTCATCGTTCTCTGGTGTTTTATGTTTTGTCGCTGGCGATTTCTACTGCGGTTATATTGAATTCGATAGTGAACAGGTACTGCTATAGTCGTAGTAGCAGTTATTTACTCTAACTGTTTGCTTGCTGAGCTAGAAGAATCACGAATTATGTTGGATGCCACTGTGCAGACGCCGTGCAGTCAAAGGTGAGGTTTCCCGCTTTGCACGAGCGCGGCCACTCAATCTTCCCCGGCCGTGACACGAGCAGCGTTCACAAAGCTGTACGTACATTCCTCCACACCACAGAAGACGATGTGCCCGGCGTTCAAAAACTTCTTTTTCTTCAATATACACCGCACATGCGTTTCTCAACACGCATTGAAGGATATAATACATGCTAGAGCCAATGACCTTCTCAGCAATGCCTTAACAACACGGTGGCTGCAGCCAAAAATACTACGCAGTTCGAAGCAGACCGGTGGCGACAGTGTAGCTCTGACCGACTGGACTTGCTCTACCCCATCTCCTGACGCCGACAAGAGCTCTCGCAAGTTGTGCCCCGTCCTCGGACTCCTGTGACCGTGTTTCCATCTTTCCTATCTCTCCTGTCCCCTCGATATGTCGTCGCTCTCTGGCATACTTGTTCTCTCTCTCTCTACACCTTTATTAATATCCTTTTAATCTCTCCTTTACCCCATACCGTGTGAGCTACTGTTGAGGTGTCGCTCACTGAAGCAGACAGTTACGGGGCTCACTTTTCTCTTCTTGTCTCTCTCTTAGAACCACTTTGGCTGCTGGCGCGTTGGCTGCATGATCCCCCAAAGGACAGCCATGTCGGGCTTCCATAAGCGCCCTTTCTAGGCTGTTAAAGTTGCGATTGCTACCAATTCGCCCAAGCAAGTACCAATAAATAAGCCTCGAGCATAATTCTCCATCGTCGTCAGCCACAACATCATAAAATACACGTAGTGTCTTACGAGTGTTTAGCGGGTACCACAGTTTTCTGAAGAACTACGAATATTCGCATAGTGGTCGCTTCGCATCTCCACGGAAATTATCATGGTCTATGGCGTACAGGGCACTGTGCAAATGTGCTTGTAATGGTAGCCCCAAGAATGTTTCAAAAAGGCTCCAAAAAGGCCCCTCTTCCAACTTTCGCTGTGACTGTGGTTACTGTGGCGCAGACCTAGTGGTTTTTTCAGTACATTTTCAAGTAGAAATAAATTGTCTGCCTCCACCAGAACCGCGCACTTTTATGAAGCCAGGCTTTTAACTCAACACTATTTGAAGCAATCAATGCATATGCAAGATAACTCGCCCTCGAACATCGTTATCCCGAGGATGTCAAATAGGTTGTCGACGATGATGTCACTGAAGCGAACTCGACACCGGACCACTTCGATGATAGAGACAAGAACGCTGAGCAAAGGCCAACAGGCGAGCAGGCCCAACCATACCTGCAGAGAAACGAGATACGCAAAAGTTAGCAGTGTCGGTGATAATAAAGTCATACCCCGAAACAGGCACTGCTTTGTAGCCGAGAATAAAGGGTCCCTATAGGATATACCAGCTGTAGCAGCCTTTAAACGGGTCATGGCATGTATCCGCAACAATAAGCCGATTTGCTTCTAGAAACATAAGTATCAGGGGCGCGGGGGGGGGGGGGGGGGTCGCGCCTACATACATGCTTTCAGAACCATACTCTTGTAAATGTTCGCAGAGCAAGCACATTGTTATGTTAGGGCTCGCTAGTGCACCAGCGTTGCGCTACTGTCATGCAGACCACGTGTTTATAAATATTTTCAAATATAATTTAACCACCCGTCGAAGTGCGCTACAAGTTCGCTTGCTTACTTCTGAGTTCTTTTAGATTACTCCACAAAACATATTTATGGCCAGAAAATGGGTGCCGTGCCTTTTTTCAACAATATTATTGAAAATTTGCCGTTAATGCACATCCAAAGATCCCTGGAGTTCTCACCTCAAGTTCAAAACTCATCAAATATCCAAACACGCTGGTCATGTAAGCATTCCGTGTGCCGGCAAAGAAGCGCGGATTGGAGAATGCATAGGCCGGCAGAGGTGTGCCCACCGTGAGACGATCAGCTGTCGGTATCACCGGGTGCACTGAGATGTCCGACTCCTGCAAAAGCACCGACAAAAGCTGTAGAGGCCAGCACACTGAGCACATAATAGTTGAAGGGTTTGTGACGTCGACCACAAATAAACGCAGGAGGCGATGAAAACACTCAGTTTTTTTTTTTTACAGAAACATTTAGGAAACGCCTGAAATCATGAGCCATGAGGGCGTAAGCCACCTTGCACTCGACGGAACAAGCAAACAAAAATATGTATGGTAAGTCAAGGCTCTTCATGAACCACCCACTATACGTCCCGGTGAGGCACATGACGGTCCGTCGCTGCCGGCGTGTTGGATGCTCCTTTTGAAGAGTGAGCGTGCGCCACGCGCCTAGCTGGTGCGCAGCACGTATCGCACAAGCTGCGCGATCGGTGTGTCTCCCACATGGCGAACAACATTAGACAGGTATATTTCACCGATAGAGAGATAGCAGGGGTGAAAATAATAGCATCCGCAAACTTTAGTTGCGGACAATGCCTCTTTATTTAGGCGGCACAGTGGTAATGTGTTGAAGCTCAGTTAAGCTGGGACCATGGCGCCATCTCGAAAGTATGAATTGACTAAAATGTAAAAAAGAACAAAAAAGACTGAAAACGCTCACTTGAATTTCCGCATGAGGCAATATTACTACTTTTCTAGAAGTAATAAAATTGACAAATATGAACATCACCAAAAGGGAAAACTTTAAGTTGCAGATATGACTACATGATTCTTGTTTTAGGCCAAGAAACGCCCATAGTGGGAAGCGATGTCTAAACTTCTGCCAAGTTATCCGTAATACTCGGTCATCGAAGCTGCCTGAAGGCAAGCGAAACACGTCTAACACAGTCGTTTACTGCGAACGAACGGAATCCTTCCACCACGATGCCAATCTCAATTTGAAGTGGGCGCCCGAAACAGGTGCCACGTTTTACATACACAACATTAACTACGTAAACGCCGTAAGACTACATCTGAAAGAAATATCGTGCGTATACGGTAAATGCTACGCTAGTTATGGCGTACTTTCTTTCTGCATTGAGATCCCGCTATTGTGCAAAGCACGCTATCCTGCCAAGCCCGATAATCTAAAAGTAGAGTATTTAGCCTCTAGGCCACAGCATGCACTATACGCGAAATAATTTACGTGCACCGGAATATCAGGTGTGAACTGCGCATGTGTGCGCCCGGTAAGCAGGGCCGTGCCGTTGAAAGTGGTTGCTTTCCACCTCAAGTATATTAACTGACCGTCGTGAGCTCTGTAGCTCGGTAGCTTCGTATAGATGACTTTACTTACTTGAGCTTTGACAACAAGATACTTTTCTCTATTAAGCACTGTTTTCGAAAGACTTACTCAAACGATTAAGGCTGTAGGATTGGTGAGTGGTGCCCCCGGAATCTCAGAAGTAGTCGAATACGTGTTCGTTAGTGGTCTCGTATGTTCATTAGATGACGCCACCTAATATGGGGGAACCTGCAAGACACGCTATCTGGTAATACGTTATGCCTTCGCGTACCGGAATACCGAAGTGACAAAACCTCTAATCACCACTAGGAGAGCGGACCCTCAGAATCATCGAATTCGCGTCCTCACCAAAAACACTTTTGATAAGAAAAACGGGACAGTAAGACGATTCCTTATGCATTCATTAACGTAGGGTGACTGGAAGCCGAATGCCATATGCCTCTTCCGTTTCTTATTCTTCTGCTTGGTCGGTTGTATCAATTTCATGTCCCAGAAAGCTTTGCGTTCCCAAGATGGACTTGTAGTATTTTCGGGATTGGTCTGCCTTTCACCAGAAGAGTATGTGATGGAATGACGTCATTATATCCCGCGACGCAGTGACGTCATACTGTCGTACCTATGACGAGCAAGATTTTGCTGACCTGCAACGTCATCACGAAGTTATAACGTGATAACCGTTTCTCACGTCCTTTCGTCTTGACACTGACTCTCACCTCTTTTATATTATGGGGCATCTGCAATTTAACCTTTTCCTTATGATTTCGTTATCGTATGCTTGATTGATTGATTTGTGGGGTTTAACGTCCCAAAACCACCATTTGATTATGAGAGACGCTGTAGTGGAGGGCTCCGGAAATTTTCACCACCTGGGGTTCTTTAACGTGCACCCAAATCTGAGTACACGGGCCTACAACATTTCCGCCTCCATCGGAAATGCAGCCACCGCAGCCGGGAATCGAACCCGCGACCTGCGGGTCAGCAGCCGAGTACCTTAGCCACTAGACCACCGCGGCGGGGCTCGTTATCGTATGCTACTTCATGTGTTTAGGAGTAACCGCCATATTGTGTCATCTCATGCTAATCAATTTTTCGGGAAAGACATGCTAAGCGAGAAAATTGTATGACCAATATAGTTTTAACATTTAAGATAATGACGATTTCGAATAGCAGCAAATTAGCGTTTGATATATTGTTCTCAAAGCCCAGAAAAGTTTACAACTGACATTTCCGAGTGCGTCACAGAGAAGTGGTAAGAGAACGCAATACATTATCAAAGCATACTAAGGTGACTCATGTTGCCAGCTTTCACCTCAGCACCACGGCAATGCTGCGTTCTTTTTTTTTTTCATGAACAGAGAGTAATTGTCTTAATATGCACCACATCAACGTGCAATCGCGAAAACATATCGCTTAATCACTTGTCCGTATGCTCTATAAGCTCCTCCCTTTTTAAGGAACAGTGAAGGGAATTCCTAAAATAACATTCGTGCACAGCATAGAGCGCGTTTGTTCCAGATTGAGCGTTGTGGGCAGTATGATAACTCACATTCCGTTCAAGCATTCCTAGCGGACCACCCCATTCACCGGTAGGACGTCGACTGGACCATATCTGCTCATCCGTTGTCTGAAGCTGCACGCTGCAAGGTGGTAAGCAAAGCAGAGAAATTAGCACACGCAATTTGACACCTATTGCTCCCTGTGTTATGCTGAGCGTAATAGCAAATAGTTTTCTTATTACTAGGGCATACAAAAATTAGGTTGATTTCGCAATACTGCTGTCCGAGCCTAAAGGAAGTAAGTAGCCCATCTGTTAATTTTTTTTTCTCTTTTCTCATTATTTTTCTGTGTCCTTCCTCTTTATTCTTTCCTATTTCTTTTTTCTACATATATTTATTTCTATTTCTCTCAGTCAGATTTTTTTTCTTTCTCCTTCAATGCCTAGTTTTACTCTGTCCCATTCACCTATACCTTATCCTCACGCCAACTTACCTTTACAAGGTGTACGTTAGAACTAATTGGTACTCCCTAATCAACTACTATTTGCGTGAAATTTCTTCGAAAACGGATAAAAAGGACACAGATGGGGAACAAGTCTGAAAGTTGACGCCCGTCCGTTGTCCAAGAATCTTTGTGCAAGAAGTAGCTTATTGTCTTTCCAACCCCTTTTTCATGCTATACAATATGTAGTATACTAATCATTAAATGGCTATGATATATTGTGCTTGAATGCCTGGACAGCCCAGTAGTTATGATATTCGCCTTCGAATCACGGTTACGCATGTAGGTAGCACCTCGTCAACGTATTTTCTCACCAAGAGTTGCTCTGTTTCTCTTCTTTCGGCGTCTTTTTTTTTTTCTTTTTCTCTCTCTACCTGTTTCAACTATCAGAGGTTTTTTTCACGCCACGCAAAAAAAAAAAAAAAACGGCGCTTGCGTGCTCTGAACGAAGCAGAAGAGGACGAAGGTAGCTAGTGTGGGTTCATTAGGGCAATATTTTTCTTTTTGTGTGTGTGTGTGAGAATTGACAACCGTTGGCTTGCATTAACTGTGGTCAAAATCGGCGCGTGGCGGCTCTTCTCTACCTAGCGATTCACCAACGACGGTTCTTAGTAAGCGTTCCCAGGCACGCTTCTTTTTCTGAACTTTTGTATGTTATTACTAAATTTAATATCTCCAACCTATTTATGCTCACACATTTTGTCTTTCCTCATGTTAATTCAGCACTTTTGCGAATACCTCCAACGCTAAAACCACTTGCAGGGATTGCGATTTCAGCCAATCATCGTTAATGTAAAAAAGAAATTCTGAGGGCTCATTTCTCGTTTGACATAATCTTAGTTAAATTCATCAGATGACGAAGTCAAAGAGGGTATGGGGGTGTTGACGGTAATGTTTCAAACGTTCTTTAGTAATTGCGATATATACGTCAAGAAATTAAAGTGGACGAAAAGGCACGCTGCCACCGGTAACGACCGAACCTGCAGCTTCGTTTTGAGGGCCCGATGCTCTACCAATTTCGCTACAGCGTTGATATTCCCAGCTGTTCCTAAATTTGTGGACTCATGAATGCCCCAAAAGAAGACGATATAGGCATCCGCCACTGTAGCTTAAGTGGTCGAGCAACGAGCGTGTCATCCCAAAGATGCACGTTCGGCCCTGGCCGGCGAAAGTTGTCGTTTCGTCAACTTTACTTTCTTCGCTTCGATGTCACGATTACTACAACACCATTCGCTTGAAATGGCACAATTATTCTCCCCATTACCCTCCGTGTTTTCATCAAGTGCTGCTTTGATTGATACTGTTACTTAAATCAGCTGACTCATTAAGAATCCCGTTTTCTTCGGAACTATCGAGGTATCAAAAATATATTAGGAACAAAGTGAATAAATAAATAAAACTCCGCTTTTGACCCCGACATTGGTTACTTGTTAGCGTTTAGTGCACGTTAGAGCAACTACAGATGTGCTTACTTTTATTCAGAATTCATTGATTGATGACTCCGTATACTCCCTTCATTTCAGAATATGTAAGCTGGTTAATGTGCAAATTTTTACTTTCGACGTCTTATGAGTGCACTCTTCTGTACTAATGTATTTCTTTGTAACAGGTCATAAGGCATGATCTGACACACTTGCGTTGACTTACTTGAACTGAAGGTACCGCTGCAGCGTCTGAACGATGTACCAAGCCAGGCCGTCAAAGGCAACTTCGCCATTCACTACCGACACACCCAAAAGAGGCTTCATCTTTAAAAAAAGTTGTTCAAGGCAAATGACCTGCTAATTAATGATTGAGCTCACAACAGCATCAACAAATAAACATTGTGGTTTAGCAAAGTTTCTCATCAACGGTGCTTTTTGATGACATTTTTGCCTCTAATTGTATAAGGATATGCTTACAAAAACAGAAAAAAGGCGAATGCACATATAGAACAATGGCGAGTCACTTAACCACTTTTGTACTTGTTCGCCAAACCTTTTATTGCCTATTTTCTATTAATTAGCTAGGGAAACACATGTACATGTGGAAATAATTATCAGTATTTGCGAGTATTTTACCTTCAAAATAGTGGCGCTTTAAACCCATGCCTATGACTAGAGTGAAATGAAGTGTTACATTTTAATTCTCGCTACTGTTTGTGAAACTTTCGGTCCTGGCTTTTTTTTTTTTTTTTTGTCGAACGCACTGCTGTACTCTCCAATGTGAAAGAGTAAGAGTAAGTGCCCATCCGCGGATGCAGTCAATGCCATAGCCACACCCATAGCCATATTTAGAGCCAGTGTTGCAATATCTACGAATAAAGTACGATTGATCTGTAAATCATGCACGCCGCAAATCTTCGGCAATCAGGTCACTCCTATTTACAGTGCAAGGGAAACTTGCTGCAGTGTTTTGAAACGTATTTATGAGACAACAACGACACCTTTTTCCTTTCGAACTTTGTGTTCGCATCAGATAACATGACGGTTTTGGTGAATGGTTGTAAGAAGTGCTCTTAAGCCCACATCACCGTGCCTAAAATGCCAGCCCAAGGGATATCATAATATTTGCTTGAACGACATAGCTCTAACAGCGTGAACCTACTAAAACAATACCAATAATATAATAACAAAATATTATGGTCTAAAAGCAAGACCGAAACCACTAACGCAATAGTAATGTTATGTTTGTAATGTTATATATATAGAAATTTATATGAAGTTTAAGTAGCAGCGAACTCTTTAGTATCGGACCTGGCTTGTCTTGACAAAACACTGGCATAAAAAGTTGCTGCCGTTGCAGTGCGCGCAGAGATTTTCATGTTACCTGTATTTTCAACGCAAATACAAGCTGTACGCACAGATCGCTGTCATAAAAAGGTGCGCGCTTTCGCACCCTGCCGATCCGCGGACGCTGTTACTGCTATAGTCACCCCTTTAGAACCCAGGATGAACCTTTTCTGCGACGAAAAAAATGAGAGGTTTTGCGTACTGAAACTATATTCTATGACAGACGCCGTACTGAAGGACTTCAGAAATTTCCACCATCTGGCGTTTTTTGACATGCAGTGACATCGCGAAGTACACGAACCTCCACCGTTTCGCCTCAATCAATATGCGTCGGCCGCGTCCGCGATTAAACCTTCGACCTTCGAGTGAGCAGCCGAGCACCTTAGCCACTGAACCTTTGAGGCAAACATTATGCAACCACTTCTACCCCAAAGAAAACTCATGCACTTCTCTTATCAAGCAAAACTTTTACTCGACGAAAGTTTCTTTAAATACTGTCAAAATAAAGAACGTGTTTAAGCCATTTCTTTTGCCTTTTTTTTTCTCGATGAAGTAAAGTTCATTTCATGTGTTTTAGTGGTCTTATACGGCATGGTACTGCCAAGTAATGATGCATTCTGAAAGAAATATACCTTCTTTGTGCGCAGAATGTTTTGTAAAGTGAGATGGGATATAGCGCACAATATCTCACCTTTTCCGGAAACGTTCTGCATACTAAGAAAGTATACTTCTTGCAAATGCAATACTAGCGAGCCCAACTAACCACCTATTTGAAGTGTTGATGGGCGTGGGCGCTATCAGCATCACACATAATTTTGTTCGGAAAGTCGTGGGCGTCAAGTTTCAAAACTAGGTATGCATGCAGGCCGGATGACGATAATTATTTCGAGGCAAAAAGACATCTTACATTATCCCAATCCTTCTTAGTTGTGAATATTTACCTGCTGTGTATTGGCTGCGTATTTATCTGCTACGTATTGTATTTCTAAGGTGACTAATAAAGGAATATTGAAATATTGAAAGCCATCATCCCTTTCTGCAAATGATTGCTTCCGCAGGACCAGTTTTTAGCTGACCACGATTATTTTTAACACCTCACGGGCTTTCATTATAGCGTAGTCTCAGACAACGAAAGAGTTGAAAAATTTTCATTTTGGTGAATGTTGCTCTAGTTGGCGGGCTCGCGCTGAATCGATTCGCTAATGTAAAATTTGCCCTTTAATGGAGATACGCCTTGCAACAAACAGCGTGCAATACTCTAAAGCATTGGCTTTAAAGTATTTTAGGTACGGCATTGATTGATTGATATGCGGGGTTTAACGCCCTAAAATCAGCATATGTATGTGAGAGACACTGTAGTGGAGGGCTTCGGAAATTTCGACCACCTGGAGTTTTTTAACGTGCACCCAAATCTGGGCACACGGGCCTACAACATTTCCGCCTTCATCGGAAATGAAGCCACCGCAGCCGGGATTAGATCTCGGGACCTGCGGTTCAGCAGCCAGGTACCTCACCCACTAGACCACCGCGGTGGGGATATTTTAAGTACGGCGTTCAGTGCATAGTAATTTTAAGTCACAGTACTCTAATATTTGCTCATGATTGAAGTTTAGAGAATGTAACTTGTAGCACATCACTAAAAAAAGTGATGCAGAACATTTGAAAGTTTTTGTCACTAGTCTTCTAGTTGAAGGTAAAACTAGGCCTGAAATAAATAACGTTCTCTATCGTATTCATTTTTGAAGCAACATCATTTATCTACAGTGTGGACACATCTAACAAAATGTGGGAATTATAAAACTTCAAAGCGGCAGCACTGTTGCAAAACAAGATAGAACATGCTAATATCTGCTGCAAAGGACTAAACTTTATATCTATTACCATTTTCTTACTTCGCTATTATTTGTATTCCATAAAGATGAAGAGTTGGATCTTTTCTGATTGATTTACGGACCAGTGCAGAAATGTTTGCGTTTATAATCTGGATTCGATTGCATCATTTTGTCTTAACACTGCTATGCATTCAAAAAATTATTTGACAAATAGTCTGAATGGTCCGCTAAAGAAGGTGTGACTACCCCCACTGGATATGGGTATAGTATAATACGGCCTGCCTTGCTGGAACAGTGGCTACATTGCTCGTTTGCTGACTTGACGGTCGCGGAGTCGATGCCGGCCGAGGCAGTCTAATATCAATGGAGAAAAATGGTAGAGGCCAGTGTACTGTGTTGGTATTAGCGCACGTTAATAAACCCTAGGTGGTCGAAATTTCTGTAACTCTCCACTACTTTGGGACGTCAAACCCCACATATTAATATTAAAGTTTCTTTTACTCCTGATAAGTTATCACGAGAAAAATTGGAATGTATAGCAAAAAGTGCGGAACAAAGTGAAGACACAAACTGACAGACACGCGCACTCATGTTCCTCCTGTCTTGACTTTGTCTCCGTCTTCCTTGCGCCATACGCATCTTCCCCCAAGTAATAAAACAACTAGCTCAGCAACAAGCCTAATCGATCATGCGTTATATATTGTGATGAGCTGCAGCTGCTACCACGACGTACGACTTTATTGCATGGGGATACGGAAAACACTCAAGAAAAACGTTCACTCTTCGTAACGAACGAGTACTTACCGACAGACCTACGAACCTCAGAGTAGTATTTTGCAGCTCATACATCTCCAGTGCAGTAATTCAGCTTTTCTTTGAGGACATATTGTTCGGCTAGCGAATAATTAATAAGACTAGAATAATTGCCTGTGAGAGAACCAGGTTCTGAAAGAAATTTCTCCAAAATTTTGGTGTGCAGTTTTGTAGACACACTTCCTAAAGCCACACTGACTCTGGCCTGACTGAAAAATGGTGGACAGCTCTTATATGCATTACAACCGCGTACACAAGGTGCTGCGTTCTTACTTGGAAAACCGATTTTTCGTCTTATTGCAACACGAGTCATTAGCTGCAATCTACCTCAACAAATGATAGACGCGCCGTCCGACCATGTCCTTAAGATACGGCAATAAATTCACAAAACCTGCTCCACTTGTTCGTTGTAATGGCGCTTTACAAAGCGCTAATATATTCCCACAGGTGAAATGTTTATTCGTTGCGACTTTTCTTTTTGGAAGTAAGAGTTTGTTCAATCGCACTGAGAATCTACACAGTACATGTTGTATCGAGGATCTAGGGCGCGTGGCGCAGACAAATCAGGTAATAGACATTAAAGCACTCGCATCATATACTTGGAAAGCGTCGGTGAGACGTAGATACAACGTGAAAGTATAAGCCACGGCATTCTCCACATGTAGTTATAATCTCTGCGAATATCACTTAAGCGAAGACTCAGTCGGTACTAGTACTTTAACACTTATCTGCGCCTTTGTTCCGCCTAATTAAATACTGCCCTATTTGGTCTCTGGTTGAAAGCAATAAAGTGTCATCCACCTTGTTTTTTATTTACTTAGCGCACTAATGATGCTTCTTTTTGTTATGTTGGCACGTGTTGTTTTTCAGGGGGGGGGGGGGGGGGTGTGGCTTACTGTCCAAGCTGGGGCTCATTTTTCACCTCCGACAGTTCTATCACTCTTTTATTCTATTTCTTGCACTATGAATCAGGAGCTCGAGAATACATTAGGGTTTTCCTATTTTTATGCACCCTTTACGTGCGATATCTTTTCTTTACGCTGCAAAGCTGAGGTGGTAGTTGGACGCATGGAACTTGATACAAATGATGCCGCGAGCGATAGTCGAAGTAGGAAGGAAGGAAGCAACAAAAAGGGAGAAGGCAGGGAGGTTAAACAGAAAGACATCCGGTTGGCTACCCTACACTGGGGGATAAAGGAAGGGGACAAGAAAGACGAGAAAGAGGGAAGAGAGGGAAAAAAGGGGGTGGGGGAGAGACTGACAGTAATTTCACTGCATCGTGTAGAAATCTACCGCATGTCAGAGGCGTTCACACAAGCCTGTCTTTCTCAGGAAACGCAGCAGGGCTTTCACTGCCTTGTGGGCTGTCGAGGCATGTGTACGTTGCTGTAATAGCACCTGCACAGAAAGAGGCCGATCATCCAGTCGCCGCATTGCGTTGGCAGGTACTTGTCTCTCTGAGGCAAATCGAGGACAATGACACAGCAGGTGTTCGATATTTTCGTCGGTGCCGCAAACATCGCATGCCGCACTGTCAGTAATTCTGATTAACGTGGTATATGCTTTCGTGAAAGCAACTCCCAGCCAAAGGCGATAGAGAAGCGAAGCTTCACGTCGATGTAGGCCGGGTGGAGGCCGGAGTTGTAGTGATGGGTCGAGCTCGTGCAGTCGTGTACGTCGTATGCTTGGTGTGTTCCACTCGGTCAGTGTGAGACTGCGGGCCAGTTGACTAATCTGCCTCGCCGCATCCGCTCTTGAAAGCGGTATCGGAACACTGTTTCCTTCTTTATGTGACGTGCGAGCAGCATGATCTGCAGAATCATTGCCGCCTATACCACTATGCCCAGGTAACCACTGAAAGACGATGTCATGGCCTTTTTGTATTAACAGGTGGTGTAGTTTCACGGTTTGGTAGGTCAACTGGTCGTGGCATCCGCGTCGGAGAACTGATATCAGGCACTGTAACGCTGGTTTTGAGTCAGAAAACACAGCCCATTTACCTGGTCTTTCTTCTGAATTGATGTGTTCCAGTGCATTGCGCATAGCCTCGAGTTCTGCCGTCGTTGAACTCGTCACATGTGAAGTCTTAAAACACCGAGTTATCCCTTGTGATGGTATAACCACTGCTCCACCTGAACTAGACGGCGTAGTAGAGCCATCCGTGTAAATGTGCACGTGGTTACTGTAGTTTTCTTCCAATAGGGATAGACTCAGTTGTTTCAGGGCATGTGTCGGTAAGTCCGATTTTCTCCTCATTCCTGGAATCATTAAGTGAACTCGCGGCCGGCTCAAGCTCCAAGGAGGAAGCAGTGGCTTTGATGCAGGTGCGTATGTCTCAGCAAACGATGAACGATGCTTGGAGACAATAGTGCCGTATGTCGTGCGGGGCCTTTCAGCAGCTAGACTCGCCAGGTGGTGAGAAGGGGTCCTGGCATAATGCCTGAGGTGCATGCGCATTGTCTCGGTAATAATATGCGTATTTATCGAGTGATCTTGAGCGATGGCAATGATTTCAGCCGTTGAAGCACTGCGGGGTATTCCAAGGCATATCTTAAGTGCTTGGGCTTGAATGCTCTGAATTGCGCGCAGGTTGGTCTTGCCGGTGTTAGACATTGCAGGTAAGCTGTACCGTAAGAATCCGATAAACAGCACCCTGTACAGTTGTAGCATGGATGATATGGGCACTCCCCAATTTTTTCCTGCAAGGAATTTGAGCATGTGGCATGTTGCGATCAGCCGCTTCTTCACATAGTTCACGTGTGGAGTCCACGACAGGTTTCTATCTATTATGACTCCCAAGAACCTGTGGCTTGTGCTGAACGATATGTATTCTTCATTAATCGATATACTGTAAGCAGACATTGGTTTCCGCGTGAACGCTACCACTGCACACTTTCCGCAGGACACCTCGAGGCCTTGTTTACGAAGATAGCATGACGCCGTTGTAGCAGCCTTCTGAAGGCGGGCGCGAAGCTGAGGCTTTGTCACACCTGATGTCCAAATGCAGATGTCATCAGCATAGACAGAAAGTTCTACAGCGCTAGGTAGCTGCTCGACTAGACCAATGAGAGTTAGGTTGAAAAGGGTAGGGCTTAGCACTCCTCCCTGAGGAGCTCCTCGGCTGCTGTAATAATCAGGTGTTGGGCCATTCGCTGTCATCACGTAAAATGATCTCAGCTGTAAGTAGCTGTACACCCACATATATATCTTGCCACCAAGACCTACTGTTTCCAAAGCACTAAGAATGGCTTCATGGGTGACATTGTCGTAAGCCCCCTTAACGTCTAGAAACAGGGCGGCGCACAGCCTCTTACAGGCTTTCTGGTGTTGAACATATGTCACCAGATCAACAACGTTGTCGATTGACGAATGGCCGCGCCTGAATCCGGTCATGGATACTGGAAAGATTTCGTAGTGCTCTAAATACCACTCCATTCGTGTTAGAATCATTCGTTCCATCGTTTTTCCCACACAACTGGCAAGTGCGATAGGACGGTATGAGGCAATATCCAAAGGAGATTTACCAGCCTTTAGAAGTGGAATGAGGCGACTTGACTTCCATGCCTGGGGAACAGTACCAGTCTGCCAGGAGTCGTTGTATAGGAGTAAGAGTGCCTTCCGAGCTTCGTCTCCAAGATTACAAAGGGCACGATAGGTAATGCCGTCAGGACCGGGTGCTGAAGAACGTCTGCACAGAGCCAGTGCCGCCTCTAGCTCATCCATAGAAAACTGGCATTCCATACGGGGATCACGTGAGGGCGGTGGGTTGTCAAAAGTTCCCGTTCTTGATACTGTGAAATTGGAATCACCGGCAATTCTTCTACAGAAAGATTCTGCGACGTCAATCTCTCTGCATCGAAGGTGAAGTGCCAGAGATGTAAACGGGTGTCGCTGACCCAAGGTTGTGCTAAGACCCCGGACAGTTCGCCATATCAGTGATAGGGGCTTTCGTGGATCCAACGACTCGCAAAAGGATGTCCAACGTCGCCTAGCCAGTTTATCCATGTGCTGCTGCATTTTCTTTTGAATGCGTCTAGCCAGCCTCAAATCATTCATGCACTTTGTCCGTCGGTACCTTCGTTCTGCACGACGGCGTATTGCGCGAAGTTTCTCAAGCTCGATGTCGAAATCGGTGCGCTTGTGACTAGTCAAATGTGTATGCGTGGTATTCTGCAGGACATCCTTTATCGAGTCCTCTAGGTTATATGATGAGCCGTCGGTACAGCAGTCTTCCATTAACATTTTGAATTTCGGCCAATCGGTGTACTTGAGGCCTCTTGAGGACTTGGAGCTGGTGAAACCTTCTATACACAGGTAAGTTGGTATATGGTCGCTGCCCCGCGTTTCCAGATCCGAAAACCAGTGCACTCTCCTGATAAGTGAGCGAGAAACCAATGTAAGGTCCAGGCAGCTGCTATAGGCTGATCCGCGTAAATATGTAGGGCTTCCATCGTTACAAACACAGAGTTCGTACTCCGAGGCTAAGGACACCAATTTTCTTCCTCTAGAGTTGTCCCTGGAGCTTCCCCATAGAAAATGGTGGGCATTGAAGTCGCCAGTGATCACCCATGGCCTTGGAGTCGATGTCAGAATACCGCGTAAGCGCTCGCAGTCAAGGCGGCTTGATGGAGATAATTAAGCTCCAATAATCGTGAAAGCAACCTTATCCTTATTCACAGTAAGGCACACATACTGATTCCCTTCATCAGGCGAGACTCTGTGGTGAACGTAAGTGAGGTCATGGCGCATGAATACAATAACTTTGCTGCAGTCTCTGTGAGTGGAGGACATAAAGCACTCATATCCTGACAGCTTGATTGAAGCACATAGGTTGGGTTCACAAATCACAATAATGGGGAAGCGGTTCACAAATACAAATTGTCTAAAGTCAGACATGCGCGACTTCAGTCCTCTGGCGTTCCACTGAAAGACAGATGCATTCTTGACTTCCGCTCGAAACGACGGTGCCTCGCTGGCCATGGTTCTACCTTAGAGCTGCAAGCACCGCACTCAGGGTGTCCAGCACATGCAGTGCGGTCTGCGCAGCAGAAGTCTTCATATTACTCAGTAGGACACGCATGGTACTCATCAGCGATTGCAGCAAGCTTATCACTTGATCTTCATTCATCGCATCACTGGTTTGAGGGGTCGTCGAGGGCGGCGGGATTCGATGCAGCTCCGAAGTAGGTTGACGTCGTGGAAGAGAGGGCCACTGTTCGGAAGGCGCGACTGCTGTCCCTTTCTTCTGTTTGGCAGTATCCGTCTTCAGTGAGCTCGGTGTTCGTGAGTCAGCCTCTTTGATAGAGGATGACATCTCTCTATCGGTAGAGGCGTTTTTCCGTGATGGTCTTCGCCCACGACGCCTTCGTCGGCGTAGTGTAGCGGCAGCTTCCTTGTGTGTTGAATTGTCACGCACCATACGCCTAAGTACCGCGTGCTCGTTTCGCACCCGCGGGCAATCTTTGGATGAGGCCTCATGAGCGCCGTGGCAGTTTGGACATCGTAGTATGGTGGCACTGCAGGCGTCTTTTGAGTGAGACTCAGCGCACCGCGGACACACAAGTTTGTTCTCACAGACACCTTTTACGTGTCCCATCTTGAAGCACTTGTTGCATTGCAGTGGCTTCGGTATGTAAGGACGCACTGAGTGGCGAACATGGCCAACTTTGACATACGAGGGAAGGCTGTCTCCCTCGAACACAAGCCTCAAGCAGCGTGAGTTGCCGAGTCTGGTAATGTGCGTAATGCGGGTGCCTTCAGTCACTGGCTTTATTAGTATTGGCAGGTCATTAGCTGAGATGGAAAGATCCACATCATAAATGACGCCAACAGTGCCATTACAACCTGTAGCGACCATTGGCCGAAGTAAATTTAATAGTCGAAGTAAATTTTAAAATACTGCCATAGGAAAAAACACGTTGTCCTGTATATCTGCCTTGAAGGCTCCAAGCCCACTCTTAGGTATAATAGCGGACATGTGCATAGTAAAAAAAAAAGATAACAGTTAGCGAATGCACAGTATGAGCAAATTGAGGTTTGGGCTAGTTGGTTTTTTCGATTCTGGAAAAATGAAAGAGGAGACAAGAAATAAAGTAGACATTGGACGCTCAAACTATCAACCCAAGTTTATTGAAAGGACTTCGAAGGGAGAAGGCTTCCAGGAAATTGAAAAGTCGGTTTACGGAGAGGGTAGGGCCCGGCAATCTCGCTCAGCTGTCTTCCGATGCTATACGAGGAGTGATTACAACTACCAGATGTAGTGCTGTTTCAGAGTTTTCATCCGAGTATGCTGATCGAAATGCTATTTCTGGCTTCTGAAGAAATTTATTTCGTAAGGGTCAGTAGAATGGAGTTGGAACTAGCAAGTGCGCTTTCATGGTCTGATTTGTAAAATGCTTCGCAAATTTTGCATGTATTCTTATTCCTTGATTTCATTGGAATTTTTAAGGGCACCTTTTTACTTGTTAGCATTATTGAGAAACAACTGCCAGTAAAGCAATGGAAAGCTTAGGATATGTACGATTTGCAGTGGGTAATTGTAATGTAGACGGGAAGAAAGCAAAACGAATGAAAATATAACTTGCTACCAGCAGATACTGAACCTGCCGCTTTGCAGTTATGCATCGGATGCTTTACCAAGGGAGCTACAGTGACGTTCCCCCCTTGTCCACATTATGGAGTATATATGCCATTTAGGCCTTGGACGGATTGGAGATTTAGTCAGTGGCACTAGTAACTAAGACGATGAGGGTGGAAAACTCTTTCTACCTGATGGCCTCACGAAGCGCATGGACGTTTAACAAGCTGGCAGCTGAGCAATAATTCATCGCACAATACATGAAAGAATGAAGTCTGCCATAACCTGACTCTCACCATGAGTACACGAAAGAACAGACAATAAGATGAAACAAACATATAGGCATACCACTCTACGCCCCCACGATGCGCGCAAAACCAGGGTTCTCTAGTAAAGCTGCCGCAAGCAGCCCCGCTGCGCTCTTTCATGTATCACTTCTCGTTCCTTTGTATCTTGCGCAGCAACTTGACTTTTCAAGTATGTATCAACCAACTAGTCTGCAAAGAAACATTGCTTCAATATACACGGGATTTTATTTCTAGTAAAAAATCAGTTAAATACGGTATTCCGTGGACTTTAATCGGCGGTGGTGATTGGAACGTGCTATGACGACTGGCTTAATGGACGTAGTAGCCTCATGGTAGAGCGGCTTGTATATCAGCAGTGTATTGCAGTATCAATTTACATATTAATACAAAGCGCTCTTCAGAAAGCTCTAAAAGCCTCAGTCATCGTGCGCTGTGTTGTGCTCCGACTCAAAGCTGAAGATTATTAAACAAAAGGTGAGCGCTTCCAGCAGTGCCAGAAACTTATAGTGAATTATGTAAAGAGAATTTGTCACCGGGCTATAATTGGCACACAACTTTGAGAATGCGCTAAATGCGTAAAAGCTGTTTTCTAGTGCTATATCTTTCCTTTACTGATGCTTACGTGCCTAGGCTTTTCTCGATGTTTAGGCGGTATATTCTTCCGTTAATTACGACATATTTCAAGGTTAAAAGAAAGCACGAACGTAAGTGCTTCGTCTTCAACTTTTCGTGCTTGTTTGAGTATGTGTACATGCGTTTGAACCGTTCAAACAACTTAAATATGCCGGGCATGTTCTCCTGTTTTGTATTCACTTATCATTTGATTTTAGAGTATTAAGAATATTGGAAAATTAGACTATGAGTTTCAGAAAACGGGGAACGACGTCAAGCGTTGAATTACTGCTAAAAATAAACAAATAAAACACTCATCCTAGCTCATGACCATTACAGGGCCTTGGTACAGTCACATGTTTTCGAACTAATCACGAAAAAATAGGAAATATGAGGCCATTACAAACGGAACACACTAGAATTTCTGCTGCCCCCGGGCTCTGCTTTGTTAACGCTTGATTCCATCGTTTGCGTCGTTGCGCCGCAGCGCCGACTGTCGGGCAGCAAAGCAACTTAATGGCGTGCACAGATACCGTCTCATAGGCGCGCGGTTTCAAATACGATAGCGGTATACGTCAGCCAGTAAAATGCTGTTTATTCCCAAACTAGGCATTTTCTTGGCGCGTAACAAGCTCTATGAGATTTTTTGGAACGCGGTTTCGTTATTTCCCATTGACCCATTGTTTGTCTTTAGCGTCCTTTTACCTCGCGTCGTATGACATAAGAGATGCTCGACGGGGCGTCAAGCAGTTACCATCCACTGCCAAGATATTATAAGCTTGATGACGTATAATCATCCGGAGAAAACGCAAAAAAGTGGCATGAAAGGAGCTCATCCTGAATCAGCGCTAAGAGCGAAGGTTAGTCTAGCTATTTCGAATCGCGCGGCGGAACACACATTTGGCTATAAGCCCCGAAGCCATTCTTAGTAGTCAAAGGACTAAAGCTCATTTTACAGGTGTCATTGATGTGGAGAAGAGAAGTTGTAATACAATTGCTAGACAGAGCACTGTTAAGCTTTTTCAATGAGTATAACGTCACAGTTTGTAAGCCCCCAGCAGATATTACTGGCAGTGTTTTAAGGTTATCGAATGGTGAAGCACGTCACGTAACACATAAGAAATTGCTATATAGTTAGTACTGAACATTTTCTAGATTATGAAGCAAGTCTGAAAGCGGTCAGGAACATGTTGGGAACCAGTAATTTTCAGCCGTATGTACTAAAAACAAGGAAGGTAATATTAATACAAATTAAATTGAGATAGTTACAGCCACCAAGAAGTTTTTTTTTTCAGATATCAGTATACAGTATCCGGAACAACCAATGACAATAGAAGAAGTAACAGTCCAAAGCGTTAGGCATCCGACAACTAAGCTTCCTAAGATGTAACGAAGGCTTTGCAAGTATTGCCAATGGGAATGCTATTCTGTAACCGTGGTGAGGTCCAGATTGTCCACTGAGAGACAATGAACATATTCTTATAGGAAAACTGGCCACGTTATATACGCAACGCAAGTTGACTGTGTGCCTACAGGACCCTTTGAAAAATGCTGAAATCCTCCTAGTCTTAAGCAAGATAACATCCAGGGCTTTTGAATTACAAGACTATCATCTTACGATCCATCGCCTACAAGGTATTAACAAAAGTAATCACTGATTTCATTGATACCACCTTACAATTTAAACAACTAAAGCGTCCAACAGCATTTAGAAAATGCTACTTGATGATATTATATAATACCACCATCATTTAGGGGATTAAAGACTGCGTGAAATATATTCAAACCTAGTAAGTACCCTGTTAGGTAAATTACAACAAGGAATTTAGGCCAGGGTTTGGCCTTAACTATTAACACCTGGTAAAGGCCAGACCCTGGCCTAACCTGTTAAAATAAAAGCTTCTTTTGGGACCATTCGCGTGGAGGATATATATATATATATATATATATATATATATATATATATATATATATATATATATATATATATATATATATATATATATATATATATATATCGGTAAATTATATATATATATATATATATAGGTAAATTACAACAAGGAATTTAGGCCAGAGTTTGGCCTTAACTATTAATACCTGGTGAAGGCTAGACCCTGGCCTAACCTGTTCAAATAAAAGCTTATTTTGGGACCATTCGCGTGGAGAATATATATATTATATATATATATATATATGATTGATCTAAAAACCGATAGGCAATAAGCTAAAACAGTTTGCTTTATCCTCGGAAGAAAGCGTCGGTTGGTAAAACGTAGGCACAGGTGGTTAACGACTACGTGTACTCACGGCTCCTAGGGACTGTAGAGATGAACCACGTCACTGATGTAGGTAGGAAATGGGTGGGGTGAATTTCGCCGGTATTTTGCGATCCCGAATGGGAGTTAGCAAGAATTCAAATAGAAAAAAGGTGCATCACAGTGACATTTTACCGGCAATTACCTATGAAAAGCAACCTGGCATTTCGCGAAAATGCTTCAGTTTAAATACAGGATGACAAAGGGAGTTATGCAAAGAAAAAATCTAGGAGAAAAACGCAGCAGACTGGATCAGGCTAAGTCGAGGAAATGTGTGTTAATGGTATCTTCGCGGAAATCAAGACCGTGAACACTGCGCTGTCATGGCTATCATGCATTACAACATTGACTGCAGCACGTGCAGTCGTTCACTTTCTGGAGGAATCAAAAATAGCTCAAAAGTACTAAACAAAAAACAAATGTTAACCGCGGTATGTTTCAAAACAGTATTTTCCTGCTTCACTACGATATTTTTTAGAAAACGTTTCTGAAAACATGTCAGTATTTAAGCGACAAGATCACCTTAGACGTTTTATTGAACTTTCACGTTTTTGTGTGAACACTTAAATTGGCGTGATTACTTGTGTGGATTTCTTTTGTTTTCTTTTTTTTACAAACTGAGTGTGGTGCGGACACAGTTCTGCGCAGTGTGTACTCATTTCTGTGTGGTGTGGACACTCAGTGGGGAAAAACGTGAACTCATTGTGTAAGTTTTGTGCTATGTACATATGTATAGCCTTGTGTTTGCTACTGAATGTGGGATGTTGACTTTTGTGCAAGAGAAGAGGAGTAGCCGGCGCCACGCATTGGCACCAACCTCTCCTTACATACATTTAATAAAAAAAACATTGATTATCATGCACTTTCACGCTGCGTGCATTGAGGCCTTGTTTTTTCGCCTGCCACACGTGCTGCCCAATGACTTGTCCATCACTGTTGTCATTGTCATCATAATCATGACCACGTCCTTGAAGCTTCCGAAAATTCAACACGTTCGTCATGCGCACTCGAGCCATTTGAATAGTAGACAACTGGAATTAAACTCGGCAAATGGAAAATGGCGGCTATGAGGTAACCACTTGTGCTAACTCGGAGCTTCGTTTCAGGGACAACATTCTGGAATTTAGCGTTCTCGTTCCGGTCACGTTAGGTGATTTCAAGCACAAGACTGGGTTCAATGATGGAACATAAAAATGCATTATTTGCCCGGCAGTGGGCGCAGTCAGGCTACGGATCACGATGAGATGATGTCAATGTCGCGAGATGTTGCACATATCGCGACATCACTCGCGTTCATGTGAATAATCAATTCGCTGTTATTGTACGATGGATGATATGCACATGCTCACGGAAATTGGTTCTGCAAGCTATTTAGTTGCGGAGTCCTTTGTGCAACGAGATTAGGAGAAACACATTAGACTACAAACCAAGGCAAGCGCACTAAAAGGAGGCAGAAACTGACAAGTTCAAACGTGAGAGCTTACGGGAGTAACGTGGTCGCGACATGCCCTGCGCAGTGTTATTTGAAAAAAATTCGGGAGAGCAATCGCCCTGCAGTTGGGGAAGTGAGACTGATACTGGTGATGAATACAATAAGTAAAATACGCACACATATATACGCTCCTTTTCAGTTTTAGGGCGTGTAGCATCGTCATCTTCATTCGTCATGGTCATAATTTTTTCAACGTAAAAATGTTTTATGCTGCAATCTACCACGGCTCCTCTGTCGTATTTCCGTAACAAATATGACAGTTTGCAGAGATTGACTACGAGGTTGCACAGAAAAAATTGAGAACGAAAAGTTCCGTAGGGGAGCGCCAAACCAGCGACCTCTCACTTAGCAGCGCGTAACACGAGCTGCTAAGCCACGAACCATATGTTACCGTGCGTGCTAACGGCAAGCCATTTATAAACACCATATACTACTGTTGGTGGTCCTCAGAGCTCAACATCACCGCGTTTCCGTCATTTATAGCGAGATAGACAACGTGCCCGTGGTGGGCGCCTCCACACAGCATGGTCCTGCATGTTCCCGCACTGATCAGATCATCATACTGGTGAATCGGGAGAGTACGAAGGTCACTTTACTCGCTGCTCGGCCGCGTTTGCGCAAGGAGCGCGTTGCTCACGTACGATGAAGTTATAATTGTGACAGTTCGTGCTTATCTTGTGTATACTTGTCAGTTCGTTTCGTGCGCCTTTTTTTCTGTGTCAGCAGCGTATACTTTCGGTATCGAGCTGAGACAGTTGTTTGTACACACTTGTGATGTGTATGCTCACTTTCTGCGTGCTTTCTTCATGAGGTGTGCACTGTAGGTTTCGAGCTACTTGCCATTCTTCGCATAAAATTGCGAATTTGTTGCGTAAGCATTTATTCTTTCGTCTTTCTGGCGAAACACAAAAAAATAAATTTCAACTACCTCGATGAAGACACCTTTCACTTTATTGTTATATCGATTCGTAACAATTGGTTTCGGCCATGTTTTTTTTTTTTTTTAGTCACAGCACCGTGCCACTTGCGCAGCTCATGACGAGAGATCGAGGCGCGAGACAGTACAGAGAACTTGCTCGCAATCTCGGCCGGGTTAGACGCCGCGGCAGCCTGCCGCCGTTCCCCTACAGCTATCCCCTTCCAAATAAAGCAGCGCCAAAGACACGGCAAAGTCAGCCACTCTTACGCCTATTCCATGCTCAATGCCTTGCCCCCCCCCCCCCCAAAAAAAACTATTTGGCGCAATTGTTCGTTCATTACCACGCTTTGAACAATTTAACCCAAATAAAGGCTTATTTAATTCTTAGTATTATGTTTTAGAAGAGGAGTAAAGAGTGGAATATTTAACGTGTTTCTATCTAAGCTCTGGGTACTCGCAAGTGCACATGAAAGAACGTGTCTTGATGGAAATCCCAAACTTAGTGACATGTCCCATTTAGCAGCATTCTCCACGACGAACTTCATTGCAAAGAATGTTTCTGTGTGAAGCCCGAAAGTGTTTTGAATTCATTCAACTAATTGACCATTGTTTCCGGCAGTAACCCTTTGAGTACATGGGCTTTTGCATTGGCTGAATTGCCAAGGATTTTCAATTTTGGTACAGAATAAGGTGGTCGAAACAACCACCACTTCAACAGAAAATAGACAATGACACTGAAAATATTTTATTCGTTTCAGGAATTGTTAGCAGTGTTTCAGTCGGGCTTCGTACACTGCTGTGAGGCACGCGAAGGGCGTGTAATAGTTATTATTACCAGTATTTTCCGAGCAACCGAATGCTGTCTAGGATAAATTCAGAACCATTTGGCCTATTTTATTATCGCCGAAACCACTGCCGAAGCCGATGTCTGGTCCTCGATTGAAGCAATAATTGCCGCCGAATCCACTCTCACTACTGTATTCGTAGGCACGGTCGTAGTCACGGTACTCCCTACTGTCGGAGCCACAACCAATACGAAAATCACCCCCGAAGCCACCAAATCGGGCCATGGCGTTGGCGATGACTAGTGCCAGGACGAGTGCAGAAACTGCTTTCCTCGTGGCAGTCACGTTTCATCTCATATTTAGAATAATAAATGAAAGGAAATCAGTTCACTGCTCCCATTCTTCTATATCGCAGTGCATGCCCGAAGTGCTTTTTGAGTACCTGCCTGAAAACTAATATTCAAGCACCTAAAAAAACGAATCTGCCTATACAGCCTGTCGGGCCACGGCATACTTCTTGCTTAGACGTTGGTATACTGCCCATCAATCAGCAAAATATCATAGGTCTGGTGATCTACAGTTTTCAACGCACTTAGCGCTAAGCACTGCACATCACAGGATAGTTCAGGTAAAAGCTTTCCTCACTGCTGTAAAGCCCAATATCTCTTTCTTTGTGTTCATGTGCTTGCTGACGGCTAGAAAACAGCGTTTTAGTTCGTTGAGAATACACTGTGTCTCATATAATTGAGAAGAAGTCTAATCTTACTTCACTTGAAAAAAAATCAGGGAAGGGGGCAGCTGCCTGGTTTTACTATAACTGTTAAACATTATTAGGTGGACTTCCTTTGTTGTGTATTATTTAATATTTATGGTATCTAACGCACGTGAAATTACAGGAAAAAAAACGCTAGGCCTGCGCAGTAGGTGCAGCACAGTCACAGCGAAAGCTAGAAGAGCGGCCTTTCAGAGCCTTTCCAAAACACTCATCGAGTACCTATTGCAAGCACACCTGCTTGGCACCCCCTAAGGCAATAATAATATTCTCTTTGGTAGTAGGTCGGCATTCGCTATGCTATTTTTGTCATTCTTTTGAGAAGCGTGGTATCAGCTAAAGACTTGCTAGGATCTTTGTACCAATCGTCCATGCAGCGGCTGACAACGATGGGGAATAATGGCTGAAGTGGGTATGCACCACAGTTAATAAGAAAACAAGAATAAGCTTTTGCAATGCATCGGAGCATTGGACGGCCGACTCGTTAGCTATTCGCAGTGTGCGACGACTGGTTGTACTTTCGCTGTTGTAAAACGCTTTATAGATTCTATTAATGCGATTGCTTTCCCGACATCAAGCTTGCCTAAGGCAAGTTTGACACCAAGTCACAAGCCCCAGAATAGCTCAGTGGTAGAGTACTGGGCTAGAACCAGCGGACCCAGGTTCGAGCCCCACTGTGGCATTGGTGCGAGGTAATGCCTGTCTAAGGCAAATTTGACGAAAGTTAAAAGCTCCGGCGTAACTCCGTGGTAGAATATTAGGCTGTCACCTAGTGAACCTGGGTTAAAGCCCCACTTTATCATTAGTGTAAAGTTTTTTTTTTATTTTGCACGGTGTGGTTACGAACACCGGGGGCGGTGATAGCGGTGGACAACATGCAAATGCGCGTGACCAGAGTTGTGATCTCATAACAAATGTTTGTGTAAAAAATTAGGGGATCCTAAAGCGTAGCTTTTAGGAGTTGAACGCGATAGCGACACCCTGTTCGTAGTGCGCCCTTCTAACACTTGGTGCATGAAACCTTTTCGAGTTTGCTTTGCACCCACTGCATCGCATTAAGGGAACAGGTGCAGTAGCTTGTGTGCTTTTACAGCGAAAGCTGTTATGAGATCACTTTTCAGATCACGCGCGGTTGCATGCTGTCCGCCGCCGCCACCCCCGCCACCACCACTGCTGCCGCCACCACCGGTGTCTATAACCACATCGCGCGAAATTAGAAAAAAAAAGATTGCCCGCAGCTTCCCTCGGGGGAACACTGAGGAGGATGCGGAGCATATAATTGGTTAACGGGGTGTTAAAGTGCGACTTACTTGGGTCGATGGCTAAATTGGTTAACGTGGTTGTGAAATGGGGTGTTAAATTGTGACTTACTTGGGTCGATGGCTAAATTGGTTAACGTGGTTGTAGGAGGGGGTGTTAAATGAGTGAACACATACACACGTATGCGAAAGGGCGGCGCTGGTCGAAGGGACGTCGATCATTGTGTTTGTGGATTCGTTGGCATTCATTTCACCGCGACCTTGGACGTCGACGCGCCGTACAAACCAACCGACGAGCGGCAACTGAGCGAGCGAGCGCCGACCTTGAGTATATATACAGCGCGACGGCGCATGCACTGTCAGCTGTCGAATGTTCGAGAAGGGGGAGAAGCGCAACGGTGCATGCGCGCGCGTCAGCTGCCGATGTTCTCGAAGCGCGACGGCGCATGCGCGTGCGTCAGCTGCCGATGTTCTCGAAGCGTGACGGCGCATGCGCGCTACATTATACAGCTAGCGAATGTTCGTGAAGAGGAGAAGCGCACGCGGTGTGTAGAGGAGGAAGGGTGCACAGATGGTGGAGGAGTGAAGCGCGCGCGATGTGTAGAGGAGGAAGGGATGCACAGATGGTGGAAGAAGGAGGAGGAAGCTTGCGGACGGCGCCGCACTACAAGCCTCGAGTATTAGATGCTCCGCATCTAAAATGGCAGCATATCCACGGAGTGAATGATGGGGAGTGGGGCGAAGCATTCATCCGTCCATTCGTTCTTGCTTCCGTCCGTTCCTGCGTACGTCTGTGTAACCGTCCATGCGTCCATCCACCCGTCCGTGCGTGCGTCTGTTCGTGCATCCGTCCCTGCGTTCGTCCATGCATCCGCGCCTGCGTCCGTTTATGCGTCCATCTATGCATCTGTCTGTGTGTCCGTTCGTCCATCTATTCGGCACTCCAAGTACCACCATCTCGCATCTTTTCATCATATATTCTCCATATAGAAGCACCGCCATCCAGCGGACATTTCAACGACTAAACGGGAGGTGGCACATGCACACTTTCTTACGGCTTGCGCTTCGGGTTTACTTCCCACCTTTACCACCTCGAGTTCATGGTATATACTAGTTCACTGTATTCATGGCTATGCGGCCCAACGCTCGCTAACCCTTTCTAAAACCAAGGAGGTTACGCCCAGCGAGTATAACGTAGCAACCCTTTCTTGTCAGATCGTGTTCAATGTACATACCAATACCTGCTAATGGGGATCGCAGCGTGCGCGTTACCGAAAGGCCGAATGCTCCTGTCTCTCATTCTCCCTTAGCAGCCATTCACATGTGCACTGAGCACTATCTTTTATTGTTCAACAACGCACAGAAGAAATCTCTCACCGGAACCACCTTGGAGGTCAAAATCGTAAGGACCGCTGTTTCGGGTATGTGCCACTGGTGGTTACGTCCTACGAGGGACGCACAAGCCACGCCATAAGGAGCTTCGCCCCTAAAAAACTCAGGAATACGCGATGGAGCTGTGTTCAAACAGACGATGGTGGAGGCAACGGCGACTGAAACACGTTTTTCTACAGTGTTAACCGACCGCTCTCCTGTTAGCCTGAACGAAGACAAATTAAATCAACATTTCTTGGTAAATAAGTAAAAATCAGCTGCAATTTGTATAATGTTAATGAAAGCAAGAAATAAGCAGATAGTAGTACATTACGAATGCAATATTAATGTTCTTGTAAAGCAATAAATGAAACGTTACTGATCTCTACAGCAGGCAGCACTGATAATCCTAAATATGGCGAGCCACAGCAACAATGCATCTGCCGTCGTGATACTTGGCCTTTTAATGTTGCTGTTTTTGTTTCGCAACCGAATACAACTTCGCGCGAAAAGCACGGTGACCGAGAAGCACGTGGGATCGAAATATTTACAGACATCGCAATTTCGGCCACTCGTCTATGCTCATTCCCTTGCTGCGCCTGTCCGACCCAGAATACTACTTCGAGTAAGTATACACCGTATGTTATGTTCATGCAGAACAGTATTCTTAATTTAAGGTGTTATTACTCAGTTGTAGCTGCGTTAATTGGCCCCCAGGTGGTCGAAATTTCCGGAGCACTTCACTACGGCATCTCTCATAACCGTATGGTGGTTTTGGGACGTAAAACCTCACATATAAATCAATCAATAGCTGCTTCGGACATAGTAATTTAGTTTACTGTTGCCACACTTCACGTAGTTCATGGCAGCCGACCAAGGCTCGAGGCTCAGGTGCACTTACGATGCTGGTATAGAGCGTAACAAATTCTAATTTCTCATTATTTTCAATATATTGATCACTGCAGTACTGCAAATGGACTATTTTTAGAAAATGTTGTATACATCAAGCACAAATTTCTGCGCAGCTACATGAGGATGCTTTCGGCGGCGTTTGAGAAGCTGCTGACTGGCTCGAAGTGGGATCGAGTGACTGGACATGAACTGGAGAATGGCCATCTCGGCATGGACATGACTCGAAGTAACACTGAAGTAAATAACCTAATCAATGCGCTGATTAGGGTTGGTTTTTTGAAGATTGGTTTGTTTGTTTTGCCTTACCCCATAGACACTTTTTTTATTTCTTTGAGGTTTCTTGCAAGTGGTGACATTCAGCGCTCTTTTGCACATACATATATGATTGGAAGATCGACTATATCCGATGTGATTCCAGAAACCACTCTAGTGACTTGGGAAGCCCTGAAAAACAAATAAGTGAAGTGCCCTAGGAAACCCGAGTAGTGGCACGATATTGCTAGGGGTTTCGAGCAGCGGTAGAATTTTCAGAACTGCGTCGGTAGGTGTTGCAAGAAAACTTGATCTTTACTGAAGCATAAATGAGAAATTCAGATACAACCACTTCTGCAGGGTTGTAAGGACGCATGGAAATCTGCATAAATATTAGTAAAAGTTGCAGGCTAGGAATGGATTATGTGAATGCCTAAAACATTTCGTAATTAAAAGGTTTACTAACTAGCTAAGTGCACGGAAACACAACGAGTGCACTAAGTGATATGAAAATGCAATATATAAAGCGTCAATGCTTGTCGTACAAAAGAGTGTCTAATATGATGTTGCTTGTGTGTTTGCAGCTCATCCTTCTGTTAAATTCATGGCAAATTAGTTCACACTTTTTGTTTTTGCAAGTAGTATTGATGGCAAACAAGTCACTGTCGAAGCCCCGTGCAATTCAGGATCTGAGAACTTCAACTACAAGTGAAGCTTCAGCAAAATTCTGGTGGCTATGTGTGATTCTGCATACAAATTCCTCTATGTTGAATGTTGGGGCTCTGGTGGAGAAAGCCACGGGGGCGTTTTCGGGAGGAGTAAGCTTTGCGAAGCCATTGAAACAGGGAAGCTGGGCATTCCTCAACCGACTGCAATTCCAGGAGGACATGTTGCCCCTTATGTAATTCTTGGGGATGAAGCCCTTGAAAGAATACCTCATGCGGCCTTATCCTAAGCGTTACATAAAAACAGACATTGAGATAATATAAAACTGCCGTCATGCTCGGGCAAGGAGAGTAATTGAGAATGCGTTTGGCATACTAACTAGTCGCTGGCGCATTTTGAAAACGAGGTTTAAGGCCACTGACGAGAGTGTCAACAGAATACGTACTTGAATGTGTCTTTTAACAGAAAAAGACCAGAAGGACAAGTACTGTCCTCTTAGGCTATAGGGGAAACCGAATCCTGGACTGGCGAAGTAGTTGAAGGCGAGTAGCGGCAAGATGACAAAACATTGCCAGCGTTTTGACAAGCTTCACAGTTAGGTTCGAACAGACGTTCCCACACAGGTCAAAAGGTTCGTAAGGCATTAAAAACTTTTTCATGGGACCGGGACGAGTGGAGTGGCAGCTTGATTATATAAACTGAAATGCTCCAAGGCGATGATCACAAACTATGGAGTGGCAACATGTCATTTTACACGTATACTTTTGCTTATTTGTAGACTTTTCCTGTGTAAGTTCATTGTTTATCTGCCCTAACACTGCTGGCTAAGAGCCCTGCAAGTCGTCTGATTATGAGCTGTGACCATGGACAACTTTCTATTTTTGTTGTTGTTGCCCCTCCTGCTAGGGCCTAAAAATATAGGCCTGCAAACCTGTAAATAAATAAAAAATATATAACCATTGACTCGCACTCAAGCTTCTTTAATTTCAAGAAGTGCAATTTGACACGCATGCATGAGACTATCTTGCTGGAAATGTGTCAACTCCTTGGCTGATTCTGTCATCTGTGCACCTGTGCGCATCTGTGCACTGGCTGTTTTTGTGACGAGGCGGCCACAGCTTGCATAAAGGCGTCTGTCACCTGCTTCATGTCATCCTCATTTGCATCGTTTGTCTTCTGTCTGCAATAACGATTTTATTTGACATTGTTGAACGTATTTTTTTGTTATTTTCTCAAATGTTTCATTTGCATGCAGTTATTCTGAACAAAAGCCATGCCAAAGGCTTTGTTCAGCAGCCTCCCTGTGAAAGGCTTTCGAAAGCTGTTTGAAACAGAATTATCGAATAGCCTTTTTCATACTTTTTTTTATTTCTGCTGTTTATAAAACGTCCTCCTCGAAGCTGATGTTGGTGGAGGAGCTTCAGCTGACTCGGTGCTTTCGGGTGGCTTTCCGAGATCTTTAGGGGCAGCCTTGGGGCTGCTTGTTGGAGGAACTGACAAACTACTGAAGAGGACAGACATTTCACTCATACTCCCAAGGAAAGGAGATGCAAATCGATGTTGTCACGTTACTCATTTCCTTGCGGTAGCTGCGTAGCTCGTAATGACGGAACAGATAATACTGCTGGCTAATACAGGCAGTCACTGTTATTGAACTCACCTTATCACTGCCGGCACCTCAAAGGCCTTCTAGTGCAGGGCTCGAGACCATGCTGTATTATATGACGGTACCCATAATGACAGGGAAGGTAGATCAAACCACCGGGTAGCTCGTGATTTTCTCTGTAAACCGCATAACTTCGCTAGCCTATTTCACATACCCTAAATACTGATTTGGTTCTTAATAAAATTTCCTATGGCAAGTTTCGTTTCTGCGAACGAATCTGTAGAATGAACTGCTTAAAAACCTTACAAGCTGTAAGCATTGCCAGAAAATAGTAGAGCACTCAATCATATTACACCAACCCTCCCCCCCCCAAGCCTCTATATTAGGCTAGAAGAAAAGCAAAGGGGACAAAGTTATTTTTTTAGGTCAGATTTTATTGCAAACAGCATCCTAACAGCATCTAGCCTTAGTCTCTTCGAACCATCCCGCCTCCTTTGCTGGAAGTTTGTGTCCTCGCAGTGGGCCTACAATAAAGCAATCAGGCGAAAAGTCATGTACATTTTCTCGACAAGCACTTTTTTTTTGCACAGGGAAACAACAACAACAACAACTGCTTCTGCTAACTCCGGCGTATTTCAGTTGTAATTTAAGTCTGTTGATCTGTTTCCGCTGCTCCTTTGGAGGGGATGGAAGTAGACCACCCCGGGCGCCTGCCGGCACCAGCGGCGTCAGCAGCGACCGCCTCCAGGAAGCGCATGGGACAAGCGAGCGACAGCGACAGTGAAGATACTCATGCTTACTATCTCAACAGTGAGGACTTCTCAGATGACGGTTTCCAACCTGTGCTGAGCCGCAAGGCGAAGAGAAGGAACATGAGGACATCCTCATTCTCAACTATTCAAACTGTAAGTGAAGCGCCAAAATCGAACTCTTATACCATCCTGTTTCTGTCTGCACTCCCTACCGTCAGCATGAAACGCCTTAACAGACAGTCTGTGTCGAGGTCTCTGGAAACGCTCGTGCCAAATGAGATCACGGACATAAGAGTGAACGCAAGAAAGAATATACTGGCTGTGGACGTTTTGCACGCAAGTGCGTTGAGCGTTCTGCGCAGTGTAACTGACTTGAACGGCAACCAGGTGCGCTCTCATGTTCCCTTGGGATGTGATGTAGTAACCGGCGTGATCTACGACATTGATGTCACTATTTCCAATAAGGACTTACAAATTCTTGTCAAGTCAACAACTGATACTCCAATTGTTGATGTCACCCGGCTAGGCAAGTCTCGCTGTGTGAAGATTGCGTTTAGGAGCACATCACTCCCCTCTCATGTGAAGGTGGGGTACTTCAGACATGCTGTGCGGCCTTTCATTCCAAAGCCTCTCCAGTGCCGTAAATGCATGAAACTTGGACATGTGAGCAGCGTCTGCGAGAATTCGGTGGTATGCCACCGCTGCGCTGAGCACCATGAAGCGGATAAGTGCGTCGCAACTGTCAAGAAATGCTCTAATTGCAATGGATCCCATGAAGCCACATCGAAGAACTGCCCGCGGATTCAGAAGGAAATTGCCATCTTGAAGGAGATGGTGCGCGATCACTCATCTCATCGAGAAGCCGCAGCTAAAGTCAGAAGGCGTCGTTCACGTCGACGTCGGTCTTCGAGGACGTCCGCTACCTCCTCGACACGTTTGCGTGATCCCTCATCAGTACCACCTCCTTTGCCTCCCAGACCACATGCTGCGGAAAAGGCTGTAAAGGACAAAGCCAGTGAGCATACCCTAACTGCGACAGAGTGGCCTGCACTTCAAAGGGAAGCAGCATCAAGCGAACCGAAGGAGCTTCATGACGGCCAGTCCCCGCTCCCGGTTCGAGATCTTTCCAACCAAGACAGGCAAGTGACTGCAATCGTCCCGGTTCGAGATCTTTCCAACCAAGACAGGCAAGTGGCTGCAATCGTGCAATCATTAATTGCCACGATTCGCACGCTACTGAGCAGCATACAATCTCTGTCTGCTAAGAGTGCACTGCAAATACTGGATGCACTGAATCCAGTTCTTGCTAACTTCGTATAAGCACAATGGCTCAACAAAATCTCGACTTCCGCACTGAAGTTAAAAGTGCGTCGATTTTTCAGTGGAATGCCAGAGGCATGAAGTCCCGTATCTCGGACTTGCGCCAATGTGTTCGGGCCAATCAATTCCCTATACTTGTCATATGTGAACCAAACGTGTCAACGCCTTATAGATTGTCTGGTTATGAAGCTTTTTGTTCAGCCGCTTGCGAAGAACGAAGCAAAGTAATTGTTTACATTCGCACAGACTTGACTTATCTTTCGCACCCAATAAGTTCAAATGACGACAATCAGTACGTGTGTCTTCGTGTGAAGAAGAATGCAGTTTCGTTCACGCTTATTGGTGGATATATATCTCCGTCATCGCGATTTGACTGCGACAGATTAAAAGACATCCTAATGAGAACCGATGGGCCTTGGATCATCACCGGTGACTTCAACGCCCATCGCATGCTTTGGGGGAGCACTAGGATGAATGCCAGAGGCCGGAACATTGTTACATTCGCTTCTGATTACGACCTTTCCATCATGAACGATGGTACCCCCACATATCTGCGGGGTCTCACGTATGGCAGTTGCCTTGACCTGACATTGGTGTCATGGTGCTTCTCTCACAAACTTAAGTGGTTTTGCGATATTGAGACTCATGGGAGTGATCACATACCCACCTACGTGACGATCGATCGTATCATAAAAAATTTCTCTTCCGGTGTTGCAGAAAGAAAGCCAGGGGGCGCTCGTCCAGTGCGGATGTGCGAACACGTCGGCTCCCGATTGTTCAAGTGTTCTGGCACGGATTTTTTGCCTCAACTAGCAAGAACTCTGCATCATTCGACGCCGTTTGTTGTAGTGAACCAGCAGATACCAACATCTTACCGGTGGGTGAAATTTTTGGACATCCCCAGGACCTTTACCCACGCCACGCAGACGCCTCGCGTGTCGACGCGTTTCTCGGGCGCTGCAACAGCGTCGCGACGACGCCTAACGCGTCGTCGAGCTGAAGAATGGCCTCCAACCCCAATGTGTCGGTTGTAGAAGGCATGGACATCAATCCGGAAGAAGCGGAGTGCGCGGGATGGATTGAAGTAGCCAGCAAGAAGAAGAAACTTGCCGAGCGGGCGGATTGTAACGCTGGTAATGCGCCCACGTCAGCGACAGGAAGCGGTAAAGGCGGCTCCCGCACTGCCGCCTCACAGAACGTGTTGAGGCGTGTTGTGAAAGCTTCCAGGATCCCAAACCTTCCCAGGGATCACTTTAAGACCATTATACGGCCACGTGGAGGGATGGACGTCAAGAAGACAGACCTTCTTATCTTCAAGCGCTCGCTCGCAAAGGCGGCTTCCCTAACAGCAGAGCAGGTGTTCGACGACACGCTGTGCACGAACCCCTTCCAGAACATTTTCGTCGTTGCCACGCCGTTCGAGGCGAATGCGCGCGCCTACGCCAGGGTCCAAGAGATAAGTATGGGCTTGACTGTCATAGGCTTGGCGGCTTACGTGGCTGCGTCTGACAACACATGTAAAGGAGTGATCCGTGGAATCAATGTGGATCTCAGTGACGCAGAACCGACAGAGATGATCGTCAACCGGAGGAACCCTGACGCTCTGGGGGTTCAAAGAATCAAGAAGACACCAACAGTGATCGTGTTGTTTGACGAACAAAAGGTCCCCCAGCACGTCGTGTGTGATGGTGTTCGATACCCTTGTTCCTTGTATCGCAGGCAAGTGGACGTGTGCTATGCATGTGGTGATTTGGGCCACAGGTCCGATGTTTGCCCCAAGGGCGATAAACAAAAGAAATGCCGCGGATGCGGCATGCAGTCACCATCACCGGATCATCAGTGTGATCCCACGTGTGCCATCTGTGGCGGAGCGCACCCAACGGCGGACCGCAAGTGCAGAAAGCGCTTCCAGGTGCCCTACATCGTGCGCCAAAGACGGCGGCGCCACCGTAGGCGCGCGCGGCGTGGCTCCGACACAGCTGGAGGCGAAGAAGGACTGGCGGAAGAAGAATCATTCTCCAGCGCTCATCGCAGCAGATCGGCATCTAGAGGACGCTCCCGCTCCAGAGGACGCTCCGGCAGCAAATCGCGCTCTCGCTCCAGAGGGCGTGACAAGGGCAGCAGTCGCTCCCGTTCGAGAGGACGATCGGGTTCCAAGGGCCGCGTTCAGAAGCAAATGTCTTGGGCGGACAAAGCCAGGATGAACATCCCAAGCGGCCAAAAGGTAACGCAGGGCATTTTACCAGAGCAAAAAAGAGAACAATCAGAGATTTTAATGCTTAAAAAAGAAAATGCAGAACTTAAAGAAGCACTACGAACGCTGAGGGCTGAGTTCGAGCTCTTCCGCAACTCGCGTGAACCCCGTGAAGTAGCCACACCCATACCGGTTCAAGCAGGAGGGTCGAATAAGCGCAAGGCCGTTTCGCCCCCCGCGATCGCGGAAAGCGTGGCAATGCAAAGTGACGAGTCCCCCGCTCAGGTCCCTGAGAAAAATGTACTCGCGTCTTTAACGGCGATTGAGGAATCGCTCAAGCAGGTGAGAGAGGCCTTAGCCATTCAATCTAGCACAATCGAACGTATGGACGGGAGCGTCTCCCACCTGACACGTCGAGTAGGAATCCTCGAATCTAAAATGAAAATGATTGACTCTAGCAAACTGAAGACGACCAACACTGGTACGATTGCAAAAGCCAAGATAGTGCAGCAGGATTCGGACGCTACGAGTTCGCCGCAGGCTATGTTCCTTCAATAATATTCAAAATGGCAGGCCAAACCGGAAACATAACTATCTGGCAGTGGAATTGCGCAAGTTTCTTAAGGCGTAAAGCTGCTCTACTGCAGCTCATCAAAGCACAGGCGTCAATGCCGCACGTCCTGCTCTTGCAGAAAACACTTAGCGAGAAGGTAGTTCTCTCGGGCTACCGTTCGATTAGCCAAAAAGGCGCAAATGGCAGAGGTATCGCCACGTTGGTCAGGAAAGATACCTCCTTTGAGCAGCACGAAGTCAAAATTTGCGACTCGGATAAGAGATCCGGTCTCGAGGCACAATTAATTGAAATCATCCCCAACGGCAAAATCCGAAGCAACATATTCGTTTCTAACCTGTATAGCCCTCCTTCGGCTTATAAACATAATATCCGCTCACTCCTTCATAGGGTCGCAACTGCCGCCAGATCGCACCCTTTAATAGTAGCTGGGGATTTCAACGCTCCCCATCCGTCTTGGGGCTATGTTACGAGGACAAAGAAAGGGGACAATCTAGTTGCAGCCAGTATAGACTTAAACCTAACGCTTATCTCCGACCCGCGTTTTCCCACGAGGCTGGGAAACTCGGTCGCCAGAGACACGATGCTTGATCTCAGCTTCACTAGAAATGCGGTGGTCGAGTGGTCCAACTTACAGGAGAACTTGGGAAGCGACCACAGCATCATAGAACTCCGGATGGAAATAAGAGCACCACCCCCAAGAACCTATAAATATACAGACTGGGACCTTTTTAGGCAAATCAGAGGTGAAGATGAGTCAGTACATGACACCTTCAGTGAACTTCTTGTACAAATTCAGAAGGATGTCGAGAAGGCCACCAAAGAAATAATAACAGAATTTGATGCTCCGGGGATGGATGCAAGGTTAGCGCACCTCCTGGACGCCAAACTCTCTCTCATCGCGAGATGGAAAAAACAAAGGCTAAATCGCAGGCTACGGAAAAAGATTGCGGAGCTCAATCGGCATATTGAGGAGCACTGCTCCGAACTCCATAAACAACAATGGAGGGACGCCTGCTCGGCTGCGGACGGGAAAATGCGCAAAGGAGGCAAATGGACCCTCTTCAAACACCTCCTAGATGATGGACAATCCAAAGGCAATCAGAAACTAGCCATAGACCGACTTATTAATAAGGAGAAAATGGCAGGCATCTCAGAAGCTTCCCAATTTCAGATACTTGCCAACAAGTACCTCCCGCTTAGCCAGAGCTCAACTTCTGTCCCCCACCGGTATGAGGGTGTGCCTTCCCCAGAGTTGGGCGCTCCCTTCTCGGAAGCTGAGATCAGGGAAGTGCTCCATAGCCTAAACGGAAGGTCTGCCCCAAGTCCCGATGGAGTTACGAATCGGCTCTTAAGAAATTTCGATGATAAAGCCATTCAGGCCTTAGTGAAGGAGATAAACAGGGTATGGGAGGAGGGCGTCGTACCAGAAACTTGGAAGAGGGCCACAGTGGTCTTAATCCCCAAGCCAGGTAAATCACCCAGCTTAGATCACCTCCGCCCGATCTCCCTTACTTCTTGCCTTAGCAAAGTAGCAGAACATGCAGTACAGAACAGGATATCGCGCTACATCGAGAGGAATGACCTATTTCTATATAATATGGTAGGTTTCAGGCCCTCACTTTCCACGCAAGATGTCATGCTCCTCCTCAAAACACAAATAATTGACTTTCCAAGCAAAGATGTAAAAGGGGTCCTCGCACTGGACCTCACTAAAGCATTCGATACTGTCAAACACGACTATATTCTTAAGGAGATATCGGCTTTGAACCTGGGAGTTAAATTCTTCTCCTTCGTTGAATCTTTCCTCGAGAGTCGGACGGCGGCAATAAAACTGGGACAATCAGTCTCGGAGCCTTTCAAACTCGGACGAAGGGGTACTCCCCAAGGGGCAGTTATCTCCCCCCTTCTATTCAACATAGCCATGCGCAAGCTGTCGGCAAGCCTTTCTAAAGTTCCTAATGTCGGACACGCTTTATATGCTGACGACATTACAATCTGGTGTCCCGGAGGATCGGAGGCGGCGGTTGAACAAGCTCTACAGGAGGCTCTGGACGTTACAGAGTCTTTCCTGGAAGGTACGGGACTGGCGCTTTCGCCGGAAAAGTCGGAACTCCTGCTGTAGAGACAGGCTAGACGAGGTGTTAGGGGACTCACCCCTCTCGATCAGGTGCCCATTAGCGTTTGCACCAAGGATGGTCGCACAATTCCTAGAGTAAATTCTATGAAAATTCTGGGGCTTTTATTAGACTCTAAGGGGTGCAACGCAAAGACTATAGCCCATTTCACCACAAAAACAGAGAACATTCTCAGATTAACTATGCGGGTGTCCAACAAGAAGGGCGGCATAGGCGAGGATATCCTCCTTAGGGCCCACCACGCTTTCCTCATGAGCCATATCATATACATAGTGGCGGCTCTCAATTGGACCAAAACGGAAAGGGATAAATTGGACACGCTCATGCGCAAAAGGGTCAAAAAGGTGCTCGGCGTCCCAATCACGACTAGCGCAGAAAAACTCATGAAGTTGGGAGTGCACAACACCACTTCGGAATTAATTGAAGCGCAAAGGTCAGCACAAATAATTCGTTTATCGAGTTTCAAAACAGGAAGAAAACTGCTCGATGCGGCAGGCCTCCGTCCTATCTTCAATCAGGGAGAAACTACGCAGCTTGATTATCAAACAAGGAATCCCTTTATTGTTGACCCTCTTCCACGAAACATCCATCCCCAACACAATTAAGGTCGTAGGTTGGCGAGGGCTAGGGCTTTCATAAAGAACCTCTCCGGAACAGAGACATTTGTGGACGCGGCGCGCCACGCCGGCGGCAGCGGGTTTTCCGTGGCAGTAGTCAATGACAGGGGAGAACTTGTCTCGGCAGCTTCATTGAAGACCTCCTTGGTCGATGTAGCAGAACAGGCTGCTGTAGCGCTGGCATTACTGGACACGAAACGCACCACGGTGTACACCGATTCCCGAGCGGCCGTTAGGGCGTTCGCATCGGGATTGATAGCCACAGAGGCAGCCAGAATTCTCCACAGCAAACCCCCTCAGACGTTATTCATCACATAGTCTGGTTTCCCGCTCACATGGGACCAGACGTACTGCCGGGTCACCTGAACCCAAACGAGATAGCCCACGACTGTGCGCGAGGTTTCACAAGCCGCGACGGGGTGGTCTCTCGGGTGGGTTCGGGAGAGCTCGTCCACAGTGATCCTCTCGTTACTTTTCACGATATAACATCTCATTACAGAGGAGAGCGACAGACTTTTCCCTTTCCCCATCATAAGCTCCACAGATCACAAGCAAGCACGCTCCGCATGCTCCAGACGGGGTCTTACCCCTCTAGGGGCTTTCTGAGCATGCTTCATCCGGATATTGATCCACTTTGCCCAGATTGTGGTGAATTTTGCTCTTTGAGTCACATGCTCTGGCAGTGCCCTGCGTTACAGGATTTTAAAACAGAAGAAGACTGGACGACGGCAATCACAGACTCCAGACAAGACGTCCAGCTTCAGGCTGTCCAGAGGGCCCGTTAACGAGCGGAGAGGCATGGCCTCTCTGTTCCGACATGGGACTAGCCAACGGCTGGGTGGGGACCTACATAGTTGGCCCGCTGCCTTGCCTCTCAGGACCAAATAAAGTTGTTTGTCCTGTCCTGTCCGGTGTTGCAATTGGCACTGACTGGTCGATGTTTGCATCGCGTATTGAGAACGCTTGCCAAGAAGGCCTCGCCTGCAGCCTGGAAAATACCATAGTGGAAGCTATGTAAGCGACCAAATGTAAATTACCATTTTCGTCTAAAGTAACATAGTTTGACATCGAACTGCAAAAATTACGAGCTATACGAAGGCGTGCAGAACGACGATACAGACGCACCAGATCAATTTACGATCTGAGGGAAGCAAGGCGGCTCCAGAAAAAGATTCAACGACGCATTTACAAACTGGAGAGCGAACGCTGGAAAGCATTCTGCTAGTCTCTAGACCCTCATAAACCGCTGTCATATATCTGGAGAACAGTTCGTGGTCTTCGCTCCTCTCCACAACAACGGCACCCTTTTAAAGCTTTGGCACTCCATCAGGGAAAAACAGAACTCGAGGTGGCTGAAGAATTTTGCACGAGAGTTGCCGGGAATATTTTGAACGAGAGCATCGACGCCGTGATCGTTCCTGAGACGCGATTACCAGAAATGGACATTCCGTTCACCACGGAAGAACTGGAAGGTGCGTTAGTCGCTTCTAAGCGCATGTCATCGCCAGGTCCTGATGGTATTACTTATAGTGCGTTGGGACACCTTGGACAAAAAGCTAGAAAAGAACTTTTAACATGCTTCAACAACTCCTGGCTCAGCGGCAGTGTTCCCCGAGAATGGAAAATTTGTCAAATAATACCACTTTTGAAATCAGGAAAATCACCATTGGACTTGACAGAATATCGCCCTATTGCCCTCGCAAGCTGCCTCGGAAAAGTGATGGAAAGAATAGTTCTATTTCGTCTCGAGTGGTACTTGGAACGATACACCAAATACCCTTCTTGCATGGCAGGCTTTCGTCGGGGCCGCTCCTCCATTGACTGTGTCCTCGATTTATTGACATTTGTTCAGCAAGAAAAAAGTCGCAAGCGCATATCAGTGGCACTCTTTCTTGACATGAAGGGTGAATATGATAATGTAGCTCACGATGCCATTCTCACTTCTCCCGCAGCAATGGGCATTGGTGGACGAATGTTTCAATGGATAAAAGATTATATAACTGGCAGAGGTTTCTTTGTACAAACATATGAGGGTACAACTGCCCAACATTACACCTACTGCGGAGTACCTCAGGGAGGTGTTTTAAGCCCCACATTGTTCAATGTGGCCCTCATTGGTCTGGTGAAGGTTCGGCCAAAGTCGGTGTGCCTATTCATATACGCCGATGATATTTGCCTCTGGAGTGCTGCAGTTACTCGCCCTCAGGTGCGTGCACGAATACAGCGGGCAGCAACCCTCACAACAGCCTACCTTCAGAAACAAGGCCTAAATATATCAACTGTGAAGTGCGCGTTGGTGGCGTTTACATGCAAACCAATGACGCCATACCCTGTTTACATCAATGGGCAGAGTGTCAAATATGCACGGACGCATCGTTTCCTGGGCATAATAATCGACAGAAGTCTTTCGTGGAGCCCACATTGTGCGTGCTTGAAGAAGAGACTGCCATCAATTGTGCATATCATGAAATTCTTGTGCGGTAAAGCATGGGGAACTTTTGTGGCCTCCATGCTACAGCTGTACAGGGCCCTATTTCTGGGTCTATTGCGCTACAGCTTGCCGGTACTGACTAACACTTGCAAATCGAATACTCATTCATTGGAGAGTTTGCAGGGTCAGGCACTGCGTATCTGCCTAGGACTGCCCCGATGCGCTTCTACTTATGCCACAATCATGCTTGCCAAAGACCATCCGGTCACGACATATATAGCTGTGGATTGCCTCAGAGCGCACATTCGACATGCTAGCCGTGTTCCCGACCACCACTTGGCCCTTCTACCTTCCGGAAGACCACGTGCTAAGTTTTCAGACGTCATAGCCAAGCACCTAAACAGCATTCCATCAGGATATACGCCAGCTGCGAGAACGGCTTGCCCTTTGTGGTGCCTCGACCAGCCGCAAGTACGCCTAGAAATTCCGGGAATCAAAAAGAAAAGCAGTCACTCCAGAGTAGCATTGAAGCAAGCAACACTGCTATTATTACATGAGTTGTACTTAGACCGAACGCAGATATACACTGATGGGTCCGTCTCATCCAGCAGCTCATCAGGTGCCGCTGTAATTCCGGCTGCAGAAATGACAATCAAGTTTAAGTTGTCGCATATGACTACATCTACGGCATCAGAGCTTGCTGCTATAAGGGCTGCTTTACAATATCTCGTCCAAGAACGTCCAGGAAAATGGGTCATATTCTGTGATTCGAAGGCAGCGCTTCAGAGTTTGCAGTCTGCCATGCATAGGAGGAGCCATGACCAACTGGTACAGGAAATAAGACATTGCCATCATGAAGCTCGAGCACGAGGGCATGATATTATATATCAATGGCTGCCTGGACATATCGGTATTACCGGAAATGAACTAGCCGATGATGTAGCCCGCTCAGCCCATGAAGAAACCCGTGTAGTCCCGATTCCTCTATCAAGAAATGATGCAGCAAGACAACTTTCTCACACGCACGTTCTCACACGCACGATCTGGTCGTCTACCAGCTTCCAAAGGTGTCAATTTTACGAACTGGATCCTTCGCTCAATCTAAAGCTACCATCACAACTTTCCCGCTCTGATGCGACACTGTTATGCCGCCTTTGGTTGGGTGTTGCATTCACAAAGGTGTACTCCTTTCGCATTGGTATGGCAGACACTCCTACATGCGACTACTGCGGAGATGAAGAAACCATCGAACACGTCCTCGGCAGCTGCGCTTGCTACGACACACAGCGATACCAGCTCCAGATGGTTTTGAATCAACTTGACCCCGGACCATTTTGTGTGCAGAAGATACTAGGACCTTGGGCATCTGCCTGAGTTGCGCAGAAAGCAACTAAAGCACTGCTTCTTTACCTTAAGTCAACAAACCAGAGCGACCGCCTGTGAACTGTGTGTGCTCCCCGAGTGTGCTCGTGATTGTGTGTACCTTCTCATCTTTGTGCAACCTCTTTTCTCCCCTTTATCCCTTCCCCAGTGCAGGGTAGCAAACCGGATGTGCGTCTGGGTAACCTCCCTGCCTTTCCTTGTATCTTTATCTCTCTCTCTCTCGACAAGCACTAAATAAAAATTGAGTTCATGGTATCAAATTATCTTCGTTGTTGTTTATGAAACAAAAGGACGACAAAAATAATGACGCAGCACCAATCTTGCATAGGGCATATTTACGTTATGGGCCAACAGACTTGCTTTGTGCACATATACTGCACCGTTCGGGACCGACACATACAGACGAACGGATGAGCACAAACAGTAAATCTGGTGCATTCTATATTACTAAAGCGAAATACTTTTTGCCATTGTTGAGCGAATGTTGGTGTGAATCCGCGTGTAATTGAAGGAAAGAAGGAATACTCCATGGCAAGCCGCGCAAAATTTAGCTGTGTTCCAACTGTGCCCGAGAATCTACTGGGAACGCGATCGTTGGCTCGTCTGTCTACCTCTCCAAACGCCCTTCCTTAGCGACTGAGGTAAAGTGCATGAACGCGAACATCTGCCATCAAAATAAAACGCAAACGCGAGCGTCTTTTGGTGGTTTGCAGACCTGGCATTTCCCGCGACGAATGCGACGATGATTTTGGAAACGAATAAGATGCAGATAGTGAATGCATGCAGGACCACACGTTCGACTTGTCATATCATTCGATTGGTGAACTGTGCTTCGACTACGAGGATAAACAAGCTTACTCAAATTAACTAGCTTTCGCTCGCACAGGCACCCGGCCATGCAGTTTAAGAGATCTGGTGGTAGCGCAAGAACACACTGCCTAGCGAGTAGGCACAGCAAAATCGAGTCTTCCAATGCGTACAGCGAAACCGAACTTGCACGTGCATATCATTTTCTTTTTTAGTTTTAGCAAGGAGGTCACGGCTGATTATTCAAGCGCCTAGGAAGCGTTCTTTGAAAACGTGCCAAAAAGGACACTCACACTTAAGCGTGTCACTGCGTTCAGTGAGCGCTCCATTTTCTTAGTATGATTGATTGATATGATTGATTGATATGGGGGGTTTAACGTCCTAAAACCACCATATGATTATGAGAGACGCCGTAGTGGAGGGCTCCGGAACTTTTGACCACCTGGGGTTCTCTAACGTGCACTCAAATCTGAGCACACGGGCCTACAACATTTCCGCCTCCATCGGAATTGCAGCCGCCGTAGCCGGGATTCGATCCCGCAACCTGCGCGTCAGCAGACGAGTACCTTAGCCACCCCACCACCGCGGCGGGTACCAACGTCGGTACCAATCCCTGGCGCTCGGTACCAACAATGCTGAGGTGGCCCATGGAGCTTCGTCGCGCCCTCTGGTCCACTGTCGGGTGCCAATAACCTGGCGTAGCCGAACGAAGCCCAATTCATTTTCCTACTGTGCAAATTGTCCTGTTTACTTTGCCCAAACTGCTCTCCGGCACATCAATAGGCCAATAAGTTCACGAAATATGCGGCGATATACTACATTCACACGCAACGCAACGGGTACTCACCTCACAAACACGAGGAGAGGTGGTCGCCTCCAAGCAATTTTGCTTCACTTGCGTAATGCAGCGTTTCCGTTGTCTAGAGGAAGTCTGGATGCCGGACAGTCTCCAGATGGGCTTGCATTGCGGCACGCAGCACCCTGGCATTTACACTCAAAAGTTGTTGCAGGTGCGCTTTGCGCGAGGACGGTGTCGTATCGTAAGATAGGTTTACGGTGTAGTCAAACGCAGCTCATACCGAAGCTTGCACAGCCGCGCCAACATGCAGCCGGTGCAGTACGGCGAAGCAGGAACGCAACAAGCACCATGTGAACCAACATGGTGCTTGTTGCCATGGTAACCGGGACTGGCGACATTGTGTTTTAGTGGGTGGCAGCAAGTGCTGGGTGAAAGGCTGGCACCACCCTAAAACACGCAGATGTACGTACATGAAGGCTCCCTATGGGTCAAACGAATGGAGCACCACCCACGGCCAAACTAAAATTTATGCGAGACGCAGGACATATGGCACCGTGGCTCGCGCTGCTTCTGCTTTGTCTCGCTGCATAGTTTCCTAAAATTACCTAGAGGACACTCTGCTGCAGCGATCGTTCAGCGACCATAGGAATGATGGGTAGTACACACATTTGCCTAGTCTTCGTACTTGCGGGTGGCGAATCGTACTTGACGCTTCGTTTAATGCTGTGTTTCGGTTTTGATTTGAAAGAAAGATTCAACCCTTTTGAACTTCGTGACCCGATTTGGAAACATAAGCCTAAAATAATAAGGTGGTGAAGCGCAATCCCTGAGCATTTGCTGATTTTTGTTTTGTGAGAAAACAGCTCCAAGCCACACGAACACACACAGAGCCAAAAGCAGGCCAGAAGTACGAAGATTAGACAAATGTGTGTACTACACGTCATTCCCATGCTCGATGAAGTGCCGTGCGTTGCAGCACCCATAGACACTAGCGCAAGAGCTCCCTCTAGTGTATATTAGGAAACACTATTTCTCGCTACAGTTTCGCTACAGTAAACACTACAGTTTCGCAATATACACTAGAGGGAGCTCTGGCGCTAGTGTCTATGTAAGCTGCAACGCACTGCTCTTCAGCGAGCATGGGAATCATGGGTACCCACAGATTTGTCTGATATTCATACTTCTGGCCTGCTTCTGTCTCCGTGTGTGTTTGTGTGGCTTAGAGCTGTTTTCTCATGAAACAAAAGTAAACAAATGTTCAGTGGTCGTGCTTCATCTGCTTATTTTCTTTGACTTGTCATATCAAATTAGGTCGCAAAATTGAAAAGGATTCGTTGCTTATTTCAAAGCAAAACCCAAATCAGCAATAAACGAAGCCGCAAGTACAAAGAATAAGTACTACCCATCATCATAGAGGAAGTAAAAACTGTTTTTCTTTCCTCTGTGTCAATCATTCCTATGGTCGCTGAATGATTGCAGCGCCAAAGCCCCCTCTTAAATTCAGGAAACTCTAGGTTGCTGGTGACACAAGGCGCCTTGGGGCCCACGCTAGTTTTCGATTTTTGGGCCTTGGGGCAACGAACACAAGAGCTGAAGATTGACTTGGATTCTGCGCATGCGCCCTGACGCGTCGCAAGCTTCTTGGGTCCTTAAGCTCTTTGGGGCCCCATTCCTAAACTCTCTAACGGGGAACGCTGTAGGAGAGAATCCGCATTAATTTTCACGCGAAAATAATAAGCTCAGCCTAACGCATAGTAAAATGTGTTTCTTGATTGTTTTCTTTTTTTCCATTCGACTCTGATCAGAATTTTTTGCAGGGAGTGCAAATCTTATACATGACCTCACTTACAGCAGCTCAAATCCGTTCAATCGTCAATGCTTTACCTCGTTTATCACTGACGTGCACTTGTGGTGACGGAAGTTGAGTACGTTCACGTCATTGTCATGCTAATCTCTCTGAAAGCACCAGTCGCTGTGAACATGCAGGACGTTGCTTTCGAAGAGGCTAAGATTTTTTATGGCAGCCACCCACGACGAGAAAATCACTGCGTGTTAAACTAACAGAATCATGCATAATAAGGAGTGGCCGCTCCCTTTAAAAGCTGGAAATTTAGAAAATAGAAATTCGCTGAAGTTGCAGTCGAATGAATGCCGACACACGCAGCGCTGCTGCGCAGAAAGATCTTCCTGCCTGCGGAACTTCCAACCAACCAGCACTCAATATTCCTATCACAAATATTCATGAAATGCTACACTACCTACAAACTGGAATTCTGTCCACCAATATTTAAAAAGGCCACCCATGCAAACCGAGCTTGTAGTTTAAACAAATTATTGCGAGACAGGCAATTGGCTCAGAAGTATTTATGACCCACATAATATACAGAAGTGCTATTATGATAATTACGTAGAAATGAACATTTCTTCAAGGTCCCATATGAATAGAGTGTCAAGGGTGGTGATTTACCTCCGTGATTTTCTTTCTTATGCTTAGAGCATTGATCAGCCCATGAAAAACTTCTCTTTGGCAGTTTCTTTTTTGTTTATTTTTCCTGCTACATTTTACACAACATAAGACTTCAGTGTTCAAGCCGTCACCAGTTTTCAGTGTTGCTCGGGGAAGATTCAAACATCACCTGGTTGTACATTTCAAGTCCTAGTAGAATGAACGACTGAGAACATGCTTGCCGTAATGATATATGTAAATGAACCGTGATCCTGATCTCTCGATTTGACTATCATCCACCGTCGCTTGTGCTAGCTTCACAGTCATTGCTACTCGCGATGATATAGGTTGATGGCGAACTTTCGTGGCGTCACGAATGGCGCAATATACATGTTGATTGACTGCTTGAAATGTTGAGTTTAACGTCCCCAAACCACCATATGATTTTAAGAGATGCCATAGTGGAGAGCTACGTAAATTTCTACCCACCTAGGTTGTATAATTTCCACCCAAATCTGAGCACACAAGCCTACAGCAGTTCTGCCTCCTTGTAAAATGCAGCTGCTGCCACCGGGATTCAATCCCGCGACCTGTGAGTTAGCAGCCGAGTACGTTAGCCACTAAACCACAATGGCGGGCCCTATATACAGAGAAACGTTTGCAGAATTCAAGGGCTCTTTATAATGGTGGCTGTGAATTCGCAAGTATTTCGCACAACAGTCATTTTCACAGAATCAGGGACCTGCATACCTTCCTATTGCCTTCGTTCGTGCATAGGCATATTTTTCTGCGAATGAGTAATTTCTTCTGCGCATACCGCAAATATACCGTTAGTGTCTCTCCTACGCGGAAAGAACCATCAACAGGAATGACCGGCAAGGGTGGGTCACGTAACTGCTTCATACGCAAGCTACGAAGCAATGTATTAGCAGGTGCCTTCTACGTGTCTCTTGTGTTTACGACTCCTGTGCGTCGAAGGACACAACTTCAATCAGCACTGTGTTCAAAACTACATCATAGGCAACTGATAACTCAGTGATGGTGCTTCTGGCCAATTTGGTGACGAACACAACACGAAAGCTGCCATGCGCCAGTGTAGTAGCGCCTTCGTAACGGGGATGGCTATAATGGCCTTGGTGCGTGCCACTTCCTTCTTTTGCGTGAAAAAATGGCCCAGTGAGTTTCACTTTGGAAGCTCATTCCACAGTATGGCCAGGTATATAAAATACGAGGGCCGACATACCCGAAAGCGACGCACACTGTAGAGACGGCTGAATACGGAACCATCTGCAGGTGAGATGAGAACGACTGAGTTTTCTTATCTGAATATTTACAGAAGATTGAACGTTCTTGTTTTTCATAAGCCGACTGATCCGTTGATTTTATTCAATATTTATTATTCTTACATTATAGACCCTCTCATAATTGCGGCCTGTCTGGTAAGTTTCTCCGTAGTGAATATCAATAGCTAACAAGCCGGACTAAGCACAACCACCCTATATTTCATTGTCGCTAAATGCAATTTATGAAAACAGGTATGTTTGCTAAGCGTCGCTTACACTCTCCCAAGGCAGATGTAAAACCCCGAGAAAGTACAGGGAACTGCAGAAGTTTTACGTTTTTTTTTCACGTGCATGTCTTGCCTATGCGAAGTCAACTCGGCTTTGAAACGACGGCGCCATGAAGCGGACGCGCATTTGCAGTCCGCGCAGTTGGCTTCGATAGCGGAGTGCTCCGCTGCTCGCACAATTATTCTGAGCATGCACAGTGCAGTTCATTTTACTGTTTTTTGCAAATCGCAAGCATATAATAATCTGGCCAGAGAGGATCATAAACAATCAGTTAAAAGAGCCTAATAATATACAGAAAAATATTAACGTCGGATACAGGGGAAACACCAACCCACGTGCGAGCCATACTTAACAATAATATTAATATTATAATAATATTATTCGACATTTGACGTCCCAAAACCACAATTTCATTATGAGAGACGCCGTAGTGGAGTGCTCCGGAAATTGTGGTCACCTGTTTTTTTTTTTTTTAACCTGCGCCTAAATCTCAGCACACGGGCCTGCAGCATTTTTGCCTGCTCCGAAGATGCAGCTGCCGCAGCCGGGATTCGATCATGTGACCTTCGAGTTTGCAGTCGAATGCCATAACCAGTATACCTCTGCGGCGCGTCTAGAGGTCATATTGCACTCCATAATTTTGAGTAGTGTTTCCTGCGGAATGGCTACGACACATGCAACATTAGACTCGACGCACCTCTTTCCACACGCTGGTTTTTTTTTTTTTTGTTGGCCCGAAATGCGTGGGAACAAATCAGCCAGTTTATGCGGGGAACAAGGAACCATAGACACACTCAACCATTTAGTGACGTTCTTTTCTTTATTGTGCGACCCTTTTTTCACATAGAGTGTCATTTCAAGAATTTTGTTGCTTAAAACAGGATCGGGTTTCTTGGCGTCCTTCCGTTCATGAAGGAGGCTCTCAACCACTGCTGCCAAATAAGAGTGTCTGAACTAGGCACCTATAGGCCTACAGCGTGGGTTTCGAGACCACCCTGAACAGCTCCAAATGCAACTCAGTAAAGAAACTACTATTCAGTTCAATTCATTCTCAGTTCATATGCAACAGCCTCAGCTTTATGAATAAGTAGTTCTGAATTGTTCTGGCCTAGAAACACTCATTTTTTCAGCTGTCTGAATATCTCCACATCCAAAAAATTTCTATTGGGTTGCTTTTTGGCATGAAGGGTGGCTTGCAGGTGAGCTACATAAATAATTAGACATAAGAAAGAAGCAGGCTACGCCACCACTAATTCTTTTTTGGCTGTTTATGTAAAAGCTTACCACATGTGACATGTGTCTCACCATTGCCCTAATAAATTGTTATATTAGCAAATCTGAATAGTTTATTCCTTTCATGCTTTCCTACATTCGCATATAAATGCCTCTCTTATATGTTGGGGCTTTATTATACCTGCTTACTTTGTAAAACGGACTGTGCATCTGACAATATTCCCGACTGCATGTTTTACAATTACATAGTTATATAAAATTGCAGCTTGATTAAAGGAACAAAACGAGTTAGCAATTGTTTTGTTACGAAGTTGAAATTTCCGGAGCACTCCACCATGGCATCTCTCATAAACACATAGTGGTGTTGGGACATTAAGCCTCACATAATAATGTTATAAAGTTCCACTTTGTCGTGTACACCTCAACACTTTTTCACACCTGTTTTTGTCCGGACTGGTCATTGCTTAGAATACAGAATAAATAAGACGTATTCGGTTGTCGTAGCCAGGATTGTTTAGTTTTCATAAATGCTAGGATATCCGCATAGCGACTTACAAGGAAAAAGAAGCTGCCTGGTCCTGGCAAAGTTTGTCTGAAATAGCTGAAAAACAACCAGAGAGCTTGTCACGTGTATAAGGTGGGCAACCGATTGGGTTGATGGACGCAGAATTTCGTTTGGAGGTTCTGTAATAAAAGTGTATTTATCGAGCTTCATTTTTAACCGGTGTGTTTCCGATAGCACAGTTTCCCTCCAGCAGGCAAGTAACACTTCGCACAAAATAATACTAATATTACTTTGTCATTTTATTCAAACCCGCATGCCTTAAAGCTACTGAGTAGTGGTTTTTCACACATAAAACAGGTGTTGCCTCTGTAGGTCAATAGATAACGTGTTCTTCACAGTTAAAAAATAACTGATATAGTTCAATCTGCCATTATGAAAACCCCTCGTCTCCATGTACTTACAGACCGATTTCCCTAACGAGTACGATGTGTAGGCTATTGGAATATATTACATAATCAGGAATCTTTAATACCGAACAAAGCGTGTCTTCTCTTCGCGAACTGACATTGAGTTAGGCTCATGCGAAACTCACCTATTAAAGCTGGTCTTATGTCTATACCAAGCCGTCAGTGACCAATCAGAAATAAACGCCAGATTTATTAATTTGGCGAAGGCGTTCGACAAGGTACCTCACAGCTTTGAATCAGTGAAACGTTGGTACTTTCATCAATAACCGTACTAGGAACTGCAGAAGTAACTTTTCACTAATCATTGATTTTAATTGCAGAACTTTTTCTGTGGGGTCACTTGTACAATCCGCGGTGCCGAAGGGCATTGGCGCTGTAGGCACTGCAAAAGATTTTATTTATGGTGTACATTAGCACTGGCAATACTATTTCATATATGTTTAAAATATGGGCAAATAAATGCATAATATACAGGCAACTAATTGGCCCTTTTGATAATGCCACTCCGCATCCTGGCCATCCAAAAATTGCCCACTGGTGCGAACAAAACCGTGTGGAGACGTAAGACTGAATGCATGTGCCGATATGGAGCCTCTTCATATAAATCAGGCTGCAGCAGAAGTGACAGAATCAAAGAAGTTTGAGGAGTTGCATTAAAGTTTACAAATTGAAATGTACACAACGCCTGGCCTTTGGAGTATATAGTTTGCCGCCACATAAATGATTTCCTACCTTATATGTGAAGGCCCTCATGGACACTTGTCTGAAAACACTTCGCAGTTTCTCTCGTTGTAGCAACGACATTAAATATGCGGTACTTTAGACAACTAGAGAAGGTGCATAATCCCCATCGTGGTCTAAAAATTCCTTATCCCTATTGTTTTTCTCGCCAGTGCCCATATCGCCGTCTTGGGCTTCACGGCTTCTCTGCGTACTCACCGCAACCCCGTTACGGCCAGAGACCACGCGAAATTGAAAACTACCTCTCCCAGCAGCATGCACCACCGTCTGCCGGGCGCCAGTCGCGCTAGCCATCACCGATGCGATTTTCATCAACGCCCCAGCGGTATTCTACCACACGGTCTCCCAGCCCCCGCCGGGAAAACTAGCCCAAGCGACCTCTGAGGGTGGGGTCGCTGAACGTCGAAGCGCTGAAGACCTCCTATTGACGCAGAACCGTACAGAAACTGGTCCGTCATCACATACTGCTGCAAAGGATGGCCGACTTTCACTCGACATAGCAGTGACAATTGATGGTTGTGCAGTTAATGCGTTAGTGGACACCGGCGCAGACTATTCCATATTGAGCGGGAAACTGACAACGCAGCTGAAGAAAGTCATCACACCGTGGCATAACTCGCCGATTCGGACAGCTGGTGGCCACGTCGTTACTCCACTGGGTGCCTGCACAACTAGAGTACAGATTCAAGGGTATACATTCGTAGCAAGCTGCCTTGTTTTACGCGAATGTTCCCGTGACGTCATACTGGGAGTTGACTTTCTACAGGAAAATGGAGCTATCATTGATCTGCAAGAGCACCGCGTCACGTTCTCAGCCCAGCGAGCAATCAACATGCAAGATGACGGAAGGCGTGTCGACGTACTCTGTATTTCTGAACAGAGCGTGACGCTTCCTTCTCGAGCAAGTGTTCTAGTCGACGTAACATGCTGTGGTTTGGGCGATGGCGATGTGGTGGCTGCGACAAACTTAGAACACCTCCTGCAGCAAGGCATTTGTGTAGCTAGAAGTGTAATACACCTTCGTGATGGCCGATTTGAATGGCTCGTAACCAACTTTAGCAACGAGCATCGACGTCTTTTCCGTGGCACTTCGCTAGCATTTGCCCACGAAGTAACAAACGTCACCAACTGTCTCACGTCGGAACTAGTGGATACCGCCGACACGTCAATGAGTAATATTGACATCAATCTTGATCTGTCCACCGATAACCAGACTGCGCTACGAGCGCTATTGTTCAAGTTCAGGTATTGCTTCGCAAGTTGCTCAAAGATCCGCCAGACGTCTATCACTCAACACAGGATCATCACATACGAGGACGCACGCCCGATACACCAGAACCCCTACCGCGTGTCGGCCAAAGAACGTGAAGCGATACGCATGCAAGTCAGCTAGATGCTTGACTATGGCGTTATTGAACCATCTAACAGCCCGTGGTCATCTCCAGTCGTACTTGTCAAAAAGAAGGACGGGTCGCTACGCTTCTGCGTCGACTACTGAAAGCTTAACAACGTGACGAAAAAAGATGTGTATCTGCTGCCGCGTATTGACGATTCGCTGGATAGACTTCCTCGTGCCCATTATTTCACTTCTCTCGATCTCAAAAGTGGGTATTGGCAAATTGAGGTAGATCAGCGAGACCACGAGAAAACAGCCTTTGTGACTCCAGATGGTCTATACCAATTTCGAGTGCTCCCTTTTGGCTTGTGTTCAGCGCCGGCAACTTTCCAGCGAATGATGGACACTGTCCTCACAGGGCTCAAGTGGCAGACTTGTCTTGTCTACCTTGATGATGTGGTGGTCTTTTCTACCACGTTCAAGCAGCACCTTCACTGCCTGCGCAGTGTGCTGGAGGCTATCCGGTCGGCGGACCTCACACGAAAGCCACAGAAGTGCCACTTCGGCTACAAAGAACTAAAATTTCTTGCACATGTGGTTAGCGCCGAAGAAATCCGGCCCGATCCGGACAAGCTTGCCGCTGTTGCCGAATTACCAGCTCCTGTCGATAAGAAAGCCGTCCGGCGCTTCCTTGGTTTGTGCGCCTACTATCGCCGCCTCATTCATGGTTTTTCACAGACAGCAGAACCTCTGACTAGTCTCACAAAGGATGACACGCCGTTTGTCTGGGAAAACGAGCAACAAGCAGCTTTCGATGAACTGCGACAGTGCATGCAATCAGCGCCCGTTCTCGCTCATTTCGACGATGATGCTGACACGGAGGTTCATACCGACGCTAGTAACATTGGGCTTGGTGCAGTGCTCGTTGAGCGTCAAGAGGACATCGAAAGAGTGATAGCCTACGCCAGCCGCTCTCTATCCCAAGTCGAGGTGAATTATTCCACTATGGAGAAAGAGTACCTCGCAGTCGTGTGGGTAATCACCAAGTTTCGCCCATACATTAATGGTCGTCCCTTCAGGATAGTGACGAACCATCACGCGCTCTGTTGGTTGGCAAGCCTACGCGACCCTTCAGGACGGCTAGCACGGTGAAGCTTGCGGCGGCAGGAATTTGATGCCACCATCATCTATAAGACCGGCCGTAAGCATGAAGACGCTGACACGCTGTCACGTGCACCCCTTCATGTCGTCAGTCAGGAAGCAGAGGAAGATGAAGGCTTTCTGGGCGCCGTTAGCGCATAACACTTGAGCAAACGGCAGCGAGATGATGCAGAGATTCGTCCAATTATTGATCATTTAGAGGGCCAGGGCGCAATCATACCACGTCATTTGTCCCACTCGTTGACGTTGCTCTGCCTGCTAGACGGTGTGCTGTACAAGAAGAACGCTCGTTCGAACAACAGTGCTTACATCCTGGTGGTTTCTCGAGACATGCGAGACGACGTCCTCTTCGCTTGCCATGACGAAGCCACATCCGGTCATCTGGGCTACTCAAGGACACTTGCCAGAGTGAGCGAGAAGTACTATTGGCCAGGACTTTCAGCAAGCGTCAAGAAGTACGTCAAGAGCTGTCGGGAATGTCAGCGCCGAAAGCAACCATCTGTTAAGCCAGCTGGTTTGCTTCAGCCCATTGAAGCACCCTGCACGCCGATCGACCAAGTCGGCATGGACATACTCGGCCCATTTCCCCTGTCTACGGACAGCAACAAATGGGTGATCGTCGCGACCGACTATTTGACACGCTACGCTCAGACGCAGGCGATCCCACGAGCCACGGCTTCTGAGGTAGCACAATTTTTCATGCGCCACATCGTGTTACGACACGGTGCTCCTTCCAGTGTAATAACGGACAGAGGGACGGCATTCACGGCGCAGCTTACGGACGAAGTTTTCAAACTGAGCAACACCAGACACCGAAGGACAACTGCGTACCACCCGCAAACCAACAGACTTACCGAACGACTGAATAAGACCCTCGCAGACATGATCTCAATGTACATTGATGTACAGCACAAAACATGGGACCGGATCTTACCTTACGTGACCTTCGCGTATAATACCGCCGTGCAAGATACCACGCGATTCACGCCATTTCGGCTTCTCTACGGCCGCGAAGTGCAGACCATGCTAGACTCTATGCTACCGTGCCAAGACGAAGACGAGTTGGCAACTGACGCCGAAGAATTCGCAGAGCGTGCTGAGGAAGCCCGGTAGCTCGCGCGACTGCACATCGGCCAGCAACAGCAGGCAGACGCACGACGCTATAATACCCGCCATAGAGAAGTGCTTTACAGCCCCGGAGATCAGGTTTGGGTGTGGACGCCCGTCCGCCGCCGTGGGCTTAGTGAAAAGTTACTGAGCCGGTACTTTGGCCCATATAAAGTGTTATGCCGCGTCAGGGACGTGAACTACGAAGTGGTTCCGGACTCAACACCCCATGCACGGAGCAGGACACGACTGAGGCCGGACGTCGTTCATGTGTTGCGCATGAAACCATTTATTGCGCGTTGTTCGTAACTTTTCCTTTACCGTACAGCGTTCTTTGTGTTTTTTGTTTATTTTCGTGAACTTGCTTTCTCGTTCATTGTCATTTCCTATATTGACACACTCTTCAATTTCTACTTTCACTTTATCCAAATTTCCAATTTTTTCCACGAGCCTATGTAGTAGCACCGCGCTGCTGCTATGTACTTTTTTTCCTCTTTTTGGTACTTGTTTTTTTTTTCTTTTCGGAAGGGGGGATAATGCCACCAGCACGTAGTGGGTCGACAGCAAGAGCGGCTCTCAATCTGGAGGAAAAAAGAAGATCGCGTGTTTCTCCTCTGCTCGAGAGCCAGCCACGACTGACGCATCGTTTTAGTGCTAGCTACCCGGTGGTTTAATAAATCCCCCAGTACTTCTGACTCATCGTGACAATATGCATCTTTCACTGAATTTAGGTGTTGTTCGATGTATTGCAATATTTAGAGCATCGTGCCCTCTGTTTTAATACGCCTCCAACCGCTGACAAGGTCAATCAAAACGGTTGAGGGACACCTTGATTCTTACATTGTCGTTGGTCTGATGAGTTGCATTATGCGTCAGTTAGCCTTATACAATCGTGTCAAGAACGGCAGCATGGAATAAGTACAAATGACCCCGCTCCCCCCCCCCCCCCCTCCGAAAGAAACAACGTTTCGGCTCCTTCGCACTAGCGGTGCGAAGATTGAGGAAAGAGTGGAGCTGGGGATGTTCCCCTCCTCTTTTTCATCATGCTCACACTCACTTCACTTTTTCACCCTTTGCTATACTGTACGATTCATGACGATACCGTGCTATACCATTTCTCGTCGTTTTTGCCTCCTCCTCAGTCCACTTCCATTTTCCTCCGATTTGCTATACAGTGAATACTAGCCAAACTCTACACTATTTTCTCTCTCTCTTTCTAACTCATCATTCTCCCTTCCTTCTCCGATCTTTTTGCGATACCATAATATACGTGGATATGCTATGCTTTCTTTCTCTCTTTTTCTCTTTAGTTACACCTCTTTCATGGCCTATACACTTTTGACACACAGCACGGTGATCGAGTATTTTTGCCTTCTGCTCACATTAAAACAAACGATCCTCACCCTACCAGTTATAACAGCCAAGTAAGAAAACATAAATGCTTTCGTGGGTACCTAGTCCAAATTCATAATAATAAACAGTATTTATCCAGTGACATGTGGCTGGTATGCACCAAAGCTATTTTCATGGTTCCAACAAAAGTGTTAATACAATTTATACTTCAATTGCAGCTGACGTTGTTCCGCACTACACGTGACCTCGTCATGGCAAAGGCTGTCCCATTCGTCATCCTCGTCATCGCTGTTCTTTGCAGCAAGGCAGCCGCGCAACTTGGTCTTGGCCTCTATGGGGGCGTTGGACCGTATTTTCGGCCAGGCTTCGGCTATGGCGGATACGGAGGCTATGGAGTATTTGGCGGCTATGGATACCCAGGCTTGAGATTCGGCGGTGGCTACGGAGGGTTCGGACCTGGCATTGGATTTTTCGGTCGATAACAATGTGTGTACTTCAATCACCCCATAGATGTGAACAATTACAGCTCCTTGTGAACGCTTGAATAGCAAATACATTCTTACAAAAGAAAAGAAAAGTCGCTTTATGTTTTACCAGATCACACAAATACAGTCGAAACAAGCAAATATGTGTTCAAAAAATGAAACGAAACACTTACCCCTCATTTCACGTTACTCAAAGCACATAATGCTTCAACGTGTGTGGGTTACTTTATAGACAATTGAATGCAGCGCGACCAAGACTAAGACACAAGGACAATTACAAGTGCTCACTAACAGCTTCATTTTATTCAAAGTCCATCGTGGGATTGAAGCACGGGAACTAATCATTTCAGCTAGCGGAATACAGTAACTAGCATGACAATTTCAGAAAAAAATATATTAGCGTATGCGTGTTTTTGCGCCATAAAAGTTTAGGTCAAGGTTAAGAAAAAGAGTCACTAATTGCTCGTATGTGCCCATGACTAGTGTGTAGAACCCTCCTTCGCATGGAGTGATGTGCGCGAAATATACAACATTAAACTCAAAACCTTCATGCAGCATATTGAAGTTTACAGCGCTAAGTTTTGTCAGCCAAATGTCTGACAAAAGCTGTACAAATAAACAAGCAAATGAAGCTCCAGATAGTCTCGGCAGCCCTTTACAGAAGTGACAACGTCTTGCTGAAGAGAAACGTATGCTGATATTTGCAATGTAACTGTTCTTGACCATGCTTTGCGCACTGGCGTGAATAACTTTAGCCATTACAACTTTTTTTCCATGCCATTACGTACCAACAATAATATTTAGTGCAGCACTTTAGATTTAGGTAGAAAAAGTGTTGTCAGGAAAGAAATGAACAGGCTAGCTTCAAATATTATTGCCTATCAGAGCAAGAAGGTGGCAACTCGACCACACTTCATTGGTATTGTACAAGCGTGCGTAGCGTCTCAGAACGCTGGTTTGCATGAGAGAATTCCTTGAGAAAAATCGTGGGTTGTAAAAACAGGAGGCGGCACTGAACCTAGCGCTTATGAAGCATAAAAAGCAACTGTAAACAGCAACTTTCATAGCTGATGTAACTCTAGACTGCATTATATTTGGTACAACAAGAGTAAAATTGTGAAAGGAACTAAACGAAGCTATGGAAATACAAAAACATATTTGATCTTTCCGTTCAACAGGTCGAACACAGCTAGAACTAGCTGCTAGATTTGTTAAAATTCTCGCTGTGGCAAGGTTCTGTTTGGTGTCGCATAAGTAAGTTGCCAGGCTTCGGGTTAATTGCCCCTTGAGTTTCGGCTTTCCCGTATAATTTTTTTGTGTAATCCGCTGTTTCTGCGTGGTCTGTTAGCATCGCCAGTTTTACTTTGCGGCCACAGTGTAATGCAGAAGTCTGACCCTCCTTTTTTTGTCGAACATTTCGTTCTACGACTAACACATCAAGCCCGATCGTGCCTCGGATGACGAGAATTTCAGCATTCGGACTCGATGCTACGAGTACGTTTATGATGCTACGAGAGTATTCCGCACACAGCACGGGGAGCGTTGTAATACATCGTTTTCATCGAAGTACATAATACCTCCGTTGCCATGCGTGTTATTCTGATGCCCCAGGTGATTCGGGGAGAGCACGGAAGCTGGCTAATTACTGGGAACCCTGAAGTTTCACGTAGGTTACTGGCGCTCTAGTGACACGTGTACAACACGTGCAGTTGATCAACAGCGAGAGCCGATAGGAAGACTTCACACCAAAGCTGGAACCGTATGAACAAATATAGTCACCAGGTTCTATGACAGTCTGGAAACACTGGCCTCCTAGTTAGGTAACTGATTTCTGCGACTTTGAACAGAACCTTGCCTTCGTCCTGGCCCGTTTGCAGCTTTATGGATTACAGCCATGCAGGAATTTCTGAAAAGTCTAGCTTTCCGGTATGCCTCTCTATGGCCAAGTATATTTCAAGCGGCATGACGTCTTCATGGGCACCAAAACAAAAACTGGTGATTCAGCTAGTAAAGTTTCTACAAAGGATTTACAAACTTGCAAAGCTACTGCACCGAGTGTCATTTCTGACAACTCAATGGCCAAACTGGGCATTTTTCCTTAGCTCACGAGACCTCAATGACTTAACTTGCACAGTATTCCCTTCGTGAGTTTGGCAACCAAAAATAAAGTAGTAATAACATTTAAGCCGTAGCTCCGATTCTGAAACCATAATATGCGACACGCTACACATATTCTGATTGTGCTTTAAAGAAAAGACACCATGCCCCAGGAAATCGGCTCAAGAAGCATTGAGACTCTAGGACATCAAGGAAGCAGTTATTCTTATGATTTGAAGAGGCTAAGCACGCTTTCAATATTGCGATTGAATTCTGCCTAGTCTCACAGTCAAGCGGAAAAGTCATGAAAGGGTTGACTGACGACTGCCAATTTGTAGCCTGAGGGCACCCTCTCGAATGAAGGATGTAGTTTCGTTACTGCTCAATGCAGCGGGATGTTTGCGGCTTCATTTCATAAACAAGTGGTTGATAATGAACACTCTTATGACATTTCCGTACGCTTGTAGGACTACGAGTTATTGAACTGCTATAATTTGTGTTTGTGTACCTCGATTTCTTCACCATCGCGTTACTCTTTGCTGACATGCTGGCTTATCTCAAATGGTAGTACGATAGCCCCTGAAAGAGGTTGGTTTCAACTCTCACAAAAATTTCATATATGAAGCTATATAATAATCTCCATATATGACTTTCACAGGAATTCGGCAAATCGGGCTTTATATATAATCCTCATATATAGGCATTATATAACTAGATATGCCGGATTTCTGAGATTGCGATATATGGGCCTTATGCAACCTGATATATTTATTCTCTTATATACCCATTAGTGGACGTTGCTGCGGTAGGCATATGTGGTCACAATCTATATATGGCTATATATAGAAGCATTCATATAACACTAAACAGGACCTTATATGGATACCTTTCTACACAGCTACTCAGGTGATTCATCTATATCAATTCAGATTGTGTCACCAATATATACTATAGCTCTACAAATCATTATGCAGCTGAAAATATTGCTGTTTATTAAAAGGTGTTCATGCAGTCGTCATCGTTTCCAAAACTAATACTTATGTATCCTCCAAAAATTTTCGTTCAAGTTATCCTCATTATCTCTCGAAGTGTTATCATGAAGTTATTGCAAAAATGTAATTCGGCAACCTATTTAAAGTTTGTGGTTGGCACAGGTCACTGTTAGTCCATTTTTTTTCTGGAGATATACACTGTGTTTAAATTCATTGCGTATCTATTGACACATTGTATTGGTTTTCGCTAAGAGATTTTCAGCGGTGTTTTCATTTAAAACGCTTTTGATGTGTCAATTGAGCTTCCACAGTGAGTCAAAAATGAATATTGACTTGGTGTGGACCATAAGAATTGCGTGTCTATTGAATAATTTTAAGGTACTTGATGTTCAAGCTTTATGGAGTTTGGTTAAAAGCAATTGGTATGCAACCTTGTCATGTACAAGTTTTGTGACTAGGAATGGCCTATGGCGTGACTGTTAAAACTGGTGTCTATATATAGGCGTCTGGGCGCTTGGGAACGTAGGCGATAGCAGTATTTGTTGCCAACCAGACACAAAAAATGTCTTTTGAAAACGTAACCAATTTTCCATTCTACCATTAACCCATTAATAATGCAATTGCGTTAAAGAGTTTGTTCCGCAGAAATTTTGGTGCAGGTGTCTGTGGCTCTGAGTCTAAAACTATCTTGACCGTGACAAAAAGTTGAGAACATGCAAATAAAACAAATAATAATAACTTTCTGGTCTGACTGATGATCGAAACCAAGTCATTTGTGTGGCAAGTAAGTGTTTTAGCACGCATCCACGCGTCTACTTTAAAATAAAGTGGGAAAAAATTCATCTCGTTGGAAATGCTGAAACAAGTAACTTTTATGCTTAATAAACGCACGCGTCCTGTATACAGGTTTTACAGAACAACATGCGATATCACGGTAACATTGCATGGTACAAGCGTACATTGCCTTCAAAATCACAACATGCTAATACCAACATGACTTCGCGGTTTAGGGACAACCAACCATTACAAAAGGCACGCAGGTTAATGCACGTATTCCCTCAAAACTGCATAGTAGGTGCATAGCAAGTTTGAAAACATTTTACAGACAAAATATTGCTCGTGGTTTAAACTATGCTACCCTTTTTTGCACAGAGCGCTGCCATGTGCGAAATCTTCACCGAGACAAGACACTTTCTACTTTATCAATTACACAGTAGTAGTCCACAATGGAAATTCTCCAAGTAGCATCATACAATAAAAATACACACTGAGTGGTTGAATTAGGCACAAGGGACAGAATATTGCCATAGCGTTTAACTTTGAAAAGCGGAGCTAAATTGTTCTCCAGTTTTTCACACAGTAGCAAGCCTTAATGCACGACGAGTTTCATTTGTTCGCTTGCGTGAGTTTATGTATAGTGCTCACGGATTAAAGCACGCCATTACAATATTTTATGTAACTACGGGTATGTGCAGTTCCTCAAGGCAACCACGTATTGTTGCGACACCTGTAACAATATAGTTAACTCCGATGTACTAATTCCACTAGAAAATACACATATATCACCATGTCTGTATATGGGGGAAAATTATGGAATATTTCCGCGTTGTCTCGTTTCAATCGCGAGCACTGCATCCTGCTTTGAAGAACGAAACTAGCGAAAAAAGTTATCACTATGTGTGTTTATCAAGACACGCGTAATGTTAAAAGTGAGCGGAAAGTAGGCGAAAGAAGACAACTTAAAACGTAGGCTCATAAATCTCACGACACCCTTGAAGATGGGGACGTCCAAATGTTTTTCATTTTTAATTGTGCAAGTTGTAATTTATTCTTGGTAATTACTCAAGCACCAAAGCGTGCAAAATAGAAAACAAAATATTTACATCAATCTTTATTTTTACTAAAAGTACAATAGCACGAAACCCATATTTACTGGTGTAGAGTTTTTGATTAAATAGAGTCCTGTCTGGAAAAAATAGAAAAGAAAGTGTTATCGTATCGCTTAAACAAAGCAGCCTAATCACGTACCCGCGATTAGTATGAACTTATTTACTCACAAAGCATGCAATGCGCTGTTTTGTGAGTTATCATAATATGCGCGAACAACGTGCGAACTAGATGAAAATGATGAACTTACCTTTGCATTTACCCGAGACTTGTCTTTCACGGAGCCTGTTAATCCAGATAACCTATTGAGACCTTAAAGCCACCACGTCTCTCCCTACTGCTTTTGAGAGAATTTCTCAAGGAAAGCTTGCACGCGAGCATGGGTGTCCATTTTTTTTCGCACTAAATGCTGACGATGGCCAATCTAGCTGCATACACACACACACACGCACAGAAAAACACTTCCAAGTCCGTACACGACTGCACCACGTACAACGAAGTAGATTCCCGAGAGCTGCGTTATTAACTTATGTGAATCGTAGCAGCCGTTGAACAGTAAATAAGAGCAAGAGGAACGAAAAGTGACGAACACGATCCACACTGAACCCATGACTGCGGCGAGCGGAGAAACAACAATGGCGCGGATGGATGCACTGCAGACTTGACAGTGTAACCTACATTACCCTTCAGATCAACGATTTGATTTGATTTGATTTGATTGGATTAATTTGATTCGTCACAGTAAAGTGTAACAGGAGACGGAGGTAAAAGCCATAATGACGGCTTGAGGGATCCCTTTGAGAACAGTGGCAACACCTGAAGGGCATCACAACATTATCACAATCTTATATACCTCGTATAGGACATCAAAATAAGACATATTTTCCCCCCTAAAACTGTAACATTGTTTTGCGTAACGCTTTATGCCGAAAAAAAAAGAGAGAACTGAAATACGTGTTTCATACATTCCTTACACAAGAAAAAGACGTGATGCGATCTTCTGCACCTATAAATAACTACATGATTCACACATCAAAAAGAGCCGCTAATTCTGTGGCACTTAAATGAGGCACATCTATACCTTTGCTAATATAATTATTTAGAATTCTTGGAAAAGTGTATCAAAGCATCTGAAAGCCATATTTACTACGGAAGTAAGGAACGTGTCATAGTTCTGTGTTCCTTGTTTTCCTTTAAAAAAAGATTCGCCATCTCCGTAAACGAAGAGTTTGAGCGTTTGCAGGTAAGACGGTACCCTTGTAGCTGTCTGTATTGATATAGGTAATTCACTTTGATTATCTTGTATATTTTTAAACAGTGGGTCACTAGGTGGTAGCGTTGTCTATCAGCCTTAGTTTTTTTTTTTGTATTTTCCGTAATTTTGTCAAAATTGTTTCTGTGGTTGTTCTCCAAACCTAATAGCAATAGTCGAGATAAGAACTAAATAGCGATTTGTATATCAATAACTTCACCGAGTTGGGGATGACGTGCCGGATATGGCTGATTATTCCAGTTATCCAGCTTGATTTATTTTGATTATTGTTGACGTAGTCATGCCATTGCAAAGAACTCGAGAAATGCACCCCAAGAACTTTCACTGAATTCGCTATTTCTATATCTGAGCCTCTAATTACAATGTTACTCTCCAAAGTAACTTGTCGACCTTTCGAATAAAAATCTACGGCTTTTGTTTTCGTTGCATTTATTTTTAACCTATTGTTACTTGTCCAGTTTTCTAACTTCTGTAAGACCTCACTAGCCTTATTGAAACGAATAACATCTGATGCTGAGGTGACAATTATCATCTGCATACATAGTAAACTCAACTTCTGGAGAGATATGGACCGTGTCGTTAATAAACAAAGTGAACAGTAAAGGGCCAAGAATGCTTCCTTGTGGTACCCCTAAATTTATATTTTTTTTTTCTGATACAAAATCATTTATCGAAACAAATTGACATCTATGCGCCAGATAGCTTTCAAGTAGCATGAGTGGGAGCACGCGTTTCTCACTGCAACTAAATATTTTAAGCTTATTGGCGAAAGAAGTTGCACTTGTTCACAAATAATGACACAATATTAACACCATACCACTGAATGTTTTCGCAAACTATTTTATTTATCTTTACTGGAAACGGACCGCGGTGTTTCTTGTCGATTGCGTCGAATGACTGCTGTATACAAAAAAAAACGTTTCCCAAGTTTTTCCCCCATCCAACCGACGCCCTTTTACATTCTTTAACATGTGCACCCCTTGCAAACTTGCGAACGGTTGCAGTGTGGTGAGGTGGGTTCTTGGGACAATGCAGCTCAACCTCTCCTTGCGGGGCCAGAAAACTGCAGTTGCATGTTTTTTGATAAAGGTATTCGGCGAAGCTGTAATCACTGTTTCGTGTACGCTAGCTAACAAGACGCGTTCCTGACAGATTTTCATCTTACTTCTCAACAAGTTAAATTTATAATATTAATCAATCACTCATTTATTTAACGTGTCCAGGAACAACCATAAGATCTTTCGTGCTCACAGATGCAAAAAGAAAACAATAAGAAGCTATACATTACAGACTGTCCACCAAAAAGCAAATCAATAAAAAGAGCAAAAACGTGCAGACAAAAAAGTCAACGTCCAGTGGGAACAATAAATAAAAGAGGATATATTCATAAAATGGGACTGAAAAATTATATAGAATATGCACAATTGCGCGGAAGGCTTCCTTTTCGAAAGATGTAGAAGGGAAGAATCTGCACATGTGCAAAACTACGTTTGGTCAGGGCAAAGCTCACTGATAAAAAATAACAGTGAACTATGAAAAACAGCGAATCAAGAAAGTTGACGTTAGAGAGACTCGGTATTCTTTGGAGGATAGAATGTGGGAAGAAGCTGGCAGGTACATGCAACGGTCGATTCTCTCTAGATAGCTTACGAGAAATTCGGAGAATATTACAACCGAGAAGGGCAGAATATCTTACCCCGAACTAGCTTTAAAGAAAAGAAATTTTCTCGGTAGTGAAGTGACGGCAAGGATAATAATCTAGCAGTGTTGAAACGAGACACGTGGTTATTTCCGGCAAAACGATGGCGTAAATGCTCATGAATTTTTTCCGGACTCGCTCAGTGGCGTTACTGCTGTACTTAGCGAGGATATTTCAGATATAATATGTGTATACACTCCAGTTGAGCGAGACGTATCGTCGTGTACAATTTGTAGGAGGCTGCAGGAGAACTGAATGCTCCTGAGATATTCTGCCAACCGCGAGAAAACAGAGGCCTCGCATGGCAACACATTTATTGCAAGTAGAAAAACTTAGCATGCTATCCAAAAGAACACCAAGATCAATGATCTCATAAACCTTACATAACCACCAAGTATTGAAACAGTATGAAATTAACACGTTGAACGTTTTTTCAGATATAATAATAAGATCAATATTAACATTATTATTATTATTATTATTATTATTATTATTATTATTATTATTATTATTATTATTATTATTATTATTATTATTATTATTATTATTATTATTATTATTATTATTATTATTATTATTATTATTATTATTATTCCGACATGGCAGAAATATCTGGCCACATCGAAGCAAATGCACCACAGTGTTCGTGTTGAAAGAATACATGTTCGCAAGCAATTTTATTTATTACGTGGCTGCACCGCGGAGGGCTGTTGTATAATGTAGTTTGGCTTCGTGGTATATTGTAGTGAGGTCTGAATGCAATTTCAGAATACTTGGTGGAAGTTAGCCTGCAGGTTTCACCTGCCAAGTCAGCTGCGATCGCGTATTATTCAAGGCAACGCGCTCGTCGAAGCCTTAGCAGGCTTTACCTCTGAGACATACCGATACAGTGGATACACAAACATCGCTGCCTGGGTGTAATCTTCGATGATCGCCTTTCTTGGCGCCCTCCTATTAAAACTGTGAGGCGAAAATCGCTGTCCCTGTTCAAGTATGTAGCCGCCTTGACTGCTAGGGGTGATTGCATTGATCAGAATATGGCACTACAGGTTTACATATCACCTGTACTCCCTTGCGTGATGTATGCCTTGAATTCTTGAATGTACCACCTGCTTTAATGTCTCAGCTAGAACGGGATCATCGTGTTGCCCTCCGAGTATTGTTGGCTTACCTCGTGAAGCACAATTCATCCCACTACTGACTAAAGCACACCAGTTGCCGCTAAGGCTGCAAGCAGACTAGAAAGTGCTACATCATATCGAGCGTATGAACTGAGCCCCAGATGACAACACACTCTTTAACAGACTGTTACAGCACCCACTTTCTCAGATGGGTAAAATGGCAGCTTTGTTCAATAACATTGCTGGCACTTCCAGTGAAACTATTGAGTTGCCAACATTGACAGAGCACAGTTTATGTGCCTTTCCTACCCATCTGTCAATTCCAGGAATACGCAAGTAGTGTGACCCATCTGTTTCAGAACTATACGAAATTAGCCCTTTCACACTTATTTGAAAACTTCGAAGACTATGCAAAAGTATTCACGGACGTTTCTGTACGCAGTGACGGCCTGAGTGATTCTGCAACTTTCTTTTGCCCTTCAACCGATATCAGGTGGCTGTTTGAAATACCGCACCCGTCATCATCGGTGATGACCTAGATAGCAACGATTGATGTTGCCCTTAAGTATGTACTAGAAGGGTTACCAGCATTTAAGGTTGTCATCCTCACTGACTCTTGTGGTGCCCTTAGCAGACTCGCCAGCAAGGAGACCGACAGCCCTATTCTAAGCAGCATCATGGAAACTATCAACAATATTCTGTCACGTTGGGTATGCCTAGCTGCACAGTGGGTACCTTCGCACGTGGGCATTGCGGGAAATGAAGAAGCGGATTGCCTTGCTTCGTCATGGAACCATGATGTCTCTGAATGCCCGGGAATTCCACGTACAATGGACAACACTCGTCTGCTCATACGTCGACACCTCCTAAAGCAGCACCCAGACCAGCTAGTGGCGAATGAATCGTTCCCTCCCCTTGTTTGTGGCTGTGGCTTGCCTTGTCGTTCTCTAGCGCTGTTGTACAAACTAAAAGTGGGCTCTGTGCTGGTGCGTGAACGATTACAGTGTCAAGGGTGTGTAAAAAGCCCGTTATGCGCAGCTTGTGGCTCCTGCGAAACGTTTGAGCATCTCGTAGTGCACTGTCCGACATTTTCTACGCAGCGGTCTTTGCTGATTAAGGAATATAAATTTCTAGGACTTGAGTGCGCGACCCTAGACGACTACCTCTTTTTGAGTGGTTGTGTTTCCCGACTCGACCAGGCCCACCAAGCTCCCCTTACACTTATGAACCAAGCGTACCTGGCCACCCGTTTAGAGGCGGGTTTTTATTTATTTATTCATGTATTTATTTATTTATTTATTCATCTATTTTTACTTATACTCGTTGAAGTCTCTGGCATTTTTTTTCTTTCCTCATCTTCTATCCTCTTTCTCTCCTCTAATCTTTGTTTCTGCTGTTTCTTCCCTCTTTCCGAAAGAGTGAGCAGGCATTGTGCCCCTCCAGGTGGCAGTTGCCAGCTCGCTATCTCCCTCTTTCCTTTGTGTTTTTGTGTCTGTATATGCAAATGAAGTAAATAAAAACATAAATAATTATGTCAGCTGTTATTCGCAACAATGCGTCTTACTAGTTGTGTTTGCAAGATAATGTTCACGCTAATCCTGATGAGGCACGTGCTCGTTAGCGACATCAACCAAGTAATAATACTCCCACACAAAATGGAAGCTTTGTGAATACGGCAGCCTACGTTAAAAGTAGCTATAAAACTCCAGCATTTCAGTATGTGGGAAATTAAATTTGTATCATCTGTGAGAAAGTTGATGATGATGATTTGTGGGGTTCAATGTCCCAAAACCACCATATGATTATCAGAGACGCCGTAGTGGAGGGCTCCGGAAATTTCGACCACCTGGGGTTCTTTAACGTGCACCCAAATCTGAGTACACGGGCCTACAACATTTCCGCTTCCATCGCAAATGCAACCGCCAAAGCCGGGATTTGATCCCGCAACCTGTGGGACAGCATCCGAGTACCTTAGTCATTTGACCACCGCGGTGGGGCTTCACGTCTTAGCAGTAGCAGCTAGTGTGAAAGACGCACGTGTGAACATGCTTAGTTTTGGGATAGCATGCTAACGTAGGCTGCCATATTAACAAATATGTGAACCATTCGCAAATACCATAGGCTATACTTAGAACACTGGTTTGCTATAGCAGTATCTGAGGAGAAAGGGTTGCTACGTCATATTCGCTGGGCCTAACCTCCTTGGTTTTAGAAAGGTTTAGCTGGCGTTGGGCCGCAGTGCCATGAATACAGTGAAGTAGTATATATCATGAACTCGAGGTGGCGAAAGGTGGGAAGTAGACACGAAGCGCAAGCCGTAAGAAAGTGTGCATGTGCCACCTCTCGTTTAGTCCTTGGAATGTCCACTGGATGGCGCTGCTTCATTACGCGGAATATATGATAAAAAGATGCAAGATGGTGGTACTTAAAGTGTTGACTAGATGGACGAACGGACACACTGGCAGATGCATGGACGGACGCAGGGGCGGATGCATGAACGAACGCAGGGATGGACGTGCGGACGCACGAACAGACGCACGCACAGACGGGCGGATGGACAGACGGATGGTCACACAGACGGACGCATAGACGGACAGATGCTTCGCCCCACTCTCCGTCATTCAGCCCGTGGATATGCTGCCATTTTTTTATGTGGGATCGTGCACACACGCATCGGCAAGTCGTGGTGAACCCTGTAATGACCGAGCGTGCCTTGTTCAAATCAGCTAACGGCTGACGGAAGCCCTTTCACGGGGAATTTTTTTAGCTTCTTCCGTCACTTGTGGAGAGAAGAGAAAATAATTTAAAGCTGACTTTGATAATCTATTGTGAATTCGAGGCCACCTGCTGCGCCATATTTAGCGCGGTATATTTGGCTAGGTACAACCGATCGGCAGCGTCGTCTGACCATATTCAAAAAAGTATTGCAGGGCTTCTTTAAGCGCACATGCACCACACAGCTAAAAATAAAAGAAATCAAACCCCAACACGCGGTATTTTTTATAAATAAGACAAGTAACAAACGACCTCAAATCTGCGTAATAAAAATGAGTGCTTCTAGGTGGGCTAAAATAAATCGTTAAGGGGTATAGCTTGCTGAACGTAATCCAGCAATTTTATACTTAAGAGCTATTTGTAGGCTATGTATACTATATTTATATTCCATATTATATTATTTGCGCGGTTGGTGCTGCGTCAAGGAACCGAGAAAGAAGACCAGCGCGAGAGTGCCAAAAGAATTCTAGTTCTTTGAACTTACCACCCATTTATTCCTTGCAATTATTAGATATTTACCTACTTCATCGCTAACTCACTTTATGGTTATCCACTCTTATATTGTTCAGATGACAGAATAATAACCACCGCCCACTACCTCACAGTTTAATGGCCAATCCTACACACTGAGTACCAGCCAAAATGTATAGTATCAAGCAAGCAAGCAAGCAGGCTCTAGAGGCAGAGCACTGTCATGCTCATTTAAACAAAATGATATTTTAGTTAAGTTCCTTTACGACGGAGTTCACCTTGCCTCTCCAGTGGCTAAGGTACTCATCTGCTGACTCGCAGTTCGCGAGATCAAATCCCGGCTACAGCGGCGGCCATTTCGATGGAGGTGAAAATTCTGTAGGCCTGTGTGCTCACATTTGGGTACACGTTAAAAACCCCATGTGGTCGAAATTTCTGGAGCCCACCCCACTGTGGCGTCTCTCATAATCATGTGGTGGTTTTGGGACGTTAAACCCTACATATCTCAATGAAGTTCAGTTTGAGCAGTGATCATGGTGTCCGGAACGCCATCATATAAGCAAGAGTTACCAGGCCTAACAAGCAATACATAGCTAAGAAGGAAGTAACACTAATCAAAAGTAGCCAACCTCCACCTCAAGCAATAAGAACAGCTTGAAGTAGCCAGCCCTACTTGACTGCCTAAACAAAAACAACTACGCCGTTTGCCCTTGCATGACAAAGTGCAAGGTCCTTTTGATAGAAATGTTAAGTACAACCAAACTTTTCAAAACAATATTTAAAATCATTTCATTGAATCTATTACCTTGAATACCCTATTCATGGGTATAACATAAGAGGTGGTTAACATATTAGTACAATATTATAATAAAATCAGGTGTTATGGTGTGATACACGTTTGCTGAGATTAAAGCATAAATTTTTCACCTGAGCATTCCTTTTGCGCAAGACAAAAAAGCTTCTTGCATGCTTGTACAAATGGCCGTTTACTTAGACGTCCTCTTCACGGATTTTCTTGAAATACTAGCAGCAACAGCCTTGCAGCAACAGTTAATGTGGCAAACATCACTGTCTACTTAAAAATAGTTCTGAAACTTAATGTTCGATTCTTGCTGGGACCTTAACATTTATTCCTGGCAGTCGTCGGGTCAGAGCTGCTGATGTAAGCTTGTTCTTGTCGCTCACGCGTTAAGATTACCACTTTTTTTTTCTCACCGTTCTTTGGTAGACATTAACTGTCAAGCATCTGCGGCACTTACCCACATATCAGTGGCACATACCCGCTTACGTGTGCGTGCCGCACGTCTGGCGGAAAGGGTTTGATGATGTACGTGACGGGACTGTGACATTATTCATGTCACGGCTCATGACCATCGAGTCATATTCGTCCAACATCTTACCATTTCATACTAATTTTTGTTTACCACAAGTTAACGGAGCAATCGTGACAGCACCCAGACCTAGGCTAGATGGATCGATAGATTGATAGACACCTAGATAGACGCTCAATGTGCCTGCGGAACGGCAAAGGAATGCTACACGTTTAAAACGTTCTAGAAAGGCCACTCTTCCAGCTTTTGCTGTGACGATGACGCGCCTTCTGCGCAGGCCTGGCGGTTTTTTTTTTTTTTTTTTAGTTTTCCCACTCGACCAACGGCTGGGATCCCGTGACACATCCACTCACCCCCCAAACCCCAGTAGAGACCGCTGTGCACTCCTATGGCCATACCTGTAATCAGTTCTAACTTTAAATCTCTAAGTTCGTGAACTCGCAACACATCCCAGAAGCAATCGAATCATGGTGGGGTCGAGTTTCTTGAATGCGTGCAGGCACAACAAGGCTTTCTGGGTGTTTCAACTGGCTTGGATGAAACATGATACAATGAAGGCGTGCAAGCTGCTGGAAGCTAGTGGCTCCTACTGTCCGGTAACTGTTACACAATGATGGGCCGTATTGAACATCTTACACAAGATGGAGCTAGTTGTCTGGCGTTGTACGTTTTGCTGGCACCGGACAAATTGCAGTTGACGTTCCAGAGAGAAAGTGCATCGTGATTCATTAGTCTATAGCCCCGCTTTCACGATTAATTGGGTAAATGGTTAAGATGGCTTTTATTGAGCTTCTGCATGTGAAGACTGTGATGAGGGAAAGTAGACATGGAGTGCACGAATATTTAGGTATGCCCCAAGTGCTACAGGTTTTAACAATACACCGCATCATTTGTTATAACATTATCACATGAAAAATAGAACACATTGGCATCCTATATACGTAATGATAGTCAGCAGTTCGATGTTTGCCCTGAACATCTTAAAGAAATGGTTACTTAACAAAGTTCCATAATTATAGGACGTTCCTTGTAATCAGCGAAAAACAAATGCCGCAAATAAAGAGTCTGGAACCACTGTGCAGGTGATAAGTTTTGTATGATTCCTGTATAAAACTATACAGCACTGAAACATAAAGAATACTAGCTATTGAAGCGTCCTTGATGGTAGCGCCAGAATGCAATTCGTACGAATTATGATACTTTAGTTTTCACATTTAGCACTAATATTAGGAATAGCTGCTATCACCTTTACTATACAGGTAGTGGGAAGTTCATTGAAGAACCTGTTGGGTGCCACCGCATGATGTTTTTTTTTTTTTTTTGAAAACCGCAAAGTGTATTCTTGTGCTTTTTTTTTTCCAGACTGGACCAACGAGGCAAAAATTCTGGTCAAGGAATGCTAAAGCTCTGCGGAAATTTATTAGGAGCACTAATTTGGATAGCTCCCAATATTTTTCTTACATTTGTAGCTACGTACACGCTTTCATCAACGCCACAAAATCACACACAAAATTTGCACACAATAGCACGGTTTTTCTGTCAATGACTACTAAAAGAAATACATTTCTGTAGATTTAATAGCTAACCAGTAGGAGCAATTGGTTACTTAGTTCACTACCTATTCTCTATAATAAAGATGGCCAAACCTTATGCGCTTCGAATGGTTATGCTTGATTATATAAATATTAACCATAATATTCAAGTCACTAGATTTCTTAAAGAACAAAGTATTCCATATGTAGTTTCAGTGATGTTTAGCTGATATTTATTCTTGAGAAGCCAGATTGAAGATTCATGCGGACATGCTGTAACATATATATTATAACTTCGCAACGTCATTGTCGATTCGTGTGATGAAGCATCAGCTTCATCAACATTAACAATAAATTGCTGGAAATTTTCATTATACAACGGTTTTTGATATCACGATCGTACACGAACTGGCATGTGAATGGGGGTGGCATGCAGATCCGTCACCATTTTCTTGTACGCTATGATGTAGGTTAATTTATTTCATTATGGTACTCAATGCGCTTGAGTGGCGTTGTCACAAAGCCGCGACGGTGAAGCGAGGTGCAAGCCAGAATGAGGGCAAGCCGCAACTTTTTCTTGACTTGAGTACAGGTCAACATAGTCAAACAATCATTCATCATATCTGTTCATATCAAGATCAAAAAGCGTAATTCGTGTGAAATAGGAGGCAAATCTATCTTTAAACACTTTATTTCATTTGGCTGATTTATGCCCTACGGACACTACACAACCGCCGTGCTGTTGGCGAGAGACTACACCAGTTTCCATTGATGCGCTGGTTTTATCGGCAAGGAGCTATTGCAATAAGACGCGACACTATGGTAAGTAGATCGCTTACGCAGTCATGATGGAGCGCTGGTACACGCGTCACACGTAAAGCGATAAAAATGAAAAGGTATCGCGGCATTGTCTCCTTTTGAATAAGCATTAATCCAATCTCATTAAGAAAATATTCACGCAGAAATTGAGGACGGTGTCCAACATGAAAACACATAAGAGCGAAAGAAAGGTCAAAATTTACACTTGACATGCAAAGCACTATAACACCTATTATCGGTGCAATATGACTTCAGGCATACGACATGTACAAGTTCTGGGCAAGTGCGACACCATTGCGATGTAGTCGTCCTACCAGGGATGACTTCAACATACCATTCACAAAGATAACGTACGGCCTTGCAAGGTCCAAAATAGAAGCACAACAACATTTTCCAAAGTTTTTGACAGCGAATAGGCGTCGAAATCCACACACGGTCCTGAAATCGCATTCCGTGAGGTGGCGGCGGTAATTTTAGCGTCAAGCATGGGTGCACTGTCGTTCCTTAATCCGCAAGCGTGCAAGTTGACGGGCTTTTTCAGCACGATCAGGATGCGTGGTGGCGTCGGAATTTTCATCTGTGATATGTCGAAGAATGACATCTAACGTTCCGCCCTGCCGTAGACGAGGTTAAAAATAGTCATCCATGTAGTCTCCTGTATTGCATTATTGTAGGCAAATACGTCGTATGGAACAATGCTTGATTATTGACATTTGGGGTTTAACGTCCCAAAACCACCATATGATTATGACAGACGCCGTAATGGAGGACTCCAAAAATTTGTACCTCTTGGGGCTCTTTAATCTGAACACTTGAGCCTACAGCGTTTCCGCCTCCATCAAAAAAAAAAATGCCGCCATATCCACGAAGTGAATGATGATGAGTGGGCGAAGCTCCGGAGGTAAACCTGGTAAACCATGAATCCTCCGTACATTTTGCCCACTCAATTTTATTGCAACGCTCCCCCTAGCGTACGTCGCCGCACTATATCGAACAATGACACGCGCCATATGTGGCATCATTCCTATTTTATAACACCTCGCATCTTTCATAATCAACTACACGTACCGCCGTCTAGTTTATAACATCTTGCATCTTTTGGACGGACGGACGGATGGACGGATGGATGGACGGACGGACGGATGGACGGATGGATGGATGGACGGACGGACGGATGGATGGATGGATGGATGGATGAATGGATGGAGGGATGGAGGGATGGATGGATGGATGGATGGATGGATGGATGGATGGATGGATGGATGGATGGATGGATGGATGGACGGACGGATGGACGGATGGATGGATGGATGGATGGATGGATGGATGGATGGATGGACGGACGGATGGACGGATGGATGGATGGATATGGCTGTACCCTTTAGATCGGGCGGTGGCTAGCGTAATATTTAGAACTGAACGAGAGGTGGCTACATACAGGGGACGCACAGCCCACGCCTTAAGGAGCTTCGCTCCTAAAAAGTATTGAAAAGTGCTGTCGCAGGTCTTGTGTTCCGCATCGACATACATGGCGAGCGTTTCAGGTGTAGTTTTGCTGAGTCGAGGTCCTTTTAGATGCGAAGCAGCTCTTTGACCAGCCTGTTTAACGCTGTCCTCCGTTCGCACCGCGATCCGCTGGCCGCGGGTGCTGGGGTGGTTCAAAGTAAGTCACGCCTTCCCTCCTAGTGTGCACGCGTTGGCGTCCCTCTTTCCGTGGCCTGTCACCGCTCGCCCCGTGTCATTTCACTCATGTCACCCTCTCCACGCTCGCAACGCTCGAGCCACGCTTGAGCGCACATAGAGCCAACAGTCTTTCTTGATTGAAAAAGCGACTACTCGCGCTGCACTTGCGTTCACTGGCTACCCGTGTATATAGGCACTGGATCTTGGCCTCCAAAGAAGAGCCGGAGGGAGACTTCTCCACAGCAGTGGGTTGTACAATAAGTCGCAGTGTGCGCGTTAATTGAAAGCAGACTGCGGGTCTCTGTGTACAGTTGGAGTCGTCTATCTGTCACTGCCCATTAGAAACAATTAGCATGTTCCAGTTGTGCACAGGTCCATCACTAAGTGCTATGCGCCTCTCCGGGTTTTTCTCCTGCGCAACGCCGCGATGAGTGCCAGTGTGAACATCGCCGCCAGTGCATGTGATAGTGTCCGCTCCTTCACATCTACACCTGGTTTTCTTCAGTGGGAGATGGCTTAATGTTTCTGCGGATGTTAAACAGTAACCTTCTGGTGGCTGGTTTGACTGTGGTGCATTATAGTTTGCACCGTCTCCACCATAAATGTTGTTCCTGTGTCCGTGGTTATAACATTGGGGGCTCCACGTCACAACAAGATACAATTTGAAAAAATTGCAGATCCCACGTACAGTGGACTCGATGATATGCGAAGCATAAATGAGAAATGTTGATATGTCACTTTAAAATCAGCACAACGTTACGAGGTGGAGGTAAATGGTGCCGTACGTGTCTTCCGTGTCATGACTATCATGTTTGGATGTGTCGTTTACCTTCGTCATCTATTCACGTCACGTGATACCGAATTTAGTATATGTGGAGCTGGCGAAAGAGCTGCGATCACGCTATGAGCATGGTATGTTGTCATGTTCTTATATGACGAGCTTGTCAGGGTTGTCATGTTTGCACCAGTCATATATTTTGTCATTCATTGACATCACGTAACACCAAACTTGGCATATGTGGAGCTAGCAAAACGGCCACGAGTGCATCATGAAGGGCCCAATATACTCCAATGTAGCGTTGACGCGCGCGCACGCGGGGCACAGCGACGCTTCGTTAGCTAAACGCAAGCACTCTATAGTCTGACGCCAGGCGCCACCAGCGTCCGTCGGCATGGCCCGACGGCAACCGGCGCGAAATACGACATGGTGTATTTCGCAACGATGCGTTACCCAGACAACACTGCGTCTCCCTCTTTTCATGACCGAAGGACACTGGACGCTCTAGAACGCACATGCGTCAAAGCGACGCAGCGCGGCATGGTCATGCGAGTATATGGCAGGACCAGTGCCTGGCGTGGCAACGCCGGCGTGACGCGACGAAATGAACGCAGGCTAGCATGCGCACCGCGTCACGTCGAAATGTATTGGCGCCTTGACAGCGCCATGTAGTCATGTTCTCACATGACACCCATCTCATGATTATGAAATTTGCACCATTCACATACCTTCGTCAATCATTGGCCTCACGTAATACCAAATTTAGCACATGTGAAGCTAGAGAAACGGCCGTGAGCGTATCATCAGTGTGACACGTAGTAATGTTGTTACATGACACGCATGTCGTGATTACCATGTTTGGGTGTGTCATTTACCTATGTCGTTTGTCCGCGTCACCTAATACCTAGTTTGGTACATGTGAAGCTAGCGAAACTGCCGTGAGTGCATCACGAGCGTAGCATGTTGTCATGCTGTTATGTGACACGCATCTCATGTTTATCATGTTTGCACCAGTATCATACCTTCGTCGTCCATTCACGTCCCATAATAGCAAATTTGGTATAAGTGAAGCTAGCGAAACGGCTGCCATTGCATAATGAGCGTGGCATGTAGTCATGTCGTTACATGACACATATGTCGTGATTTTCATGTTAGGGTCTGTCGCTTGTGTTCGCCATGCAATCATGCCATACCATACCAGTTTTACATCATGCCATGTGAACTAAATCACCACAAGAGCTGCAGAACCATGAATTGTAAATCACGACATTCGTGATATATATGTGATGATTTTCATGTTTTTACTAGAATTTCTTTCGAAAATGGCTAAATGTGCGTGCAAATCCGAGGCGGCCAGTAAACAGTTCGTCGTGGGACGCCCGTAGATTTATCTTCTCGAAGGTTCATGGGAATGACATTCATTTAAGAAGTCTTGTTGGATACAAAGGTGTTCTTTACCGCGATGTCCTTTTGAAGACAAACGACGAGAGTACTCGCTTAAATGATGCAGGAGCTGCCGAAGTCTTGCCTTTCAGATATTCATGGCGAAGATTGAGCTCACAGTGCTAGTGCTGTTGCGCAAACAAACGTGGTGCTTGTGATAGGTCCGAAGAAACTATGATCGTCAACGTCATTTTTCGGGGCTTAACCAATAGCGGCCCTTGGCAAGCAGCATTCTGCGTCTGAATGTTGTTTCCCAGACATGTATGCTACATTGACATCGAATTTCTGCCGACGAAGACCCACCGTGCGAGGCGGCCAGAGGGGTCTTTCAAATTGGCAAGCCAGCAAAACACTTTTTCTCGATAGATGAATAATCCCTCTTCGCGATCATTTTTTCGAACCATGATCAGTTTCTCAAACTGTGTGATCACTTTTTCGAATCCGTCGCTTCTCTGAACGAGGGCAGCGGCTATGTCCACATTCCTTGCGTTGGTATGAATTTGAGTTTGGGCGCTTTCACAGAACTGTGAAAGGATGGGAGAAGACTGTAAACGACACCAAAGTTTCTTAAAAGCTTCTTGCGGTGCTTTTAATTGACACTGCACATCAGCCTTATTCAGTTTGGTCAAAGGTTTAGCTATGCATGAAAAGTTCCTTACAAACCTTTTGTAGTAGTCGCACAAGCCAAGGAATTTTTTTACGTCTTTCTTGTCTTGGCATGGCGATGTGAAATGGCTCTACGGTGGTGATAGTGATCGTAAAGGACTGGTGGGCAAATGCTCGGCACGATGCAAGTAGTCTTCGACGACGCGGGGACGCTCTCTGTGTCGCGGTCGTGGGACGCTAAGGGCGAAACCACGAAGTCCCATGAGTTTCTACGGGCAGTATCTAAGGATATGGCCGGGCTCAACGTAGTTAAAGCACAGTGGATGCTCTTGGTCATCCAGAAGTCTGCTTTTAGATGCGGAAGCATCTTATACTCGCGCCTTGTAGTGCGCCGTCCGCGCCGTCCGCGCCGTCCGCACCGCTTCTCAAACATTCGACAGCTGACGCGCGCGCATGCGCCGTCGCGCCGTCGCCCACTCTTCCACCATCTGTGCATCCCTTCCTCCTCTACAGACCGCGCGCGCTTGACTCCTCCACCATCTGTGCACCCTTCCTCCTCTACACACCGCGTTCGACATCTACAATTCTCCTGATTCTCCAGTGGACGCGCATGTGGCGTCGCGCTTCGAGAACATTCAACAGCTGACAGTGCATGCGCCGTCGCGCTGCATATATACTCAAGGTCGGCGCTCGCTCGCTCAGTTGCCGCTCGTCGGTTGGTTTGTACGGCGCATCGACGTCCAAGGTCGCGGTGAAATGAATTCCAACGAATCCACAAACACAATGATCGACGTCCCTTCGACCAGCGCCGCCCTTTCGCATACGTGTGTACGTGTTCACTCATTTAACACCCCCTCCTACAACCACGATAACCAATTTAGCCATCGACCCAAGTAAGTCGCAATTTAACACCCCATTTCACAACCACGTTAACCAATTTAGCCATCGACCCAAGTAAGTCGCACTTTAACACCCCGTTAACCAATTATATGCTCCGCATCCTCCTCAGTGTTCCCCCGTGGGAAGCTGCGGGCAATTTTTTTGTTAGGCTTCCAAAAAAGTGGGTGTGACCGGGTGACTGCGATCGCTGGGGTGGTTTGTATTGCTCATGGCGAGGGCTGGCGAGAACTCTTGACGTGCGTGCTACCGCAGCGTAGCTCATAGTATAGTTTCCTTGGCGTGGAGTCGCCGGCCGAGAAACGCCCAAATCACTGGAAAATTCTTCGCATATAAACACCGTGAGTGATGCTTCCGGCGGGTGCGAGGGTGAAGGTGTTAATAGCCGCAGCTCTTCACGGACAAATTTGCGTAATATTTGTCGGAAGTTGCTCGGGTTCACAAACATCGTTTAGCGGTCCGTGGAAGCTATGGACGCTGTGCGGTTGTACTGTCGATTTCGGGCGTTTAAGGACTTTTCAGTGGAGGATGCGTCTTGCTGCAACTCGGCAACAGCTTTTGGTGGGTTGCGCAATATGCTAGAAGAAAGGGCCTCTCTTACGTATCGCATTAGAAGCCCTCCTTTTTTTTCCATTGCCATGTTTGGATGTGAACGCTGGATGAGAAGATTCATTTCCTCGACATATCTAAGCTGCTGCTGTTTCCATAAATACGTGCTATTTTTCACATAATCTGCGAGTGCTACGACGCTGCTCAGTCTCTGCTGTTAGCGGAAGACTCTAGATTAAAGCAAGGGCCTACAATGGAAGAGCAATATGAGAAATGTGGGAATATCGTAGCAATAATAGGTTCTGTCAATGCGAAAATTTGCGAGAACCATGCTGGGCTTTTACTACATGTAGTTTAATTAACGAAGTGAAAGAAACAGAAATTATACTGAACCAGTTGGAGGCCTCATTTCTCCTCTATTTTATAATTGTGCATGCACATTTGTACACGCACACATAAAAACTCATTCGAGAAACACACATAAAAAACAATTCAGCACTTGCACGAGATCGTGAGCTTACGCGCAATACGTAGTCAGACTGGTCGGGCCATCGTTGTTGAGGAACGTGTCTGAGTTGGGCAAGCACCGAGCGCAGGAGGGCCGGTGTTCCGGCATTTTAATTTTATTTACAAGGCCTGAGAACCAGTTTGAGTCACCAGTTAGTGGCAAGCACTTCACTTTCTTGCTCGTACTGAGTCGGACAGGTGCTCAGGCTATGTCCGTACCAATTCTTCAGGGCATATGCGAAGAAATAATAATAATAATAATAATAATAATAATAATAATAATAATAATAATAATAATAATAATAATAATAATAATAATAATAATAATATAGTAATAGTAATAATAATAAAAATAAAAAATTGGCTAAGTTTATCGCCAAAAAACCACCATATGATTATGAGAGACGCCGTATTAGAGAATGCTATGAACGGCTCCGGAAACTTCGACCACCTGGAGTTCTTCTCGGGTTCTTTGACGTGCTCCAAAACCTAAGCACACAGACCTCAAGCATTTTCGCATACATCGAAAGTGCGGCCGCCACGGCTGGTATTCTATCTCGCGACGTGCGAGTAGGCAGCCGACTGCCATAGGCATGCGACCACCATGGCGGGTCATTGAGGAAGAAAGCAATCTCAATGCTTCACTACGTAATATTGTTGCAGAAATATATTCGATTTCAACGAAAATAGGTCGCTGGTCGGACCACAATCAAAAGGAGTAGAAGCCGTACATTTTATGCGCTTTGAATTTTAGGCTACGCAGCAAAAAACATTGTTAGGCGGTCCTACGCCTGTGTTATCCTCACCTATACCCGATGGACGCGTGTAACGCGTGCGGGGAAAGGGCCACACTGCAGCACATGCTTTGGGAGTGTGCTGAAAAAGTTGACGTCACTGCCGCCGCTCCCTTAGGGACGCATGTTAGGCAGGAATGAACTCCGAGGCCAATTGCTGCAGCTACCACCACGCGAGAGCAGGGGCCGGCCTCCGCCGCGGCTGCGGTCACTGTTGCCGATCAGCGGCGTCAGCTGCGCTGCCGTTGTGAGGCGGCACTCACAAGCGACGAGCTGGCCTACCAGCTTTGGGCCGTCCGGCAAGCTCAAGATGCCGCCCGGGTCCAAGTTCTTCGTGAGGTCCCCCGAGGCACCGCCATCATCATCGACTGACAGCGGGAAGGGACAACGGTTATTCCCCTCTTCCCCCACCTCGTTTGGTGAAAACTGCCTGACTTTAAATAAAGCGTGTTCATTCACTCATTCATTCATTCAGGTGAAGTCCGCCTGAAATACCCATAATTAAACGTCAATGCCCAGGAAGAAATCATTATGGATCTGTTCCAACATGCCCAGCTGCATTATCAGGTATACGTCTTCCTAAATTTTGTTAGAAATGCCCATTACAAGCAGTAACCATGACGATTGTGCATATGGTGTACAAGAAGCTCATTTGGCGATTACCACTAGCATTAACCAGCATCCCTTGAGATATTCATTGAGAGGCCATCCATCGGAGTAGCCTTCCTGCCCTCAACAGTGGCTGCGATCACCGACGGAACCCGGCGGAGAGTTCTGTTTACGCGAGAATCAGATGCCGCCGATTCCGTGTGTTTCGTGCCATCATTCGCTTCGCTTTGCGAACTGGAATGTCATCTGCAGTTGTAATCTGCCAATGACACGTGCTTATCCTACAAAATGTCAAATGTGTTCAATCACCGCAAACAGCGCATGCGATCTGTATGTGCTCCATGCTCGTGGTTCCTTCCAGTGCTTTGGGTGAATGGTTAATGCTGTGTGAAGTACGTGACACAATCTGTGGCGATAACCTTTATTGCCTCTTTATTACCGCCATTCGACGTGTTCTGCGGCATGTGCGCTGCTTTGCCACTGGAAATGTGCTATGGTGGCCGCGTCACATTCAAAGTGCTCGATGGTGTCCCCAGTTGACAAAGTTCGCTCGTGAGATACTAGTCTGGGTATGAGCTTGCGATATTCGGCAGTTGTGCTGGACGAAAAAGTGTTTTTGCGCCATGTGCATGCTGAGAATTGTGACGTACTACATGAACGTTGTCTGTGTATTTTTCTTGTCTATCAGGCATCCCGTTACAGAAACTCCATCAAACTTTAATTTGCTGTTTCGCTCGCGTATATGGTTTGCTTCATGTTCTTTCTGCACTTTGCCGGTTCTGCTTTCATGTAACACTGCAACATAAGCCATAGGATGTTGGAGTCAACAATGACAATTTCAGTTAGCCTCCATTTCTATTGTATCAAAATTATACAGACAGAAAATCTCAAATCAGGCAAATACTCATGCGAACAACTTCACAATAATACTGAATCACAGAGACGTCTTATCCATAGTCCTACGAATTAAAAGTGCTTCTATTCTCATAAGCGTCGGGTGCTGGTAGTTGTGCGTGTTTCATGCCATTGTTCGCTTCTCAAGTAATCCAATGTAGGTGTAATCTGCATATGACTCATGCTCATTGCACACAAACGTGAAACCTATTTGATTGAGGTGTTCGGCTTATGGCATTTTGGTGCGTTCTATGTCCGCAGTACGCAGTGAAATGCATTATTTCTATGGCTTCTTCATCGCTGTCACGGGTGTTTGATTGCTTTTGAAGTATTTTGCCGTTTGTTTGTTTGCTCTGTGGTATTAGCATAGTTTTCAAGGGATTGTTGGTGTCCTTTGACGCATACCTGCAGTGTCTGGAATCAGCTCATTAGGTGCTGTTTTATGTGTTGTGCATAATGGAGTGTATTTGTGTTACTGAATAATTTATGCAGGCGATCAACCATGTGTTCCTCCTAATCAAACTATAAAAGCTTGATTTATCTACTTCTCTCCCGTACTGATTTTTTTTTTTTGCGTGTGCTGACTGGTCTGGGCACTACTTTTAGAAGTGCTTTTTATAGTGAATCTTGGGGGCCATCATTTTTTAAACGTAGGCGTCAGTTTGAACCGCAAGATATCCATGCCTACGATTTTGTGTTTAGAATGAAACACTTTGGGCACTAGCGAATCATAACTTCTGTATTCTGGCAAATGCATAAATGTCCGGGTGTTTAGTGCAGACATTGATGCGAGCACAAGACAAGTAAACCCATATTTGGTGAGGACTGTGAAGTTACTTTTAATGTTTTGCATGCCTTTGTGTTCTGGTAGAAAAACACGTGTCTTTAGTAATCCAGCTAGGTCATCAGTATAGCTGCAACGCTTGATGCAGCCTTTGTTTTGAGAACAAGGTAAGGTGTGTTCACCTAATATCAGTCATAGGGGAGCCCAATCCAAATGTTCGTTTCATTGAATTTTTTTTTTACTTTCATTGGTTCTAATTGTGAATAATGCAGTAGCTAAAGTGTTAATGTAAAAGAGAGTCTTTGTTGGACAAATGTGAGCTCAGTAAACCAAAATATCTCCTTACACATTACGCGTGAAAGCCACAGTAAGGTTATAGCGTACTGTGGATAATTCTTTTTGTGTTTTTTAACATTAATCTAAAATAAGTACTATTATGCTCGATGGTACGGAAGACGAAAGTGCCTGGTGAATGGCCTTGAACACACTGTTGCTTGACTCACGGCAGCAGCTGATGGAAACACTGGAAAGGGCACCATAGTTCCAGTAAGCGTAGCCACTCCCACCTCACTAGAGCTGACACAAAACAGCAGCTGAATGCATCACTGGCTGCTTCTGAATATAAAGGGGAAAAACGAAGCATAGTGCGGGGACAGTCATTTCTCTGTTTTTGCACTCGTGTTCTTTCTCATGCTGCTCACAAATTTACACTGGTGCTCTTGCTCTGCCCCCATGAAATTCAGGCACCTTCACCAGGAATCAGATCTGTTTCTTCATGCTTAGTAGCATGACACTATGCCTGCCAGGCCAGCAAGACATCACGTTACAGTGGTGAGCACAGTTGTCAAGAACATTATACGGCAAACAAACATCACAGGTTTTCATAAATAAGTCTCTGTACATTCCAGCACTCCTTAGGTGTTCGGTTATGTACTACGCTGTTTTAATCATGCTTGTCATCTGTATAACCACTTTTTCGACCCAGATTCTCGACAGAAGTGATAAAAAATATATTTTTTTATTTGCATATTTGATTTCACATGTTTTTAGACAACAAGCAATTGTTTTGTGAATATGCAGAGTGTTGATTTTACTGCACAGCACCACGGAAATGCCCTAACGTCCACTGCCATTAGTGCAGAAGATGTTTAGCTGAAATTTAAAAAGTAATGTGCAGAGACAAGCGAGCCAGTGAATAAAGCCTGTGGGGGTCGGTGTACATCTACTAGCATCCACGGCTGGTAGACGTTACAAAGCATCAATAATTTAATGATATAACTTAGAAAAAAGGGCTATTCTGTGTAGTACGAGCCACACTCTCAGCAGATGCAAAATTCTTCATTGCACAAGTCTGGCAAACATGCGTGTTCTTTCTCGTCTTGTTTTTTTTTCTAAACAGAACAGTAACTCTTTTTAATTTGCAGTTGCAAGAATCCAGCTCTATCTCTACTAAATGCATGCTTTGAGCGTATCGCTAAATTTTGTGGGGCACTGTCTGTTCAAAGCACGAAAACTTGGATAAGTTATACATAGTAGCGTAACTGTGCTGTTTTAAACACTTCTTTCGGTATGAATGAGCCCAGCTTTTTTTTTTTTTTGATGGAACAGGTACAAACTGTGTTGTTACCCTCAGCTCGTATTTGGTAAAGTGAGGGTGGAAATAAAAAACGCCATTCAGGTTTTGGGTTGATTTGAATAAAAACGTGCAACTGTTTTGACGCAGTGAAACAGAGTAACAGTGAAAACAAAACAACTGCGGGTGTTAGTACTTCCTGTTTGAAAAACATTTCCCAAGTGCTACAAACAGAATGGGAAAGTATGAATGTATGCAATGAAATACATTAAGAAGCATGTAATAAACGACTCCCCCAGCCCATGAGAACACACCGTGAGGTTTAGGCTGCAGCATAGGAAAGATTTCAGGCCATGTGTAGCACCGTTACAATTGCATCATGCCATGAGGCTGAACTTCATAGTCAATTTCAATGTTGGAGTATATTAAAAGTAGTTTATTAAAAGTAGTATATTCAAAGGAGTATATTATGGACCTCAATTATCATTGCAGAAGCTTCTCAGAAAGCTAACGTCGGTGTTTAGCACTCACACAGTGCCCTTGTAACAGCTGCTATGTTCACTTGTGATCAAATTTCTTAATAGGGAGTGTTTTGAAAAAAAGATTTTTGTCACACTCGTTTCAATAATATAGTTTGAAAATACACATGATTGAATTTGCCTCACGCCTACTCACACTTGTGGGTACTCGCTCACACTCGTAGTCGTGTTTACTTACTCACTCTTCATGCACTTATACTAGCTCATGCCCTCTGAATGAGTGTGACTGAGAATACTTATCAGTGAGTATACGAAGCGACGCTGCTAAGAAACGCGTTCTAAAATAGAAAAAATCCTCAGTAGTCTGAGCTGTCTTATGATGCATATTCATGAGCTTTCTTTGTTATAAGACTCATGTTGAAATCGCTGTGCAGTTAAAAAAGTCAAATTACTTCATGTTCTGGGGTTTGTCTCATCCCACTACAATTCTTATTTAAAGAAAACGATGATATCTTTTGTTGCTGTTTGCCGTGTTAATAAACCAACAAACCCACCTGGTCATGGCCTAGTGAGATTTCTTGTGCTCTCATGCTGCAAATCAATAAAAGCCTACTGATTGACGTTAACTAGCTACAGGTAACTCATATTTTGTTCACCCTCTGTTATCTGAAGATAATGCCTTGGCAGAATATTTATAAGTATTTCGTGAGCGTATAGTAACAGAATCAACTAATGATCTGTATGTACATTGTGTTTGCTACCATTAAAATGCTACGTGTTTATTTTTCAAAATGATTAACTAACGTTCAGACCATTTATTATGTTTTAATTCGTAAGGCTGATATTTCAAGCACTTGTCAACTTCGTGCAATCCATATGTCATTGTTGCTGGAAACCTCTTTCTGCAGTACCCTCAGCTGATATGCAGGCAACAAATTAAGGCATAAATTATTGATTAGCCCATCAGTAATGTGACCTTGTAAAGTCCACTATATTGCATTTTTACTAATTCGGTGAAGCAAACTCAAGTAGGTGTAACAACGATAGTTATAGCGCGAGAACAAAACGACGACACAGAGACAAGAAGGACACGAAAGACACGAGCGCTCGTGTCTTTCGTGTCCTTCTTGTCTCTGTGTCGTCGTTTTGTTCTCGCGCTATAACTATCGTCATGCCATACCAACTAGCCCAAGCTGCCACACTTCTAGGTGTAACAGTTTTGCTGGAGAAATACAATTGAATAATTTGTCTCGGGGGCATTATAATGCGTAGTGTACCAGGGGGGGTGCAAGTGAGGCACAATCAAGACGACCAATCTGCAAAAAAGACTAAGCGCGAACGACTCAATGAAACATACCTAGGGCCTCCATGTTGGTGTGGCTGTTACCACGCAATGTCTTATGTATGTGAAAACGAAACCGCACACGGGCCATCTGATCTAAGAGCAAAGATTCATGTGGACGTCATTCTATTCTACATGAGCTCGTACTTCTACTCAAAATAGCAACAAATATGAGCAGCCATCCTGCGCAGAAAGCAGTAAGATGCAAACGATCACTTTACTGATATGGTTGGTCAGGCAATTACAACTCCCACTATGAATGCACGCTGTGTCCGGAAAGAGTCATCCTGCGATAACTCAACGACAGACCCAACATATACACATAGCAGGTGTGACTTTGTAATCTGTAACTGGAAAATAATTGACAACCACTATGCCGCAATACCCGTTAAGGTCCTGCGAAAAAGGCTCCATCTCGGACCGTATTCAGGATTTTTTCGGGGCATGTTTTTATGTAGAACAACTAACTTTAGCCACTGGTGGTGAATGTGGAAGTATGTAAATACTTTTGTGCCACCAGAAAAGTTGGAACATGCAGAAACTTAGGGGGAGGGGCGCATCACAACCCCCTCCAATCCCCTCTAGTTTCGGCCTGGCTGCATCCACAGTAACGAAACAACCATCATATTACCGCGAACGCATATCCAAGGTCCTCTCGATCATCGAAGCCTCGGTGACGAACTCAGCGATGGTCTTAGGGGGGTTGCGGATGAGTCCAGCTAAGAGCTCTTGTTTAACTCCCCGCATCAGAAAGCGCACCTTCTTATCTTCTGCCATTTCGGGGTCAGCTCTGCGGAACAGCATCTTCATCTCCTCAGCAAACAGTACAACACCTTCGTTAGGGTGTTGCATTCGCGTCTCCAACAAAAGGGCGGCTCGTTCTTTCCGCATAACCGTAGCGAATGTTTTGAGGAATTCGCTCTTAAAGACAGTCCAGTCGGTTAGGGAGCCTTCGTGGTTCTCAAACCACGTTCGAGCTGCATCCTCCAAATACAACAAGACATGACGAAACGTTTCTTCGTCATCCCACCTGTTAAAGATGCAGATGCGCTCCAGCTTATCCAGCCACTCTTCCGGGTCTTCACCAGGAGATCGTCGGAATGATGGGGACACACGAGGTTGTTGCAGAACGACGGGAGGGTTGGTAGCGCTGGTCATGGTGCCTGCGTTGATCATCGTGGTTTTTACGCCTTTTTCCTCTTTTTATCCGGGAGCAGTCCAAACTCTGGCTGAAGACCTTGCTGTCGGCGGCTGACACGAGTTGGGCGTGCTTGTCGTGTTGGGCTTGCTTGTCGGCTTGGCAATGGCTTAGGGTTCATGTACCCCGCACCTCCACCAGATGTCACGCAGCAAAGGACGACACAGTTGTCTATAAGGAAAACAAGTTCATTGGAGCGAACCTGTGCTCCCCTAACAACTAAAAAAAATACACAGGCGGCGAAGCAGCGGCCGACAAAACAACGGGCACGCTAGTGAGCGTCGGCGATCGAATGACGCGGCATCGGCTGTGCGGGAATTTATATCTCTCGGCGCGAGGGTTTCTCGAATAGTCGAATTGTATCGAGAACGCTGTGATAGCGTTTGTTCGAAACGCTGTTTGTTCGGAACGCTCGAAACGCTGTTCGATAGCGTTTGTTCGAAACGCTGTGATAGCGTTTGTTCGAAGCGCTGTGATAGCGTTTGTTCGAAACGCTGTGAAAACAGTGATAGCACAGGCCGGCGCAGCCAGGCCGAAAAAGCAAAACACAAATAAACAAACCCAATGCATGGTTCGCGGCAATATTATTAATGCTACTTTGTTACAGCAAAAGCTATTATGAGACCAGAACACGGGTCATGCGCGGCGACGTAGTGGTCCGCCACCACCACTGGTGTGTGTAACCAGTAGCGAACGAGAACAGTGAATAAAAACCTCGCATGACACAATTGGAGTCGAACCCGATTTGCGCTGCGTGCCAGCCCAGTATTCTACCGATGAGCAATGCCAGCGCTTGTAACGTTTCTAAACTTGCCTTACGCAAGCTTGATGTCGGAAAAATAATCGCGTTTATATCAGTAATAAGGTGTTTTAGAGCATCAAAGGAACAACGAAGCGTCACACAGTGCGAGGGGGTCGTCCAGTGCCCCAAGCCATCAAAAAACTTGTTGTTCATCAGCTATTAACTGTGTCGAATACCCACTTCAAGCACAATTCTTCATGGTCGTCCGCCACTGCATAAAAAACTGCACAAAACTCCTAGCAAGTGTGTAGCAGATACCACGCTTCTCCAAAGAATAACGAAGGATAGCATAGTGAACACTGGCCTACTACACAAAATCAGGGTTATTTATGGCGTAGTGGATACCCGGCAGTGTGCTTGTAGCTGTTACCCAAAAAGTGCTCAGAAAAGGCTCTGAAAGGCGGCACTCACGGCTTTTGCTGTGACTGTGGTGCGCGTTCCACGCACACCTGGCGTTTTTGCTCTTATTTTTAGCCTTGAATCACAGAGGTCAAGTAATTTCGTCTAGAGATGTCATAGTTAGTTGTGAAGTAAAATTATATATCTACACTGGTGACGTTGTCAATCCTTCTATAAGTTCACAACTTCCTGGTCAGTGTTTCATATATAGTTAGAAAATTGGTTTATGTTGGTTTAGTAAGTTTCTTGATGTTTATTTTTCACTAATTCACCTCTGATAATGAAAACAAGGATTAAAGTAAAAGCATGCACCGACCAATGTAAGCAATAGAGAGCATAGGATTCGAACCATGGACCTTTTGTATGCGAGGCAGATGCTCTAACCACTACGCCATCGTCACTTTGTGACCATTGACCATTGACCTATTATGGTCTTAACAATAAGAAAGCTAATACTACAACCGCATCTCATCTTTTCTGTGGAGGCGACAACCGAATATGCGTTAGACGTTACAGTCACCCTCTCTTATACTTTCTTCAGCTTCCAGACCTACAGACTCTGCGACGCTTCAGCTCCCACTATGAACACATTGTTTACGTTGAAAGAAAAGTACAGGCAAGCCCAGTGGATAAATCTTGTACGAGGTCCATCATGCCCTGTGGTAAGTCATTTCTGATACGACTGAGGTGCCCTTATAATCTTTAACGGAGAGATGTGCACACATGCGTGAAACCCACCACCCAGTAAACCCAAAATGATTCAAGAACTTTTGCAATGGTTACCTTCTGTCAGCCACCGATCTAAAATTTCTCATTATTCCGATATTTTCAGTTAGTACCCCTCAGATCTAAACTACCATGCTCTTACTGTAATGGCCATAAATGAACAGTTTAATGGTAAATCATGATGATTTTTTATTCAAAAATTTGCTTTTAATAAAGAATGTTCTCGATAAATTGCCAAAAATATGCAAAAAACAAGAGCTGTGAGAAAGCCTCAGGATTCAAATCTAAAAAACAAAGCATGCGAAAAAAATCATTTCTTCTTCCTTGTTCTTTCCACATCTTGTTTCGTCCTAATAAGCCATATTTTTCATTTCTTTTCTTTAATATATTGCTCACCTATCAGTGAGTATGCAGCATAGTTTGATTTCCGTATAAACGAAAACAAAGAATGAGAAAAATATGCGGCAGATGAATCAAATGCCGTACAAACACACTATTAGTGCGAAAAGGCAGTTTTTACGTCAGCAGAACACGGAAAGGCCATATTCCTTCGACACCATCTCGCTCTCTGACAGAGCTTTCTTGCAGTAGTATTCTGATTACCACTTTTAAAAACGCTACAAAAGTGAAAATCAGAGCATTAGGTGGATTGAAACACAAAAATAGCGTGCAAAAGAGAGAGAGAGAGAGAGAGAGGGGGGGGGAGAGAGATACGTCCTAAAGAGGAAGCAACAGAAGTGTTTCGTGCTGAAACGTAAGCGTGAAAACGTGAGTGTGATATCACAGGGTATTATTGTTATTATTATTTGGTCTTTGAGCCACTGCTGTAGTGAAGTAAACCTTCTTTCAATTCTTGCAAGTTCAATCTTCAACAAGTCTGTTTTTCACTAACGGTTAGGTAAGTCAAATTTGGAAGTAGTGCCTCCACTCGTAGCACTTCAGTTCAGGGCATTAACATATTTTTGTTGACAGCTTCGAAAATTTCGCCGCCGAGTGTCTCTTCAGGCTTGTGCTGAGATTGGTATACACACTGCACTATCAACAAACACACGTGCGAGTGGTTACACGGGCAGTTCGGAAGCCAAGTACAACCAGGGGGCACATAGGAGTGGTGGCATACTCCATGGTGCTGCCAAAACCATGCCGTATACGCACCAGCAGCTACCAACTGGGCACAAAAGGCTACTTTACTCGATGCCTCGAGATAAAAGACGCCGTCCCAGCCCCAGAGAAGGGCAGTCCGTGGTGGATACCAGGCGCCCACGGCGGCAACAATGGCTGCTGTGGCATGCGAAACAGTTCTGAAGGAAGAGAGAGGCCAGGCCACACCCGTTCTCAGCATCAGCTCAAACCAAGAACCATGAGACGACATTTCATTCTTTCACGCATGACAGACACTTCAATGTTCCATGTGACATAAGCTTCTCAAGGACACATTTCCCGTCACCTGTGCTACGTTGCTGGTTACTAACGCAAAAGCATCTTTTTATTTAAAAAATAACCAAGTAACTCACTTACATATTATCTGCGTAGTCTTCACGTAGCTCCCTAAGCTGAATTTAAAGAATAACCACAAAGCATACTTTGGTCACACAGTATGTTATTATGCAGGAACAGGCACAGAGTTGAAAATGCGAACCGTTAAAGGGACAGTAAATTACGAAATCTGAAAAGACGATATATATATATATATATATATATATATATATATATATATATATATATATATATATATATATGTGTGTGTGTGTGTGTGTGTGTGTGTGTGTGTGTGTGTGTGTGTGTGTGTGTGTGTGGTGGGTGGGTGGGTGGGTGAAGGAATTATAAACATAAGGGCTCGTTTTTTTCTGGACAGACTCAATAATAATGAGATCTAACAGACACTATTTCAAGGGATGTATAGGGAAAGCTTTCGGACTTATTTGTAGGGTGTGAAGAAAGAAAAGTGTATGAAAAGATAACTTCCCGTGGGCAGGAAACAAACCTGCCACCTTCGAATAACGCGTTCGACGCTCTATCAACTGAGCTACAATGGAAGCTATTACCCCATCCACTTTCTTCAGTATATATGCGAATTAAACGTGTGAGTGTCAGTCAGCGTCACCATCAGTCACGGCGGCGAGTGTGCAATACTTTTTATCAGTCTGTTTGGCGTCACGTAGCACGTGAACTTATTGCGAGCTGGCGGCTGCGCAACTATCCCTCGTATACTACCTAAAGGCACCAAGTCTGCCAGAATGAGACCATCTTTAATGAAGGAGGAAAAGAGGTGCACACTTACAGGCTTTTTTTTTCTTGTTAAAAACAATATTAATAAGACCTAACAGGAAATAACTCAAGCAAGCTATAGGGGAAGCTATTAGACCTAATTGTAATGTAAAGTGTGGATAAAGAAAACTTCACAAAAAGATAACTTGCCGTGGGTAGTAACCGAATCTGTGACCTTCGAATAATGCGTTTGATGCACTACGAACTGAGCTACCATGGCGGCTATCCGCTTATTCACTTTATTGGGTATAAATGTAAACTTAGCGTGGGATTGTCAGTCAGCGCCACCAGCAGCCCTGGCGGCGAGAGTGGAACACTCTTTATCAGCCTGTTTGGCAGCACCTAGCACGTGAAATCATTGCGAGCTGGCAGCTGGCCAATAAGCCCTCGTAATTCCATTTAATATACTGCAAACAGTTCATGTTGTCAGCAATATGAATATTTATTTTATGTAATCACTCCATTCTCTATGGTCACTCCATTCTCCATGGTGTGCGGGTAACACCAACGAGAGGCGAATCGAGGAAGCCGAGCGAAAGCGTCTTCAAGCACCGGCTGCTCTTCTTCGTCCATGCCCTACCAGCGATCCGCTACGTACGGTGATTATCTAGGAAACTGAGAGAGGCAGTCGCTCTCCGCATACCCAGGCACAGACCATGCAGAAGCAAATTTCAGATTAGTGGTACAGCCATCTAGAATATTCTCATTGAACTGCAGTTTTCATGTACTTCTATGAGACAGCGTCGTCTATTATACTGTTCGGGAGATACCGCCTTCATTTCTTTCTCATTTCTACTTCTCTCGGTTACACATGACCCATGACAAAGTTAGACTAAGAGAAACTTCGTGCCTTAAAGTCGCTTGTTTTTTTTTTTATTCGTCTAGCTGTTCAACTTTATATACCACTGATCCATTCCTCTCAATGAATGTTTGCTCTCTGGCTCTCTTTTCATTTCCTTGATACTTCCTGCTTCCATGGCACTAATAAAGTTCCTAATTTCTTTTATGTTCGAACTTTTTGTCTAGTTTAGTTATAAGTAGTTTCTGTTTTTGATGTTCTCGAGGAATACTGCCCGAAAAAGAAGAGCGTCCCATTGTTCGAGGTGACTGACGCAAGAGATCTTTAACGACACTTACTTGCGTGGTGAAGTGATGACCAAATGCTGACACTTTGAATAAGCAAGTAAGTTATCCACGTTTCAATCCTATCGAACAATTTCTCACACTTGCTTAAAAGCTGCACACAGTTTATAATACAAGACAAGTGAAATAGACTGATGAATTGAAAAACTTTCTTGATTGTGCAGCAGATTAACGGCCCAGGCCCGTGGCTCTGGATCAAGTCTCATGTCTCTCCGCCACTTTAATGGCCGGCGGACTGCCCTTAGTTTGTCGGCGAGCTTATAGCTGCTCAGGGCGACATCCCACTTCAACGATACAGCACCGGAAATGATACTTTTGACTTTATCCTCACAATTCTAGAGCATATATAGGCGTAGCTTTGTCTGTGTGGTCAACCTTACAGATGCTAGAATTTTATATCTCAGGGTAAAATTGACAAGGTAGCAGCGAATTAGGGTAACATTTAGTTGTCTCCAGCTAACTGCTTCAATTTCACTTGTACTTCCACGAAGCAGTCGATCACATCACCGAGCCGAACATAACATATTGGTCACGTACTTCTGTCGCATAAATCCTTCCCCCTCCCCGTAGTCTTCAACAAATTCACCTCTACCTAGAAGAGATGTTGCATTGTGTGTGGTAGAGTGTGCCCACCTATGCAGGTTTGGGAAATGTGTGAATACTTTACCGATATGGGTGGAGATCCAAATCGACGTGGTAAGCGAAACCTGTCAGGCATTCATGAGTATACGAAGGGTTTCTATCGAAATACCACCCTTAGCCAAATTCGGTACAGCTGTGCGCGAATAAATGAATACAGTCTGAGCGTCGATGTCATTTACGGCCAGAGCTATGGCTATTTCTTCACTTAATTCCGGTTGTAGGGTCTTGACATTAGCTGCGGGTGTTGTCGGTTTGCGGGTGTTGATCAGGACTACATTGAAGCGTCATCATTCGGATAGCTCGTATCGTCAGTGATACGTCCGTTCTTACTCTTCCTATGCAATTTCAGTCGAACTGTAGATCTAGCTTTTCTGCGAACTTAGTGGAAAATCGGGTTCATGTTTTTTTTTCTTTATATTCAGGCTGACGTATACCTTTGCATTTACCCTATCAATATTTGCGCCTTCAGATATATAGCTTCCCGTGCTGATTGTGGTGAGCCTTTCGAGCCGCGATACTACTATTGATTCAGCTATCTCAATAGTTTTCGAAAACACTTTCTATAACTACTTTAGGTTATGAACGGATGGCTTCTTAATACATTTTATGTAAAAAAATATGTGTGCTGCTGTCAAGGAAGGAATACGTTCTGCCTTAAAAAGTAAGGCTATTGGTTTCACCATTTAAGTGGGTTGATTGATATAGGAGGCTTAACGTCCTAAAATTACCATATGATTATGAGAGACGCCGTAGTGCAGGACTACAGAAATGTCCACCACCTAGGGTTTTTTAACGTGCACTCAAACTTGACCACATGGGCCAACAGCATTTGCGCCTCCACCGAAAATGCAGCCGCCACAGCCGGGATGCGATCCCGCGACTTGCGGGCGAGCAGCCGAGTCACATTGTTCTTAGCCACTATACCATCGCGGTGGTATAGTGGCTTTTGTCCACTTCAGTGGGCAAAAAATAAGCGTTCAACGGCTGCATATATGGCATCCGAAGGGGAATCCACTGTAGACTCGGACTTCCTGTTCAAATTGATTGCACTATTTGATGTGGCCGCACGGTCTCACCAAAAGGAAGTTTCACACGCAAGAGTTAAATATCGTCCTTTCTAAGTTTATTTCGCACATTTTTAATTCAAAACACAGAGATTACTCATTTTGAAGTTCAACAATAACATCAGAGGACGTTAATGATGAAAATAGCAAAAATAGGAGAAATATTCTGGTATTTGCCCCAGATTATGCCATGTTGCAAACTGTAAAAATTAGTTCCACGAAAATCCTTTTACTCATCTAAAAGATAGAAGTAAAATGCTTACGCCTACGGGTGGCCTCTCGTCCACATAACTGTGATCGCTTGCGCCAGCATCGGTGCCTTTGATCAGGATTATGTATACGGTGTTATAGACTGAACATAGAGTCAGCGTAATCGTTTTGAGCACTCACGTTATGCAATCCTACCGATGGCACGCTGCTTCCGAAGCAAAAGCTCCTAGTTACACCTCCATAAGCAACCTTCAAAGAGCTTCTCTAGAAAACTTGAGACATGCTTAACAGCAACAATGTCATAAAACAGAGGACAATGTTATGCAAAGAAAATCAGGAAATACCAGTGAGGTTCTCAAAATTACGCTGTCCCCTAAAGCCGGCGTCCCGTCACAGTTGGCTCTGCTCGAAACACGTGCTCCCGTTCTCAAAGTTTAACTGTGAAGTGCACGCGAAGTATGAGAGCCTCCGGAAGTCGCTTCCTGAGTGAACATATGGCTTAAAGTTTGGTCACTTTGCAAGACGGTATGCACGCCGGAGCATATGTAACGTAATCTAGTAACATGTCATGCAATCCATCAGCAATGCCTTGGCCATTCAAAGCGCTCGCCTCACACTTTCAGGCAGAGGGTATGGCGTTTTCGGCTACCTATGCGATGATTCCAAAATGAAACTCATACTTTTGGCAACAGCGCTTAGAAAATGACAAAGTAGACTTCGCAACTATACTCTGTTTCAGAAGTTCCCTTCAGCACTGTGGAGGCTACAGGGCCCCCAGCCAATAGGAAAGATTATTAGGCTCTTCAGATGTATTCATCCACACAGTGTCGTCTGTTCACCATCTTCACGGCATCTGCTCGCTGAATTGTCCATGCATGCTCATTGCATGTAACATGGGTAGTTTATTATTTTTAATCAATAAGTAAACCTGTGAAACAAGCCATTACACTTAAAATTCAGAAAGTTTAGTGTTTTTACAACATAATTTGTAGCTCTACTGAAAATCGGTAGACGCTCATACCGGCGGATAACTTCACTTTGTGGCTCTCCGACGCTGTTCGTGGCTCTTGCGTGAGTGCTTCTCCATCGACGCCTTTTGGTTAGAAAAAATGTATTGCCACAAACGTCAATAACACTCAACAGAACATTTTCTTCTTAGACATACTCTAGCGATGATAACAAAACAGACGTCATTTACATGAACATGGATATGAGATGACGTTGAAAGAACGTGTACATTCGATGGTTCACACAAACACAACCACAAAAAATACTTCGACGCCTTTTAGGGGCGAAGCTTCTTAAAGCGGCACTTGTTCGTCCCTCGTAGTCGTTGTGGTAGTGTGTAACAAGTATAACAATTTGACCTCCAAGGTGGTGCCGGTGAGAGCTTTCTTCTTTGCGTTGTTGAACTTAAAGGATAGTGCTCAATGTACATGCCAACGGCAGCTAAAAGGGAATGAAAGACAGGACAATGCGACTTTTAGGTAACGCGCGCGCTGCGAATTTTTTATTGTTCAACAACGCACAGAAGGCAATAAAGGGTTGCTACGTTATACTCGCTGGGCGTAACCTCCTAGGTTTTGAAAAGTTTTAGCGAACGTTGGGCCGCAGTGCCATGAATACAGTGAACTAGTATATACCGTGAACTCGAGGTGGTTAAAGGTGGGAAGTAGACACAAAGCGCAACCCGTGAGAAAGTGTGCATGTGCCTCCTCTCGTTCAGTTCTTGGAATGTCCGCTAGATAGCGGTGCTTCTATGTGAGGAATATATGATGAAAATATGCATGCGAGATGGTGGTACTTGGAGTGTTGAATAGGTGGACGGACAGACACACAGACAGATGCATGGACGGACGCACGGATGGCTGCACGGACGGATGGACGCATGGACGGCCGCAGGAGCAGATGCATGGACGAAAGCAGGGACAGACGCACAGATGAACGTGCGGACGCACGAGAAGACGCACGCACGAACGGGCGGATGGACGCATGGGCGGCCACACACACGCACGCATGGATGGACGGAAGCAAGAAGGAATCGACGAACGGATGCTTCGCCCCCGTGACTATCCATCATTCACTCCGTCGATATACTGCCATTTTTTTTTTTTGCTGTCTGTCGCTACAATTCTTCTTTTCTATGTTTTTCTTTTCACTGAAAGAGCACCCGACGCGCGCGGAACGCTGTGCGAGGTTGCATGTGCGACATTTCGAGATGCAGCGTTTTCGGAACGGCGACACAGCCCAAGCCCTCGTCTCGGCACGTTAGGCTTGTAAGATACGGCTACGCAAGTGAAATATCTCGCTAATAACGACAGAACTTACCTAATTCTTTATCCTCAGAGTAAGTAAAACAAATCCATGGCTGATTTCATCATTCATATTTTGCTGTCAACGCTGTACTCGTTTAGCAGGAGCAAGCTGGATCAAAGTGGGCGGTGACTTCTGCATGGGGGCTGCCATGTTCATTTGTAACCATATTACTGCCGGTAACCGACAGAAACAATTAAATGCGCGAGAAATTATTGCGATGGAGAAAAACATATCGCGTATTGATGTGGCGCAACACACATCAAACAAACGCAAATTTTAGACAACGCTACCATTTTCAAGGCACTAATATCTGGTACTATGTTTAACTGCGCACGCACGTGGCTTTCTTATGCCCCGTAGCTTTGGTAGTGCTGAACCAAAGTGGTGAAAGAGAGTATAGTGTTTCTAATATCTCGACAGTAAGTTTGAGCTTCACCTCAAAAATAAATTAGACAAGTCCTGATCTCGCAGGTTTAATGACTGGAACGTTTAGTGATTGACAAATAAAATTGAACTCCGCCGATTCACCACTGTCGTCGTATGTATCACTTTCAGGACTATTTTGAAGCTGACAAATTGCACAAGGCTAATAAAAGGTGATCACGGTTTGAAACATTCGTAAATAAGGATCTTAAATAATGCCCAAACGTTTTGCAAGTAATAAATATTGTTAAAAATGGAAAAATAAGATGGTCTAACACCACGCGCCTACTATCATGATTAGGATTTAGTGCGGCATTAAACTTAGAAAAAGGCAGACATGCCGTCGATGTCAGCCTTTCGCAAATATAATTAATTGACGCCTTTTAGTTAGTCAGATGCCCTTCGTTGTAGTAACGAAGACTCTCCAAACTCAACGCGACGAATCTGTGTAAGGCTAAGTCATCATTTTCACGGGTATGTTTGGGTTTCAAAAGTCGCCAATGAACTTATCCTCATGGTACCACCACTGATGACAGCTGTGGTTATTATAATATCAGAAAAAACATGCTTTCTAGCTTTTGTTTTTCATCTCGTATATCGACTTTTAGAAACAAAGCATACCGTACTGCAAACGTTTTCCCTTAAACACATCATGCCGACACCGTGCAAACGTCTTTGTTAACGTTGTTCCACTGTCCTCCTATTTGAGACAGCGCTTCGCTTTCAGCATATATCCAACACTATAGCATGTGCTTCAATCTGATGCGCAAAACACCGTACACAAAAAGAAGCACTAAACACCAACTTCCGAGTGTTCAGACAAATGACACCGTCATGCATATGCAGCGGAAACCCGGAAGTAAACGCAGGTAAATGAAGTGCAAAGAAAACTGGGGCTTGCAAAACTACGGCACGGCAGCGATCGGGTTGTAGGTACACTCGTATTCGAACGGGACCGATCGCTCCCGCGGAGAAGGAATCTGCCCGGCCGAGACGCCGTCAAGCATTCCTCCCGGAAAACACAGGCGCACTTGCGAGATCACGCTCAACGAGGATGGCTCGCTTTCGCCTTGACCGGTTTGTCTGGCGGTTCGGTCCCGCACGATCTAAGGTCGGCCAGCGGGGTTCCATCTCGACCAGCAGCAGCTGTTGCTAATGCGGTGGCATACGCGTAAGGTCGACGATGACGTGATACCAAGATCGGCGCGTGAGACGATGTCTGTTCTGCTCTTCGACTCTGCCGAGTAGAAAGCGTGCCGCTGCTACAACTAACGGTTCTCATTCGGGTTGCGCGAGACGATTATAGAGGTGGGCACCTTCGAACGGAGGTCGAATCGTCATCAACGTTCGTAGAAATTGCCGACTTGCGTTCCACGTCGGTAAACAGGAAAAGAAGGGGACCCTCCCACTCGCCGCACGCCATCATTCTGAAAGGGTGACCTCCACGCTTGTTGCGCCGACCGATCGGCGGTTTCGATAACGATTCACTGCAACAACGCTTGCGCGGGACTACGTAATGCGCCTGGTGTGGCTACGACTGCACGCCGTTTTGAACTTACCCACCTTTAGCTGCTGTTGTGAACCAAGACAACATCACCACTTCACCACGAATATATAAGAAGGTTGATCAAAAAGCAACGCCGTTTCAAAGCAGCTATGGTGACGGAAATTTTCCCAGGTAACCCTGGGCATATAAACATCATTCAGAGAACAAAATTCCTGATCATCATGCCAACAGAGATTTCAGTCGGGAGGCAAGTAGCCGAAAAATTTAGGCTAATGTGCAAGATATCAAACTCAACTGAGTCATCACTGTGAAGATTCGATAGGAGTGCAATAAGTTGCAAATGTAAAAACACGAGAATAAAAGCTAAAGTCAAGTCGTTTCAACCGTCACCTGCATGGCTGCTCGAGTTGAAGGCGCGATTAAATGGTAATTCGCGCTCATACTGCCCTTAATGAGAGTCTCTTCTGTGTGCCTGTCTTTATGAAAACACCCATGGCACTTTATATAATAAAAACATTACTGGTGATTACGATACTTTTAACACGTAAGGTGACCGCAGCTCCATAGGTGCTCTTTTTTAGCAATACATTGAGCCGAATGATTTACGAGAGGCACCTATGTATGCGTACTTTGACTGATCTTTATGGGCTCATTTTTTTCGTTAGTGTTAAGTTTTAGTAACTTTTTTTCATCCTGTTTATCCGTTTTTATGCAAATTTTTGTATTTTCCATCAATTATGCAGGTTTTATTTGTAATATCTTTGTTACTTCCACTTTTTCTTAGTGCTCTAATTTGTTATTCTGGTTATTTTTATGTATTTTTTATTTATTTTTTGTGTTTTAGTAGCGAAAGTTACGCAGCAATGCAGCCGGCCTCGGCACATGATCAGCGTCACCTGGATTCAGGAATCTGTTTCAAAAGATCTTTTGCGGCGTTCATTCGCGGGGTCACAGCGATAGACAATTGAGGACAACACGCAACCCTACATAGAGTAGTCCAATGGAGTCCAGGACATGGTTACAGTGCGGTAGCATGGACAGGTGACCAAACAAGAGCGTTTTGTCAAAAATTTTGAGTTGCTCGCGGTCTTCGCCAGCTGGCGGGATAGATTATTGAGCCCTAAAGCGAGACGTGGGACGGGCAAGTTTTGTGACGAGGAAAACTAACTTTGGATGAAGAACTTCGAGGGAGGCCCAGGATGATGAAGTAGAGTAGATGGGCAGAAAGGGCGTCCCGGTATTTGTATAAGAGCACTGTCACGCAGTGCAGAAAAAGAACTGAGAAGTAATAATGTTTTTAATTATTATTATTATTATTATTATTATTATTATTATTATTATTATTATTATTATTATTATTATTATTATTATTATTATTATTATTATTATTATTATTATTATTATTATTATTATTATTATTATTATTATTATTATTATTATTATTATTATTATTCGTAACTTATACATATTTTGCCGGGGTCCGGTAGTTCTTGAAGATGGCTCGCTCAATCATAAAATTGTAATGTTTTTATATATACTGCTATAAAAGCGGAGTCAGCACTGAAACAACTTTCGACGTCCACTTGCCATAAAGCCTGCGCTGGGTCTTCTTGCTAAAGCAGGTGCAAGACCTGGCACCACTCTGCACTGAAATACCTGACAGCCACTCAGAATGCCTGGGTTTGATTCCAGCTGGGATACTCTTTTTGACTCCTTGAAGTCATGGGCTCAATAAAACTTGCTTTTGAGTGAGTTTGTTCATGCTTGGAAGGTATAACTATCTGGTTGGGTTAGCCCAGCCGATGCCAGTTTTCTCGACGTACTCGCAATTAAACTACCCATGTCTGATCTCGCTGTTTCTGAGTCGACCTGAACGGCCAATCATTTGTGAAGCATACCCGCATATAGCAGGCCGTGGTATGATGGCATCTGCCACACGTGTTCGAAGGAGAGGGTTTGACGACATACGTGACGGTGTTGTCATGTTATTTATGTCATAACTGTACAAACATGTTCATCAAGATTTCTTACCTTTCCCATGCTTATTTTGCTCAATACTACCTTAAGGCGGCGATCAGAGGAACGCCCAGGCGTAAGATAGAGCGAGACGCTCGAAGCGCCTAAAAAAAAAAAAACTGGTGGACCTTTACGCTTCACTTTTCAAAGTTGAATGCGATAATGATACCATGTCCCTAGAGCGTACTCCAACCACTTAGCGCATTATTTCTGTTGCTTGTGCTTACTCTAGAAGTGCAATGTATCATATGTACTGATGTAGAAGGTATCATCTGTCGGAAGGTATCATGATGCAGACGCGTGATACTCGAGGAGTATTCAAGATAGTATGTAAAATACATTTATCAGCAGCAAGGGTAGCCGAAAATTGTTTCATGGAAAGAGGTACAGTTTGCACATACTTCATGCATATTCGTACATGCGTTTGTATGTATCCGTGTAATTTTACACGTGTTTTTACGTATACACATCAAAAATTGATAAACTTTGGAAAAAAAGTTCAGAATTGCTCACGCGAGTGATAGGTGTCGTCGATACTGCCCACCTCTGCACCCGCGGCATTGTAGAAACTTGCGTATGCTGAAGATGTTTCACACTATGGGTTACTAAGCCTGATTTCTGTGCTGTTTTTTTTTTTGCGAATGTGGAGGTCCACAGATATTGCCACTCACGTATAATGCCCGCGCTTAGCACCCTAACGATGAGTCAGTTGCAGTCAAGCACACAGAGCATGACTCAGATTCTCTCGCGGTAAACGGTTCAACTTACTATGGGTATATGTGATTTAATTAAAAGGTATGCATATCAGTCTGCTCAAAAATATATGTGACTTGACGAAGTATATTTGCTCCCTCGATCAGTGGAGTGATTCTGCTGTGCAGCAGCAAAGAAAAAAAAAACAGATGGCCTTTGCTTGCAAAGCGTCTCTTCTTTACACGTCTTTAGGTCATAGACCAGAACCAGTTTATTTTATTGCCCTGTGCTCTGCGTCACGCAAAGTGAATTCAGTTTTCTAAACAGAGCCTTCACGCTGCCGTAAAAGAGAGCGCGGACAGTCCCCTGGCAAGTACTCCTGGCCTAAACGATCGCATGATAGGGAGAGGGTTGAGTGGCACCGCTTCAAGCTCGAATAAATTTGTTACAGATCTTTGGCACAGTGAGTCGAGGAGCTCACCACGATCGCTGAGCTACACGGCAATGCTAGTTGGATGAGGGCGCCTTTCTGCATCAAATATTCTCGGTAGTCTTTCTTAAATGAACTGAAGTTTTACGACCATGCATATCTATGAGATGTAAACGTGGACGCGCTTTCCGCAGCGCATGCAAGGAAGGACCAGTTTCCAGGTGGTCATTTCACTTGTTCATTTATGTGTTACACCCCCCCCCCCCCCCCCGTGAGCAAGACACCACCGGGCTATCACTCAAGTTCTCTTTTCCTTACTTGAATTACTCACAGAATGAACGGCGTTGCCCAAAAATGGTGAAATGAATAATCGAGGAAGCAATGTGGCAAATACTATGCATTTCCGTTATCGTTTCTATTCGATGTAGTCAACGCCACCCCTGAGTCGTATTTTAAATGCAATGGTTTTCTAGCATTGCGTTGCGAATTTAAATTATTCTGAGCATTTTTATCTATCTATCTATCAATCTATCTATCTATCTATCTATCTATCTATCTATCTATCTATCTATCTATCTATCTATCTATCTGTCTGTCTGTCTGTCTGTCTGTCTAGCTGCATAAAATCTCACCACTCTCATCGCCATTTTTTTTAACTTGACGCAAACCAAAGTTTGCTTATGAGGGCATTTGTGCATGTCGAACGTGATTAACAGGTCATTCCACCAGTTCCGTGAGATGCTTCCCATGTACGCCAGGAAACCCTTTCTTTCAGTCGCGTGTGGCTTATACCCGCATGCCAGTGCCTAGCAGTTTACATGAAACCATAACGGTGATGGCTGAATTTCAAAACTCTTTGCGCAACAGTGTTAAGCAGTTTGTCTGACAGAATATGTGGGGCAGGCATCGGCAGTGTTTTAGGTGAGGAAAGATAGGAGCAGTGGAAAGCGAAAATATCATTTGAACAGGCATCAAACGCAGGCATATTATACGTCAAAGTCAAGTGTTCTGCCACAGAGCTACGGCAGGGCTTGATACAGCCTAAGAGAAAAACGCTATAATGATGTCCCATCGCTCCAACGTCAAGTGTAGATGCCCTGTTCTCTATAGGCTTTTATAGCAGTGTAACAAACATATATTGACTCCCGTGACTCGCCAAGCTACGAGCAAAAATTGCAGAACCAGGAGGATTTCGGTGAAACTCACTTTTTACAATATGCCCATTATGGCACCGTGACGTCCAGTTTCTTTAGATGAAACTGATACGTGTGCGCTAGTGATAGTACCATCGTTACGTTGTACCATAGGATACTCCTTGGGCATCGATGTAGTCGACGTAGCTGATAAACCAATGATTAATCCCGTAGGCAGCAGAGTTCGAGGGCGGGGGAGGGGGGTTCGAAGCACATCCTTTCTTCGATACTGTTATGCTTCCCAAAATAGGTACTCTCCTGAAAATAGGAACTGTCCTCAAATGCTCAAAGCCTTCAGTAAGGGTCCCCAGACCCCGTGGGAAACAATTGTTCTATGCGGGGCTGCCCGTGACATACCCATTAAATACTGATTTACTCATACCCAGAAATACTCATGCATATTCATACACATTTATTAGTACTTTTTTTCTTATTCTTCACAATCAAATATTGAGCAAGCCGAACAACTACGCTTTGTTTCTAAGCTTATATTTTCTGTGAGCCGATGCATGCGCTATGTCTTCCCACGCCAGCCGCGAAGCCAGCGTCGAGGCACCTGAACACAACACGCACATCACTTGCCATTACGGAGTGACGAAGTTCATGTTCGTCTACTCAGTGTCACTGACCACCTATTCAGGGAATTTTGCTAAGTTTGTGGTGTTTTCATGAATCTAAAGGAAGATTGACATTACTGAAGTCTTATAACATAACTGACAAATTAAAGATGAAATTTAAGTGCGACTTCTGGCTTTTAAACTAACGATCTTGCGCACGTATTGGTAAACGCGGGGCTAGCAGGCTGTTCCTGCTGCCTGTCGTCGAAGCTGACACAACGAGGCAATTTCTTATGCTGATACACAGTGCGTGCTCTTATGTAGACTTGTAAAAAACAGATAGTCAGCACGAAGTGCAATCTTCGCCAGATATTCACCAGATAATAAGAATAATACACGAAATGTAATATTCACCAGATAATATTACTGAAAGTCTTACTGCTTCTACAATTATAGTTCCTACTGACTGGCTGGTTGGAACGCTCAAATCTAACCCTGTATCGGTAAATTGCTCAATTTTACATAGATCATATGCAGACACACAAAACATATAATGTCGACACAGGTTATTTTACGCCTCTTTTTTCTGAGCATATACCCGACGGACGCGTTTAAAGCATGCGAGGAAAGAGCCACACTGCAACACATGCTTCGGAAGTGTGCCGGGAGAGATAATGTTAAAAAACAATTCAATAAACTTAGACACTAGTTTGTATTTAAAACCAAGGAACACTCGCACCATCAGGGGTAGCCATGTGGGCCAGTTTCTTGCAAATAATGCCAGGGTAGACAGTTTTAAATATTTGTTCCTACCAAAAACAATAGAACACTGGAATGCCCTTCCACAGGCTGCAATGTCCGCAGTCACAGTTAATCAGTTTGAGTCGTCCTTGCTTCGTCATTACTCACTTATAAGTGATTAATAGCTGCTGTAACGTTTTACTCGTGTGTTCTTGCATTTCCTTGTGCTCCTGTCTTGCGCACGCGCTGTCACGTGTTTCTTGGTGCAGTTCCTGCTCATTCCGTTGCACAACACTTGCTGCGCCGCTTGTATGCGGGGGTGTTGTGCGTGGCCGACGAGACCTCGTTTGTTGAACACGTGTTGCTTGTCTCTGTTATCGCTATAGCTTGCCATTGCGTGCAAATGCTATCTGTGCTCCAATTTGCTCTTAGATTTGTCTACGGAAATGCGTCTTTGTGTCGGGCGGAGAAGTTTTGTTAGTGTTATTTTTTTTGTTGCCTACCACCCTGTAACGGCCCCACTGGGGCTAACAGTATCAATAAATAAAGAATAATAATATCACTGCCGTGGCTCTCTTCTTGCCGCTTGTTAGGCAGAGACGAACTCCGAGGCGAATGTTTGCTGCTACCACCACGTCAGGCATGGAGAAAGAAAACAACTGAGGAGAGGCCCTGACGTCACTCGTTGTGAAGCCGTGGTGAAGTCGGAAGTCGGCATATTGACTGGGCAAATTCTGCTCTCTTTCTTACATCCAAATGAGAAGCATGCGCGCGACTCTCTCCAGCGCAAAAACCGCGTGCACTGCACAGCACACGCGCCGAGCCGAACCGCAACTATCGGAATTAAAGTTATTTCTCAGCACGCTGGGCCAGAGTGACGCCGATGGCGAAATCATTCATCGTGTCTTAATAGCGAGCAACAGCTCATCGACAACGAAGCAAGCACAAGAGAACACACGCTAGATGCAGTGATAACGACGAAAGTGGTTTCACTGTTTGCACTTCATTAATCCACGCACTGTACAGATAACACGATCGGCCGTGCACCGCCTTCAAATGGTCAGCGCCGCCTTCAGGCGGCCGACACAACACCCGGCTTCGTTGGCCGTGTTCCACGTGAAAATCACTGGCGTAACCGTTGTGCAACCGTGGTGACTTCATTGGAGCGTGGTGCAAGTGACCCTTGAACGCAGTTGCTCTAACGCTGAGAGAACAATGCTGAGGGCGAGCGTAGCACGGGAAACAAAAAAAGGTGTTTTAATACGCACATGACAGTTGTTACTGTACACATATAGAACACAAAACTACGCAGACGGTCCTCAATGCGTCTTAGCGGGCACAAAACTTTCGTCCGTTGTCACAAGCAGCAACACGGCACAACCGTCACTGACCTGCAATGCATTCGTCGTGGTTCCGTTTTGTCTTGGTGCCCAAATGCAACTTCACTTAAACACTTCAAATACTTCATCCGCCGCACGGCACATGGATATGCAATCGTTCTACGTGCTGCTGAGGGCCAAAGGCAGAAAAAGGGCTTTGAAAGAGTTGGAAGGCGTACAATAACTATCGGGAGAACACTGCGTAACTAACAAAATGACACAGCGCACGAATATTGCACGCCGCGTCTCGGTAAGAGACCCACGGAAGTGCACCAGGGCGCACATGCCGCCGCCAGCAGCCGCCACTCACTGGTAAACCAGCTGTGCTGCACAACACGTAACCATGGCAACGCCGCCAGTGTGCCCGGGGAATATGACCGCCATGGCATCATTTCCGCCGCACTATTCACGTAGCCCGCCCGCTGGACATGCCTCCTCCTCTCATTCCTTCCTTCTTGAAGTCAGGGCCGGGCCAGGCAGCGGCTGTGGTCACCGCTGCAGATCAGCTGGGTCAGCGCCGCGGCACTAGAATGCGCCACTTTACAGCGACGAACTGGCCGACCAGATTAGGCCGTCCGGCAAGCCGAAGATGCCGCCCAGGTCCAAGGACTTCCAATCGTCACCGGAAGCAACGCCATCGTCATCGACCGAAGGTTGGTTGGGACAAGGGTGGATCCCCTTTCCCACCTCACTAGAGAGAATTTGCTTGACCTTAAATAAAGTTCATTTATTCATTCACTTGCAACGTGTTTATTGCTTGAATACCAGGAAAGACGGTGAAAAAAGAAACTGTGCTTATATTTCTATTTCATTGCTGGTTAAAAATAATATTTTCTACGCTTAAATAACAAAACTATTTTCTCAATACCTTTTTTTCCTTCACTTCGCTGCAAAGTTTACGGACTCTCTGGAGACCTTGACACCCAAAGCTGCGGCTAGTTACACTTGGTGGTAATATGCTAACTCGAGTCCTCCACGTGGTGTCCAACTAATGTTTAGCTCAATGATGACACCGGAGGCCGTGCCACTTCTGCCAGACGGTACCAGATAAAGAGGCGGAGGAAAGACAAATGCATTCTCTAAACCATACACAGGCCTGGTTTAGTGCCCTAGTTACTGTTAGCTTTAGGCTGGCAATTGCGTAAAGAACGAGCGTGCAGTCCTGTATGCTTTTGTAGGTGTACAGACGACGTCAGCTAAATGTTCCCCTGACCCGTTTCCATTCAACATGGAGCGAAGGAACTTTACGCCGGTATTGTTTTTCCTGAGAGCGAATGCTACACGGAAATGATTTTCTGCGATTTCTAAGAAGTCCAGTGAGTCACCTGTACAAATGAGCACATTGTTGCAATTAATACCTAAATTTCGAAATCATGTTCTTAGCATAAGGAAATGGCATGCTCTTCAGAAAGGGCTGCATTGCTTATTAGTTCATTCATGTGTTATTCATTTATGGCTCAAAAACAGCTGAGGCTATGTTCGACCAGGCACAGTTTTGTTTGAAAGAAGAGAAAATCCATCAGTGACGTCGTGTGCCTAGAAGGCTCTAAGATCTCATAGCTACAACAGCGTGATTTTACCTGAATAATTTGTGCGTCATGGGCTACAGCCTTGCCTGATGGTAGACTGGTACATTTGGTTAGTGTGCCATGTTTCTTGGTTTTGATGGTCTGCCGCAATTTTCATAGCTGTGAGCCTGCGAAGCGCAGCGTGCCTTAGATATATGTTTTGAGTAAATTCGCGAGGCGGCTTGAGGCTTCACAAATCATCGAGCCACTCAAGCCAATGCAAGTGATGACCCTACCCCCCTAAACCCTTGCTTCGCAACAATTTTAAAGTACTACAGAGAAAATAGGCAGCTGTATCCACGTCCTCAAAGCAAGCTCAGCGCTGCGGAGGCAACAGAGCTAAGAAAAATACAGACTAACACATACATAAATCTGCACACTCTTCACCTGATCTACCCCACGGCGTACAGAGATATGTGCCCGTGGTGTGGAGCCACCCCAACACTCTTTCACATCACGTGGGAGTGTGCAGAGCATGACGAAGAGCACGACACCACTGGCACGTGGGAGGAATGGGAGGCGCTGCTGTCTAGCCCAGCCCTAGTGGATCAGCTGCGACTGATCCAAAGAGCTGAACGGATGGCTCGCGCCAGTGGGGCCCTGGAATAGGGGCACCACCCTGCCGGACAGACTTTGCTCTCCACCTCGTATATTCTTCGGGGAACTGGAGTTAAAGCCTGTCTGGATTATGTATATAATAAAGTTTTATACTACTACTACTACTACTGAGTAAATTCGTCTGGTCCTTGCAGGTCCACAAATATGACAATATTGGTCTTGCCAGCTGAAGGTTCGGCACATGACATATTTGTTAGCAGCGCGTCTTGACGCATCTATTGCCTTGCTTGATGAGTGATAAGGTTTCGTGAAGTAGCAATGTTGCAAAAAGGTCGCAACAAAAAAAAGGACCGTACAGCAAGGCTGGCAAAGGCGGCAAAGGCTCTCACGCAACCATAACGTGGGGCTTTCCGTCCTCTTTCACAGGCGCATTCACATTTAACACTAGAATGCCCCAGGGGTGAAACGTAGTCATGCTGGGTAGTCAGGGGGTAGGCAGAATGAGACGGTCGTAGACCATTTTAAATCAGCGCACCTTGAATATTCTTTTTATCTGGTGTGAAAACAGCAATACACAATGCGTTGTGATGTGTCTTTCAGCGTGTTTCGTCCTGCGATGCAATGCTCACAAAAATATTTCAGAACAACTGGTAATGGGTCGCCATTTAATACCCAATTTGAAGTGTGTCACTGCTCCTCTCGCAACGCCCCGGCAACTCCAAAGGAAGATGATATCCATGGTTATGAGCCCAGAAACCAAGATATTCTTACATGTGAGACGCCATGGTGGAAGGCTCCAGAAATTTCCGCCATCTGGTGTTCTTGAACTTGCACTTACATCGCACAGCACACAGACCTCCACTGTTTTTCCACCCCTGAAACTTTTCGGTCAGCAGCTGAGTGCTTTCGCCACAGTAGACATCTGGGCAACTTCTTTATTGGTTTAGAGAAGCGACACCCTGCTCGATTGCGCTGTGCATCATGCGTACAAAAAAAAAGAAGTTTTTTTTTAAATGCGAAGCGTTTCTTAGCGAACTTCGGTGACCTTGAGCGTATCTATCTATCTATCTATCTATCTATCTATCTATCTATCTATCTATCTATCTATCTATCTATCTATCTGTCTGTCTGTCTATCTAGCCGCACATGACTTTTAGCTCTCCTGGCCGTTTCGATAATGATATCAATACCAAACTTGGTATGGCATAACATGTATGAAGAACGTATTTCACTAGTCATAGCTTGAAAATCGTCATACGTATGTTATGAATGTCATGATTTACATTGCATGGTCCTCAGCTCTTGCGGTGGTTTCGTTCACATGGCATGTTGCAAAACTGGTATGGTATGGCGTGATTGCATGGCGAACACAAGCGACAGACACTAACATGAAAATCATGACATGTGGGTCATGTAAAAACATGGCTACATGCCGCGCTCATGGTGCGCTGGCGGCCGCTTCGCTAGTTTCACTTATACCAAATTTGGTATTACGGGGCGTGAATGGATGACGAAGGTATGATACTTGTGCAAGCATGAAGGAAGGGGGGCGGATCACCGTCGAGAGCAGTCGCACCTCACTTCGGCTCCGCCAATTTTCGGCCCTCGCGTCGGTCCTTTCGACCCTATCCGGATAATTTCTTCACGGGTGGCTGGAGCACATTGTCTGGATTTCTTCGACACCCACTTTATTGCGAAACTCGCCCGGGGTGGCCCGGGAGAGCTTTCGAAAGCCTTCGACCACGCCGTGCACCGACCTAGGCCTCTTAGGCCTAGCTCGAGTGCGGCCGCCTGCACATCAGCTGACAGACGGAGCGACCGCCCGGCCGCCCGCCGCTGCCTCGTCGCCCATCTCCTAGCTGTCCACCGCTATGGAGTATATTGTCGAAGGACAGGACGTGTCCCCCGAGGAACTCTCGGACGAATCCTGGCAGTCGCCAGGCCTCCGCGCCCAAGAGCAACGCCGCGCAGCCTTGCGCCTTGCCACCGCCGCAGCTAAGCCCACCACCACGCCGGCTTCTCTGCCCTCGTCGAAGCGGGTAAATACATCGCCTCCGCAGCACCGCCGCCGCGCTCCGCTCCCTCGTCTCCCGGCGGACACGATTCACATCGTCGGCCGCCCAAAAAGCCCCGTAGAACTCACCAAGCTACAGCCTTGGCACTTGTACACCGCCTTGCTGCAAGCAGCGTTCCTGCAAGACCTCCCGCCCGCATCTCGCGACACGGTGCGGATCCACCCCGTCAACAACACTTTTACGCTCAGCGTCGCGGACTCGGCTCGTGCACAAGCATACCTCCGCATCACCTCCCTCACGGTTTCCGGCAACACTTTCACCGTCCACCTTTACGCCCCACCGCCAGACGATGCCCTCAGGGGCATACTGTACCACGCCTTCGACGACTTCACGGACCAAGCCATCCTTGAAGACCTTCAGGCAAGCAATCCTACCCTCTCTGTTGTGGGCGGCCGCCGCATGGGCAAGGCCCCTCACATCTTGGTCACCCTCATGGAGCCGAAACTACCGCGGTGGATCTTCTACCACGGTGTCCAGCTTCGCCTCCTTCCGTTCCGCAACAAGGTGGAAGCCTGCTACAATTGCCGCTCGACCGGCCACCGGACCGACGTGTGCCCCAAGCCGCGGCAGGAGCGGTGCCATCGGTGCGGCGCTGCTCACCCCACACCGCCCGAAGGATCGCCACCCACTTGCAACCCCCGCTGCATCGTCTGCAATGGGAATCACTCCACGTACAGTTCCAACTGTAAACACCGCTACGTGCAGCGCCCTCAACGCCAGAAGGCCCCGGCACCTGACACACACCCCCCGCCACAACAGCCTGTTCCGCCCGCAGCGGTAGTGCGCTCTTCCCAGCAAGCAGCAAGTGGTCCCTCACCAGCTCCACCGCCCAAGTCGGTTACTGCCTCTCCGCCCCCCGTACCAGCGGTGCCTAAACCCACATCACAGCCCATGAATTCGACATGGCCCCGCGGCGCCCCCGGCTTGCCCTCGGAGCCGCAGGTTGTTGCACTGCAGCAAGAAAACGCCTCCCTCCGACAGCAGGTCACTGCACAAAGCGCTCAAATTGCAGCTCAGAAGACCCAAATTGATTCCCTCCAAGCGAAACTGCAAGCTCTTGAAGAGAAGCTGGAATCAGCCATCACAGTGAAATCCTCTCTGCCCTCTACCATTTGCTCCTCCTCCGACATGGACGTTCAGACTCCCGAAGGATGCACTGGCAAGCGCCGTCGACCCAACACTCCCCTTGAATCTCTTCACTTTTCTGAAGAGGTCCAGGTATCCATCAAGACGGCCTTGGTGGATCTTGAAGAGCGGTTGGATAGCCGCTTCAACTCCGTCCACCAGCTTCTCACTGCACAGCACGAAGCTCTAAATTCCCTGCGCACAGACTTCGCCGCCTACCCCCCCGCCACGTCCTTCCAATCTCTACAGTCAACAGTTGATAGCCTACAAACTGCCATGCTTGGAAGCATCCGAGCAAAGCTACCCCTCCATGCCCGCACCACCACCTCCTCCGGCGCCGCCCGAACCTCGCAAACACCGGTCGAGGCAACATCTTCCGCTGTTAAAAATGGCTGACCGATCCATCGTCACCATTTGGCAGTGGAACTGCCGTGGTTTTCGTCCCAAGCGTAACCACCTCCTTCTCCACCTACAACAACTAGACCCCTCGGACGCGCCTGATATCATCGTACTACAGGAAACTCACGCCGACGTCTCCCTCTCGGGTTACGTCGCCTACAACCAAGTAACTCACCATCCTCTGCCCCATCCCGTGACGGCCGTCCTCACCCGGCGGACGCTCGCTGTCAATCGACACGATCTACCCTTCCCTGCAGTCCATCACGTCTTTCTCGAGACACTACCTCAGCAACGTGAACAGCCCTCTCTGTTTATTCTCAACGTGTACAACCCCCCTCGCTCCACTGAAGACGCGTCTCTCCTAGCCTTGCTCCGTGCCGCTGCAGCGAAAGCAGCCAAATCACCCCTTCTTATTCTCGGCGACTTCAACGTCAAGCATCCGGACTGGGGTTACTCGAAGGCAGATGGCCCCGGAAGGAGGCTGTGGCAGCTCGCTCACGATCTCAACCTTTCCCTGCTCACCGACCCCACGCAACCAACGCGCATCGGCAACAGTGTGTGCCGCGATACCACCCCGGACCTCAGCTTCTGCCGCAGCGTGCCCGACGCGCGCTGGTATAACACGCATCAGTCCCTCGGCAGTGACCACTATGTCCTCACCATTCAAGTTCTCACCTCCCCCAGCAAGCCGCGCCCACACACGGCCCGCTATACAGACTGGGACGCTTTCCGAGAACGCCGGTTGCACTCCGCCACTTCCAACATCGAGGACCTCTCGACGTGGACCGACCAGCTGCTAGAGGACCTCGACGCAGTCACCACCTCGATCCCCACCACGAAGGACTATCCGGCAACTGACGCCCGTCTTGCCCACCTGTGGGCCGCCCGCACCGGCCTTTGCAACCGTTGGCAGAAGCAACGTCACAACCGTCGCTTACGCCGCCGCATTGCGCACCTCGATCGTACGATCGAGCAACACACCACCGCGCTCGCCCGCCAACAGTGGGAGCAGCTCTGCTCGGGTCTCTCTGGTCAGTTGGGCTGCAAACAGTCCTGGCATCTCCTCCGCCACCTCCTCGACCCTGCTTCTGCCAAGTTGGTCGCTCGGCAGCAGTTACAACGAGTGGTCCGGGCTTACCCCGGCGACACTCCGTCGCTGATGGCAGACCTGTCCGCCAAATACCTTCAGCTTCTGCCTCCTGGCACACCTCCTCCCCCTCTCGCGTCCTACTCTGGGGCCCCCAACCCAGTACTGGACGCCGATATCACGGAAGCGGAGGTCTACGCGGCATTACAGAAGCTCCGCACCACTTCCGCCCCCGGCCCAGATCGCATCCCCAACAAGCTCCTCCGAAACCTCGACGCCCCTTCGGCTGCTACCCTCACTTCGTTCCTCAACGAGTGCTGGCGCTCCGGCAACCTCCCCCAATCATGGAAACACGCTCGCGTGGCTTTCATCCCCAAGCCGGGCAAGAAACTCACAATCGAGAATCTCAGGCCCATTTCACTCACCTCGTGCGTCGGCAAGCTACTAGAACATGTCGTTCTCGCTCGCTTGCAAACGTACACGGACGCACACCATCTCCTTCCCCACACCATGCTTGGTTTCCGCCCCCACCTATCCACGCAAGATGTCCTCTTACAACTCCACCATGATCTCCTCGACCCACCCACATTTTCAGACACAAAGGCTCTCCTTAGCCTGGACCTTCACAAGGCGTTCGACCACGTCTCCCATTCGGCTATCCTTGCCGAACTCGCAGCCCTCAATCCCGGCACCCGCACCTACAACTACATTCGCGCGTTCCTCACCGCCCGCACGGCCGAAATCATCATAGGGGACCTCCCGTCTCCCACGTACGAGCTTGGCCCTCGTGGCACCCCTCAGGGCGCCGTCTTGTCGCCTTTTCTATTCAATCTTGTCCTCCGCTCGCTTCCTGGCAAGCTGGACCGTATCCCCGGTCTTAAACACACCCTGTACGCGGACGATATTGCTCTCTGGGTCACGTCGGGCTCTGACGGCCATATCGAGCAGACGTTGCAACGCGCAACCGACGTCGTCACGTCCCACGTGCACGCGGCCGGTCTTACTTGCTCAGCGGCCAAATCGGCCCTTCTTCTCATGCGGCCTCCCGACCGGCGTCGCTACAAAACTCCCCACCCCACCATCACGGTTCATGCCAACTCTACTCCTGTCCCCGTCGTTTCGCATCTCCGCGTGCTCGGGCTGATCCTACAGTCCAACCGCCATAATACACACACCATAGACAAGCTCTCGCTCTCGGTGCAGCAGACCGCACGTATGCTCGCCCGTGTCCGTGCGCGGCGTGAGGGCATGCGAGAACACGATCTACTTCGCCTTATCGACGCTTTCGTCGTTTCCCGCCTCACGTACGGCCTTCCTTATACACGTCTCCTAAAATCGGAACGCGATAAAATTGACGTCCTCATCCGCCGGGCATACAAGACTGCCCTCGGCCTTCCCCCCAACACGTCCACCGATCGTCTTCTCCGTTTGGGTGTACACAACACGCTCGACGAGTTGATTGAGGCTCACCGCTCCGCCCAAGTGCAACGCCTTTACCGTTCGCCGACCGGTCGCCACATCCTTTCCTCCATCGGCCACGACACCTCCTCCCACCCTCCGGATCTGGTCTCATTACCCCATGCTATTCGAGCGGCGTTCTACATCAAGCCGCTACCTAAGAATATGCTGGCGGGCCACCACGACGCTCGCCGCCAAGCCCGTGCCGCCATGCTTCACGCAAAGTACGCCGACCACCCGGCCGTCGCCTACGTAGATGCGGCCCGATACAATGCACGCAGGGACGCCTTCGTAGTCGTTTCCGTGTCGCCCTCCTCAGCTCCTTTGGGGCCGACCATCACGGCTGGCACCGTCAGAACGCCTTACGCCGTCGAGGCGGAGGAAGTGGCCATTGCTTTGGCCGCGACCTCGGCTGACGCAAGCGTCATAATCAGCGACTCGAAACAAGCCATCTCGAATTTCGCGCGAGGTCTCGTCTCGCCTACCACCTTACGGCTACTTCGGCCCCTACTGCAGCAAGATGAGCAGTGCCGCATAGAACTGATCTGGGTCCCCGCCCACTCGGGTCACCCCGGCAACGAGACAGCTCACCAACGCGCTCGAGGATTCGTCGACCGAGCGGTGGGCCACTCAGAGTCGGACGCCCTGGTGCCGGAGCCCCTGGTCACCTACCACGACATCACTCAGCACTATCGCCTCGAGCGATATTTCTATTCACATCCTCACAGCAGCCTTCCCAAGCGGTCCGAGATCGCCTGGCGTCGCCTACAGACCCGCACCTTCCCGTGCCCCCTCGTGTTTTCATACATGCACCCAGGTGCCATCGATCCACGCTGCTGCCTGTGCGGCAACGTTGCCTCGTTGAACCACATCCTCTGGGGCTGCCCGGAGGATCCCCCGCCCGCCGACCTCCTTTGCTCACCCCCCACCGAGGGACAATGGGAGGCCCTTCTCTCCAGCAACGACATAGACATCCAGACACGGGTCCTGAAACGAGCGGAAGAAGTCATCGAGAAGCACAGCCTGGCAGCCTTCGTGGCTTAGCCTCCCTTACCCCTCACCCCTTCGACTAATAAAGTTGTTACTCACTCACTTGTGCAAGCATGATAAACATGAGATGCGTGTTATCTAACATGACTACATGCTACGCTTATGATGCGCTCACGGCCGATTCGCTAGCTTCACATGTACCAAACTCGGTATTACGTGACGCGAACGAACGACATAGATAAATGACACATCCAAACATGATAATTACTCCATGCGTGCCATGTGACAACATGACAACATGCCACACTGATGATGCGCTCGCGGCCGTTTCGCCAGCTTAACATATGCCAAATTCGGTATTACAAGACGCCAATGGACGACGAAGGTATGTGACGGGTGCAAACATGATAATCATAAGATACGCGTCATGTGAGAGCATGATTACATACCACAGTCAAGGCGCCAACACATTTCGACGTGACACGATGCGCGTGCGCGCCGGCGTTCATTTCGTCGTGTCACGCCAGCATTGCCACGCCAGGCGCTAGTCCTGCCATATACTCACACGCGCACGCCGCGCACGCATGTGCGTTCCAGAGCGTCCGGCGTCCCTCCGTCACCAAAAGAGGGAGACGCAGTGTTGTCTGGGTAACGCATCGGTGCGAAATGCAGCATGTCACATTTCGCGCCGGTTGTCGTCGGGCCATGCCGACGGACGCTGGTCGCGCCTGGCGTCAGACTATAGAGCACTCGCGTTTTGCTAACGTAGCGTCGCTGTGCCCAGCGTGCGCGCGCGTCTACGCTACATTGGAATATATTGGGCCCTTCATGATGCGCTCGCGGCCATTTTACTAGCTCCACATATAGGAAATAAGGTTTTACGCGACGTCAATGGATGACGAAATATACGACTGGTGCAAACATGATAATCGTGAACATGCGTGCCACGTGAGAACATGACAACAAACCAAGCTCATAGCGTGCTCACGGCCATTTCGCTAGCTCCACATATACTAAATTTGTTATCACGTGACGTGAATAAATGACTAAGCTAAACGACACATTCAAACATAATAATCATGACACGAAAGTCATGTACGGAATCTTTTCGCTTCACCTCGTAACGTTGTGCTGATTCTGAAGTTACATTCCAACATTTATCATTCATGCTTCGCATGTCGATTCCCACTGTACGCGGGATCTTGCTTTTTTTTCGGAGACAACATGACACACGCGAAAGTACTGAGAAACAGTTCTTGAATTTACGCGGATAGTTGCCGGAGTGGGGCCTTCGACCCCTCTAGGGCCACTGAACGCCATCACAAGTATTCAGGACCACCACTGCACCATCACGATTCCTTCCATAGCAAAGGCGCAGAACTCCGTGACTCGAAAGCCACGATGTTTCGCGCACGCAGACGAAGGATCACGTGCCCATATCATTACCTTTTTCGCATGTTCGGATGGAACGCGTGGGCCGCATCCGAAACAACGACCCTCCCACACGAGCCCGTTGCGGCCCATTTCTCGGTCAGTTGTTACATCACCGATTTCAGGACTGCAATCGCTGCTTTTCTCAGCGACTCAGCGATTCTTTAACGACCGCATTACAGCAATTTCCGTGCAGATCGCCACCTGCGAATATGTGTGCAGCAGTTGCAGCTATTCGACCTCGTTTTCCAAGCAGGACAACCTGAGAGTGTGGTTACATACTCCAAGCATGCGTCACGGGAACTCTACTTGTTAATTTTATGCTGTTAGCTTTTAATTACCTGCTATTTTCCTCGTATTAGTTTTTTGAACGAGGAGCCACATTACTCACGCAAGGGTTTTTGTCAATGGGGCCGTCATTCATTTTGCACATAAAACGTGATGCCAAGCATGCCCGCAAGGATCAAGTAGCAGCTTTTTAACTAACGCAGCAGGTCTTGAATGCATAGACACTGTGAAGTAGTCTACTGTAGAACAGGTAAATAAATATTGTGCAAAAACATTCAATAAATGTTTGCCACTGTGAGACGATTAGGGAACTAAACTCTCTACAGCGTAGTTCCGTTGTGCCTTAATTGATATGTGCCTCACGTTGCTCACAGCTTTGGGACGTTGAACCGCACATATCAACCAATCATTGCTCGTCCGCTGCAAAACTTATGCATGCACATGTGTTGCCACTATCCCTCAAGAGGAAGGTATATAACAGCTCTATATTGCCGGTACTTAGCTATGGAGCAGAAACCTGGAGACTTACAAAAAGGGTTCAGCTTAAATTGAGGGAGACGTAGCGAGCAATGGAAAGAAAAATGGTAGGTGTAACCTTGAGAGACAAGAGAGCAGAGTGGATTAGGGAACAAACGGGGGTTAAGGATATCGTAGTTGAAATCAAGAAAAGAAAATGTACATGGGCCGGGCATGTAGTGCGTAGACAAGTTAACTGCTGGTCATTAAGGGTAACTGACTGGATTCCCAGAGAAGGCAAGCTAGTTAGGGGAGACACAAGGTTAGGTGGGCAGATGAGATTAAAAAGAAGTTTGCGGGCGAAAATTGGCAGCAGCAAGCACTGGATTGAGTTAACTGGTGGAACATGGGAGAGGCCTTTGTCCTACAGGGGGCGTAGTCAGGCTGATGATGATGGTTATGATGATGTGTGAACAGTTACTTTTCATCATAAACATCATCATCATCCCGATTACGCCCATCGCAGGGCAGAAGCCTCTCTCATGATCCGTTTGCCAGTCTACCCGGTCTTTTGTTTTCTACGGTTATTGGAAGATCCCCTTGGCACCATCAGATCGCCCAAAAACTACTTGTGTGACACCTGACGGGCTGTACGAATTTAATGTTATGCCCTTCGCGCTTTCTAATTCACCAGCAACATTCGAAAGGATGATGTATAGCGTCGTGGCGTGAGTTTAAATTCAATACGTGCCTCGGTTACTTGGATTATGTTGTTGTTTTCTCCTCTGATTTCGACAGCCACCTCCCTCGTCTCAGCGAAGTCTTGAGCTGCCTCACGCCCGCAGGCCTTGAACCAACGATCAAGAAGTGCCCCTTTGGAGCTTGGAAGCTCACATTACTTCGCCACGTTGTCTCAAAAGACGGCGTCCTTCAAGTCCCAGAGAAGCTTCGACCTGTCGCTGAGTTTCCCAAAGCGTACGACCCCGAAAGCGCTTCGCAGCTTCGTAGGGCTGTGCTCGTATATCCGGCTCTTAGCGAAGAACTTCGCTTGTATAATCGCACCATTGACAAAGAAGCTCACAAGCGATGAACACCTCTCCGATTGGTCACCAGCATGCGATGATGCTTTCGCAAAATTGCGCCATCTCCTTACTTTCCCGCCTATTTTACGCCACTTCGACCCTACTGCTCCACCCGAAGTGTACACTGATGCCAGTGGCATAGGACTCGGTGCTGTCCCTGCTCAACGCAAGCCTGGCTTCTCGGACTATGCAGTTGCGTATGTCAGTCGCGCCTTCACCAAGACCTAGTGAAATTATTAGTTTCCATAAAAGAATGTTTGGTCATTTTTCGGCCTTTTAGAAACATCGTTTTTACGTATACGGGCGCCCAAGTCATGTTGTTACCGACCATCATTCACTCGGTTGGCTCGATTCATTGAAGGATCCTTCAGGCCGGCTTGGACGTTGGGCGCTACGTTTACAGAAATTTGATATTCGCGTCATTTACCACCCAGGGCGCAAGCATACCAACGCAGACACTCTTTCTCGTTTGCCCATTTCTTCAGCCATTGCATCTGTTTCCTTTGCCGAAGCTACCCTCAAGAGTATCGATATCGCTGACATGCCTTCGGAGCAGTGCAAGGACCAATGGATAGCCTCACTCATCGCCATTGTCTCTGACACCATGCCAGCGTCTACCTCGTTCCCCATTATGCAAATTCCCCATTATGCAATATGGGATGTCATGTTCTACTGTCGCAAATCTCAGCCGCATGGTGGAAAATGATTTTTTTTTGTCATACGTCGCCATTTGCTTTCCAACCTGTACGCGCACATTCCCGCAGACCCCCCAAAACGTCCATGCTGGCGTTCTGAAAACATATGACTGGCTTCACCAGTGATTCTTCTGGCAAGGAATGTACTCGTGTGTTCGAGAGTACATACGTTCCTGCACTGAGTGTGAGCGACCTGCAACCTTTCCCGTCTTTATGGCTCGGTCGTTTGATATGAAATCCGCATTGACCCTACCTTGTACTCCTGCTGAAAATCGCTGGATTATTGTGGCCGTTGACCACCTCACCAGTTACGACAAAACCACCACTTCGCCAGCCGCTGCAGCCTGCGGTGTCACCTTCTTCATCTTGCGTAGCTTTGTCCTTCGCCATTCGAACGCCACGTTAGCTGCTTAGCGATGGAGGGCGTGTGTTTCTTTCACAAGTCATCCAGGAGCTTCTCAGTAAATGCAATATTATTCATCGCTCCATTACGAACTTTCACCCGCAGACAAACGGCTTGATGGATTGCTTTAACTACATGCTCCTTAATATGCTCTTTATGTACTACAAGTCCCCCGATAACTCTAATTGGGACTTCGTGCTCACTTTTGTGACGTATGTGTATAATGCAGCCACGCAAGCAACTACTGAGATTTCACTTCTTCTTTCTACTGTATGGACGTGAGCTCTCTTCGATGCTTGACACGATACTTGCATACCACTCGGATGCTTCCGAATACCGTCCAGTCTCCAAACTTGTTAAGTGTGCTGAATAGTGCCGCTGACTAGCACGTTCACTCACGTCCATCGTGCAAGGTCTCCAAAAAGGGAGGCTTGATCAAGACAAGCCTGCTCCCTGAATTCTTAAAGGCTCATATCTATGGCATCTTGTCCTATTGCAGTCACCTGACTTCTCCCGAAAGTTCGCACACAAGTACAATGGTCCGTACCGAATCGTTCAATGCACATCGCTGGTTAATTACGTCATCAAACCGGTGACACTTCCCGACGACAGACGATGCTCAGGTCACCAGACAGTGCATATCAGCCGCCTAAAACCTTACTGGGATCCTGCGTGAGTCACCAAGATGGCTCCTCTCCACCACTGGGGCAAGTGTACCGGGGAAGAGAGACAGTGTCGTCGAAGCTGCTAGAAGACTACGACCAAGAGCTGAAAGAGCGCGCTGGCAGTGACTGGTGGCCCTGCAACCAGGCAGTTCGTTTTGGTAAATAAAGCACCTCATAGTAGAAATTTTGATACAAATGAAAAGAAACTGAAGGAAATTGAAATAAAAGTTGCCGCTGGCAGGTGCCGGAGCTGCACACCTTCAAATAATGCGCCCGATATTCTATCAACTGAGCTACGTTAATGGTCCCTTTCCCGCACACTTTGTGTCGTATACTTGGGCACTTAAGCCTGTAAGTCTTAGCGCCACGTGTAGCCATGAGTGAGTTTGGTACCCTTGTTAGGGGCTTTAAAAGAGAAAATGTTTTGGGGTAAGGGTTTTAAAAGAGGAACTGAAGTAATAAGAGGACCCCGCCAACATGCGCATGAAAGTGCGATACCTCAGCAGTGGTTCTCAAGCGAAGGGACAAGGAGGGACTAAAAGTGATAGGGAGAAAAGCAAAAGATTGGGAAATGGTTAGAGAAGTTCGTGGATGGGGCTCCGATCGGCAAGCGGTCGCCGAAGAGAAGGCATCGCGGAGGCGACATGCACCAGCAACGAAATCTGCCGAGCGTCTCCGAGGCAAATATTCATTAGGCAAGCTCTGGAAATGTTGTTTTGAACGCAGGAACAAATATATAATTATTATGACGGCATGCGAATATTTGGAGTCATTGTTATTTGAAATTCAGAAGCGAGGTGACGATACGTGTTTCTTAATACCAATGTATTTGATTGGTGCTAGGTGGTGTTGCGATTTCACTAGACGTTCGTTATGGAAGGGACGGGCTTGGCGCTGGCTGCAATTTCGCAACCAATCAGTGCGGGATCGGGTTGAGCCAGACCAGCTGGCCAAACACAAAGCTAGAAAACTCAGTTTTCCAGCCCGAGCACTCAGGTTTTGATCCAATCCAAGTGGTCCGGAAGTCGTTCTATGATCGTTCTATTAGACAATGCGGTATCTCCATCAGCCTTGTATACGCGGCTTTTGCCAAGCAGACCACAAAATTATTCACAGCACTGTCATTTCCGCCTGCTCTTCTCACGTCACACCTTCACACCAGCCTCGACCGATGCCGTCCGACGCAATAAAACGTTTAGAACGTGTATAGAATATTCCGACTTCAAAACGCTAAATGGCGTCTCTCTCTTCACATAAGCATCCGTTTCTTCTTGGTTTTCCGTCTGCCTACGAAGCTAGCAACAAGAATTATAAACAAAATGCTCCCCAAGCAGACATCAAATCGTACTCCAGTATTCTGCTGCAAAGATGTCAGTTTTTGCGTTGCTCTCAAACACGCGCAATAAACTTCTCGTACAACTACATCTAAAGAAGCACCATCCGCCTAGTTTTTCTGTAATTACCGAGAAATCATGTGTGCGAGCTTGAGCGAGATGCCTTAGCAGAGGTTCAGCGACGACGATGTCAGAATCCCTACTTCTGCACCAACTAACGAGTAGCCCTAATATCTACAATATCTACTGAAACCATGCCGAAGATGAGGCCCTGTTCACCGTGCCGTCAAAACAAAAGGCGGAAGGCTAACGCTGTACCACCGTAGCCAGCATTAGCCATTATATAGCCCCTTTTCATGTGTCCGCGTCAGCGGATTCTGCCCTTTTCTGCAAGAGGTATAGTCATAATGCAGGCCATGTATTCCAAGTATTCAATGCAACCATGAGCCACGTTACCGTACAGTTTGTTGGTCCAGTTGGTGCATCGTTTGGCATTCTCAGCCGTGGTGGTCACATTTTGAGAGATGTGAAATGGCTTGTGTACTGTGCGATGTCAGCGCTTGATATAGAAGTCCGTATAACTTCCGGAACCCTCTACTACGGCGTCTCTCATAAACATATTGTAGTTTTGCGATCTAAAACTCCATATATTGTAATCATCGTCAATTTTAACCTGGCGCCACTTGTTTGAAGTAACACATAATAGTGCTTCTCGTGACACATGCCATTACTGGCAACATCAGCTATCACTCAACGTACAGTGCTCTGATGAAAGCGAATGACACCGAAAGATACCCATTCATTAGGTCATGCATACATTTCGCATGGTATATTCTGGGTAGACTTCGCAGCGAATAAAAGTGATAATGTTGCTACATGTGTACAATGAAAAAGGAGTGAAATAAACGGCGCATGGAAAATCACGAAAAGAAATTCAGCCCATATCTATTTCGAACACAGGCTAGAAGAAGTGTAGTGAGAGTATGCTAATGTTTGTTGTCTTTTTTTCGAATAATATATCTAAAATATTTGTTATATGTAGACATGCTCTGTGGCCTTCGTGCCGAATGGTATTTAGAAGCATAAACCCGTTGTCGGGCTGTATAGCTTTCAGTCTCTGCTCCTGCTCCTGTAAGTTGTTTTCAGGGCAAATAAGCTTCACACGTCAGGATCAATATTTCGTTTTCATTAACTTTTAGTAGAGAAGGACCTAAGGGTCAAGGCTTGTTCGTTTTGCGTTGTTCCTGCTCACAATGAAACATGTTCATGGTGATCATGACGTTGATGCAAACGACGATGAAAAATGACCACGTTCCAGACAACACACTCTCTTTCCCCATGAATGAAAACGAGCGCGAACGCCCTCTCACCCGGGAAAGGCAACGCTGAAAGGCCACATCAACAACAAGCTGCTACCCCGCAGCTGGGTGCAGGGGAAGTGCCGACTCAGAGGCAAAAACACATACTATATTCTGTACACACCCATTGTCACTCAAATAAATGCGCGAGTGGGCGCTGCCACGGTTGATTCACGATGAGAACGATCCTCAGTTATTCGCCCATTCTCCATGAATAACTTCGTGGAAAGGCGTGGATCTTTCCGCACTACCTTAAGATAACCACTAGTGCTTCAAACTGTCGATATCTTCATGAAAAAACCGTTTCCCGCATCTCTTCGAAATCTTTCTCCCCATCACGGGATGTAGCACGGTCTCGGTGATTGTCCAGCTATGACCAAGAGATGCAATCTTGTCTCAAGGGTATCGCTTGACGTCATAGTGACGTCATTTGGTGCTATTGGTGTAGCGAGGGGGTTGAACACCAGGCCCGCGCCACCTCCCCCCGCCCCGAATTTATTTTCACCATAGTTTTTTTGCGGCGATCTATGCCTATTACAAAGACGTCGCCCCCCCCCCCTTTTCTAAAAACATTTCTTGCTACACCCGTTAACTGCTGAGGATTTTTCTATCCCTCGTATTGACGCCGACGCCACATGACACCGACGGCGCTGAATTCGGCCATCAATTCCCACGTTTGATGAAGTTTCGAAGTGTTTAACCTTAATAAACCAGTGTTAAAACATACGCCATGCAAGGTCTACGGCTGGTTCTTCGTAATGAATGCATCAAAGCTACCTAAAAACAAAGGCTAAAAGTTGAGCGTATGCTGAACGACCGAATTTGGCACGCATCCTCGTTACTGCTGTGGTTATAGTCAGTATCTTTGTAATTTAGACGAGTGGTTTCGAAAAAGCGGAAAGCCCCCACTTTCCTCGATGGCACTGCAAGTACCACTCCGCTCGTATCTAAATGAGGTGAGCAGGAAAGAAACTAGACCACACTGCGGACTCGGCCCACGACAGGATCCTACACGACAGCCCAGCGTTTCTGCCTGACAGTGGCATGCACTGCGCACTTCTCGCGCGCGCATACTGACAGCATCAACGCCGCGAAGAGTGCAGCTAGAGCAGACACTCGTATTCTTTCTGCTCATTCGCAGAGTCGACATCGCGAGTCAGTGTGCCCGCGTTCAGTGCGAATGACATCACGTGTACGCCGCTGGGCGCGTGACAGCCCCGCGCGGAGGCCGCACTTCTTGCACTCGGTTACAGGGTCGGTAGAAGCAGATGCAGGAACGAAAGGAAAGGAAAAAGAAATGAGAGCGGTTCCGAATAACCTGAGAGCCGTCGACGGTGCGATTCGTGGAATGGCCGTCCCACTGATACGAGTGTGCCGCAGAATTATTCATGAGAACGAGAAGAAGAACCAGAGCGGGGGAAGACGAAACGTGCGGAATGGGACATGTGGCCAAGGTCAAGCGAGAGCGACGCTCCGTCTCCGGCGATAGGAGGAGGCGAAAGTAAGTCCCTCTTCCCTCGGGCCCTCGTTCGCTCTCGGAGCTCTTGACCGCCCAAAGGTGCGCCAAGTATTCTAGGGTCACATCCACCGGTAGGTACTTGGATGAATGTGAAGTGTAAGCACAGCAGACTTGTAAAGGGTGAAGCGTATTAAGTGTGCTTACACAATAAATACCCATTTTAGCATAACAGCAATGTCCCTGGATGAAAATTATACAAATGGCACACTCGCGTTCACAATGTAATCACGCTGCGTGTTCTTCTTTAGTTCTAGAGTGACGATAAACTTTTTTGGAGACGCGTTTGTAGATAGCTTGGGTTTTTGTCAACAATGTCCTTTCCTCTATCTTTTTTAGCATGTGATGGTTGCTTTCATCATCGCAAGGTAAATGCTAGTGCAACCAATAACTGGGTGATTGATAAGAATACTTAAGGCGTACTGGTAGACTAGTTGTTTCATAATTGTTTAAGGAAGCGTGCACCAAAAACAAAACGGGAGAATAGGCATCTACGTTCGTGTCTATCTTGAGGTGTTCGCTACGTTTTTTTTTTTAATTTTGATGTGCGCTCTCGTTACAATATCTAGTGATTGATGAGCAGCTCTTCGGCGAGAAGAATGCCGACAAGGCATACGAGACTTCGGGTCGCTTCCCACGTTGAGTGCAGTATACCTGTTCCTCTACTCACGCTCATTTCCAAGATCAGTCTTGCGATTGAATTGGTGGTCACAGTGCTTCTATGAACACTTTTTGCGCGTTTTTTTTTCTTTCCTTTTCATCGATGTCAGCGTCCTCGTTGGTGCCGCCGCAACAATCCGTGTAAGTTGCACATGGGTGACATGACTCCACCCGTCGTATGCTCTACGTGCGAATTAAAGCACGTGAGCTTAGCCGACGAACGTTCACCTAGCGGGTAGTAAGCGTGCTTGCTGTCTTCCGTCGTGCAAAAGGCCATGGAGAAGTGGGAGAAAGTTGCAGGGCATAGAGGCGGATGCATGACTCCGTACTTAGCTTCTGTAAAAGAGCGGTCACCCGCGCACACTTACAGGGATCGTCATACGCATTAAGACTGGTATGTGGTGGTCTCGCCACTTGAGTTGTGATGAAGTGGTAGTGGTGCCGATGTTACCACGGGCGACGTTAGCCTGGCGAACCTGGCCAGCAATTGTGCGTGAGCGACTCAATCTGTACAGTATGGCTCACCATAAGCCACCTAAACCTGTCCCTCGTAGAACGCATAAAAGTATATTAGCCACTTCCTTGTGCATCAACTGCATACCATCCGGAAACACAATGTCTTCGCAGCATTCCAAATACTGAAAATCGTGAAAGTCACTTCACTCGCTGTACTAGTCACTCTTCCTACGTCATAGTTTTGTTAACTACTGTGCTACAACATGAATTACCTGCTCACTCTACGTCATTTATTATTCTATTTTCTTGTTCTCGCATTCACTGTTTCGCCATTGTGTCGAAATTGTGGCTTTTATTTTAAATACCACTTACACAAATAATTACCAACCCGCACGTAAGTTGAATGTACAGCTGCCTAAAAACCCATCGTAAAATGTTTCGGCACGCTTATTCTAGGCTAGCTTGCTGTCTGCGTAGACGTCGAGCAGCCAGATGCCACTGTCTCACCTCCGTAGTAGCATATTGTTGTCGGCGTAGCCACTTGGACGCGGCTTCCCGGATTCTCAACCTCGGCCTAGATTGATATCGCTGTCAGTATTGCCTATATAGCTCTCTTGGTGTCTCGCATCATGTGATTTCACTCATTCTTGGCTATTCATACTGGTGACGATGGCAGCAGACATCCCCATCAAAAGCGGCTTCAGTAAAAAGGCCATAAGGACCTGTGTTGTAAAGAAATCAGCAAACGAAACGGTGTCAGGTGTTTCTAACATCTCTTCTCAAATGTAGCCCCTGTTGCTGCATTGATATAGCAACAAATGCTTGAAGACGGTCGCTTTATAAAATAGTTCCCATCAGCTTCACCACCTACGCGTTTGAGCTTATATGTTCACGACAATATCTTTTTATAGAGCAGTGAAACGAGTGCTTCATCTTACTGTCATCTTTCCGTTGTACGTTTTTTGCAGGATGTTCCCAATTATAGCGGTACATGAACTAAGGAATCTTTTCTCAGTTCAGTGGTGATGCTGTTTTCCACACAACCAAAACCAAACAAGTTTTCTAACTTGTAGCACGTCATCTCCTTACCCTCTGAAGTTCACGCTACAGCGGCAACATCAGACCTGCGTCGCATATCGTCTGTTTTAAGCAACAGAACGAAAGTTTTGGACCGGAAATAATGTGCAATGATTGTGAACAGACTCAGAAAGTGGTTTTAGGGTTACAAGATTGAACTTTACTGCTGCACGTTAGAGAAAACCAGGCGGTCAATATTTCCGGAGCCCTCTACTACAGCGTCTCTGAATGATATGATGGTTTTGGGACAATAAACCTCACATATCGATCCATCAAATCAACTTTATTGGTTGTCAACTTCACAAGGATCGCTTCACAAGCTCGCTTCACCATCTTCTCTATGTAGCCGTACAGTTTTATCAACACCTTTATAACGTTCAAAATGGGTGCGAGATGTGAAATCCTTTACTCCACATCGTTCACACTGACCTGCTTTTACCAATAGCACCTAATGCTGCAACATCTTGTTTGTTTTTGCTCCACAAGCAATGCTACAAAAGTAGCCTAAAACAGTACAATGTCACGGATCCAATCCTATATATCTGTATAGTCGAAGCTTCCTCTGTGACATGCACCCGGATACCTTGGACACGCACATCTGCGTGACACAGTCGTCCAATTTTTAGAGAAACGCTGTATATCTAAATGCTGTGAACTTGTGTAGTTTATTGAACTAATCTCTCACTTGCAAAATGTTTCATCCCACACCGAATTCATATGTGGGGTTTTATGTTCCAAAACCACCATATATGATTATGCTAGACATCATATGGAGGGCTCCGAAAATTTGGACCACGTGGGTTTCCTTAACGTGCACCCAAATATGAGCACATGGGCCTACAACATTTCTGCCTCCATTGAAAATGCAGCCGCTGCAGCTGGGTTTCGATCCCGCGACTTGCGGGTCAACAGTCGAGTACGTCAGCCACTAGATCACCGAGGTGGGGCTATCCTACAGCGGAAACTGCTGGCTAAGCGCTGCTTCATATAAACCACTCCAACAGCTCAGTCCATTTTATTGCAATAGCAATCATATGGACACTCTACGCTGAATTATGCTGCCAGCGTCAATATCGGCGTCTCTATCACTCACCGTATATGTATACGTAACTATATATATTGTGGTCACACCCAATGAAGATGCGGACAGAGACCCAGACGGATGATGATAATTATGATAATGCAAATATGAGAAGAAGCGCATGACGAATGCCAACACTGATTCACTGGGTCTGATTACAATATGTAAACGCAACAAAGAAACATTACAATGAACAAAACAACTGCGGCGTGCAGATTTCAACATGGAAACTCTGCATTGCAAATTCGCCGCGTTAACCTCTGAGCCGCTAAGGAGCACCTCTTTCAACGTTCAAACGGCAAGCTATTTATATCTACCACTTAGCACTGTTGACGGGCATCTCGGGGGAAACTATTGTGTTTTCAGCATTACCAGCAAGACGGTGCAATGAGTGCGCGTCGCCACATCATCACGACGCGGCAGCGCGTGGTCTCATCTGCCACGAGTGGCAGATGAGACCACGCGCTGCCACGTTGATGAGAGGTGGGGGTAGACGCTCCCTCCCCTATTGAAAATCCTGGTTTAGTGGATGCTGGTATTGTAGGTGGATATAGTGTAAATAATACTGAATATGGTGGAAATGATAGTGTATATGGTGGAAGCTGTAGTGGCCATAATGGCTAATGATAGCGGGAGTGGAAAAAATGGTGGCAGACGGTGGTGGTGGTGGCGAGCCAGTGGTGGTGTCAGCGGAAAACACCAGCTGATGACAGCGAGAGTGAAAAAACATGGTGGCAGATGGTGGTAGTGGTGGCAAGCCAATGATGACGACAGTGGAAAATGCCAGCTGATGGTGGCGATTCAAAACGTGTTTGGTGGATGGCTTGATTAACAAGCTGAATGACGTTGGCAATATGGAAGCTCGGTGGATGATGGTGGCATGATGAAAAAGCAGATGGGAGTATGTGAAACACCTAATTATTTGCAGTGTTTCACTCTAGAATGCGTAAAGAATTATGTTTACGGGCGAAAGAAACCTGCGCCGCTCATCACGTTTTCTAGCACGTTCTTTTTTTTCCTGTGGTTTCAACACTGCTTCAATTTTCGTGGAGCGTAGAATGTGGCTGTGAATGTTCACATTTCGTGCACGTATACATCAGTTTGACATGTGGGACGTGGTGTTTTATTGTGATTTTTAGAAGACTAGATTTGTCGCTGTCAACAGTGACAGTAAATGTGTTACATCTCCGCGCAGTCGTTGAGAAATAAATGAGCTCCAGTTCGCAATTAATTGATGTCGCCACGCTAGAAACGCCACTTGCAATTTTTTCAGACTCAATTACTTCATCCGTACTTTTAAGTCAACAAAGTACGTGTGACGCTAAATACACAAACTTCTGCAGGACTGCACAAACATATAGTATATAAATAAATAAATATATATATATATAAATAAATATATATATATATATATATATATATATATATATATATATATATATATGTGACGCTTCACAGGGGAATGTGGGCAAGGAAGATGAGGAAGACGTGTGACGCTACGATGCGGGAGACGTGGCCTGGCTCATACCCCTTGTTTATTCCTACTCTCACTTCTTCCTCCTCTGCTTCTACCAATCATCGCTTCATACGTCACACGATTCCCCCTCCCCCCGAAAGAACGCATGGATTACGAACAAGGAAAAGTACACAAGGAGTGGTTGAGAAGTCACAAATGTCAAAATGCACAATTGGTTTCATGGCCCCGTGGTGTTCCGTAAACTCGCAAAACTTCAGGAAAGAGTGCAGCAGTCCGGTTAACGCAGGAGTTCAGGTGGGCGAGGCTGATGGTTGCGTCCTGGATAACACAAGAATGCTTTGGACGTGGAGATAGCGAAAATCGCAGCCGGCATTCTTGTGAAGAACAAACGATGTTCGAACACCTTGCAGAATGGACAGTTCAGATATCGTAGGCATCGAATTCTTCGTCGTGGCAAAGGTCGTGCAGGCAGCTTGCGTGCGCGTTGATCGAGGTTGATTGGGCGCTGCCTGTGTTTCTGCCGAGTACAAGGGGTGCTTTTGTGGCTTTTGGAAATTTTTCTATGGTGATGTCGCAGATGGTTTGATGGAAGGCACATTCTTGATCTTTGGTGGAGAATGTATCCACCACGATGGGCCTTTTTGCAATGTTCTTCAAGCCTTAAGAGTGCACTCGATGAAGTTTTGTTTCGCCGTTGACAATGTTGAAGTATGCGTTGACGTTGTAATTTCTTCGTTTCGTCAACTTGCTTGTGGTGTGACATTGATCGTGTTGCTCCAGGATTCTTAGCGAGTCCTCCGCAGGCTTCTGCGACGCCAACCAATGCAACTGTTTCCGGCGCAAGATAATGTGGCGGGTTTGATGCACTTGAATCTTCTGTATTTATAAACCATTCATTGTTGGTCGTTGCCTGAAGCGTACTTATGTCATCAGAAGTCGCACCTGCGGTTTTCTTTTCATTATATGCAGTGAGGTTGTATACTGTATTCACGTCGCTTCGATCTTGTGATTGATGAACACTCGACGCTTCTGCAGAACACTTTCCTTCACAAGGTGCTGATTGTGAATGCTTCTGTCTCTGTGGAACTGCTGAACTGAATACTTTGAACAAATGAGATTCCTGTGAACATTCGTTGTCTGGGTTGGTTTCGTGCAGATTTACTAACTCTTCATGCGTAAATGCTACGATCTTGTGAGGTGCTTCATTAGGTTTATCAGTAAAGTTGATGACAGGAGATGGAACTGCTGAGCTGAATACTTTGAACGAATGATGTTTCTGTGAACATTCGTTGTCTGGTTTGGTTTCATGTGGATTTACTAACTCGTCATGCGTAAATGCCACGCGTCCGAAGCCGTGTGGGCCATGCGTGCGACACGAAGCATCAAGTGATTCGGGTTGTTCAGTAATACCTGAAGTATCATGGTGCCGTAAATACATTGGAAATGCCGATTTATTTGCCCCTGAAAAATCCAACCGTAAGTCCGGTCTTTTGGCAAAATGGTCTACATTCCTATAGGCATACGGTGGCATTACCTTTTCTGCTGCGACGTGCAAGTCCCTAGTTGGTGTTGTAATGCGTGAAGTGTATTTGTACGAGTCATACGATGGTACAATGGTGGAATATTTACTCTGAAGTCTTGTTTGGGAAATACGCTTACTGCGGGAAGACTTCGCGTAACTGTGATGGTTGAGTTGAAGAGACTTCAGCTGATGAGGTATGTACAGGTCTTCATCGTAATCTTTGAAACGGGTGATCATTTCCTCTTTGATTTTTTGCCATGACTCGTCGTTCTCGAATATGTGAATTAGGTAAAATTTAAATGCCTCACCGGTGACGTAGTCGCTGAAGTTCGTAACCATCTCCCGTTCCGACCAAGATGCAGCGGCAGCGTGGACCTCGAATAGGTTGAACCAGTCCTGTACGGGTCCGTCGTCCGCTGATCCGGTGTACTTGGGGATGTCGAGCTCAGTCGATGGTTCTGTCATGGTGCCGGTAACTGTATGCGCCTGAGATCACCTCTTCTGTGGTCGATATTCAGTTGAGGCGTACTGCAGGTGGCTTCGTGAGTGATGTGAGGTTGATGAGTGGTGGCCAGGTCTTCATCCTGTCGACTTGTGTGACGCTACGATGCGGGAGACGTGGCCTGGCTCATACCCCTTGTTTATTCCTACTCTCACTTCTTCCTCCTCTGCTTCTACCAATCATCGCTTCATACGTCATATATATATATATATATATATATATATATATATGTGTGTGTGTGTGTGTGTGTGTGTGTGTGTGTGTGTGTGTGTGTGTGTGTGTGTGTGTGTGTGTGTGTGTGTGTGTGTGTGTGTGTGTGTGTGTGTGTGTGTGTGTGTGTGTGTGTGTGTGTGTGTGTGTGTGTGTGTGTGTGTGTGTGTGTGTGTGGACGTATATGAAGCGATGGTTCGTAGAGGCAGAGAAAGAAGAAGTGCAGAACGAAATAAACATGGCATATGAGCCAGGAAAGAGGCAGGACGTAGTAATCGGCTGAACTTCGGAAGATCTGCTGGCCTGGAACGCCACGTCGCATTTCGGCTGTGAGGCTTGACTGTGAAGAAGCTGCCTGGGCTCAGGATCGGGCGGCAGTATCCTTATTGTTCTTTGAGTGTTCTTTATTTTCCGGTAACTGTAATTGTCTTTCTCAGCTGAAGCGAGTCATTCCAGTTTGATGTCATTTTCTTCCCCCGGCCAAGGGTACTCCCCTTGGTTAGCTTCCACCCCCGCCAAGGATTGGCCGATAGACTATTTGTTACGCAGTGGAGCGAGAAGTGTCCCTGTGGCGCTGGTACCTACAGATGGGGGCAGTATTCCGATCAAGAACCCAAAGGCGATTCAAGTGGAGCTTCGAAAAGCCACTTCGCATCCCCAGGAGATCACTGAGGTCCGCCAGTTTGGTCGCGGAGGCATCCTGTGCTGTTCCGCAGATCAGGAATGCATTCGTGAGCTCCTGCAATGTTCCGAATTCGCAGCGCATCCGGTAAGCCCATTTATTCCGGCACACCTCGCATGCTCGAAAGGATTAGTCCGCGGTGTAGACACAAGCCTGACACCTGCAGATGTGCTCGATTTGTTTTCGGTGGCAGGTGTAATTTCAGTGTACAGGTGCACCCGTACAATTGACAACATAAAATCACCAACGGAATCGGTGATAGTCACCTTTTTAGGAACAGTCCGACCTTCCGAAATTAAGGCATGGCCACTGATCTATAAAGTAGAGCCACTTTCCCCCAAACCCCTGCAGTGTTTGAAATGTTGGCGATATGGACATAGCGTCAGAGGGTGCCGATCATTTCTTAGATGCCGTCTGTGTGGTGAAAATCATGACAGCCGCGAGTGCAGCTCTGAGAAAGAGAGGTGCTGCTTATGTAATGGAGCGCACCCTGCAGACTCCGCAGACTGTGCTGCAAAAGAAAGGGAGCTTGCCGTATTGGATATTGTAGAACGCAAGAGGTGCTCACGGAGAGAAGCCGTTGCAGAAATGCAGGAGAGATCCAAAGGATATGCCAGTGTTGCAGCACGTAATACCACCGCCACGGATGCATCTCTCGCAACATCTATCGCAGAGGCCGTAGAGAAGGCTATGGAAAAGGCAATGGAACGCCTCGCAAACAACCTTTTTGAAAGTTTGGCACAATTGGTTTCCAATCAACTATCGCAAATTCTAGGTGTAGCATCTACGAACGATTGGGCTCCTCAGACATCATTGGTATCGCAGCGTACGGAAATAGAAAGTGCGACAACACGTCAGCGAGCGGTTTCTCCTGAGGCAGGGACTTCCAAAACAACGGAAGACGGTGATCTTACGGATGATTCGGAAGCATGTGCAGATATGGATATGGACTCTCATAAGGCTCTGAAGCGAACCCGATCTCCCCAATCAAAAAACTCTTCGCTTAATTCGAAATCTAAAAAGTATCTATCCAAAAAAGAATTCTTTGAGAACATGTCTAAGAAAGACTTTTTGCGAAAGGACATTTTGGACCAAGCAGTTTCTGCGACGGTTCTGTCGTCAAAATGGGTTCACTAACCATATTACAGTGGAATTGCAGATCTATATTTTCCGCAGCCACAGACCTATCATACCTTTCTTCACAACTTTCCCCGGATATTATATCAATGCAAGAAACCTGGCTTTCAACCAGCCAGAAGTTTCACCTAAAAAATTATCGGCTATTTCGATTGGACCGACCTAGCAGAGGTGGTGGGCTTGCTGTCTTGATAGCAACTAAGTTTAGTCACAAAGCTACGATCTCTTATTGTTGTGTGACTCCAGATTGTGAAATTTTGATAGTAGACATAATATTACCAGACGCTTCTCCCTTGTCGTTTGTAAATGCGTATTTCCCAGCCGGGGTGCAAGACACACGAAGTCTAGACGATATGTTCTCTGCCTGCAGAAAGGATATATTAATCACTGGAGACTTCAATTCACATCATGTGGCCTGGGGTTTTAAAACAGATTTAAGCGGAAAACGATTGTGGGAATGGGCTATTGACAGGAATTTATCTTGTTTAAATTCGCAATCTGCTACTTTTGTCCGAGGTCTCTCTAAATCTGTAATTGACTTGACATTTTCAAGCTCATCTCTAAATATATCTTCGTGGCAAACTTTAGACTGTGCTACTAACAGTCACCACTTGCCTATTAGTTTTGTACTGAACTTTCCAAGAATACATGTCGCCGAAAAGGCCCGCTCATTCCTCAACTATAGAAAATTAGAAAAAGACTTGAGGGCTACTTTTGATCACCGCAAGGACCTACAAGGTGACATTAGGGCTATGAGTCTGTGTGCAGTGTTAAAAAGATCAGTAAAAGACGCAACGTTTAAATTAGACTCGGCCACAAGAGGTTCTTTTAGTCCATGGTGGACTGAAGAGTGCACGAGAAGCTATAGAAAACGGAAAGCTGCATGGAAACAACTGCTGGTCAACCAATGTCCAAAAAATTGGTGTGATTATAAATTCGCAGCAGCAGACTTCAAACGCACAGTAAGTACAGCAAAAGATGGTTATAATATGAAACGACATGAGTATCTTTCTAGGGCTAAAAACAAAAAAGCGCTCTTCAGATTTTTAAGATCTCGAAAGATGTTACCACCCACTGAAAATATTGACTCTTCTGTTCTTTCCCCCCGTGAGCTCTCTGATTTAGTAGAAAATATTGCGAAAGGGCTTCAAGATAGATTTATGTCAACTCTACCACTGCACATTGTGAACCCAATGGCAGGCGAGGATTTCGAGGAGGTTACTTTAGATGAGCTGGCAGAGATAATAAGGCACTTATCTCCTTCGGCACCTGGACCAGACGGGATAACAAATTCAATGATAAAAGTAATATTCGGGATTTGTCCAACTGAAGTACTTAATCTGGTGAAGTTTTCTTTGACAAAAGCTTGGATACCTGCGGAATGGAAGCTGTCTAAAGTGATTCCACTTCTTAAAAAGCAGGAAAAAGGATTCGCCTTGGACAATGTAAGGCCGATATCAATCACGTCAAATCTGGTTAAGCTAATTGAAAGAGTTTTGAATGCCCTGATAATGAAATATATTAATAATAACGCAATATTAAACCCCAGTCAAATTGGTTTTAGATCCGGTTGCTCAATATGGTGTGCGCATGTTGATTTAGAGAGCCGAATACAACTGGCTCGGCGTCGGCGCCAATACTGTGCTTTAGTTACTTTAGATTTGGCTAAAGCGTACGATAGGGTTGAGCATTCAATTTTATTAAAACAGATGGAATGTCACCACTTTCCCAACTACATCACTGCGTGGGTGTCAGAGTTTTTAAGAGGGAGAGAATATTACTGCTTTAAAGAAGGGTACTCATCGAATAGATATAAGCAGACACGTGGTGTACCACAGGGGGCTGTCCTGTCGCCAGTTTTATTTAACATTTTCTTAAGCTCCATTCCATCAGCTAAGGATATTCAGTTATATGTGTACGCGGACGATATTGCTTTCTTCGCAAGTAATACCGACCTTCAATCATTATACCAGAGTCTACAAAATTATCTCAATATGATAGAAAGATGGCTTAAAAATATTCATATGACCCTGAACGTAAAGAAAAGTGTGCTCCTTGCATTTTCTTTTCTGCAGCCTATCAACATCTCGTTAATGTACAGTAATGAGCTCATTCCGCAGGCGAATTTACTTAAATATTTGGGCATCATATATAATGACACATTAAATTGTAGAAGTCACATTCATGATGTGTACTCCAAGGCAACACGGGCCATGGGGTGGCTACGGAAGCTTGCAAACCGTAAATCGGGTTTAAGAAGAGATGTGCTAATAATGATATATAAACTTTATGTGCGGCCCATCATGGAATTTGGATGCGTGTTATTTTCTGGCAGCGCAGCCTATAAAGTGAGACCCCTAATACTGCTGGAAAGAGAAGCGTTGCGTTTGTGTCTGGGTCTACCAAAGTTTGTTGCAAACAACGTGTTGTATATGGAAGCTCGCCTACCTTCTCTGCTAAATAGGTTTAAAATTCTTACTGTGCAAGCATTCTTAAAGATATACAGTTCACACCAAAGACTCTCATTTTACGCTTTCATTCAAGAACCGACTTTATTTTTCGAAACCCATTGGTCGCGACTACACACCCCGCAAATAGTATTTGCACAAGCGCTACTAAAGCAACTGAATGTAAAAATTAGACATATCCGTCCAATACACAATCTAAATTCAATGCTTAGCATACAATTTGATGATATATTTCCTCATAACGCGAAACAATTGGCATATAGGTATTTAAATGACCAGTTAGCAGATTATCTAGCCCACCTAAAGATAAGCAATATCATAGCGACTGATGCATCTGTGTCAAAAGAAAAGGCTGGGGTTGGCATCTTCTCTCCTTTTTTGGACTGGTCCTTTTCGATTCGACTCCCAGATTATACCCCGGTATTCATGGCAGAATTATTGGCCATTGTTCTTGCCCTACGCAAATTACCCTCAAGCGAATCATTAGCAGTGATCATTACAGATTCGTTATCAATTTGTAATGCACTTTCTGCGGCAGTAAATTCAGAGCTGATGAATACGTTTCGGCATTTAGTACCGAAAAACGTAAAAAAACTGCATTTACTATGGGTACCAGGCCACCGCGGATTATATTTGAACGAAATGGCGGACTCTTTAGCAGCAGTATCCCTGGGTGGGCCCACCATTCCAGTTTTGCCAGATACGGCTTACGTAACCGCGCTAAGGTTCCGAAATGCTTGCCTGCAATGGGGAAAAGGTAATTTGGATAACTTCAAAGATTTCGAGCATTTGAGCTATTGCTGGAATAAACAGTGGTGTTTATCTCGACAGTTAGAGGTCACTTATACCAGATTGCGCTGTGCAGTTCCACAACTAAATTATTACCTTAATAAAGCTCAGCTCAAGGCGTCACCGCTATGCATTTGGTGCAACGAAATTGAAACAATTGAACATTTCTTTTTATTCTGTCATCGTTATTCTTATCAGAGAAAAAGGTTTTTAGTAGCCCCATTACAAAAGCTAGGAATACAAGTAAATTTACGAGTAATTTTATCACTTGGCGGAGCTTCATTTGGTTACTGCCACAGGGATGTATGCTCCGCTGTGTTTGACTACATCAACGCAACTAAAAGATTACCATGCTAGTGAACCACTACCTTTTCAGATCTTTAGTTTATAATTCATAGTAATGTCTTTCAAAAACAAAAGATGGTTTGAGCGCTTGCTCAGCACACATTTTTGTTTTTTTGGTAGTATTATTTTACGCTACTTTTTCAGATTGGCGTCATTTTTAGTTTAGTTTCATTTAAGTATCCTGCCGCCCGGTTCTTGGCCCATCCCCCTTTGTGGGTAAGCGCCATCCATCAGAGGTCATCAGCATCATCAGCATCATCAGCCAGGCCACGTCTCGCATTCATCATAGCGTCACACGAGTCGACAGGATGAAGACCTGGAAGCCACTTCCCCACCCAAGCATCATCAAAGAAGCCCTCAACATGACGCCTGCCCGTATGTGGACTGCAAAAGCGGATCATCGCTGTATGGCGTCACTAGCACCATGGCATCATCACTGACAGACCTCGACCTCCGGAAGAACACAGGATCAGCAGACGACGGACCCGTAAAGAACTGGTTCAACCTGTTCGAGCTCCACGTCGCCGCTGCATCTTGGTCGGAACGGGAGATGATCACCAACTTCACTGACTACATCTCAGGTGAGGCATTCAAATTTTACCTTACCCACATCTTCGAGAACGAGGAGTCTTGAGAAAAGATTAAAGAAGAAATGATCACCCGTTTCAAAGAACACGATGAAGATCTGTCCATATATCATCAGTGGAAGGCTTTTCAACTCACCCATCACAGTTAGGCGAAGTCTTGCCGCAGTAAGCCTATTTTCCAAACAAGACCTCAGAGATAATATACCATCATTGTGCCATCACATGACTCTTCCAAAAAAAACGTCACGCATTCGGACACCGATTGGTAACTTGCACGTCGCTACAGACAAGGTAAAGGCTCCATATACCGAAAGGAATCTAGACCATTTCGCCAAAAGACTAAACCTAAATCCGGCTTTCCCAAGAGCAATGAAATCGGCATTCTCATCGTGTTCACTGCACTACAACACTTCAGATGTTACTGAACCACCCGAATCCCCTGATGCTTCGTGTCACACACAAGGCCCAGATGGTTTCGAACGTGTGACGTCATTCACACGTGACGAGTTCGTGAATCCTCACAATAACAGCCCACACCCTGATGTTCAAGACCAGAGTCTTTCAAAAGACGTTCTCAGCTCAATTATGCAGCCAAAAGAAAAAAAAACGTCATCAGAAGCACCTCAAGCCATGTCTGCTGTGCTCTCATCTTCAAGTGATAACACACATGTGAGCCTAAGCACTAGAGCAGTTTTGAATCCACCAAAGCCGGTGCATTGTGAACTTACAGAAACATTTACAATGAATGATGACACACAACCATCTGGGAAGCTTTCTCATCAGTCTGCCACCCTGTTTTTATCTCAAGAAAAGCCCTGCAGTACAGTATCGACCACCGACTATCTACTGATCACATCACGATGCAAAGAAAAGCACACTCATGTTGCTGAGAGATGCCCATCTGACCAACTTTCGCAACAAAACGAGCAATTTCAAGAAAGGCAACTCCACGAACCCTAGGAACTACAATGGCTACTCAAACAAGAAGAACGATCAAATGAAACCTCCTCACGAGTACACTTGTGGCTTAAAGGTCATACGAGACAACAGCAATTAAAGAAGCAAAGAAAAAATCAATGCCTAAGCCATCTTCGCAGAAAAAAACGTCGACAAAATTTTCTACACGAGTTCTCAAGGCCGTGTCTGCAATCCAACAAGCTGAGAGAACGCCACAGAAAGTTACGAAAGAGACATGAGGCCACCACGTATACAACGGAGAAAAAAGACATCCTCCCATCAGCCTTGGCTCTCACGCACGCCGACTAGAAGCAAAGCGTCTGTTGCCACGACGGCGCTGGATCCGACGCCAAAGACATCCGTCAATCCAATGCTACACAAATTTCAAGCGTTGTTCGTTTCTCACAAGACCTCAAGTCGTGTCATCATCAGTGCAGATGTGCAGGGCGGGGTTATGCTACCCCGGGCGCAACACCCAGCCTCGTCCACCAGAACTAACCTAGATATGATCGGACTGCAGCCCTCTGCTGTGAAGCTTCCAAAACCACCGAGAGTCGTGTACAGACGTGCACGTAACCTCCGTGATATGCTTTCATCGTCTAAGCTCGCTGCCCGTAAACCAAATGGCTGCGCTCCTTGTGGGAAGTCGCGGTGCAAGATGTCTGCGGACATGGTAACTACGCAAACTGTCACCAGTTCATCCACTGGCTTTCAGTTAACATTAAGGGGCAATCTAAATAGTGAGTGTTCCAACGTAGTATGCATGCTCGAATGCGATATCTGTAATCTACATTATATTGGTCATACAAAAACACCGTTTAGAACTCGATTTAATAATCATAACTCGCACGTCAAGACCCTTCCAAATACATTTTTATCAAAACATCTAGCAATACCTGGTCATTCTTTCGACAAGAATAAAGCAACGCTACTGGAATCTGGTTCCCTCTCACATCATGAGCGGGAAATGCGCGAATCGTTTCTAATCTACAAGTTTGGTACACTAAACTCTGGAATAATGAACACGCAGGCACACTCACTAATCTACCTTCCACCACTTAAGGCGTCTCATGCCCTTCCGAGATTTCTAGTTCCTTTTCTGTTATTTTACTTTTTATTTTTGTTTTCGTCAGAACCATCCTTGTTCTCTGCTTAACATACTCATTTAACCTGGTCATCTTTAGTATGTATCGATCATTCATGCGCTTCAATCTGCACGCATGGTTGCCATAATGCTTTCCACACCATGCGCCATTTACACTTAAAATTTCTTTCACTCGTACTGATGTCGCTATAACAATAAGAGGTGAACGCTGTGCCCTTGCTACTTTACGCATTGCATCTTCGCACTAAAGGTATTTTGCCTTCTTATATATCATGTCGAATCACTTCCGATTGCCATTGCGCATGTCCCAAATATAATGGCTACGAAAGCTGCATTACATGTCACACAGACGAAGGGTGGCCCACCAGCCGAAACGTATGTGATTATTAAAAGTGTTTCGTCGTACGTCGTGCTTTCTCGCTTTCGTTTTTACTACGGAGCCAGTGCGCTTCCTTCCTCACTACGTTCATATATATATATATATATGGGAAAGAAGTGTATACCTAAGGGCCCGTTTTTCCGTGTTTTAACACAATATTAATGAGATCTATCAGACAGTAATGCCAAGGAATGTACAGGGGAAGTTATTAGAACCAATGGAATGTAAAATAGGAAGAAAGAAAAGTGGATGAAAAAATAACCAAACGAGGGCAGGAATCGAACCTACGACCTTTGAACAACGCGTTCGATGCTCTAACCACTGAGCTACCACAGCGGCCTTCCGTCCATTCACTTTTTTGGGCTTATATGTGAATTTAGAAGTAGGAGTGACAGTCAGCGCCATCTATAAGCCAAACAACGAGTGTGAAAACACTCTTATGCGTATGTTTGGCGTCACGTAGCACGTGAACTTATTATGAGCGGGCAGCTGAATAATTGTCCCTCTTATATATATATATATATATATATATATATATATATAAATATCGGCCATATATATATATATATATATATATATATATATATATATATATATATATATATATATATATATACAAAGGAACACAGGGCTTTTGGGTCCGGTTCAATATTCACGGAAGAGTTAAAACAGACGCGCGAGCGAAGCAGTTTTATTAACGTTTCGCTCGGGGTCCGAGCTTCATCAGAATAGAGTGTGTAGCAACATTGCCATTAATATATACATGTCCATACCTCCACTGTGATTGATTTAGACATGTATATGTTGCAATGTTGCTACACACTTAATTCTGATGAAGCTCGGACCCCGAGCGAAAGGTCGATAAAACTGTTTAAACTGTTCTTACTTTTCCGTGTATATATATATATATATATATATATATATATGTGACGTAAGAAGGCAGGGATGGTTAGGAGAGGTAGATGACGAAGAAGTGCTTATGGAATAAACATAGGGTATGAGCCAGGCCACGTCTCCCATTCATCGTAGCGTCACACAAGTCGACAGGATGGAGACCTGCCTGCCCCTTCATCAGTCACTCATCATCGACGCAGTTCCCCAGAAGACGCCCTGACCGTACATTGACTACCGAATCATCGCCTAGGAGGACAACGACCAGCACCATGACAGAACCATCGGCTGACCTCGATATCCCCAAGTACACCGGATCAGCGGACGACGGACCTGTACAGGACTGGTTAAACCTGTTCGAACTCCACGCTACCGCTGCATCTTGGTCGGAACGGGAGATGGTTACGAACTTCAGCGACTATGTCACCGGTGAGGCATTTAAATTTTACCTCACTCACATATTCGACAACGACGAGTCTTGGCAAAAGATAAAAGAAGAAATGATCGCCTGGTTTCAAGACAATAATGAAGATTCAATTAGAACACACACTCTCAGTGCATTTGAACTCAGTCATCGCAGTCATAAACAGCCTTCACGCATTGGAGCACAGAGCAGAAGTTTACCATTCCCGTCAGGCGAAGTCAGTCATCTGCTCATAGAAAGACATCCGAGCCGTTTTTCTGCAAGGCCCAACCTTCCACCTGGTTTCGCATCTGCACGAATATCGCCAACGCTAACTTCTTCCATGCAATACACAAATCAAGACAATATTCCAGCACCCAATGTACTTGACTCTTCATCTTGCGTACGTAAGCCATCTTATGGTTCTGTGCCAAGTAGCTCATCTGGTGCTCGTCACTCTCATCGCACCCCTCAAGATATCGCCACATACGCAACAGACCACCTGAAATATCGGCCATATAATTTTTCAAGCCACTGCCATTGCGAAAGCGGTTGTACTTCAAGAACGCTTGGCTCAATTCTCCCGCAAAGAAACAAACATACAGAATCGGAACCACGTCAAGCCATGTTTGCGGTGATGTCATCCTCAGGAACCGGAACAACCGAAAGTCGAAGCAGTACGGAGTCACTATTGTATGCAAGTCTCGCCGATAAAAACGAAAATGTATCTACTGCTTTCCTTGACACAAATTATGCTTACATCCCACTCGTAAATAATGCTGGTACTACCGACAGCGTCTCCTTATTCAACGACGATGACCACCCGCAATTTTCACAACACAATTACCAAATCAAGAAAAGACGACAACGAATGAAAACTTCAACGGAAGCACGCTCCCAACTTGAACGACCTAACAAATTAAGAACTTTGATCCAAGGGCCATTTCAAGAAAAAAGACGTTTCCGGATGAAGGAACATTGCCACAGACGCTCTCTGCGCCAGTGGTTACACAGACGACAACACCACGGAAAACGCCCATTAATACGCGGAGCATCTTCTTGCACGCCGCCAGCACACAGGCATTTAGCCGTTACCATCTCTCACAAAGCACGCATACTGGATACAATGCATCTGTCGCAGCCGCGACTCAGAATCCAACGCATTAGACATCCAACTTTCCAACGCTACAAGGACTCCCAACCTTGTTCGTTTTTCGCTACTATCCAGGCTGTGTCATCATCGTTTTCCAAGTCGAATGCATGGTCATGCTCTCCAGAACGCAACAGCCAACCTCGCCCACCTGAGGTCTCCTAGATATCACTGGACTGCCTTTCCTGTGAATGTGTTTGTGCAAGTGCATGGAACTGCTGTGATTCATGGAACTACTCTATTTTGTGATAGTTTTCCCATGATGAGACACCACTTGTTCATGCTTCATAGTTTGTAGCTCGCGCATTCTTTCGGGGAGAGGGGGAATCATGTGACGTATGAAGGTAGCGATGGTTGGTAGAAGCCGAGATGGAGGAAGTGAGATGGAATAAACATGGCGTATGAGCCAGGCCACGTCTCCCGCATCTAGCGTCACATATATATATATTCACGTCATTCGTAGGTCGCAGGTTCGGTTCCCGCCCACGGCAAGTTATCTCTTCCACTTTTCCGTCTTCACAGTTAGCACGTTAAAGAACCCTAGGTGGTCAAAATTTCTGGAGCCCTCCACTACGGCGTCTCTCATAATCATATGGTGGTTTTGGGACAAACCCCACATATCAATCAATGTCTTCACCGTTACACTAAAATTGGGTCTAATAACGTCCCCTATAGATTCCTTGGCATTATTTCCTGTTAAATCTCATTATTATTGTGTCAAAACACGGAAAAACGAGCCCTTGAGTATCCACTTCTCTCTCTTATTCATTAACGAGGGTCTCGTACTGGCAGACTTGGTGCCGTTAGGTTGTACACGAGGGTCAGCTGCCAGCTCGTAATAAGTTCACATGCTACGTGACACCAAACACGATCATAAAGAGTGTGCCACACTCGCCGCTGTGGCTACAGGTGGAGCAGAGTGACACTCCTACGTTTAAATTCACATATAAACCCAATAATTTGGCTGGGGGGATAACCACCGTGGTAGCTCAGTGGCAAAGCATCGAACGCGTTATTCGAATGTTGCACGTTCAGTTCCTCCATGAGAACGGTAACAACGGAAGTGTTTAATTTTTGATTCGACAGGTTCGACCAGATTCTGGCCTTCCCACTCTTTCCTGGTGAAGAGCAGACTCTGGCTGAAACGTCGAAACAAACCACGTTGTGACTGCTAACAGAGGATCCACTTCTTATTTACATCACATTGGTTCTAATAACTTCCCCTATATATTTCTTGGCATTATTGTCTGTTGGATCTAGTTATTATTGTGTCAAAACACGGAAAAACTAGCCCTTGAGTATACATTTCTTTCTGTTGTTCATTAACGAGGGTCTCGTACTGGCAGACTTGGTGCCGTTAGGTTGTACACGAGGGTCATCTGCCAGCTCATAATAAGTTCACATGCTACATGACACCAAACAGGATCATAAAGAGTGTGCCACACTCGCTGCCATGGCTACAGGCGGAGCAGACTGACACTCCTACGTTTAAATTCACATATAAACCCAATATTGTGGCTGGGGGATAGCCGCTGTGGTAGCTCAGTGGCAGAGCATCGAGCGCGTTATTCGAAGGTCGTAGGTTCGATTTCTGCTCACGGTAAGTTATTTTTTCACCAACTTGTCTTTCTTTTTATTTCCATCACATTGGTTTTAATAACTTCTTGTATACATTCCTTGATATTATCGTTTGTTAGATCTCATTATATTTTGTCAAAACAAGGAAAAACGACCCCTTTGGTAATATATATATATATATATATATATATATATATATATATATATATATATATATATATATATATATATATATATATATATATATATATATATATATATATATATATATATATATATATATATATATATATATATATATATATATATATATGTGGGAGTAATAATTCAATGGGCCAGTTAGTCTTCGTGAAGGTATGGGATATGGCACAACGGGAGCGTTGTCAACAAGCATAAGTATATTTATTTCCCAACAGTTTCGGGAGGGGTCCTCCCTTCATCAGGGGATGAGTTCTACTGCATAACTTATACTGCATAAATACTGCATAAATTCTGCATTATACTGCATACCGCATTATAATACATATACTGCATATACTGCATATACTGAATACTGCATTATACTGCATAAATTCTGCATAACTTAAAGCCTTATTTGTGACTCCAGTAACGTAATATACATGCTACATTGCAACATCTGCGGACAAGAATATATCTGCCAAACAGACACGCCATTTCAGCTGCGGTTCAATAATCACCGGTACCACGCCACTTCAGTGCCGAAGCTACCTTTATTTAGACATCTGCGCTTGCCAAACCACAGTTTTGAAAATATCAGCGTAACTCTTTTGCAGTCCGGTTTCTCAAACAGATGCGAGCGCGAACAGCATGAGGCATATTTTATTTTCAAGTTTTGAACATTAGTAGCCGGCATCAACGAGGACCCCTGAAAACTCAACTGCATCCGAGAAGTGAGCCAGGAGGAAATCGGTGACAAAGATTGATAGCTGGAGACCATGCTTTTTTCTGACAGACTCGTACGTGTACACTGTCCTTTCTTGTTTTTTGTTTTTCTTTTTTTTTTCTTTTTTTCTTTTTTCCGCTTGCACATACAAAGTGTTTACGTTCCTCTACCACTTGATGACCATTGAAGGGAAACGGACGAAGATTAAAGGTAAAGAGCCGACCGACCCATTAACGGGAAACCCTTCCTTTACGCACGCCGCACGCCGACCGACCCATTACGGGGAAACCCTTTCTTTACGCACGCCGTCACGGACCCTCCCGGCACCGCGGTGACAATCTTGGGTGGCCCGTGACACGTCGAGAACTGAACAGCACGTGGTAAGAACCGTATGTGGACGTACACGGACAGTTGGTTTCGTTCTCAGTGTTGACAGTGGTTCTTCCTCTTTTTTTTACTTTCTTTCTTTTCTTTCTTTTTCTTTTCCGTCTTTTTTCTCCCCCTTTTTGTTTTTTTTTATTTTTTAGTTCCCTCTCACTCTCGCAAACATTTTTCAAGGCGAGAGGGACGCGGCAGCAACGAAGTTTGTAAGTTCATGTCAGTATAACTCATCCCCTGATGAAGGGAGGACCCCTCCCGAAACTGTTGGGAAATAAATATATTTATCCTTGTTGACAACGCTCCCGTATATATATATATATATATATATATATATATATATATGTGTGTGTGTGTGTGTGTGTGTGTGTGTTTAAGCTTCATACGTAGCAGTACCGGCATGAACACTTAACGCCATGAAAGTTCTAATCGCTGTTATACGTCACTGATTCGTATCAATCTATGTGAATCGTATTTAGAAGCAAACGCGTTGACATGTACTTGTTGCTTTGACAAAGGCTGGTCCACCAGTCGAGACGTCAGCAAATATACCATGCGAAACCAACTTGCGTCGTACTCTATTCTTCCTTATTCTACCAGGGCCAGCGTTTCTTTCTTGTCGTCACTATATATATGCAAAAGAGAGAAAGAGAGAGAATACTCCTGCTACGGGCCGGCTGTTATAATCTGTACTTGTCTTTCTCTACCTCGCCCAAGCTGCCCGCGCCCCTGAAGCCCGGTCTCGTTCTTCTTCTACCTCTAGCCCAGTATGCCCCCGTGCCAGAGCCCCAGCTGTCCAAACCATCTCAGGCGGGTGGCACGAAGTGTGCCGTGGTGGTCTATCTTGCATACGCTGGGGGTTGCCTTGCCTTTTTGGTAGCTGGCACTGGCTTTGGCGGGAAATTTGCGGCAGGTCTTCGTTCCACAGTGACTTTCCTTGCCTCCATAGCCAAACATTCGGTGGGGGGTAACATTGGCTCTGTGGGAGCAGTCGACATCGGCCACGCAGCGACGTACTTCAGAAGTCGATCCATGATGGCTCTAGTGGGCGCCACTGGCTATGTCGAGACGGTCATCACACACCTATCAGCAGACTACGCTGTCGCTGTTTCGGACTGGGGTGTAAGCCGTGCCTGCCCATGTTAACGTGCTGCGCAGGCACATTCTTGCCCAACAAAGCACGCTTGTGAGTTCGTACAGGCTGCAAGACCTGGCCTCCTTGTTTTGACGCCGAGGCCTCTGTGCTGCAGCCTGACACTCCACTTTCATCACCACAAGAAGGAAACACGCTCTTTGGGGACGCCATACCACGTTCACATGAATTAACGCCACGAGGACTGGACCCCACGTGGCAGACACCAGGGTTGCCCAAAGGAACCATCTTGCTGCTTTGTGGTAGTTACTCGCCGTCTGACCGTTCAGCGGCGTATTCCCCATTGACGCACAAAATTACACTCGACAATATCCGCCTGCGCGACCCCCATCCGCATCGCTGAAACAGTGGCTATGGTACTCGGCTGCTGACCCGAAGATTCCGGATTTCTTCCTGACCGTAGCGGTCACATTTCGATGCAGGCTGATTGGAGAAGCCCACGTACTGTGTGATGTCAGTGCGTATAAAAGAACATCAGATGGTCGAAATATCCGGAGCCCCATCTATGGCATCTCTCATAAATATTGTGATTTTGTGACTTAAAACCCCAGCTCATAATATTCATGCCCGGCCACCACTTCTGACAAGATGGTGTCCCTTTTCCGCCGACGAAAATTTCTACCTATGACTATGCGCAAGCTTTTATAATTCTGATATAGAAACAAGATCTGCCGATGCTGCGGAAGCTTGAATTACCAGCTTTATCGTTTACGATGTTTCCTTCAAAGATGTTTCAGTAAGCTTTGAGTAAATAGCGTCTTACGACGCAACACATTGGAGAAATGGTGAATGATATACGCATCTGTGCTAAGCACCGCCAACTCCCAGTGTCCTAGACTAATGTAAACAGATTCACTTTTCGTCAAGTTAGCGACAATATTATTTATTTATTTATTTATTTATTTATTTATTTATTTATTTATTTATTTATTTATTTATTATGTGAACGATTTTAACGTATCATTGCTGCAAGCCATACAGAACACTCATATGTCCACAGATGCCCATTGTGAAATAGGCAATCATTTACTTTTTGTTTTGTTTGTCTTTTCATTCTTGCGTTTAATTCAATGATGGTGATTTTCGCCAAGAAAGAAATATTGATGAAACAGCTTATATTTAAAATTTAACAATTTTATTTTTGTACTCTATTCTGGTCATCGAGGCCGTGAAGAAATATTGATGAAGGCGCACTTTTGCGGTCGCCAGTGACACGTTATTCGGCAGTTTGTTGAAAAACGATGGAGACAATACTTCCTTCTGTGCATATGAATGAGCACTGAATATGATGAAATCCAGCAGATGAGACGGCCTGCGAAAGATAGCATGGCAGGGTGCAATAATGTGTTGGTACAATGTCAAAGTCCGCTTACAGGGCCTCCCATCCTTCTTCAATGGCACGCCATAATTGATCAAAGCCAGTCCAGAGCAGCTGCTTCATTTATAGTGTATATTTCATGGTGTCCCAAATGTTTTCAATTATAATGATATGTGCTCTTAGTTGTGGCAAATCTAGTGTGATGACTCAATTTTTTTTCTCGTGCACTCGCATGGCACGCGACAGAGATGGACGACAACTCATGTTGAAGCCAGTAGTAGTCGGCTAAGTAAGAACAATCTAGCACAGAAGGAGAACTGCATTGAATATGTTTGTGTTTGCCTCCCTGCGCATTCGTCCTTCAGTGCTTCGCAAACATCTAAGACCATCGTTGGTTGCCATGCTTCCAACGTTCAGGCTCCTGCGCGCACTGGCCCCCTTTGCTGAACGTAGAGGGGGTCCTACATGGACAATTAGATCAGTTACTTTATTAAAGAATGGCATTTTTTTCGGCGTCGAGATCGCTATAAACATACGGAGAGGGGGTTAGGAAGAATCAGAAGAAGAACAGGGGGGAAAGGAAAGGCATGGATGCTGACCAATCTATAACGACCGGTATGCTAGCCTACACTGGGGACGGGGTTGAGAGAGTTTGAAAGGTGGGGAAAGAGAGAGGAGAGTACGCACACTCAAAGTTGCACGTCACAGTAATCATAACACTATTAGTCTATGGGTGCCAGTCCCAGGCCATTGCCTTGAAGAATCTGAGGACCAATTTCGTCGCCTTTACTCGCGGTGACCTCTCTGGACGACATGCCAGAGTGACGCCATCTGTCTGCGGTCTATGTGAGCTAGAGCTAGAGATTTTCTCTGCACACTGGAGCGAGGACAGTTGCAGAAGATGTGTTCTAGTGTCCCCTTGCTACTACAGTAGTCCCAGAAGGGGTCGTCAGCCATTTCTATATGAAACGACGTCGTGAAGGCCACTCGAGAGCCATATACGGCAAAGTAGAGTGGCATCGTTGCGGCGTAGTCCACTGGCGTCTGTAGTCGTAAATTGCTCGGTCTGTAATGAAAGTGATTGCACAGTCTGCTTTTATTACAAGTGGAGAGAGTGCTTTCCCTTGCGGTCACTCAAAGTTCGCTGCCAGCTTCAGTTCTAAATAACGATCCTGCGTCTAGGCTGTTGCCTTGAAGCAGCATTGTCAGCGTTTTCATTGCCTATCACGCCGCAGTGACTTGGAACCCACCTAAATGCGACGTGGTGACCTTTATCAAACGCAGTATGCAGAAGATATCAAATGTCAAAGACAAGCTGTTCGTGTGGTTCGTGCCGCTGGGTTGATAGTAAATAAATCAGAGCTGCCTTCGAATCACTGAAGAATGACCAACGTTGAGGCTGTTCGCGGTTGAATACGTTAAGTGCAGCGCGAGAAGCAGTGAGCTCTGCAGCCGTCGATGATTAAAAGGGGTTAAAAAACTACCGTAAATAAGTGGAATAAAAACTTTAATGTTCAGCGCACCTCATAAAGTCTGGTAAATACACCTTCCGCTTTTGGCTTCACTGGGGGAAAACGTAGACTCTTCTGTGACTAGATTTCAGGGGCGAAGCTCCTTAAGCCTTAGGATGTGCGTCCTCGATGCATGTAGTTGTAGTAAGTAGCCCCTCTTGTTTAGTCCTTGCAATTTCCGGTGGATGGCGGTACTTGTATATAATGAATATATATGCTGAAAAGAAAAGAGATGGAGGTTTATTGATTGATATGTGGTGTTAAAAGTCCGAAGAGCACCGTCCATATGATTATGAGAGACGCCGTAGTGGAGGCCTTCGGAAATTTTGACTGCCAGACATTTTTTAACGTGCGCCCAAATCAGAGCACACAGGCTTACAGCATTTTCGCCTCGATCGAAAATGATTGATTGATATTTGGGGTTTAACGTCCCAAAACCACCATATGATTATGTGAGACGCCATAGTGGAGGGCTCTGGAAATTTTGACCACCTGAGGTTCTTTAACGTGCACCTATGTCTGAGCACACGGGCTTATAGCATTTTCGCCTCCATCGAAAATGCAGCCGCCACAGCCGGGATTCGATCCCGCGATCTGCGGGTCAGCAGTCAATCCATCGAAAATGCAGCCGCCGCAGCTGTGATTTGATCGCGCGAACTGTAGGTCAGTAGCCGAGTATTTTAGCCACTAGGCCGCGAGATGGTGGCACTCGGAGTGTTCACTAGATGGACGGACGGACGAACGAACGGGAGGACAAAGTTGCAGATAGACATACGTATGGATGGAAGGACAGACAGACAGACAGACAGACAGACAGACAGACAGACAGACAGACAGACAGACAGACAGACAGACAGACAGACAGACAGGCAGACGCTGCCAGTTCACGGACGACTCATGGTTGAGGGACAAAACCCTCCGAAACTTCGCCCTACTCATCATCATTCACTCCGTGAATATGCTGCGATATTTTCTGGTCATCCGCACTCAAGAGGGGCTCCAGCGAACGCGAGTCTTTTTACCGTAACATCTCTAGAAAAGAGTGGCTTGTTAGTAGCACTTCGGTTCCTCACAGCTGAAACCACTGTAGCACTGTAGTAGCGCCAAGATCTTCTAGGCGACAAGACAAGGTAAGACAAGTAGCCCAGACAAATAGGTCTTGCAGAACAGCACAGTCGAGGGTACTTGCACTTGGTAGAGTATAGCACGCACGCGCAAACGCTTCGGCATGTCTGCGATGTGATCAATTGTATCACACTGTTTACCTAAGAATTACTTAAATATATTTTCAAGGGAAGAGCTTATCAGACGGCGCTCATAGTTCGAAGTGTTTTCTGCGCTTGTGCATCATCGGCAGATCTCGTCACCTTGCGAGAATACTAAAACCTACCATATTCCGCGCTCAGCGCTCGTGTAACATTGTTAAAAACCTTCAAGGGTGTGCATCCTCGCAACGGTTGTCGTTTTATTATGAAGCATAAACGCTGCTATTATGAACGACTAAAATTCTTGAATACTTGGCGCTCTCTGTTCAACTATCTGTTCAGGGAAGATGCGCATTCATAGCAACAAAGCTCCCAAAGTACCGTAAATGTGATTTGGGCGTCAGCGTTCGACAAGCACACTGAAGGCCAGCCAAGCGTAGGGCCAGCTGTGAAGGCCGCTCTGCAACGTGGCGCTCGGTTACGTGGCCTCATTGTGCACCGATGACCATGGAAATGCTGCAAGAAATATCCGGTCGCGACCGGTGCCAGCTGCCACATTCCTCGTCAATGTATGCCACTAGATTGTATAGCCCCGCGGTGAGAGATGTTTCCGTGATGATGACTTCACGTGATTGTAGACTGCATTTATCTGGTTTCACGTGGTGGTGAGTACAAGAGTAAACATACGTGGGAAGAGGCTGTGAAAAACAACACCACGCGCAGTCAACGTGCACATACAAACATATGCCACACACCAATACACTGTCTGGTATTTAAATCATCTGACGCTGAAAAAAAAATTACACCATCTCCTGCTAAACAGAATCACGCGTAGATGTGAAGCAGTGGGTGCTAACACTTCCACTGGCGGCCGCGTTGACGCTGGCGCTCATCATGGCGTTGCGCAGGAGAGAAACCTGGGCAGGCGCAAAACACGCCGTGGGGGCCTCGGTGTTTCCTACCGCAACATGCCAAGGGCCGTTAATGGGATATGAGACACATAAGAGTCCGGTTAGACGCAAAGACCCGCAGTATGCTTTTTGTTAACGCACATGCTTCGAATTTTCATTGTTCAACAACGCACAGGAGAAATCTCCCACTAGCACTACTTTTGAGGTCATGATCCAGTGCCTTTATTTACGGGGTGGCCACTGAATGGTTGCGCAGCGCGAGCAGTCATTTCAATCAAGAAACTCGTTCGCAGACGCTGCCTGCGTCGGCGAGGTCCGGTGAGGTGAAAGAAGGGGGATCGTTGGAGAGGACAGAGAGGACGATGAACGCGTGTGTGCAATAGGGGTGTATACCTTGCTGGCAGAGATGCCTAGAAAAGAAAGAGCAGGCAGCGAGCGACACTGCGAGGCGACAGAGGGGGAACATAGGGGAGAAAAGGAGAGAGAGAGGGAGGAGTACGCATGCACTGTAATAGTGGCCACACCACCTACGAGATTGAGCTTCACCATGAGACGCTTCACATCTAATAAACGACACGCTGTAAAGATACGACCCCATTGAGCCGGATCGCCAACACTCTGCTCGTTCCACTCATGATTGCTGTTGTATCCCTCACATTACCTCACCGCTGATGGCCACAACGTCCTTGCAGCACCAATAAACCTCCTCACAATTAGGCCATGGTGCAATATTTCCCCGTCATAACAACCTGGAGCTGCAAAGCCAAACGCTTGCACCCATCATGATCTAGAATGCATACCCACCGGTGCCTTCCCAGTCTCACCTAAACCGGGATTCTACAGCTGATGGAACCAGTGGTGGTGCCGACGAGACAAACATGGAAGACTGGCTTGACAACTACGAACTCATGAGCGTTCATAATAAGTTGGATGATCCCGACAATGCACGCCCGGCATTTTAGTGGTGAAGGTCCTTATGGTCGAGGCTTGTCCGTAGGCGTTGGTGTTGTGTGCCGTAGGCGTTGGTGTTGTGTGGCGTAGCTAGAGTACCCTCGACGCCGATAGTGACAATGACGATGATGTTCATAGCGATGAAGAACAAGCGTTTTACCAGCCACACATCTTTTTTCTGCCATCAGAGCACACCACATGCAAGGTACCCATTGTACGCCATGACAATGACGTTGATGACGATGATGGTCAAGGAAAGCGACTGGCTTGTGCAGTACATGAAGTCTCAATATGCTACACGATGCACTTCGTATGACTGAAAACACCCAACTATCACCAGGCCAACATGCACAAACTTCGTCTTTGCCAACTTCAGGCTAGAACCATTACAACAAAGCAAGAATAATGAACGCAAAACGAAATTCACAACTCAACAGAACATACCAATTATGGCCAATGAACATTTTACGTAAGTTTATACCACTTTGTCACTCATTTGCATGCGTGATTGGTCAACGTCACGGGCAAGTTACGTTCGCACCGAACGATACCACTGCTTCGCCCACTCACCATTCTTTACCTCTTGGATATGCCACGATGTTCTTATCTTACTGGCGTCACCTAATTGTGGTGAAACATTCCCAAACACATTCAAAAATAGCCGTTTTCACGACGTCTTACCTTGAAGTGTTCCGTCGACCAGCTGTACGCAAGGAGCACGCGGAGCAGCGCTTGCGCACCCACGTGCAGCAGACTAAAGAAAGCTTGCCAACCTGTATTGAGGATGTCAATGACCTTTGTGGACATATCACTGATATCATGCCCAAAACTGACAAGATAAAACAAACCCTGAAGAACGCTGACGATGGCGCCTACCACATGCTCCTAGCTAAAACCCAGGGTCTTTTGTGTTGATATTTGGCCAATACCAAACTCTGTGACTCTCCTCGAGGCTCGTTAGAAGGTACAAAGGGCCTTACCACGTCTTGGTGCAAACCTCTTAGGTTTATTTTCTTAAGGAGCCAGTTTCTCAATCGGATGATATGATCATCCATGTTTCTCGCCTCAAGCCATTGCATGAGTCTCTGTCTGAAACATGTTAGGTCACCAGAAGCCTCTTTTTCAGCGGGTGCGATCGTGAAGAAGATGCGACTCTATTCAGCAGCACCCTCGCTCGTGATTCTGATCGCTGCTGTCTTTCTGGAAAGTTCTTCGAGCTGCCTCACCCCTAACCATGACGTCCTTGGGCCACCAATAAGCGTTATTATAGGGCATAGCTACACGACTTGCCTCTTAATAATTAGGCAGAGGCCGATCACATTATTTATACCTAATTCCAACTTCAAACCTCTATTTAGAGCGACAGCTAAATCTGGATACCTTTACAAATTTAGAAGACGCTTGGTTCCGTGATTCTGATCTTCAAGATCAGCCAAGATCGGCGCTCATGTAAGCGCTTCAGCTAAACACTACTGCTTTGTGCTCACAAAACCAAACAGCAGCCCGGACTCAATATTTTGCACCATCACCACCATAGGCACTGGCTGCACTCATGTTCGAAAGAAATGTACAAACATGCGCAGAATCCACAAATGCAAATCACCTCATTCTAGGTTCTGTCTATGTTTGTATTTTTCCGTCGTTTCACCTGAATAAACATTCAGTTAATGTCGAGCGTCTTTTCTGTTTACGTGCTGCCTTTGTAACCGTTTCGTTCCGCTTGCTAGGATGCAGAGATGCACAAGTTGCCAACCTACCCTTAGCCCTAAGTTTCTCCGTTGAATAGTTGAGAGAGCGCCGTCACTGCTACCGACTACTGTTCCGGCTTAGTCACCACAGCTCCACACGCTGAAAACTCAGTCAGAACTTTCGGTTTACTGATGAGACCTCGGACATCAAAATGACGTCACTCACACGAACCACAATCACCCTAAGTAATATCCATTTATTCAGTAGTCGAGAAAATTCAAAAGTTGAGAAATGTTTTCGTTTTTTACTTTCCGGAAGCTGGCACAAATGAAGTTTTCTGCGTACGTATTTTAAATAGGTGCAGCTGCGTATAAATAAAAGTGTCACATGTTTCAATTTTTGTGCTCGTTAAAATGTACAACCTAAATTATCAACCTATACTCAATTTTTTTTGTTTTCTAGCAGAGAACAATATTTAGGTGCAGACCTTCTTTCGTGCTTGACGTAATTTCGAGTAAGTACGGTACGCAAGCACAAAACCACGCGTGTACCTTCCAAGCCTACGTGCATTGGTGATGATAATGATGAGGTTGAAGAGGAAGATAATCACGGCCGCCTTTGTACTGGGTGGCGGCGATTCCCATGTCATCACACATGACGTATTATTAGGTGTCTTTCGCAATACGGCTACAAAACCGCAGCTTGGCACATAATAAACAAGCGCATACTCTCCTCTAAGGGAAGAAGTAAACCATAATTAGACCAAGGGATTTGGGTACGTACGTCCCAGGATTCCCAAACGACCCCACGGCGCTAGCGTCGATGTGTTCAATTTGTATCAATTTTTTTCTATATAGCGCGCTGCATTGACTTATACAATGGGGGACTAGATTGTGTCCAAGGCGTAACCAGCTGCATGTATGACGCAAGCATGAAATCACCTTGACACCGACAGCTGATTCCAACGTTTCGTTCCGCTTGAAGATTTTTCCATCACACGTGATGTTGCACGAACCATCACACACCATTCACCAAGCGATAATTTCAGACAATCGCGTGGCATCAAGTGATGGCTTCATGATGATGTCACAAATTTATAAAAGCTATGGTGATATTTATGACTTCAGAAGAGGTCGTCATCAGTGCCGCATTTCGCTCAAGGGGTCACTGGACAAGACACTATGAGCTATTGGACTATCACCTCAAAACTCTATATGGCACGATTAATCCGTACACGCTACGTCTACCGCCGCATGAAAGCAGCCTGTCATGAAATTTGGGAACACCTTAAGAAACGCTGGATAGTCGACATTATTCACGCTCCTTCACTATTTCTAGCTGCATAGTTTTGTAGATTCACATCTAAAAATACAGAAGTTAACAATATTCCTATTGTCAATATTTTTAACATTAGCAAGTGTAGTAGTAAGTGTAGTGGTAGTTTCACTATCAGTTGTAGTAGTACTCATGTATAAATACCTATCGCATTGAAATTGAATGCCAAAAAAGAAAACGAAAACGACCCATCATTGGTGGAATTTGTGGAAACTACGCTGCTCGTTTAGTGCCATGCATACGGTTCCAGAAATGAGTACCTTTTGAAATTGATGTTATAATAAAGTGCTTATGTCAGGTGTAATAGCTAGTTTACTTATTACCTAAAGCCGAGACTTGCTTACGCGATGCCTAGTAAATATTTTCTCACACATTACCATGATTCTGCAAGCAGCTATTTCTTTTGCGTCCACTTTACTTTCTAGACATCAAGATGACAATAGGCGTCTATTTATTTCATGACTTCCATCACGAGTATGCATGGTAAGCTGGCCATGGGCCAGAAAGCAAAACACCGGAGCCCCTTACATTAGTCTACTTATGAGTCAGTCGTACATATTTTGCAACTTGTCTATATACTCAATATAACTGTAGGTAGAGATGACGTCTCAGCCACATTTACTTAGAAAAACCCCGAGATCAAGTGTGATTGTGAATGCGGCGTCCCGCTATCCTGGCAGGGATGTCGAGCACATTCTTCTCGTAAAGTAAGTGAGATGCGCGGCATGGTGGTGTGACGATGATTAGCAATTACCGCAAACAGATGTCTATAGTTAGATGAACACACTCAACACTGGCAGATAGTAGAGAAATCTTCCAATAATATTGGTGTATATTTCGCAATTTTAAAGAACGTGGACCCTATTAAAACACTTTCCAGGTGACGTTCAAACCAAAGGCAGCCGTAGATTAACTTCAGGCAAAATATTTCACAAGCAGAAGAAGGAGGATCAAATCGAAGTGTCCCTTCTCCAAGTATACTTGCCTGTAAATACCTCCTGGTGAATCCAAGTATACAGAGCCTTGCCCCCCCCCCCCCCCCCCCAAGTACGGAGGTGCGATCGCCCCGGATTTCAGTGCCCCTTTTTTGGAGGTGAAGGTTACGGAAGTTTTACACAGATTAAACGGCAGATGAGCTCCGGGACAGGATGGTGCAACGAACCGGCCCTTGAGGAACCTTGGTGGTAAGGTTAGGAAAATATTTTTCATTATTGAAAAATTTTCATTATCATTATTGTTAGGAAAATAAACAGAGTGGAAGCGTTACTTACCCTTAGAATCATGGAAGCAAGTGACGGCAATTCTCATTCAAAAACCCGGGAAATCACCCGCCTAAATACCATCCGGCCTATTTCGCTCACCTTATGCATATGTAAATTGGCCGGATATGCTATGCATTACAGAATCTTCAAGCACATTAGAGCGTGTGAGGTTGTTCCTATACGACTTGGTTGAATTTAGGCATTCACTTTCGGCTCTGGTTATTATGCACCTACGAAATACCCATGTTATGGGCAATACAATCAGGGACGTGAGGGGCATAGATTTGTCTAAGGCATTCCAAACGGTGGCGCACGGCTTTATTCTCAAGGAAACCTCTGAACTGAACCTGGGGGGTTGATTCTTTACCTTTGTGAAATCCTTCCTCACGAACACGATTGTGGCCATTAGAATAGAACAATCGAAATAAGAAACATTGCTGCTCAGACGTACACCTCAGGGTGCGGTATTATGACTCCCCTCTTGTTTATCATAGCCATGCACAGGCTTTCCATCAGATTATCAATGGAACCGAACGTGGAGCAGACATGGTCATGTGGTGCACGAAAGGTTTTGAGGCGGCCGTCAAGCAGGTTCCAAAGGGGGACCTCGATGTTATTGAATCATTCCTCTGATCATATAGTGGTTCCTCTGATATAGTGATTCCTCTGATATATAGTATCATATAGTGGTTTTGGGACGTTCAACCCCACACATCAATCAATCAATCATTCCTATGATGAAGAGGAAGATTAGATTGGGAAGAGCTAGGGATAAGTGTTAATAGAGAGTATCTTAGTAACCTGCTATTCACTCTTGACATTGCCTTGATGAGTACCAGCCTCATGAATACTGAACTGGGCAAGGAAAGCTGAAGAAAAGGTCTGAAAATTAATATGCATAAAACCTAAGTAATGTGCAACAGTCTCGGTAGAAAACATCACTTAGTGATAGGTGGAGAGACGCTCGAAGTGGTAAAGGAATATGTCTACTTAGGACATGTAGTAACTGTGGAGCCGAACCATGAGAATAAAATAGATAGACGAATAAGTATGGAGTGAATCACATTCGACAAGCATTCTGAAATCATGAATGGTAATCTACCACTAACTCTCAAGAGGAAATTATCTAACATCTTCATCTTGCCGATATTCACCCATCCAGCAGAAACATGTACGCTTTCAAAGAGGGTTAAGCTTAAATTGAGGATGATGCAGCGAATGATGGAAAGAAAATAAGTGTAACCTTAAGAGACAAGAAGAGAGCAGAGTGGATCAGGAAACAAACCCGAGTTAAGGACATATTACACTTCAAATAAAAAAGAAATGGACATGTGCCAGGCGCGTAGCACGTAGGCAGGATAGCCGCTAATCATCAAGGGTAACAAAGGTAACTCACTAGATTCCCAGAAAGCAAACGTATGAGGGGGAGACAGAGGGTCAGGTCAGACAATTAGATTTAAAAGTTCGCAGGTATAACGTAGCAGCAGAAGGCACAAGGCAAGGCTGACTGACGGGTCATAGGAGAGGCATTTTTTTCTGTAGTTGGCGTAGTCGAGCTGGTTAAGATGACGTTGATGATTATTATGATGAAGATGAAATAAACCTGAACTATGGCTGCACAGACCATAGAGCAGGGGGTATAGGATTAACGTGTTCCTATTGTGATGGTGATTTTGCAGGGCAATGACCGATGGGACCATCTTTTAGTGCGAAGGCGGTGTGCAACAGCTGTGAACGCTGGGCCTGTTCGAGCATTTCTGTCCGCACTGGCTGTCAGAGTACTACCTGGCGTCGTTGTTAAACTGCCTCGCAAAGTGTTGGAGGTGCTGGGTACACAAATCTGGAACTTTGAAGCCGGAATCTGCCAGCTGCATTGACAATACTTGATCAGACTACTGAGCATGGCCCCGCCCAGCAAAGCGCAGCCTAATCTTCACTGGTCATCGTTCCTACCACCCTTGGACAACCGGATCCCACTTTTTTAAAAGCTGAGCACCGCCATCAAGTGGGACAATTCCTGGACATAGGAGTATGTCTCTTTTTACTTCAACGACGTCGCCAGCCTATGGTTCACAAACAACCGTGCTGAATTGCTGAAAGTGCTGAAACAACCGTGCTGAACCACCCTTGCAGCTGTTTGATCACCCCGAAGTGCGCAAGCTCTGTGTCGAACAGCGCCTACGTGGACGTGCTCAAAGGCAGGGCGAGAGCTTCACAAGCTATATCGAAGATGTCATCGATTTATGTATGCACTTGAACAATGAGATGGTCGAAGAAGAAAAGCTTAGGCGCATCTTGAAAGTCATAGGCGATGATGCCTTTCAAATGTGGCTGGCGAAAGGCTCAAGTACCGTGTTCGATCTTGTGACCTTGTGCCAGACCTTTGAAGAACTTCGCAAGCAACGTGCATCATTTCTAAGGTCTGCGACAGCAGACGACTCTCTCGCTGCCCTGACCGTCGGTGGTGACAACACCCTGCTAGTGCAGATAAAAGAGTGTGTACGCGATAAGGTCGCTCGACAGCATTCGTGTCTCGTGTATCTGCTGATCACCAACGTACCAACGAACTGCATAACGCCGACCATCAGACAGGCTATTCAGGAGCAGGCCTCCAGGGCGTTGCCATTGCCGACATCTACCTCTCCACCAACACCTGTCGTCACGGCACTGACGTATGCGTCCGCCGCCGCCACGTCACCACGTCGTCTGCCATTGTATACCCCACAAACTGTGCGACCGTCCACCGTGCTGTTTCCAGCTACACAGCAGCACTCCAGAAATCCCTGGCGCACTGCTCACAACCGGCCCATCTGCTACTTTTGCGGAATTCCAGGTCAAGTTGCACGTATATGTCGTCAGCGCTTCAAAGCAAAACCGAAAGTACCAAGATATCCTGACTACTCGTTTCGGCTTCCAAACCGCGCGCCTCACATGTCACCTGAAGTTTACGAACGCGACGCGCAAGCTGCTTCCGGTACCCGAATCTTCACTTCTCGACGTTCTACTTCCCGCTCGCCTTCCCCTTCCACAACTCGTTCTTCTGTGTCACCTATGTGTCGACGACCAATCTCCATTAAGACAAAAAAAACTGACTGTCGTAGCTCCACAGGCTCGAGCTGCGTCATCACCTATGCGTTTAAGTCCTCATCTGTCCCTCGCCAATCGTATTGATGTAATCGTCGAAAGCGTACGAACACTTGCGCTCATCGATACTGATGACACGATATCTGTGATAAGTCAAAGACTCGCCGTTCTCTTTGTAAAATGACAATGCTTTTTCCCGTGATTTCCCTCAGCACTGCGAGAACGCAACAAATTGAGCTCGTTGCGGCATGTACAGCAAAAGTGATAGTTCGGGGCGTGTTGTACACCATTAAATTCCTCGTGTTGGCTTCATGTTCCCGCGATGTCATTCTAGGACGGAATTTCTTATGACGTCATCACGCCATCAATGACAGCGCTCGGGTCGAAGTGAAGCTCTTAACGATTCATGATGTGCCTTCGGTTGACGCGGCCGTATCTAGTGTGACCAACATTTTCGTCGCGACGGACATTGCCCTTACACCTTTCAGCGCCCAGTTTCTTTCTACCTACTGTGCTTCACATTCTGAGGCTACCGTCTTGTTCACGCTATCTGACAACTTCGGTAGCCGCAACCACACATCGCTGCCATTCGCCGTTCTAGCACTTTGCCAAGACAGATCAAGCGTATTTATTTTCAATCCCAACTCGTGCCCCGCCAGTTTGCTCCGCAACGACATGCTCGGCCACATTCAGCCTGTCGATGAAAGTGTTATCGTAGTTGCCAAATAATCCGACACCAAGACGAATGTAGAGCTGCATGCGTTGGTTCTTCATCTTGCCTCGGACAGCGCTTTTTCTGATGCATTTCACCGTACTATTGACAGCCATCTTGTCTCAGCTCAACGAGAGCAGCTTCTTACCGTGTTGCAAGATTTCTGGCGTTCATTCGACCTTCCCCAAGTGGTGCTAGGAAGAACGAACACCGTTGTTCACACATTCGGCATGGGGAAGAGTACTCCTTTGCACCAGTGACCCTATCTTGTTTCGCTGATCGAGCGTCGCGTAATTATAGAACAAGTGGACGACAAGCTACAGCTCGCAGGCATCAAGCCTTCTTGTAGTCTTTGGTTTTCCCCGGATGTGCTGATTAAGAAAAAATTGGCAGCATATCCACGGAGTGCATGATGGAGAGTGGGGTGAAGCATTCGTCCGTCCATTCGTTCTTGCTTCCGTTCGTCCATGCGTCCGTCTGTGTGACCGTCCGTGAATCCATCCGCCCGTCCGTGCGTGCGTTTGTTGGTGCGTTTGTCCCTGTGTTCGTCCATGCATCCGCCCCTGCGTCCGTTCATGCGTCCATCCATGCATCTGTCTGTGTGTCCATTCGTCCATCTATTCAACACTCCAAGTACCACCATCTCGCATCTTTTCATCATATATCCCCCATATAGAAGCACCGCCATCCAGCGGACATTCCAAGGACAAAACGAGAGGTGGCACACGCACACTTTCTTACGGCTTGTGCTTCGGGTCTTCTTTCCACCTTTAACCACTTAGAGTTCATGGTATATACTTGCTCACTGTATTCATGGCACTGCGGTCTAATGCTCGCTAAACCTTTCTAAAACCTAGGAGGTTACGCCAAGCGAGTATAACGTAGCAACCTTTTCCTGTCAGATAGTGCTCAATGTACATGCCAATGGCTGCTAATGGGAAGTGAGAGACAGGAGAATTCGGCTTTTACTTTGTTACGGCTTGAGCTTCATATCTACTTCTCACCTTTAACCACCTCTAGTTCATGGTATATTCTAATTCATTGTATTCATGGCACTGCGGCTCAACGCTCACTAAACCCTTCTAAAATCAAGGAGGCTATGCCCAGCGAGTATAACGTAGCAACTCTTTCTTGTCAGATAGTGCTCAATGTACATGCCAATGGCTGCTTAGGGGGGATGAGAGAGAGGAGCATTCGGCTTTTAGGTAACACGCACGCCACGAACTTTTTATTGTTCAACAACGCACAGACGTCTCTCACCAGCACCACCTTGGAGGTCAAAATGTTAGACTTGTTGCATACTAGAACGGCTATGAGGAATAAACGGGTGCCGCTATAAGGAGCTTCGCCCCTATAAAGATGGTTCCACCCGGTTCTGCGTCGACTACAGGCGCCTAAACAACATTACCACGAAAGATGTTTACCTTCTTCTCAACATAGACGACGCTCTCGATTGTCTTCACGGTGAAATTTTTTTTCCTCGCTTGACCTCACTCAGGTTATTGGCAGGTCCCAACGGCTGAGTCTGATCGTCTGAAAACAGCGTTCGTCACACTGGATGGCCTTTATGAATTTACCGTAATGTCATTCGCACTCTGCGATGCACCCGTCACAGTCGAGCGAATAATGAACAGCATTTTACGCAGTCTGAAGTTGAATATATGGTTGTGCTAACTTGACGAAGTTGTGGCCTTTTCACGCGATTTCACTTCGCACCTCACGCGTCTGCGTAAGATTTTACAGTGGCTCACAAACACCAGGTTTCAGATAACCCTAAAGAAATGCCATTTCGGGGCTCAATATTTCACCATACTTGTTAATGTCGCCTCCAAAGACGGCATCCTCCCTGACCTTGACCAACTTCATGCTGTTGCCGAGTTTCCTAACCGGCTACAGCTAAAGAACTACGGAACTTTGTGGTCCTGTGCTTGTATTTTTGTTGGTTTGCCCAGGGGCTCCAGAATCGGGGTGGATGCGATGGGGCCGTCACCCTCACAGATTAGAAACCAGAAAGGACAGGCCCCCCACTACATGCTGCTATGACCTATATGACCCCGTCCCCTCCTTTTCTTGCCATAGCAAACAGAAATATATATATATATATATATATATATATATATATATATATATATATATATATATATATATATCCCTTCTCACAAACGTCACCCGCACACTTCAAATATACTTCCGAAGCCCTTGGTTTGTCTGGAACTTTGCTTCCGTTGTCGCACCGCTCACCAAGCTCCTCACTGGCCCTGGGGATCTTTCCAATTGGACACCAGCTCGTGATTGCAACACTCTGCGAACTCCTTACCTCACCGCCCGAACTGCATCATTACGACCTTACTGCATCGACTGAAGTACACACGGATGCAAGTGCAGTCGGCCTTGGTGCAGTACTCGCGCAACGCAAACCAGGTTTTACAAGCTATGTGGTCGCCTATGCCTGCCGCGCCCTCTCCAAGGCAGAAGCCAACTATAATGTTACGGAAAAAGAGTGCCTCACGATTGTGTTCCCGTTAAACGAGTTTCAACCATATTAAATGCGAAGCATTTCTGAGCGAACTTCGGTGACTTTGGGCATATCTATCTATCTATCGATCTAGCCATCTAGCCAACTACGGCTTTAGCTCTCCTGGCCGTTTCGATAATGGTATCGATACCAAACTTGGTATGACATGCATGACTGTATGAAGAACATATTTGACTAGTCATGACATGAAAATCATGACATGTATGTCATGAATGTCATGATTTACATTTCAAGATTCTGCAGACCTTGCAGTGATTTCTTTCACATGGCATGTTGCAAAACTGGTATAATATGACACGATTGCATGACCAACACAAGCGACAGACCCCAACATGAAAATAATCACATGCGTGTCATGTAACAACATGACTACATGCAACTCTCATGATGCACTCGTGGCTGTTTCGCTACCGTCACACATACCAAATTTGGTATTGTGGTACGTGAATGGTGGACGAAGGTATGTGGCTAGTGCAAACATGATAAACATGAGATGCGTGTCATGTAACAAGATGACGACATGCTACACTCATGATATGCTCGCGGCCGTTTCGCTAGCATCACGTGTACCAAAGTCGGCATTACGCGACGCGAACGGACGACATAGGTAAATGACACATCCAAACATGATAATCATGTCATGCTTGTCATGTAACAACATGACTATATGTGACACTCTTGATGCACTCGCGGCCATTTCGCTAGCTTCGCATATGCTAAATTTGGTATTAGGTCACGTCAATAGATAACGAAAGTATGTGACTGGTGCAAGCATGATAATCATGAGATGCATGTCATGTGAGAACATGACTACATGTCACAGTCAAGGGGCCAATGCATTTCGACGTGACGTGATGCGCGTCCTTGCCGGCGTTCATTTTGTCGCGTCACGCAACGCCACGCCAGGCACCGGTCCTGCCATATACTGGCAGACGTGCGCCGCGCTGCCTTGCTTTAACGCATGCGCGTTTTAGCGTGTCCGGCGTCCCTCCGTCACAAAAAGAGAGAGACGCAGTGTTGTCTGGGTAACTCGTAAGCGCGAATTTGGCGTCGGTTGCCGTCGCGCCGCGCCTACAGACGCCGGTCGCGCCTGGCGTTAGACTGTGGAGTGCTCGCGTTTTGATAACGTAGCGTCGCTGTGCCCAGTGGGCGCGTGCGTCAACGCTACATTAAAGTATATAATTGGACTCTTCATGATGCGCTCGCGGCAATTTTGCTAGCTCCACATATAATAAGTTTGGTGTTACGTGGCGTCAATGGGCGACGAAATATATGACTGGTGCAAACATAATGATCCTGAAGCGCGTGTCATGTAAAAACATGACTACATACCACGCTAATTGCGTGCTGGCGGCCATCACGTGACGTGAATAGACTACGAAGGTAGACGACACATTCAAACTTGTTACTCTTGACACGGAAGTCATGTACGGCATCATTTACCTACACCTCGTAACGTTGTGCTGATTTTAAACATACATATCAACCTTTCTTTTTCATGCTTCGCATATCATCGATTCCCACTGTGTGTGGGATCTGCTATTTTTTTTTACGGTCAAACTTTCTTGAGGTGACTGATCACCACGCACTCTGTTGGTTGGTGTCACTGAAAGGTCCTTCCAGGCACCTTGGGCGTTGGGCACTACTCCTCCAGGAATACGGAATTCGCGTCGTCTATCGATCGGGGCGAAACCACTCTGACGAATATTTACTTTCCCGATCACCCGTGAAGCCTGATGAAGTGAAAATCTCAGCCCTTGACTTTCCCCTCGCGGCCGTCAATATCGCAGACATGCCATCTGAACAGCGGATGGACCTTTGGATTGTCTCGTTCTTGAATATGCTCTCTGATACATCAACTTCCGGGTACCCACGTGCTCTTCACAGCAAAGCAACGCATTTCGCAATACGAGATGACTTGTTATACCATCACAACTAATAAGTGGCGGGTCGTAAATGGCGGCTGGTCATACCCAGCCATATGCGGTCTGATGTCTGCAAATATTTGCATACTAAATCGCAGCTTGCACATGCCGGTGTGCTAAAGACGTATGAGTGGGTCCGCCAACGTTACTACTGGCGGGGTATGTACAGATCTGTACGCAAACACAATTGCTCATGTTCCTTGTGTCAGCTGCGCAAGACATTCCCTCATTCACCCGGTCAACTTCAGCCTTTACCATGTTCTGAACGCCCTTTTGACCGTGTGGGGAATGTCGTATACGGCCCGCTACCGTGCTCTGTTGCTGGTAATCAATGGGTGATTGTGGCGGCCGACCATCTGACACGGTACGCCGAAATGGCAGCGCTACCTTCTGCTGGTGCTGGTGACGTTGCCACCTTCATCTTGCATCCGTTCGTTCTCCATTATGGGGTACCACGGGAGCTCATGAGTGACAGAGGTCGCGTATTTTTGTCCGAAGTTCTGCAACAGCTCCTGCATTCATTCCGAACGGTGCACGGCACATCAACAGCCTATACTACCTTCAGGCGAACAGCCTAACGAAACGTTTCAATAGAACCCTGGTTGACTTTCTAGCTATGTATATTGATTCCAACCCCTGCAATTTGGATGTTGTTTTTCCTTTCGCGACGTACGCATACAATAAGGCGATTCAATTAACAACAGTGTTTTACCATTTTTTTCTATACGGTCGTGACATATGCAGCACACTAGACACAAGTCTGCCATACTATTCTGACACCTCCAAGTTCTGCCCGGTTTTTGAAATGGCCGAACATGTCGAAGAGTGTCGTCAGCTTGCATGCTCTTTCACAGCCGATAATCAAGACCTCAAAAAAGATCGCCATGATCGTGATCTTGTCCAGGACACTTTCCACGTCGATTCTCTCGTGTGGCTTCAACTGTCTTTCCACTCTCCGGGGCTCGCTCCCGAATTTGCGCCGAGGTATATTCGCCTTTACCACGTCATCTTGTGCCCCTCCTCTGTCACCTATGTGATTGAACCACTCAAGCCGTCGACGAACAAGCACCGTCTTAGTCGTGAGACGGTCCACGTCAATCGCCTATATCCCGGCTGTGGCCCCACTGTTCTTTCGTCACCTTCATTCACCACGATGGCTCATCTTCATCGCCGGTGTATCGTAACGTTGAATTCGCTAGTCCATGATCAGTGGGACCATCTCTTAGTGCGAAGCGCGAGCGGTGTGCACTAGCTGTGGACGCTGGGCTTGTTCGAGCATCTTTGTACTACCTGGCGTCGTTAATAAACTCTCTTGCACTATTAAAGTTTATACAAGATCCTCACAGTTGACTCAGTCCAAATCCTCGGTCTGCTGCTTGACTCCAGGAGCTGTAATGCCAGGAGCGTTGCTTCTTTTACGTTCAAAGTTGAAAAGATTTTTTGACTGGTGGTGAAAGTATCTATTAAGAAAGGAGAGAATGATCAGAATAACCTGCTCACGGCGTAGCACGCATTTCTCATGAGCAACGTGAATTATGTTGTTTCGGCCTTAAGCTGGACAAAAACATATAGGGACCATCTCGACACTCCAGTGTGGCAAAGCGTCAAGAAACTGTTGGGCATCATTATCACATCAACCACGCAGAAATCCTGCATAATTGGGCCGTAAGACTATCATCGAGCTGACTGAAACACAAATACGGCACAGGTTGGGATGCTTTAGGGCTTACCGACGTCATAAAGAAGCGGTTCTTCCAAATAGCTTCAGCAAGGGGGACCTGGCTGAGCTTGCCATTAGGTCAGAGGCACCAATGTCATTGATACATTTCCCAGAAACGTACATCCCCTGCACAAAAACAAAGGCGAGTAGCACGAGCTAAAACGTTTTGAAAGAACACGTGACGTACTGAATCTTTTGTGGATGCTGCCCATATGGAGGCTCGGGTAACTTTGCAGTCTCTGTAGTTACTGACAGTGGCCAACTTCTCTTTGCAGCTTCGGTAAGGCTAGCATAGTTGAGGTGACTGAGCAGGTTTCTGTCGCAATCACGATTCTATATCCCCGATGAACGACTATTTGTACGGAATCCCGGACGGTGTCAAGGGCCGTTACGTCAGGCCTCGTACCTAAAGAAGTGGCAGCGATTTTACAGAAGGCAGTTGCCAAATCTGTCCATCGCATTACTTGGTTCTGAACCAACATGGGAAAGGACGTGCTCCCCGGTCGCCTAAACCCCAGTGAGATTGTCCACCACCGTGCACGAGAATTCATGCCTGACAAAGAAGGTGGGGCCTCAACGGGTTCACAGACTATTGGGAAAAGTGACCCTCTTTTTAAGATTCACAAAATTACGGCTCAATAAAGAGACGAGTGGTAAATTTTTCCACCTTCCCATCCAAAACTGAGTGAAGCACAAGCTTGTACATTCAGGATACTCCAGACGAGCTCGTACCCATCGACAGGTTTTCTTCGCAGGCTCCACACAAACATCGATCCTCAATGCCTGGAACGAAGGGATTATTTATGTACTTTAGCCCACATGATCTGGCAAAGCTCTGTATTACGGGACATCCACAACAATAAGGACTTGTAGACGGCAACCACGAGCTCCAAATTAGATGACCAGTCCAAGGCAGTCCAGAGAACCCATGAGAGCACATATGAATGGCCCCTCGGCTCCAACATAAGATTATCTGAAGCAAGTGAGGGGTTCTCGTAGGACTGCACAGGCTGGCTGCTCCAGACCTTAAGTACGTTCCCTGTCTTTCTGTTATAAAGCAAATAAAACAATTGGCAGATCCCACGTACAGTTGAAATTGATGATATGCGAAGCACGAATGAGAAACGTTGATAAATATGTCACTTTAAAATAAGCACAACGTGATGAGGTGGAGGTAAATAATGCCGTACATGACTTCCGTGTCATGGTCATCATGTTTGGATGTGTCGTTTACCTTCGTCATCTATTCACGTCCCGTGATATCAAATACAGTATATGTGGAGCTAGCGAAATGGCTGCGAGCACGCTATGAGTGTGGTATGTTACATGATACACGTGTCAGGATTATCATGTTTGCACGAGTCATATATTTCGTCATCCACTGACATCACGTAACACCAAATTTGGTATATATCGAGCTAGAAAAACGGTCGCGAGCGCATCATGAAGGGCCCGATATACTTCAGCGATATACGTCAGGAAAACGCGAGCACAGGCGCGACCAGCGTCCGTCGGCGCGGCCCAACGGCAACCGACGTGAAATGCGACATGTTGCATTTCGCGCCGATTTGTTACCCAGACAACAATGCGTCTCCCTCCTTTCGTGAAGGAGGGACGCCGGAAGCGCTGAAACGCACATGCGTCAAAGTAACGCAGCGTGGCGCGTGCCTGAGAGTATATGGCAGGACCGGCGCCTGGCGTGGCAATGCCGGCATGACGCGACGAATTGAACGCCGGCGAGCACACGCACCGCATCACGTCAATATGTATTGCCGCCTTCACTGTGTCATGTAGTCATGTTTTCACATAACACGCATCTCATGATTACAATGCTTGCACCAGTATATTTTCGTCATCCATTGGCCTCATGTAATACCAAACTTCGCATATATGAAGCTCGTGAAAGTGCCACGAGCGATCATCCGTCTGGCATGTAGTCATGTTGTTACATGACAACATGACACGCATGTCATGATTATCATGTTTGGATGTGTCATTTACCTATGTCGTCCGTTCATGTCACGTAATACTGAATTTGGTGCAGGTGAAGCTATCGAAACAGCCGCGACCTCATCCTTAGCGTAGCGTGTAGTCATGTTGTTACATGACACGCATATCATGTTTATCATGTTTGCACCAGTATCATACCATCGTCATTCATTCACGTCCCGTAATACGGAATTTCGTATAAGTGAAGCTAGCGAAACAGCCGCGAGCGCATCATGAGCGTGGCATGTAGTCTTGGTGTTACATGACACATATGTCATGATTTTCATGTTAGGGTCTGTCGCTTGTCTTCGCCATGCAATCATGCCATACTATACCATACCAGTTTTTGCAACATGTCTTGTGAACGAAACCACCGCAAGAGCTGCAGGACCATAAGATGTAAATCATGATATTCATGACGCACATGTCATGATTTTCATGTTATGACTAGTCAAATATGTTCTTCATACAGTCATGGTATGCCATACCAAGTTTGGTATTGATATCATTATCGAAATGGTCAGGAGAGCCAGAAGTCTTAGGCGGATAGATAGATAGATAGATAGATAGATAGATAGATAGATAGATAGATAGATAGATAGATAGATAGATAGATAGATAGATAGATAGATAGATAGATAGATAGATAGATAGATAGATAGATAGATAGATAGATAGATAGATAGATAGATAGATAGATAGATAGATAGATAGATAGATAGATAGATAGATAGATAGATAGATAGATAGATAGATAGATAGATAGATAGATAGATAGATAGATACGCTCAAATTCACCGAAGCTCGCTAAGAAATGCTTCGCATTTTAAAAAGGCGAATTATGGCTCGGAAATTGCTTCCACTTCAAGGTTGATCTAGAATAAACTACCACTAATACAGCAGAAATGCCTTTTTATTCTTGGCAAAAAGATGAGGAGCTCTAAAATTTTTAATTTGACATTTTACTACCAAAGCTAAAATAGTCTTACGAGACACGCCACAACGGAGCCCTTCCGAATATTTTTCACCGCCCAGGGTCCATTATTACGCATCAACCTCGGGGCACAGGAATGTTCTCGCACTTTTTTTTTTGTATTCCAATCGAAACGCAGCCGCCCTGGTCTGTAACAGATTCATCGCTTTCGTGCTCAGCAGTGCTACCTCTCGGCGAACAAGCCAACACGGCGAGTTTAAGAAATGAACTGCGCTGCGTTGATTCCACCTGCGTACTTTGCCGCCATGCTATATGCGCGAAGCAGTGACCTTCGTATGTCTGGCGCCGTAACAAGCACCTGTACAGTCACTACAGATGACGCAAGTGTAACAACTACCTCTTTTGTATTCAGCTGAGTACACGGCTAGCATTTCAGATGAAAGATACGACTCACCTGTTCAGCGGGCAAGCATGAAATGCTCATTACTTCACTTCGTATTCGAAGCTTACAAGTACACCCATTAAGCAAGAACGAAGTGTTCACTTTGAGTATCATTTTATTTTTATGTGTAACGCTTTCTGTAGTAATAAATGCACCGCTTAAGATAACGCATAATACAAGGCAAGGTTCGAGTACCCTGTCAGTCGATTTTTTTTGTATCTGTAAGGCAGTTCACGGTTCTTTCAATTGCCACGCTTCGTACAAGCATGGCCTTCTGCTACATCCGTAATCTGCAGAGAAAGTAATCTTTTTCTAGGCTCAGCTATGTCCTGTTTGTGTAACTAGCAAGTGCCTACTTTTTTAAGGAGATACCCATATCTCTTTGCTCAGCTATGTCCACTTTATATCATTAGCAAGTGCCTTTTTTTTCTTCAAAGGAGGGACTCATATCTCTTTGTGGCACCCAAGTTTTCTAGCAATGATGCTTGAACGCTTGAAGCTTCGCGGCAATACGTACAATGCGATGGCATTATGACGAATGTGTAGCCTCATTATGCTTTGTACTGCCTGCCAAGTGTAGTGATAAACAAACGAGCATATTCTTCCTTTCAAATAATTGCAGCCCTTCCAAAGCAAGAAGATTACGTTCGAATATGCTCACTTTTTCGTCTTTCTATGCCTATGTCAGTTTTCTGATGATGTCTCCTGTATAACTAGCGGAGATATTTTTTCCGAATGAATCCACTCTTAATCCGGGGCAAACTTTATGCCGAAAAGGCCGGCAGATCCCACGTAACACGTATTTGATGCCATGGTACGCATGTGGCGGCAAGGCTGATATGGCCGATTTCAGGGGCAAAGCTCCTTAAACGATGGGTCGTACGTCGTCGATGTATGTATTAGTAGTAGTAGTAGTAGTAGTAGTAGTAGTAGTAGTAGTAGTAGTAGTAGTAGTAGTAGTAGTAGTAGTAGTAGTACATAGCGTTTTCTAGTTTAGTCCTTTTAATGTCCGCTGGAAGGCAGTACTTGTAAATGATGAATGAAGTCAGTTTCGAAATTGCAAGCATTTTACCTCAGAAAACTTCCGGTCATCTTATTCACCCGCTCCTAACGTCGAAACTGAAAGCACGATTTCAAGTTCCTTTTATATGTCAGAAATGTCTCTCTTTGGTTTCTAGATGAAAGGAACGTGCGTAAAGTTCAAAAAATGTCTTTGTGTAGCTAAGAAAAAATTTTATGTAGCTTGAAAGAACAGTTCTTTGAGTGCATTTTGCCACATAAGGGAAAGAGTGCGTAGAAAATTAGCGGGCTATTTTGTAGAGCTCCTGTCCACCGATGCGAATAAGGCATATTGGTGGGCAAAACCACACGTCATCTAGTGTCACAGAACGAGTGCTCAAAAAGAGCGCGCTGCCAACTCCTCGCGATGAAACGCCGGAGTGACGCCGCGAGGTCAACGAAAAAAAAAGGAAAACAAACATCCAGACTCCACGGGCGCGACTCCCTCCCTCGGAAGCGTAGATTCGCCGACGAACCTCCTCACCCCACAACGGCGGCCGAGCAAGCACTCGAACTTTCTAGATGCCGACGAACCTCCTCACCCCACAACAGCGGCCGAGCAAGCACTCGAACTTTCTAGATGGAAAGGGGCGTGGTTGAAGCCGGGTTGAGTCATCTGTCGCGGCCAGCATTCGAACAGTCTCGCCCTCTCCCCAACCTTCGCTGCGTATCGCACCGACGAAATGACGAGAACCTTCTGGAATCTCGCGCGGAGGGTATTTAATCGAGCAGCCGAGGTGAGAGATCAGGAGAAGACGGAAGTTAGCGCCTGAGCGCGTAGGGATTCCGCCGTGTAGTCGGCGAAGGGTTTGTCCGTAGAGACAAAGCAGGAGTAGAGGATGATTTCCACCTGAGGGGTGACGACTCGAGCGACAGGCAAGAGTGTGTGTTTACCGCTATCGAGCGAAGACGCGTGGCAACAGCTGCGTGTGTGAAGCTTACGTGTTCCGGAGAAGAAGTTTGAAGCTTGGAGAGTGGCCAATTGAAGACGCGAGGTTTCCTGGAAGAGAAACTTCGGAAGCTGCGGAACGCCAACAACGCGGGACTTTGAGTGAGTGATTCTCGGAAGAGTATCATCCAGACCTTTGTTCCAAGAACTTTGGAATGAATAGGTTTCCTATCTCTTTAGTCTTTAAGTGCCTTGGTTGTTCAATGCATGCGACTGCATTGTAGTGCGTATTGTTGTCTGTGTCCGTTGTTGCAAGTGTAGCTGATTGTGTTGTGTAGTACGTTCTTTGATTGGCGACATATTGTATTCAACTATTGTGGAGTGTGCATACTTGTGTATTGTTTTTGATCTGCCATTATTGAGAATATAATTCTGTTTTTGTTTATCAACTCTCGGCTCTGACTTGTTCTTTGGGCCACAGCCGGCGTCCACTGGCGCGCCAAAAAGGACCACTTCTAAATTGTCCACGCTTTCGTGGTGCGGTTCGGGGGGCCGATACTTCGGCCCTTGGAATTAGCCCGGCGATCGCCTCCCTAATTAACGGGACCTGTGTGACAATTAATCTGGCGTCCGCGACAGGACCTTTTGGTGCACAGTGTGTTCAAAGTAGTGAGAAAGAGCCTCGAGTTGTTAATAGTGCTATCGGAACAATTTTGTGTGTTCTTCAGTGTTCTCGTTAACGAGTGCAGTGGAGTGTTCCGATAGACTTATTTAGGCAGATACTTTTTGCACGCGGCAAGGTTTTATTTGCGGGACATAATGGATCTCGAAAAGTTAGTCGCTCTTGGTGAGAAGATGGGTCTTTCTGGCGCCGAACTACGGAAGTGGGTCACCCAGAAGGAAAAAGAAGAAAAAGAGAGGGCCAAAGAAGAAAAGGCAGCTGAGCTGAAAAAAGAAAGGTTGGCGGTCGAAAGAGCCAAAGCGGAAAAAGAAGCTGAGTTGGAACGAGAGAGGTTGGCAGCAGAGAGAGCCAAGGAAGAAAAAGCAGCTGAGTTGGAGAGAGAAAGGCTGGCCACTGAGATGGCGAGAGAAAAAAGAGAAGCAAAGGAGTGACAGCTGAAGGAAGAAAGAGAGGCAAAGGAGCGACAGCTGAAAAAAGAAAGAGAGGAAAGGGAACGGCAGCGGCAGCACGAGATGGAACTCGAGCGGCTACGTTTGCAACAGCGAAGTGAAACTCCGGTCCAAGCTAGAGTTGAAAGCAGCGAACGGGAAGATCATGGCTTCCGCTTGAACCCAAGCAAGCTGCTCGTAGCGTTTGATGAAAGGAAGGACGACCTTGACACGTACCTTCACAGATTTGAGACGATTGCAAGGAGCCAGAATTGGCCGGAACATCAATGGGCAACTGCTTTGAGTACTTGCTTGAGTGGTGAAGCGCTCAGTGTGTACGGTAGGCTGACGCCGACTAATGCAGCCAACTATGCAAAGATGAAAGCTGCTTTGCTGAAGCGATTTAGATTTACTGTGGAAGGATTCCGGGACAGATTTCGGACAGGAAAGCCAGCTGATGGGGAGACGGCTACGCAGTATGCCGCCCGACTTCGTCATTATTTCGAGAGATGGATTGAACTTTCAGGGACAGCGCGTGAGTATGATGAGCTTAGAGAGCTCCTAATTAGAGAACAATTTCTTATTAGTTGCCACCCAAGCCTGTCGCTGTACTTGAAAGAGAGGAAGGCTGAGTCACTTGAAGGCATGCTCGAATTGGCTGATCAATTCTTGGAAGCGCCAGGTGGAACTAATTTGGCCAGGGTCAAGAAGGAGTGTCCTGAAGATTCGAAGAAATTGGCTCCCGAAGAAAAGAAGCGTGCACCGGAGAGCATTCCGCGTTGTTTTCTGTGTAACCGAGTGGGTCATCGCGCGAAAAACTGTCGAATGATCTTTACGAGCCCTACGGTAGTAAAATGTTTTAAGTGTGGTCAGACTGGGCACAAAGCAGACGCATGTCGAAACGGAGCGAGTCAAACTCACCAGGTATCCTGTGTGCAAGCGGCACCGAAATCCGGTAATAATGCCGTCACCGATGGATTCGTAGAGTTGAAAAATGGGGAGAAAATTCTTATTGTTGGTGCTGTAACGACAAAACAGCCAACCGGTGTCACGAAGGGAATGCCAACGCTGCCTGGAAAAGTTGCCGGCAAGAAGGTTACAGTGTTAAGAGATACCGGCAGCTCCACTGTTATCGTGCGGAGAAATTTGGTACAGGAAAGTGAGTTAACAGGCAAAACGAAACTGGTTTGCCTAATTGACCGTACAGTTCGGATGCTTCCCGAAGCAGAGATTGAGGTGGAAACCCCGTACTTCAGCGGGAAGGTTACCGCTCTATGTATGACGACCCCCCTGTACGACCTTGTCATCGGAAATATCGACGGGGCGCGAGGACCGAATGATCCGGAATGTTTGGGAGAAGACCCTAAGATAGAGCCCTCGCCAACCCAGCGGCCGCGGGATACAGTGGAGGAGCATCCCGTGACGGATCTCACTCGAGCCCGAGGTGAAGCCGAGGTGCAAGAGACAATGAATGACAAGATGATCGTGTGGAACGAGTTTACGCGCGGGGCAGCTGGACTTAGGTCGGCACGACCTCAACCGACCGACAGTGAAAAGGCGACGGAGTCGGCCAGCCAGGCCCAATGTCGTGACATGAACAAGCGGGTGACGGGATCGGTTGAGCGTTATGACCCGCTAACAATGTCGGAAGTGACAACGATGGCTGAGACGCCGCCTCAGAGACCATCGTTGGGAGGGGCTCGCCGGAACAAACGAGCAAAAACAATAAGAAGAGATCGAGAGAGCACCGTAAGAAAGGGCGCAAGCGCCGCTCGAAATGCACAGGATAGGTACTGAGGTGGAATCGAATTGTGCTTGGCAGGGCTGAGTGCTATATGTTGTGTTAATGTTCTTGTTAGCCTGTGTTACAAGTGTCGAAGTGTTTGTGCTGTGACGTGATGTATAGTATTGCGGAATTGTGGTAATTAGAGCTTTGTATATTTGTATTGTTCGGAATATGTGATGGAGCAGTGTATTCATGTACCTGTGGCTATATTTCATGTGTTGTGGAATTGAATTACAATGTACAGTTGTATTGAGTGATCTATTGTGAATGTGAAGTGTCATGAGCGACGGATTGTATTACAGTCTGTGAGAGTGTGTGGTGACTGTTCGCGCTCGTTTGTGTGGTTTTGAATATTATGAGATAATATTCTTAAAGTGGGGGGCAGTGTCACAGAATGAGCGCTCAAAAAGAGCGCGCCACCAACTCCTCGCGATGAAACGCCGGAGTGACGCCACGAGGTCAACAAAAAAAAGGAAAACAAACATCGAGACTCCCCGGGCGCGACTCCCTCCCTCAGAAGCGTAGATTCGCCGATGAACCTCCTCACCCCACAACGGGGGCCGAGCAAGCACTCGAACTTTCTAGATGCCGACGAACTTCCTCACCTCACAACGGCGGCCGAGCAAGCACTCGAACTTTCTAGATGGAAAGGGGCGTGGTTGAAGCCGGGTTGAGTCATCTGTCGCGGCCAGCATTCGAACCGTCTCGCCCTCTCCCCAACCTTCGCTGCGTATCGCACCGACGAAATGACGAGAACCTTCTGGAATCTGGCGCGGAGTGTATTTAATCGAGCAGCCGAGGTGAGAGATCAGGAGAAGACGGAAGTTAGCGCCAGAGCGCGTAGCGATTCCGCCGTGTAGTCGGCGAAGGTTTTGTCCGTGGAGACAAAGCAGGAGTAGAGGATGATTTCCTTCTGAGGGGTGACGACTTGAGCTACAAGCAAGAGTGTGTGTTTACCGCTATCGAGCGAAGACGCGTGGCAACAGCTGCGTGTGTGAAGCCTACGTGTTCCGGCGAAGAAGTTTGAAGCTTGGAGAGTGGCCAATTGAAGACGCGAGGTTTCCTGGAAGAGAAACTTTGGCGAGGTTTTCTGGAAGAGAAACTTCGGGGGCTGCGGAACGACAACAACGCGGGACTTTGAGTGATTCTCGGAAGAGTATCATCCAGACCTTTGTTCCAAGAACTTTGGACTGAATAGGTTTCCTATCTCTTTAGTCTCTAAGTGTCTTGGTTGTTCAATGCATGCGACTGCATTGTAGTGCGTATTGTTGTCTGTGTCCGTTGTTGCAAGTGTGGCTGATTGTGTTGTGTAGTACGTTGTTTCATTGGCGACATATTGTATTCAACTATTGTGGAGTGTGCATACTTGTGTATTGTTTTTGATCTGCCATTATTGAGAATATAATTCTGTTTTTGTTTATCAACTCTCGGCTCTGACTTGTTCTTTGGGCCACAGCCGGCGTCCACTGGCGCGCCAAAAAGGACCACTTCTAAATTGTCCACGCTTTCGTGGTGCGGTTCGGGGGGCCGATACTTCGGCCCTTGGAATTAGCCCGGCGATCGCCTCCCTAATTAACGGGACCTGTGTGACATCTAGGGGCTGTGTTTTTAAACAGTGAAAGGGTCTATACAATGAAAAGATGCGAGATGGTGGTTCTTGGAGTGTTCACTAGATGGATGGATGGATGGATGGACAGACGAACAGACATACAGACAAACGGACGTACAGACAGACGGACGGGCATACAAACAGACAGACAGACGCACGGAAGGACGTATGGAGAAAGAGAGAAAGGTGGACAGACATACGTATGGACCAACGTACGGACGGACGAGCGGATGGATGGATGGATGGACGGACAGATGGATAGACGGACGGATGGACGGACGGATGGACAGACAGACAGACGCATGAACGGAAGCAAGAACGAACGGATGGACGGAAGCACGGACGGACGGACAGATTGAAACACGAACTGACGGGCAGAAACATGGATGCATGAACGGATGGACAGACGCGTCGCCCACTCATCTTCATTGACTCCGTGGATATGCTGTGGTTTTTTGTTCAATGAAACACTACGAACTCCAAATGTCTGCAGCCCGCAAAGAAATGCCAGCATTCTTTGTGTGCTGCAGACACTTAAAACGTTTCTACCATCGTATCTATCTATCTATCTATCTATCTATCTATCTATCTATCTATCTATCTATCTGTCTGTCTGTCTGTCTGTCTGTCTGTCTGTCTGCCTGTCTGTCTGTCTGTCGAGCTATCTATCTAGCCGCCTATGTGTGGTTGCTCTCGTGACGAGGTTCTTCCGCTAAACTAAAAATGGTATGGTTGGGTAAGAGGCTTTGACTATGACGACTGTCTGCTCATGACTTGAATAATGTGAATTAGCCGACGCGTAGGATATCAAACCCTTCACTCCAGGCATGTGTGGCATGTGGGACCCGAGTATAACGGGTCACGTTATGTGGGTATGCGTCACATGTGACTGACAATTCATATCTACTGAGGAATGGTGGGAACAGTTTTTGGTAATATAAGCGCAAGAGCTTCAAGAAAAAACAAAATAGGTAGCGTTGACCTGATGAATACAAAGAATATATAATCGTCCCAGCAGTAATCTAACCCAAGCATTCTGCGCGATAACGAAGTATTCAACTTCAGAGTCACGCCAGGTCTCAGAACTTCTTTCCAAAAATGACGCCTAACGCTCGAAGTGAATGATGAAGGAGCTTGCTCCAGCGGTTAAATCCGGTGAGCCGTGAATCCACCATACATCCACTCGATTGCCAAACACGACAGGTGGGCTGTGATTGTATATACGTGTTACATGCACAATGTGTCATCATTTACACATTAGTGCAGCCCACATGTATTAAACCCACATGTAAATAGTTTCACCAATACTTAACATATTGGTGGACATCTGAGTATTGGTGGACATCTTTACATCTGAGTTTGTTGAAGAGTTTATGAAGTTTATGGACGGAGCAAAGTAATTCATGGTCCACTTACTGACGCGCTCGCGCCGCTGAACCTTCACGAGCTATTACCGCAAAGTCTTCACGGTGATCCCTGTTAAAAGTTTGAGGTCGACGGGAGGTACGGCGGGTTTTCTTTGGGGTAGCTGGCTCCCCGTCGTCGTCGTCCACATAGTCGATCTTCGCCAGTGAGGGGACACGTTAAGAGAGATAGAACGAAGGTTTATTTACATGAGTTGAAAGATGTAACTGTACAGAGATTCAGCGAATACTTACAAAATTTCTTCGGCTTTTATAGGCCGTCGTCTCCTTACTTGGAGGTCCGAAGAAGGCAGAGACCACTCTGCCACAAATCAGGTGACGTGATGTCTCAGTGGTCCACCCACCAGAGAGGGTGCAGAATTGGGGCCACTCGTGAGAAGAACGTGGGTGAAAATGCCCAATGGTCATCACGAGTGCCCCACCAAATGACGCACCCGGCCCACGCATCGAAGACACCGCAGGGCGAGGAGGTAGAGTCTGGAGAGGAAAAGTTGAGCTCCTCCGGGGAGATGGCCGCTGACCCGAACGTCAGCAGTGGTCTATGACTGCTTTCAGCTACAGGCTTCCAGAACTCTCTCGAACATGGCAGTCCATATGGTCGATCCCTGAGAACGGCTTCTTCGAACCTTCCCACGCTTCCGAACTGTTTGAGTTTTGCGATGGCCTCGCGTAGATAACAATAGCCGAGTCGAGAGGTGGACTTCATGAGAACCGCCACATTGGTGCCGTCTCACGCTGTTCGAGCCCATTCAACAATAGAGTTCTCTCGCGAAGCTTTCGTTGAGGCCCGACCACTACCAGGAACCTCTACAGGATAGCGTCTAGCCGACTCGGCGCCAATGGGGAGAAAGCCTTCACGCAGGCCGGCTCACGCACAATGGCGTCTGCTGGGACGCACTGCTGGGCCAAACGTAACAGCCCACGCTGCGGTCACGTTGCGACCTGTCCACTCCGCCACCTTGGCTTCTTCGGTGTTATTGGGAGGTAGCAGTGTCGAAGCGCTGAGTGATGTGCGGAGAAAGGGAGAGGAAGTATGCCGAGAGCGAGCGTTATATATAGGTGTGGCCCTCTAGCGGTCTCTTATCGAAATACAGTATGCGCCGGAAGTAGAGCGAGCGTCGCCTCTAGAGAGCCATCATGAGCACGCGTCTCGGTTGTTTAGGGTGGTGACAAGGTCGATCACGCTTGCTTACAACAAGCTAAAACGGCCATCATACTTGACATGCCGCCATGTCGGTTCAGGGTGGTCGCCTATTTACATTGAAGGTAACGCGAGTTTCCACAAGGGAGTGTTCTTCTTTATGTATAGCAACTTCTGAAAGCTGGAGAGAGAGAGAGAGAGAAATAACGTTTATTGCACCCGTCTAGATTGACGGGGGAGGAGGCTTCGGCCTCTGCCCCAATCATCCCCCTAGCCATCGGCCGGAAGCCCTTGGGAGTCGGCGGCAGTCAGGGCGAGACCGATGACTTGACGCTGTTCTTCGGCGTCACGGCTGTGTAATAAGGCCTCCCAGGATTCTATGTTTCTACTTGGATAATTGTAGGATGGGCAGGCCCATACCATGTGCACTAAACCCGCAGTGCTGTTGCAGTGCGCACATCTGGAGTTGAACACTTCCGGGTGCCATTTACTGTACAGGTGAGGGTTTGGAAACACCGCGGTTTGCAATTTTCGCCACATAATTTTCTCCTTTTTGCTCAGCTGTTTAGCTGCCTCTGGATAAATCTTACGGTGGAGTTTATAGTGTGCGGTGATTTCGTGAAACGTTCGTAGTTCGTCTCTTGTGGGCTGCTCGCGCGAAGGTGGCGGGTCAGCGTCGATTGACCGGAAAGTGAGCCCTCGGGCGATTGCGTGCGCCTTCTCATTCCCCTTCAGACCTTGATGGGCCGGGGACCATACTAGTGAGATTAGCTCCACGGGTACTAGTCCTTGTCTTAGAATTTTGGCGGCTGTAGCAGAGATCCTGCCCATATTGTAGTTTTTAATGGCTGACTTAGAGTCGCTAACAATCACTCGTGTGCCTTTTTGAGCTATTGCCAAAGCAATCGCAAGTTCTTCTGCCTCTGTGGTGGTTGTGTTCTTAGAGGTGCAGCACAAGATTGGGTCCCCGTTCTCGCGAACCACTACCGCTGTGTGTGCTCCCTTTCTTTCGTATTCTGCAGCGTCCGTGTAAAGCACGCCAGATCGACCTTCAAGTTTCGCCTGCAGGGCTACAGCTCTAGCTTTGCGTCTGCCTTCATGAAACGCCCGATGCATGTTTTTCGGCAGCGGTGTATTTTCAGTCTTGCCCTAGTTGATTTAGGTATGCTAGCGGTCTGCCTGGAACACTCCGTGGGCTCGAACCCCAAGCGCTCCATGATTTTTCTTCCTGTTCTACTTCTCAGAGGTCTTTGGTGCTGTGACATTATGGCGGCTTCTATTAGTTCATCTAAAGTGTTGCAGACACCCAGCCCAAGAAGTTTAACCGTAGAGGTGTTCGGGGGAAGCCCTAGCGCAGTCTTGATGCATTTCCTTATAATGGCTTCAACTTTATCTTTTTCTGCTCTACTTATTTAAGATAAGGGGCAACGTATAGTACACGGCTTATCACGAAAGCTTGAACTAATCCTAAAAGATTGGCTTCCTTCATCTCCGCATTCTTGTTGAAAATGCGCTTAAGCAGGCGGCATGTCTGGATCGCACTAGCTTCGAGTCTCCGGATAGTTTCAGTGTTTTTGCCATTTGCTTGTATGAGCATCCCTAGAATTCCAATACTGTCTACGGTTGGAATAGCATTACCATTCACTCGCAAAGCGATGTCAATACCCCGTCTGAGGGGATTGTTTGTTTTCCTTTTTTGCGATGGTAGAAAAAGAGCCTCTGATTTTTCTGCCGAGCATTTTAACCCTAGTGGTTCGAGATATTGTTCGATGGTATCTATAGCCGCCTGAAGTGCGCTTTCAATATGTCCATCACTACCCCTGTTTATCCACAGCATCACATCGTCTGCGTATATTGTGTGATGCAGATTTTTGATTCCTTCTAACTTCTCAGGAATTCCAATCAACGCTATACTAAAAAGAGTCGGAGAGAGTACAGACCCTTGCGGCGTCCCTTTATTGCCCAATTTAATGTTTTCGAGCGACTGCCCTCCCATGCTGATAGTGGCTGTACGATTTGAGAGAAAGCCCCTCACGTAGTTGTATGTTTTGACGCCTTTGTTTAGCGCACTAAGGTTCTAAGTAAGGCTTCATGTTTGACATTGTCAAACGCCTTGGAGACGTCCAGACCCCCAATTACTTTGGTGTCAACAGTCTTTTTGTCTATTATCTCCTCCTTTAGCTGTAGCATAATATCGCACGTCGATAGATGGGATGTGAAGCCTATCATAGTATCAGGGTACAGGTTTTCATCTTCAATGAACCTAGTCAGTCTTGTTTGGATGACGTGCTCCATCAATTTTCTTACGCAAGATGTTCAAGACTGAGCTTTTTCCCTAGCTTAGGAATGAAGACTACATTGGCGGTTTTCCATGCTTGCGGTATTCCTCCCGTGTCTCAGCATTGAAAGCTAGAGGAATGTTTTCTGGAGTTAGTCGCCGATTTGTAGAACAGGAAAAAATCACAGCATGTCCACGGAGTGAATGATGATGAGTGGGGCGAAGCATTCGTCAGTTCATCCATGCATCCGTCTGTGCGTGCATCCATATGTGCGTACACCCGTTGGTCTGTCCGTTCGTACGTCTGCCTGCCTGTCCGTCCGTCCGTGCTTTCACCTATCTGTCTGTCCATCCATTCTTCCGTCCATGCGTCTGTCTGTCCGTCCGCCCGTGCGTCTTTCTGTCTGCTCATCCGTCCACCTGCCTGTCTGTCCATCCGAATAGCGCTTACGTCGGCTAAAGCAAGTCGGGAAGTGGAACAGTCCAGATGGTTTTACACGCAGCACTCTGGCATTTACACAGCAAAGCTTTTGTTGGTGCGCATAGCGCGAGGATTGTGTCATAGCAAAAGCTAGGTCTACAGTGTAGTGAAGCGCAGCTAATACCGCAGCTTGCACACCCGCGCTAACATGCACTGGTGCAGTGCGGCGGGGCAGGAACACTTGGCCGCGAAAATCGACATTGGGTTTCTTGTACCAGAGATCGTCGAAGCTCAGAACGAGCGCAATTGACCCGAATCACGACCACCAACACGGGCCGCCATATTCTATGCGAGCTCGGCTTCCTTTTTACGGCCAGAAATCCATCAGAGTTGACTCTGATTCCCCGTGTAATCCGCGACCTTATCGCGATCACTCTCATTTTGTGAAATGTCCACGACGAATCTGAAAGAGGCGGGTTTCTTGCGCGGGCATGAAACAGAGACAGGTGCCTTGCGCGTCCACGAACCAGACGTTGTCCGCTTTCATGCTTATGCCCGCGATATGAAAGCAGACTACGTCTCGTTCGTGGACGCCGCTGCCTATTGCAACAACGGAGCATTCGCCGCGGTCGCGGTATCATCCGCGCAATGGATTCTTAACTCCAACACGACCCTCACTCTAAACCCCGAAGTAGCAGAGCAAGTAGCTATAGCCATAGATGTGCTCGACAACAAACGGAAAACAGAGACTCCAGACCGGCCATCGAAGCCTTCGAACGTGGCGTCATCTCCGACCAGGCGTTACGCATCCTCCGCAGCACAGACCCGAGTACCCTGAAGCACCACCCTGTCATCTTGTTCCTCACCTAACTGGGCCGGGTGCCGGGTGCCCCATCAAACCTCAAAGTGATCGCCCATGATGCAGCACACGCACTTGCCGACCATGCCTCCATAGGACAACTCTATCTCGCCGAGTCATACACCTATCGGATTAATTGATTGATTGATATGTGGAGTTTAACGTCCCAAAACCACCATATGATTATGAGAAAGGCCGTAGTGGAGGGCTCCGGAGATTTAGACCACCTGGGGTTCTTTAACGTGCACCCAAATCTGAGCACACGGGCCTGAAACATTTCCGCCTCCATCGGAAATGCATCCGCCACAGCCGGGATTCAACCTGCGGGTCAGCAACCTGCGGACCTGCGGGTCAGCAGCCGAGTACCTTAGCCACTAGACCACCGCGGTGGGGCCATACACCTATCGGGATGCACCCATTACGTACAACAACATCACAAAGTACTTTTACCTTAATTACCACATTTTCAATCCCACATCCCAAACTTAACAGACCACAGGTGCTGACCCTAAGCTGATTTCAAACCCACACGTACCGAAACCTTACCAAGCTTCACCTTTACTATCCCTATGCATAACCCAGCGACACGAGCCCCTCATGTGGACACACGGTGACACACTCGTACTCTTGCTCTGGGAGTGTAGAGACGCTCCTCCAGACTCTACCTTAAACAAGTCGGAGAGGTCCTCCAGAAGCTCACCTCTCGCCGACCGGCAATGGGCGGTCCATGAGGCTCACGAAGCGGCCGCCAGGTACTCCCAGTCCATCCCTATGTGCGAGACGCCCGCTATTCGCGTCCTACAGGACAGAAATAAAGTTTTTCCATTCCATTTATCTGATCCTAAGACGTTATCAACTACGATCGACCACCTTTATATGTGTGAGGTAGATCTAGTGCATATACGATTGAACTGTGCTGTAACTGAACAAAGAGGAATCGTTACGTAGGCCGACCTTCCGGACATACTTGGTCATTTGTCAGTGAGTTCTTTAACGTCTACGATTTTAATGATCTAAAACAGCTCATCACGACCAATATCGATATATTTACGCAGAGTACAGAAGGACGTGGCGCCACCTTCTGGGCGTTAATGTTCACCGAAAAGTTTCGTGGAACGTTTTTGCTTTCAATGGTTCCAATGTGGGCTTGCTGCTAAATCGTCTTAACGACATTAATGCAGTGCGAAATGACACACGGGTGCACATAAGTACACGACACAACACTACAGTGTGGGTAGAAGCACTGCAGGGTGTCTTAATGTACCTTTTTGTGTACGTGTGTCAGCTTGAGCTGCATTAATGTTGTTCAGAACTTCTTTTTGCACTTGATCAGGTTTTGCCCTCTTCTCAACTGAATAATTGCTTGAAAATATTGCTGTTAGACGTAGGATGCGGCGCGTGATTATATTTCATGCTCTGCGTTCTAGGTCTGACATACTGTTGTGTCACTTACCACTTCATAAATCACGATCGTTCGTCTTTTTTTTTGCGACAGATGCCGAGTCGTTGTTCCTACACCTAGGGTTATGGTGACTGCTCGCATGTTCGACCTTAATTACCCTCCGACGTAACCGGCAGTATTAACGTCCGTATCATTAAGCTAATAGTTTTCTACGTCATGATACCGACATATGTGAATCCGTCACTGTCTGTAACAATTACTCAGTTCTTTAAAGAATTACCCTACAAAACTGGGCCATCATTCCCGATTCCAAGCCAGCGCTTCACAACTGGCGCTCATGACTAGCCTAGTTAACGCAGTCTACGACTGGTTGATTGATTGATTTGTGTGGTTTAACGTCTCAAAACCACCATATGATTATGAGAGACGCCGTAGCGGAGGGCTCCGAAATTTCTGACCACCTGGGATTCCTTAACGTGCACCCAAATCTGAGTACACGGACCTACAACATTTCCACCTCCATCGGAAATGCAGCCGCCACAGCCGGGATTTGATCCCGCGACCTGCGGGTCAGCAGCCGAGTGCCTTAGCCACTAGACCACCGTAGCGGGGCAGGCTACGACCGGTTATTCTGCCACATCCGCGAGGCCCAGCTTTGTGCTCTAGAGAAGGGCCACGACAATCGTTTTTCGATGGCTTCCGGCTCATCGCGGCATCGTTTGAAGTGTTCTCACTGACATTGCCACACGATCCGACACCAACACTGCCCGGTAAGTAGCCTCTGCCATTAACGAACGCTGAAAGTTACATGAGATCACAAGCTTGTATGGCCAACTTACAGGTTACTGGAAGTTTGCCTACCAAAGTTCACAATGGCATTTGTCACGCACATAACATTTCTTTCGTCATAGTACAATAGTATCTAGCTAGAGGTAAAGCGTAGCAAACTAATGAGAAGGAGACGCAAACGATGCCTGAAAAGCTGCCATGTTTTGAGTCTTGAATGCGAAGCTTTTGCGGCTTCCAATTTTCTGTCTGTAATTCGCATCACTGAAACACTTTTATGTGACCGCTCAGCGTATGGGCAGGAGATCAATAATCTCATCTATATGTTTCTCCTCAATGATTTCGCTGCACCGTGGATATAATAACCTAGAATTCATAACAGAAAAGTTGTGCGATACTCAACAGTCTTTCTTGACAGCACTGTGGAAGCTACATAAACTAAATATATGGCTGCCGCCACGCCAAAAATAGTACTCAAGTTTAACAATAATTCATGTCATTGGCCTTACTGCAATAAGCACACTTTTATGTGTTACGAGACTGAGACTGATGTGCGAAGTCACAGGTAAAATACAGTTATTGCCAACTTTGCCGAAATGCCTTCCTCTTCATTTCATTCTTTAGACAATACCACCTTCTTGGCACGCGCGTTTTCCAAAGCAAACATGGCGTACATGACGTAGTAGGTCAGCCTGCGGCCGCAAACTCGATGTTTCGTTCTCCAAGAAAAATACTCGTAATATGACACTAAAATGTGCACTGAACTACCGTAATGCTTCTCCCATGTAACATTTTTCTTGTACATGTTTTTTTAAGCGCGTTAACGATGCGAGCGAGCAAAAACAAAATCAGCCGCAAACTGCCCTACTAGCGGAGCAACAGGAATGTGTGAAAACTACGCGTCCGTTGTCTACGCTTCACTGTCAAGGTAAGTTGTCGCTGAGAATAGAACTTTACTTCACGCCACTGTGAAATTGATACAGATGCAAGGATGATCGTAAGTGGAAAAAATAAGCATGCATAACATGTGCCCATTCATGTGTAGTGATAAACTGCAGTCATTTCAGTCATTTGTTTCTTTATTTCTGTATTTTAATAAAAATAGTAGCTGGTGTTGTATGCCCCAAAAGCACGTTATGATTTTGAAGGACGGTGTAGTGAAGGACTGCGGAAATTTTGGCCATCTGTTATTCTTGAACATGCTGTGACATAGCACAGAACATGTTCCTCTACCATTACGCCTATACCGTGAATCTAGGGTAGCAGCAGGAATCGAACCCACGTCCTTCGGTTCGGCAGCCGAGCATCGAAATCACTACCTCACCACGGTAAACTTATTTTGTCACCTAATACATCACTTCGTTGATGTCTGTGGCCTGTCACCACATTTGCGTACTTGAAGGCTGAAATTCTCACAGTTGAACTGCAAGATTTCTAGGAGAGCACAACAGACATCTGCAGGTTCACCATGTAAAGAAGAAGCATTGCGGGCTCATCTATGTACACGCCTCCCCCTCTCCCATAAAATTGTTTGAAGTTTCTTTATTATTGATATTAGCAGTACCAGTTGTTGTGCAAGTAGTAGTAGTAGTAGTAGTAGCACTAGTTAATAGTAACTGCAGTAGTAGTAGTAGTAGTAGTAGTAGTAGTATTTATGCTGTAATAACCATTGTAGGGTAGCGTTCATTCTCCAAACCACATTTTTGTCCACAGACAGCAAGCCCTCAAAGTTGACAATGTACTTTCAGATTTCTCTTCTTTGCCAGAAACCTGTTTTTAAGGCTGCCTGTTCTCGGTGGCCCTCATGAACTGAAGTACTGCTGAATTGTCTTACTGCGCTCTAGAACCATCGTGAAGTTCCCTTTGAGTACATAGCCTTCTTTTCGTAGAATCGAAAATAGGAGTATAAAACCGGATATCCCATTTCTAACACCTCACATACTGAATTGCTTCATATTAAGTGAAAAAGTGGGTAAAAAATAACAGATTTTTTCAGTCACAGACGAGGCCGCAGGCTCATTGATTTGCAAACACGTTCTATAAATAGTATAACCTTGGAAAAACCGTAATATGTGCAATAGAAGCTTAGCTCATTTCGGAGCTACTGCATATTTTAACTTACGTAGTTTATATATTCCCATGTTCAGAGTGGTGGTGATGGGCCTTAATCGGCGCATGACCATTCTCTACCACCTAGAATATTTTGTATAATTGTGGCGCCTTTTGGGCCAGAGAAATCTTCTCAAAACATCAAATTTTACACTAACTTCGTTCGTAGTTGGGCTTATGAAGAACCGTCTAAATCACTTATAATCATTGTTAGGGCTGTTTGTAGGAATTCAATCCTATACAGCAATCGGCCATGTATCACAGCACCCTAAGGAGTATAGCCGCCCTTCGGCTGCTGCAACACAACTTCCTCTCTCGCAACTTGTTACAGAGAAACCGTGCTCCCTGTTGTTCACTCGCTGCTCCAGAAAGCAGGCCTGAGACAAGGGCACGTTGCGCGTTCACTTAGAAAGGCCTTTCGGAGGCCACTTGGTACCGGGCACGGCGCCGACGAAAAGGTAACAGGTAAACACCTCCCGAAAACTGCCCTTAACGGGACGCTAGGAGCAGCTTTTGTTACACGGTACTTTATTCGGTCTTGTATGTGATCGAATGCTTTCTTTCGCCTGTTATATCATTGTGAACGCTTTGCAGGTGGCGCCAGAGAAACCACTGAAGCTCCTTTAGCCAATCTTTTCTCCTTACATATTTATAGCATTCTGCTGGTCTGTAAGTGTAACGGCCGTGTGGCTGCATGTTGCCTTGCTAAAGCGTATGATTGTTCGCTATCGCTTTCCTCGTAGACTTTAGGTCGCTGCAGCAGCACGGCTTCCTAATTCATTGGACACCTGGTGCATTTCAAGCAGCTGGCTCTCCCTACCCTTGTCCTCCAAAGTGTTCCCGAGTGGTTATGTTATCATGGAGCTTCATTCAGGACACGTCAGCTGCCGTGGTAGCCCGCTTGTGAAAACGCTTCATTCAGGACACGTCAGCTGCCGTGGTAGCCCGCTTGTGAAAACGAAGCCCCCTATTCGAGTCTGGTACTAATTACCACGTCTATATTGTGGCTGGAGGCAGGAATGCTAGCTTGCGGTCGATTAGAAGAACGATAAGAAACGCTGGATGATCAAACAGTACGGATAACGTTGACATCGTTTAAAAGCTATTGCACCGTGCTTAAAATGTTAAATAAAAGCGTCTAATTACAAAAAAAAAACTACCATTGTTGCAGACTCGTTTCAACGCGCTTTATTCTCCTTCGGCAGAGTTCTCGCCCACATAACGGTTCACAAACTTGTTAAGCATGGTAAACATTATCTTAGCCGGAGCAGCGATCATGACTTAAATATTCTAAGTTTCAATGCTACTGTCAGCACTGCTATATTGAATGTCCTCTTGAATTCATGAAGATTTTTTGTTTATTCACAGTTCCCGGCTGCGGCGGCTGCATTTCCGATGGAGGCGGAAATGTTGTAGGCCCGTGTGCTCAGATTTGGGTGCACGTTAAAGAACCCCAGGTGGTCTAAATTTCCGGAGCCCTCCACTACGGCGTCTCTCATAATCATATAGTGGTTTTGGGACGTTAAACCCCACATATCAATCAATCAATCATTGTTTATTCACAGTTTGACTTCTGCTGCGTTTCCAGTCTTGTGTTTTGTCTTCTACAAGTTTTGATGAGAAAACAATGAAACCACCTTGTTCACAGGCTGAAAAGAGCCTTCTAGACGTTTGCGGAAGTGTCAATGAAGGACTTAAGAGAAAAAGTATAAACTCATTCAAACCACAGACACATTATGAACAGTTCTTTAGGTGGTGGCGATTGTTAAATGCGTGCATCCCTGAGCTGAGTCGTAGAAGTTTTTTAATGTTTTTTCTCACTCATCCTGAAAATAGGCTGGGCAGTACAAGTATTACGAATATTTCAAGAGCGGTATTCTATAGCCGCGTCAATAAAAAACCTTATAGAAAAGCAAGCGTGCAAAATTGAATAAGGACAAATAAACTCAACATTTGAGTACAGTGTGTGTAGCCATGCAACACTTTACGTCATTTGGTGAATATTTTTATGGTAATGAGAGAAAATAAGGAGACTACGAACCCCAGAACAGCTCTGATCACGGAGATTGGCTTCGTGTTCCTCTAACTCCAGCAAATTCACCAGTGCGCGCAGTCAAAGGGGAAACATAACTGTGTGAAAAAGAGAAAGAGAGACACCCACTGACTTTGCGTGATACCTTTCCTCTTTCCCAGTGCATCGGCTTCATAATCATGATGTTCTCGAGGCGAGGTAATGTCACCAGCGTCAGTATACAGCTTCATTCGAGCCACGACGTTGATGTCACGTTCTCCGGCCTGACGGGAGCATCGCGTGTAGCTGCTGACGTCGTTGAAGTATTGAAGAACCCGTTAAGACCCGAAATAATTGTCAAGAATTTGTCTGACCTGCAGCGATTGGCGACGGCACTCCAAGTCCATACGTTTACCGCGGAGCGGTAATTGGCTAATTTAGGACGAAGCTTGTACCGCGGAGCGCCATGGTGTTGCTGCAGAAGGTGAAGGCGCAAGTGAACTAGCTGGCGAGCTCCTTCGGTGTCATGAGCATATCGGACAAAGTTTCCTCTGGTGTTTGCAAGTGCGCCAGGTCAGCTCATGAAGTATCAATATCGTGGTAGCTTTGGAGCTATGAAACAAGCGGAAAGATGCAAACCTTGTGGTCTACTACACGGGGGTGTTATTTGAGAAAGTTACGGAAAAAATGACGCAATTGCAGTCCTTGCGATGCTCGGCAATATAAAATGAACTCATTTCAGTCACGGCTGTGTTGGCCGTCCTATTAGGCCATTCGTTTGTGGACGGCAAGCAGCGCTCATGCTTTGAACGGTACTGCTGAGAGTCAAAACTTCTTCCAAAACGTCAGAATGGCTTATTGGGCAAGTTGATTATTGATTGTGCTTGAATACGAGCGCGTAATTACACGAGTACCAATAAAAAAACAGGCCATGTGTCAATCTTCCTCTCTTTTTGTGTGCAAGCTCAGGCTTGCTTAACAGGGCTGCTAAGTACCGTGGTAAAAGTGTATACAAAAGCTTTTGCGTTTTGTATTTCTGCATCGAGGTACTTTTGTAACGTGTACTTGTATCTCAGTAGTGGTATTCTTATTCGAAGGTAGTGGGTTCTGGTGAGGTCGGTAGCAAGTTATTTATTAGTCCGCTTTTTTTTCACGTTTATATTACAATTACTTCTAACATTATCACCTATGTATACTTTTTTTGGCACTATTAGACCTTCGGCCTCATCCATGTAGTGTCATGCTAGTATGATAAGTCGAGTGCATTGCAATACAGTGCAAGAGATGGATGTCTTATCACTTACTTTGTATATATGAGCTGAACATGCACGCGTAAGAGGTAGAAAGACTTCCTGTGCTACGCTGAGCAAAGGCATGCCACCAGTCAGCGACACGCGCACCAGTTTCAAACACTGGCATGACTCTGTGGTAGAGCTGTGGGCTGTGACACAAAGTGACTGGGTTTTGTTGCGGCTTGTACTCCTGAGTTTTATTATTTGTATCTGCGCTGATTTTTCGCTCAACATCAACACTACCTACTGGATTACAACCAATTCGCAACTCAAACGAACATACGGGAGCGCTGCGGAGTTTGCAGCATGGTAGATTCACGGGGGTGACCGCGTCCGCTATCGCTAACACAAATATTGAGTTTTCTGCAGTGTGATTGCAATTCGCGCTGCTTTGTAGAAGGGGAGCGGGTTGTTGACGCGGAGAATCTAATTTTAGTGGGCACCAACCGAGAGCGGCGTTTTTGAAGTGGCCGCGTTGTGTGTGTAATGCACATGGCGCACCACGTCTCTGCAAAATTTGTTTACATACTTCGGGCGCTGCAGTGACATAAAGTCACTGGATACAATGGTCATTTAACAGGTTCGAGTTACTAAGGTAATACTGGTGCCATACCTGGAAAGAAGAAATCTGCTTGGCCGTTCATTTTTTTTTTCTTTACGGGCGTCACCATCCTACCGTGCTCCTACCATACATGACTGACCCTTGGACTGTTTGTACCTCAGTACGCAGCTTCTCTTAATTGCCGCTAGGTGCCGCATGAATTGCTAGAGTCACGAATACCGCTGACGTCAACACGGCAATTTCAGAGACACGAGCGTTTTGACGCTGTAGCGTAAAAAGCTGTGCAAGCAATCACTTTCCGGAGCACTAGTGTCCTTGCGGCGTTTCCTCGAGTGAGTTTGTGCTTTTGATACGGTAGCGCTAAAAAACTCTTTGCGCAGAAATTTCTTCGGCAAGTGCGTTCGCGGCCTCGCAGATTTGCAAAAGGAAGAAATGTATCATGTAGGGCAATTCTATCTTATTTCTCTAGTAGGAACCCTGGGACCATTTAAAACACGCTATTTTACGTGCACATACATTTCTTTCTTTGCTTCACAACTGAGATCTCCGCCAAAAAACAAGCTCACACGTGCGAATGGGAGAGCGATGCCAGTGGCAACACATTACGCTATCGAGTCCTACTTTTTTTCGGCGGAACTGAATCATCCTTAAAGTTTTTGTTGTGTTCGAATGTTTCAGTCGGTCAGTGACTGGTTTACCTAATGTGAATAAAATGGCATCCGCAAAAAAAACATAGCAGAAGACCTCACTGTGTTCGATAAGATGTTCGTGCAGAATCGGAAATGACGTCAGGGTTGGTTTCGTCGAAAACGTAAAGCGGCCTTTTGGAATGCACCTCGAGCTGCTCAGAAATCATCAGAACGGTTTAGAGGTGTCCGTGATCTCTATGACAACAAAGTACGCATGTGTGGGATCACCGAGCAAATTGAGAGATAAAAATCGGGTAGGTGCACCTCTCTCTCAATATATTTTGGGGGGGAGGGGGGGTGCTATGCGTACGTACCACTGTGTAAGGGCCCTGTATTCGCCAGCTGTGACTAGTTATGGCAAAAAAAAAGACATTGTGCTCTGCTTATTGAACTGCCCCCATGCTCAGTTTGTGTTTGCGCAACTTAAGTGTGCGCTGTATAATAGCGCGATAGCGTTGAAGAGCTTGTTTAGCAGATATTCTGGCATTGGCGTCGGTGTCTGCGTGGGCGTTGGCATTGGTGTGGGTGGTGTTGCTTGTGAGCGAAAAGTCATCCCACGCGTGACCGAAAAATCAAAAAAGCTGCAAATAAAATAAACAATAAAGATTTTCTGGTTTGCGTAAGGATCGAACCCAGACCGTTTTCGTAGCAAGCGCAACCACAAAGCTATGCCTATGCTTGAAAATGCAGTAAAAGTAACGTTCATGCTTTACAAACACAAGCATCTTGCATAAAAGCTTCAGAATACATGTACTGACGTAGTATCGTTGCGTGGTACAAGCGCATATTTTCATCGGGTCTTAGAACATGTAATTATCAAAACGAATTTATGGTTTAAACCCGGCTACACACGCTACGGCACGTATGCCCTTAAGACAATTAACGTATACTGGGTGCATAGCAAGTTCGAAAATATTTCATATGCATAACTGCTCATGGCATTCATATGGATTCATATGCATAACTAATCATGCTACCCATTACGGAGAATAGCGCCATATGCGAAGGGTCACTGACACAAGACAACATCAACTTTATCTATTTCATTCTAGTAATCCACCATTTAAAATTTAAACTCCGGGAGTAACATTACACCAAAATAAAGTATGCGCTAAGTGGTTGAGGTATGTACTAGGGACAGGATATCCCTATCACATTCAACTCTCGAAGGCGAAACGTAAGGGTCACCCAATTCTAGGTTATCACCATCAATTACCACGTCGGCGTTGCGAAAAACGCGACAACCGAAGGTGACGCACAGAAGTGCCCCTGCCGACGATCACGGACACGCATTCCTGCACGCCCAAGAGGCAGTCGGAATGTCGTCTAGTGTGTCCGCCACTGAAATCCACTCTCCAGATTAACGTGCTCGCAGCTCGCAAGCTGGTGACGTAACTGTTCCCGTCTCCGTATAGTTCCTGCGTGGGCCTCTCGTTTTCCAAGCCCGGAGGCTGGTGTCGACCCAGCAAGCTGACTCGCATGAAGGAAGTCTTCTCTCTGATCAAAAGGATTCCTTGTGCGCATGAGAGGCTGAGAGGTGAAATTGTCGTTATCGGTCGTGTAAAACCCTCCTCTGAATGGAAAGTGTGCGCCTTTTTATTTCTTTAGTTCATATTTAACCTACGGGAGCACACAGCGTACTACAAAAGGAGCCTTACGAGGCGTGAAGAGTGCTATAGCCAAGGTGGCGTGCCAATCGTTCAGCTGTAACGTCTTACTTTTCGCTTTCCTCCGCGGATGTTCTAACAACCTGTGCTCGTAAAGCTCACGATTTCTTTCGGTTTCTTACAGTGCATGCGAGCCCTAAACACCTGCTTGTGCAAATGTACCTGGTTTTCACAAGGTGAAACTTCATTCACGAAAACAAAACCACAGATTTTTGCGTTGCTTATACGTAAATTTGAAAGTTGTACCCTGGCATGCCATGACTGACTGTTCTTAACAAATTTTCTCCTGACGATATATGTTACGGGTTCATGCCACACTCATTTTTGGTTATGTCATTCGTATTATGACAGTTTTTTTAGATTTGATATAGTGCGAGCCAGTCCTGATTACGGCTTTGCTTTTTAGGCCTGCAATTATTGCCCCTATTTATATCTCAATAGATATCCTAATCACAATATAATTGATACAATTACAGGAATAATACACATGTTTACCATCCATCACGAGGTCCTTTAGTCGCAGACTACGGGGACCGCTTATGGACCGAAGCAGAGTGGTAGCATTTTTGTGGTGACGGAGTTGTGAAAGAGCCCTAAGTAATTTGATCAGCTGTGAAATGCTAAGGGTATTATTTCCATAGAGCAAGCAGAAAAGTGTGAACGCCTTTTTATTCACTGTCGTACATTGGTTCTGGATTACTTGGATCGATGCCAAGGATAATTTTAAAGTATTGGCCGATCACATTGCGGGCTGATTGATATATTAGTAAACAAAAAAGTAACATAGTCGCAATAATAGTGTACCTGTAAAGCAAGGACGAGTTTTACTGAATACGCACGTCATTCGTTTTTGTTTTTCAGAATCAAAATAATCCCCGCGATGTGTAAATTGAACGCTTTTAAATCAGGAGGCTAAAAATTTGCTATTCCAAATAACAACCGATGTGTATGGCCATTGTTCTGCCAGACTTAGATTCGGTAGTGACATTTGCAGTTATTTCCTTGCCACTACACGCTGAAGTGTTTTCATCCAACCCCACACCCGTCCTATACTGCACCTTCTGTACATCCGTATCAACAGTGTACTACTCCGCGTGGGAATACCTTGCCAACGAGTCCTTCATCCCATCCTCAAGCCACGCCTTCCTGTTATGAGTCTGCACTGCTCATCTTGCGCCGGCAAGAACAGCAGCAGCAGGTTCAGCGTGCCTGCAAGGCCATGCAAGGCAATGGAGCACTAAACTCAGTGCCCCACCTAACTAAACTTTTCGTTACATTGACTAATTAACGTTTATTCTCTATCTCTCTTGCCGCGCTGATTATGTTGAGAGGTACGTGAATAACTGCGAGCCATTTTATTCTTATTCTTCTCAGTCCAAATGTCTATTCCACCATCTGAAAGCTTTCCGCACCTAATTTGGTTTTTCACAGACTCCAAAGTCGGAATGATTATTAGGTACACTAATCACCGTTCGTTCTTATTTGCCCTTAACACATCGTATTTATAATTAGTAAAATTTTATTACAAATATACACTTTAGTATACAATCTACAATATGCAACTCTACTTTAACCCATTCCATACATGTTTATATTTCAACCTATTTTTGTTTATTTTTATTTGTATAATTTCACTTCCATGATATACATTAAAACTCACCTTTTGATATGCAGCCCCTTTTTCATCACTCGATTACATCGATACCATTGTGATTGTTTTCGCTAAACTCACCCCGTCATTTGACAAGATAACCTGTGTACATAGCACAGAGTGTAATAATGGCTTCACTAATACATATGAATTGTTGCGTAAATGCTTTTCACTTAATTTCAGTAGCAACAATGTTGTACTTGTATTGCATACATCTCTCAGCGCTCAGTTAGTCCGCTTTGAGTTCCCCTTTCTTTTCCACTTGGCCTTAAATTTGTAGGATCGAACTTAGGTCGACATGTATGTGTGGGGCCACGCCAACCATTCTTTTTTACTCTTTACCCAATAAAAGTCATCTCTTGGGCTGATAGTCATGGGGAGCATGCCGATCGGTATCACCGAAAGCAAACGCGAACACCTTGCCGATACCGGGCCATTGCCGAGTAAGGAAGTGAGGGAGTTCCTGCTAACCACTTCCGCGAACACTGGTGCTCCCGGCAGGTAATGGCGTGGCACTTTTCGCTTTTAGAGCGCACGTGGGAAGCGCGCCATACCGAATAATTGCACACGACACAACAAGCAGGAAACAGGGTGGAATTACAGCTTTTTTATCAGATGCGATACGGTAAACAATGTAAATATTCGCAATTAAGTCACTCTGACACAAACAACAAGCATCTTAGTCTCGCCAGAGAATCAGTGACCGAAAGCTATACATGCTCTAATGCTAGCATACTGGTGTTGTTTTTTTCTTTCAGTGGTTTAGCTAACGTTTCCCAAGACACCCAGTGTACCTCCCAAAATATAACTTGGAGTAATTCAGACAGCAGGCCTGCAAAGAAAATGTCCTTCCACGAATGAAGTTATGAGAGCAAAATGATGCGCACAACAAAGGAAAGAACAAGGCTTGGTTTCGTTTACACAAGTCCAATGGTCTGTATGAAGGCCTTATTAAAATAATAATTTTCACTTGATATATAAACACTCATTCAGCGTACTGGATTATTCTCGAATATCGAATACGTAAGTGATGATCCAGTGGACTAGTGTTGGATACTATGAGCTGGAAGTTCATTGATCAGTACTGCTCTGCATTTCTCGGTCTTCCTTCCTGCTTCCGTCACCTCCAACAAAGTATAGGCGCAGAAAACGAGACAGAGTGTTCTTGAGAACCACCTTTTACACAGTTGCGGAACCTCTATGTATGCACCAACGTGTGCTGTTGTTCTTTGTTGACGCAATTTATACCTCTTAGAAATATTTTTCTTTAATTATCTGTCTTCAACATCCCCAAACTATGATATAGCTGTGGAAGACACCGTAGTGAAGGGCTCCGGGAATTTTAATCATCCAATGTTTTCTAACTCGCTCTGACACAGCACATTACACGGGTCTCTATCATTTCACCACCATTGAAATGCGACCGCTGCGACAGGGATCCAAGCCGCGATCTTCCGATCGGCAGCCAAGTGCCATGACCGCTGCTCTATCGCGGTGGACGCAAAGAAAAGTTGTCGTGCAGTGGTCATTTCGCGACTGTACTTGCAGTAGGCATTCTCGGGTAGTTTGCCAGGCCTACCTTCCCTTGCGGCACGGTGGTGGTATTTATTGAGAAGTGCAGCTGAGCTAGTTTTATTGAGGTAGCGATGCCAATGGAGCCAGACAACGCAATGGCGTTCTGCAGTTGCTGGGGAAGCTCGAGGGTCCTCCAAGTGCTTTTCATTTACTTGACTCTGGGCGAGCTTCGCGGCTTCTATTCCGGCCGAAAATAAACTCGGAAGCACTGATGCTTACATTGTGGTTGTGCTTTGCATACACGTGACAATAGCTTTGTAAGATTGGATAGGAGCAAAAGCATAATCACGGCGCGAATCACACGTCAGAGACGATTCACCGAATCGTGTCTGTTTGTGATGATGGGTACATTCTGGGTATTCGCGATGATGGGTACATCTTACAACTCGTTGCCAGTCCACTAAAAGTGAAGAAGGCAACAGCTGAAGAAGAAGAAAACGAAGTGCCTATGGGCAGGTGGCACTCCGACGCAGTGTTTCGACGACGTTAGTAGAGTGGAAACAGTCTTTCCTACATGCCCTGTTTCGGGCTCGGCACCAGTAGTACCTCACCAAAGATATGCTTCGTCGCTTCGCAGTTTTTATAACACGCGTGTGCACCTAACACGGAGGATGTTAACATGTCAGAGAAGTCGTTAGACAATGAAAGTTTAACGCCAGTAAATAAAAATTTCAAACATTGCAAGCACAGTATGATGCTTGAATTCCTCATCAACCACTAGTGATAGAGTGGTAAAGTGAAAAGAAGTTTAGTATATACGGCTTGATTTTTCGTGTACAAAATACCACTCATGAAACCGACTCAATTCCCTGAGCTTCATGACAGAAGTTTTAACTGTATAAGAATTGACGCGCAGTAGCTTTTTAAAAGTGGCAGAAAAAGCAAAAACCACGTTGCGCTTTCCAACAAACTGTTCTGCCGTTTCCCGAAAGCAGTCGGCTCGGTACACGGGAGGTAATAGCTTCAAGTCGCTTACGACCACTTCCCAGCGCACAGAGATACCGCTGTCAGATGATCACCATGTCGTTAAGAGCCGTCCTTCAACATCTCAGTAGCGTTTCGATGTCCTTCCTCGAGAAACGCATTAGTGTGCGAAACAAACGCCACTTTATGCAATCGCTCCTCACCACAATTCTTGGGTAGCATCCATACGACATATATGACACTTTAAAGGTACTAAGGAGGAATGACATGTGTTTTTTTCTTGTTATTTTTTTACACTGTAAGCGCGTCGAATTCCGTCTACTGTGCCCCGCTATCTCTTTTCCGATATAAATACGTTGAAGCCCAGGCGTTACTTTTTTTGAAGTACCAAGTCCAAACACAAGAAGACAAAGAAAATATTATCACCTTGCGGGGGGTCCACATGATACCCTAAATCTGAAGGCAAGTTTAGTTAGTTCTTACTACCCATTGGCTACAATTTTTCATTACACATGAACAACCGAGTAGCCATCTAGCAAGAAAGTGTAAGTAAATTTGACCCTACAGAACATCACCTGCGATTCAGTTAAGATGAGCCAGCAACATTCATACAAAAGGGCATTAAAACTGTGAGCCTATATGTCGACATGCGGAGCATCGCACACTTCTGAAGTAGGAATGCTGGGTTTTTGTTGTTGTTGTTGTTGTTGTTGTTCTTATTTTTTATATATGCGAAAATGTCGTATTGGCCAACGCTAAATGTCTTTCAAGATTTTCGCTTTGAAGAGATTGATGCAAGTGCAAGATGTTCTCGCGCCATGAAACGCCACTAAAAGCGCTCTCACAACCGATCTCATGTAAAGTTTTCGTGCATCTTACATCATGGTTACGCATGCATTATTACAAGTTTGTTTTATGGTTCGGAGTAAAGCTACTGGTTCCGAAACCTGCATAATTGTGCAGTTAGTGCTCCAACAGCCTTGATGTTTTGTGCTGAAGAAGTAAAAGATTAGTTTGTGTCACAGAATTGTTTCTTTGTCATGGTATTTTTGTTTATAGATTCCTTTTAATTGTTTATTTTTTTAGCGTCATTCATTGGGTTAATTTTCGTTGCGACATAATGAGAAATGCTGAAGCCGTGATTCACGGGACAGAAGACGGGCAATTCGCATCGTGGTAGCCTTTCTCTCCTGCCCTACTGCCGGTGTGGATGCTCCGCAATTCAGAGGTTTGCAATAATTTGCACTTGCGCCAATTCAGCTTTGAATAAGAGGTAAACCAGCGTTCTTCTGCTCCGCCATAAAAAAAAGTGTGGTTGCAGCACTGTGACGTTCACGATGTGACATCATGTTATTACCTGAGTCACCATTTCGGAATCAAAATTTTCTTATTAAAAATCAAGTATTTATTGGAAACATGTGGTAGCCAGAAGGGCATCTTATAATCATATCCGATTAGACCATCTTTTGTAGTCACACAAGGTATGTGTACATTATTCAATTATGATGAACGAGTCTAACGCTATTTAAAAGACGATGAGCATCGAAAGTGAAAGAGAGAAAACCTTAAAAAGCAGACAGTATAGCCACTTTGCCCCCTAGGCGTGGGGAAGGGAATAAGGTTACAAAAAGTTAAGAGCATAGGCAAATAGTTTCTCACATGCGCAGGGAGATATGCTCCAAAGGAGCTCTTCCTTTGGTTATCTTCGACGACTTCAAGAGGGCTTCGATGACGTAAACGTAGGAGCTGCAAGTCTAGCCTCCCGATTTCTTCCTTAAAAAAATCCAACATCAAGTCTCTTAAGGCACGCTAGGTATACTTAATATATATAGAACATCTGTGCACGCTACGTAAAGCTCTGACACTTGGGATGCACGCTGTCTAACTAATACGAAGACAAACCAATATTTTGCATTGATACAACATTACATGGGGCTGTCGTAGGCGATCTACGCGCAAGTTTCTCCGCCCTCTTGAACCAAATGCAGTTGTTATTGCTATATAACAACGTCAGAGAGTGAACTTAATTGCCTCTCAGCATAGTTTTTTTTTAATTCTAGACATTCAATATTCATGAACCAGAGCAACTGAGATCATTGGGGACGCCCGCATTCTTTAGCGCATCATCCGCAACGGACGCCCACTACGCAGCTCATACATACTGAGGTCAAACACCGACAGAGTTTGCACACTCAACGGCGCCACAAAGCACGAAAGGCCAAATATGCCCGCAATACTTTTTTTTGTTTCACTCGCCGACAATGCGTTTCTCTTTGTGTAGTTCACGTCGTTCAATGCGCGGTACGGTCGATGCACGCACCACCGAGAGAGCCGTGGATGTCCTTAAACGCGTCTGGCGGTAGGCAGCATGCATTACTGCATAGGACGGGTTCGCTCGTGTCCTCCACTTCCGAGTATGACTCGGTCGGTGGGCGTCTGCGCCCTCGAATTGCACAATGAACGCGCGTGAGTCCCACGCGTGGGAGAAAAAGCAGAAGGCGACCGGAAACTCGTCGCCTCCATGCTCGTAGGTCGCCGTCAAACGACGTTCACTTGGCCTGCAGCAGGATGCGGTGTTCTAATAATTAGGAGCCTGTATGGCACGAAGCGAATATTTCGGGTACCTACATTTCGGTACATATTCACAAGCATTGCTTGACAGTCAATATATGTTTGATGTAGCACATGGCTTTGATTCCTTGTAGAGTATCGTTTGCTGGTGGCAGCTTGCTCACTAGATTGAAACTCTGCTAATTCTTTCCAGCACGTTGGCAATTCGTGGATAACACGCGAAATACTACACAAAATAGTTATCTACAGATGAGGTGACTCCGTGTGCAAAAATTGTTTCTTGTTTGAACATTCTGTCAGTGGTTTGCAGATGTGCTTGTTAACTTTGCTGATTTGCTTACGAAGTCAAATAAAAGAAGCCAATGCGTTTCCCCATCATTCACGTCAATAACCACAAATGTTTTCCTGATGTTGCTGCGTGTCAATATTTACTGGACCTAACCAGTCAGATAATCGAAGATAAACAGATTGCGACCTATAACGTGCAGACTGTATGATGAAAAGCTTGAGCAGTTCTTTGGGACAAAGTTATATATTCTCAACACGTTCTGAGCTGTAAATGTGATAACCGTTGTTTGGAATAGTATTTCCGGCTGTCTGTTTACATTGGCTTCAGCGCGAGCTTGTGACGTGCTTTTCACATGACATCGGTGCGCCTGCTTTGCCAAAACAGAAATTATGCGGAGGTCAGCGCTATGTTTTTTTATTTCTGTATCCCAGCTCCTGGTACTTAAACAAAGTCGCATTTACACGATCATGCTGCATCTCAATTTTGTAACATAAGCAGTGATATAGCAGACATAATTTACCGAAGCTTCCATTTCACCTAAGAGAGTGTTCAAAGCGTCTGCTTCGAATTCGTTTCAGTCGTATAGTTTGAGAGAAAAAGGGCTCTTCTGCAGCTCAAGTGAGGTTTGATTCGGCAGTTATTGTTCTCAAAGTAAAGATGTTTTCAACATGTGCAGTGAAGCCATTTCCACGCGTATCAACATAAGTCTGTTCTGTCGTCCTGTTTTCTTGTTGTTTTTTTTTGTCCTTTTCATCTTTGTTTGTATTGCACGGCTAACGAAAAGGTATCTTTCTAGCAACGTAAATTTATCCTCGCTCATGTATTTCTCGCAGTTATCGCAAAATATCTACCACGCATTGAAATTTAGGCATCCGTTAAAGTGCACAAGGTAGTAAAAGCCCATCGGTGATCTCTTCTACGACATCTCTCATAATCACATCGAGATTCTGGCATGTCAAATACCAGTTGATTTTTTTTAGAGGCCAAGCTCCTTAGGGCGTAAGTTTGTACATCCTCCATCGTTGTCGTACGTAGCCACTGCGATGCGAGATGGGAGATGGCGGTTCTTGGAGTGTTCACTAGATGGACGCATGGGCGGAAGCATACACGGACGGACAGACTAGCAGACGTACGGGGGGATAGACGGACGTGAAGAGCGAGTATGTACCACAGGAGATGTGAGATGCGAGAGGTCGGTACTCGGAGTATTCACTAGATGGATACATGCACGCGCGGACAGACAGATTAGAAGACGGACGGACAGATGGATGGACGCGTGCACATACGGAAAAATGGATGCATGGACAGACGGACGGACGCATAGGATGGACGCACGGATTGTCACGCGCGCAGACGTAAGCACGGATGGGCTGACGGACACTTCACCCCACCCATCATCATTCACACCGTGGATATGCTGTGATTTTTTCAGCTCCCGGTACGCGCTTGTGTGGTGTCAGAGATCTCCACAGCGTTTGCTTGGATTCGAGTGACCATCTCTTCCTACAGGCTGTATTGAGCACGCCGCCTCCCCGGTTCCCTGTCCTTTTGAAAAAGTGTCCTTGGTAAGACCATTATCGCAAGATGAGGTCCGTCGCATTCCCAGAAGACGAGAAAGCATAACAATCTTCAAGAATATTTGTTGAACCACTCAAGATGAAATACAAAAAATAATTTTGTAATACATGAATTCACGGGGACTACGTGGCACAGGTTTTGACAAGACATTTACATTGAAAAGTGATGTTTATTTTTGAAGACGAAAACCTCAACGTATAGGTGAAATGGTACAGACCTGTGTACTGTACGATGTCAGAGCACGATAAAAAACATCAGATGATCAAAATTTCCGGAGCCCTCTACTGCGGCGTCTATCGTAATCATAGCTTGTTCTGGAACGTAACAAGCGACACTTTATTACTTTATTATTGAAGACAAAAGCCGCATATGCGCCAAAATTATTTAAAAGTTTAGTGTATTTGGAGTCATCACAATTTGACCAGAAAAAATATATAGGTTGTAAAGTAGGACCTACAAGCACGTGAGCTGCGTGCTGACCTTGTCCTCAACAAATTTTCAAGTCAAAGCGATAGCAGAAAAGTGAGTCGTGGCGTCTTAAAGACAAATAGCTGAGTTTAAAAATAAATAATCAGTAAACCTGTGTACGTGTCCCACTCGGTTTCTAAACTTGCCACATTCATTTTAACATGGCATCCCAGAATGAAAAATAAGTAGGAAGGCTAACAAAGGAGTTTGAAAACCGTGCGAACAAAAAGATTTCAATGAATACCAATATGTTTAGTCGTAAGTCGGTTTAGTTATCGTTAAAGGACACCAGTGAGTGCATTGAAAATATCAGCGTGGGAATGCTAACTTAAGCAAATGTCTGTTTGTTTACATGGTAATATAACTGTGTAAACTGATTGATTGTTTATCTATAGCGTCTTCGTGAAATACATTTTGGCTTTGTGCGCAAAAGCTATAGCGTGGTCAAGTGTCAGGCCGAATTCTGGTTTTATTTCTGGTCATTAGCCTCGCTTTTTTTGTTTATTTATTATTTTCATTTACTATTTATTTATTGTTTTGATTGTCTTGCTTTTTGTTATTTAGAGCATATTTTTAATGTTCGTAACTTGCTGTAACAGTGAATACCAAGGAAACATTCTGACTGAACACAATCTACAAAAAATAGGCACCATGCCTTACACAATACGAAAGCACATGACTTCATCTTCAGTACGGCAACATTTTAGGCACCAATCACTGGAGATTTCAAGGACGTTAAAAGCATAGCCAGCCACCAGCCACAACATTGCAGTATCGTTACCCTTCGGCTAGCCCGTATGTATAAAGCACCGGTGCAAGAGATTATGCGTACGCCTTTCAGGTCTAATTCTTACAAGGACAACAGGTGCATTCAGCAATAACCAGAAGTGAGGGCCACGGGTCGCCTATAGCGATCGCTTCGTTACCAAGCTGGTCGCAACCTTCACAGTGATTCATGCGCAGCACTGCAACAACGAGAAAAAGTTGCCAATAACGTAGAATAAGAGCTCTTATTTTGAACCCACTTGCGGCGTGATTAAGCTGGACGGCGGCCAAGTGGCAGAGCTGTGCATGGGGTGTGAAAGATGATCCGCAGGAGAAACTCACTTGGTATTCTTCTGAGCAGTGCGTGCGATGGCAACCTTTGGTATCCCGGACACAGCAACGAGAAGAAAAAAAAAAGAATATGCCACCTTTCCTATAACAACTGCAAAAAGTAAATATGAAGAATGTACATTCTGCGGCCACTAATGAAGTGGTACGCAAAGCCCGAAACAGTGGACATGTGGCAGCATTTTTTTCGTAATATAACCAAATATTTCTGGGTGTTTTGAAAGTACGGAAGACGAGATCATTCGAGCTGCTTTTGAGGCCATGTGTTTTTATACTATATTGAAATAGCGGTAATAAAAAGCAGCTCCTTGTTTGCGCTACAGCACCTTGGTAATTAGTATACTGCGTCTTGCAGGCTTAAAGGTGGTCATACCTGTTGTACACAACTTAGATGTTTTATAATCATGCATGAAAACCTTACACCTTGTCTACAACCATTGTCTCGCATTGCTGTTGCAGTAACAATAATAGACATATAATACAAATAATGATAATAATAATAATAATAGTAATAATAATAATAATAATAATAATAATAATATCTGTGGTTTTGCAAACCGGAACCGCGTATTGATTATGAGAGACGCCGCAGTGAAAGTCTCCGAAAACTTTGGTGTTCCTTACTTGCTTGCTTGATACTTACTTTTGTAGCTCGCAACCCCGTAAGGGGGATTGGCCAAGAAGCCGGTGGTTAATGCAAGTCAATACCTTTACGTTATCCAGACTACGAGAATAGGATTACTTTGTTTTGACTGTGGGATTACTTTGGCACAATGTGAAAAAAAGGGGGGGGGGAAGAGAAATATTAGAATTTGTTGAATATCTGAAGTGTAATCGCTATACGAAATATTTCTGAATGTTAAATCATTGCAGTGTAATAGCTAAATGATAAATGTTAGATTAACTAGTAAAACTTGAGAGCTGATCGATGGCTCAGCAAGGTAATCTTCTTCTGTTACATAGGAATTCGCAGAGAGCCCCGCAGATGTTCCTGTCACTGTGTCCTAATGAAGCGGCCTCAAAAGACAAAATATTAAGAGTAGTAAGAGATATTCCCCGTGTTTTAATAAAATGTTGAAACAATTTTATCTTTGATTTTTGAAACGGTGACATGTGAGAGAAAAAATGGTCGATATCTTCGGGTTCTTTACAGCTTGAGCTCAGAGGAGATTGCACCAGACCAGACCTGTCTAAGTAGAAATTAAGAGGTGGTACACGGCAATGTAATTTTGTTATAGAGACTTCCAATTTACGTGTAGGACACCATTTATTATTCCAGGCGAAGTGCGGGTGCGAGAAATCTGGATTCAGTATCGTAATGTTTGATGAGTCTTCAAGAAGGGGAAGTTTTCTGAACTACGCTGCTGTATACATAAGCTGTAAGAGGCATGATCGGCCCAATCGGAAGATCAAGGGACGCTCGCGTGAGTGTGTCAGCCTTCTCATTTATAGGTATACTACGATGGCCTGGCACCCATATCATTGGCACTAGACGAGTGTTTGCTGGGATTAATGATTTAAAAGTTTCTAGTACTGCTGATGTCGACGACGATGATAAGAATGAACACGCGGAATACGAGTCAGACACTATCACAGCTGTCGAAGGAGTCGCAGGAAGTTTACGAATAGCTAGTATAACGGCCATTAATTCCGCTTCAAGTATTGGTGTACAATCTGGGAGGCATGATGAATATGACCAGAATAATGAGAGAGCAAAAATAGCCACACCTGCCTTCTCGCCATTCATAGATGCATCCGTTGCAATTACTATATTAGTACCTAATTGAGACAGGCGTTCTTCTAATAAACCAATCAAATATTCAGAGGGCAAGTGCTTAGCATTCATTGGCGAAAATACCGTCAAATTCTATTCGCACTGATATTCCTTACCGTCCACTGACATCGCAAAGCGCACGCACTTCTACCATTTTATTTCCACCGAAATGTGTCTGCCACAGCCAGGATTGAAGCCGCGACCTTTGGGTAAGCAGCAGCGCCCCTTAGCCACTGATCCACTGTGGTGTACATGCTGTAGCAGTAGGACAACAACTAAATTGCTAGGTTTACACGACATGTATATCAGCAATGTGTAGGAAGAAAAATAAGTAGTTATTGTCAGAAATCAAACGGTTATCCAGCGATGCAAAGCTGCGACACTTGCGCATAAATGAAGTATATTAGAACGTAGCCAAAACGACATTGAAATCGAACCTCATAACCCAATTTAACTGCAACGTTCTATCTTTTGTTTAATTATGTGTGTCTCCTTGCACTGTCTACCGACATAAGTTTGCAATGTTGCGAAGCTAATAAAAACTGACGGGCAAATCTTGCGTGACTACTTCGCTTATAGAGCTCCGAGCGCATTTTGTTTGATAGTTTGTTTTTTTCTTCATTTCTAGTTTTAAAGGAATAGCATTAGTCTAGCCTCACACGCGCAGAGAAGCCATTTATATACTGCCATACATATGCATATACGGACGAACTTGTACATGTTCATTGGCTTTCTAGGCAACGACCCGTTGTAAGCATGCTATGCATGTTGTTTACTCATCATCCTTTGAATACTATTTTATGGGGCCATGTTACTGCTGATAACATTTATACGCACTATGAAGACCTAGCTATTTGTGTGTGTGGAAGGGGGCAATGTTCGGGCTTTTGAAACTGCTAGGACCAACATTGTTAAAATTTAGTATTCATAACGTTCTCCATAACAACCGGTATCGAGGAGTTGCTTGTGCGTTTGAGTCCACAAGTAGCTGTCCTTGGAAAGGGCTACTGGAACTTTGACGTCATCAAAAAGTGTCTCCTTTATATTTTGCAACACAATGATTTGCAGCATACTGGTTAGAAATTCCTTACTATATTAACAAACGAACATTTCCTTCTACATACGCTACTGTCTGACGCTTTCCTGGTTTTGGCCCGTACTCTTGAAAAGTTCTTACGTAATCTTTGCTTACGCAAACAAAAATTCAGCGAATCTCCATGTTTAACTTGCATGTCCGAGCCTAAGTTAATCAGCAGAGTCAAAGTTCATTACTTCAGGACAACCCCATTCCTTCAGAGTTGACGATCAGACAGTCGTGTTGGCGCGAGAATGTGGGCTCTTTTAGCATATAGCCATTACGAAATAATTTGCATAACTAATCCGAACAATAAACAACTACCAACCTGGACGCTGTACACTTTCGTTGGGAATATGTTTAGATAGCAATTAAGATTGTTTCCCAAAAAAACAATTGTTAAGGTGGTTTCTGAGCGTGGTTTCACAAAAAAATGTACAGAGGGTTGTAACAACAAATCGCAAATAAGTGTGGCGCTGATAATTGATACGTGAGGTTTAGCGTGCCAAACCCATCATATTTATGAGAGTCGCCGTAGTAGAGGGCTCCGGAAATTCCGATCGCCTGGGGTTCTTTAACGTGCACCCAAATCTGAGCACATGGGCCTACAGCATTTCCTCCTCCATCGAAAAGGCAGTCACCGCAGCCGGGATCAGATCCCGCGACCTGCGCGTCAGTAGCCGAGTACCTTAGCCACTAGACCACCGCGGCGGGGCTAATTGTGGAACCGAACATGCTGTTAGCGAGGGGGGGCGCCCAATGTCACGAAGCTCTTACTAAATGTTTCTTTTCTTTTTAGCCAAATGTAAAGTGTTCTTTGGCTTAATCTCTTCGAATACTGTATATGACAAATAACAAAGTGAAGCAAAAGGCTGCCTGTGGATTAGCGACGAATTTAGCTCATTTCTTCTTGTTAGTTCTGGCGGCCGCAACTATACAGAGAAAAACGCAGTTTCGTGTCCAGCGTGGCTACAGCGGTATAGGTGGGAAGATCGTTTATCGTTATTCTAGCGGGATTTTTTTTTTCACTTCGTGCCCTCGGTAAGGCTCTCAGATCCATTAAGCGCACAGTAAAAGGAGAGGCGCAATAGTGTATTTGTTTGACTTCCGCTTCATTGTCACTTTTCCGCGATGCGTTCATTTATGAAAGAGCCTCCCCCCTTCCCCACGGGTTCTTCACGCGCATTTCTCACAGCTGCCACGCGACAACCCTTGTTTCCGCGCATAGTTTGGAGGCATGCAACAGTGTGTATATCATCCTACAGATCCTGGTCGGGCTCTTGTTTTCTCTGCACGGCTTCTTTTTTCGCCGCCTGCCTTTGAGGAGAGTTGCGTGAATGCATGGCGTAGGAAGAAAGGCCTTTTTTCTTTTTTTTTCTTTTCTTGTGCCGGTGTTTGTTCCGCCCTCGTCGCCTCGCGACTTGACGGAGGAGTCTCTCCGAGATGATTCAAGGGCGAGGCCCGAAACCGAGAAGGTGGGGGCGTCGTTTAGCCGCCGACGCTTTCTGGTCCCTCGGGGTGGCGTCTTCTAGTAGACCGGTCTGCCGGGCGCGCACTTTCGCCCGGAACACAAGAGCGCGCGAGCGGCTAGCGGGTCGACACAGATTCCCGTCCTACTTGGCTCTCGTGCTGGCTTTTCACCTTACATAACTGGATTTTCCCGTAGGGCGAAGGGGAAACCTGTTTCTCTGCACTCAAATAGAAAGCGTCTCCCAGCCGAGGAAGCAACTCCCCTCGTTCGATCCGAGCAGGCTGCCGGCGCCGATGAAGCCTCATAGCGTACGCCGGTCCATGCCCAACGCTGCAGCGAAGGGTTGTTGCCTGGGAACAGGTTTCTCGCACGGCCCGCACTTGCGTGCAGCAGTGCTGGCCGAGCGGAGGCCACCGGTTCGCTCCCTTGCTCAGGGTGGCACTGTAACGGCGTACTTGGCCTTTCCCACAGCACACGCATCCAGATCACATGTGCATATCCGCCGAGGAATTGTTTTGGCACGAGTGGAAGACCGGGAATATGCAAACTACGCATCAACGAGTTCTCACTGGCGTGATAATGCTCCCGCAATGAGATTCAGTCCGTATCGCTCCTCGCTGAAAGCGGCGATACATGTCTACTTTGCGGAGCATGAGTTATTTATCGTTTCCGCTTTTCGCGCCCTCGCTTACAACAACACTGCTCGTTTTTTTTTTCGTGTGTGTGTGTTTGTGTATTTATTATTCAAGATTATAGGAGCCTCACCTTTTGCGCATATATGTGATAATCAGCTCGAACACCTTCTGTCACACTTGCACAACACGAACAATCTGAAGTCATGATTGATGGATGGATGGATGGATGGATGGATGGATGGATGGATGGATGGATGGATGGATGGATGGATGGATGGATGGATGGATGGAAAACATTAAGGCCCTTCGTAAAAGCTACGAATCATTGCAGTCATCATGGCTAGGCGTTGCTTCAATGAATCCAGAACTGCGAACTATCAGCATATCTTTCGCCCTCTTTATACTCAGTGTGTAACTTAGGATCGTGCCTACCACATAGTCACCAGTAGAAAATATCCTCTGTCTTAGTTATCATACAAATTTTGTCCGAACAATACGACGCACTAGGCAGTGGGGCTCGATACTCAAACTGTGGAACATCTTTTAAAACTTCACGTACCCTGCCCCCCCCCCCCCACACTTATCTCATCATGAGTGGCTGGCTTAGCGAAAAGAGTGCCGCCTTTCAAGTTGCAGAAGTGCTGCTGAAGCATTCGCTCTTTATGTAGCACGTGTTTCTCAGAGCGAATCTTGTTGCTGGGCTCTTGTAATCGCTGTACATATACGTAAACCCCCTTAGTATACAGAGCGAATTGCCAGAGTGTCCAGCCCGGTCCAGATGCACAGATCATCTACATCATGCTATCTCGTTCAAACACACACCGAGTGGTCTAACGTTGTGGCATTTTTTTTTCTGCGGTCTATATATTTCGCCAGCGCGTTTCTTTGCGCTTTCGATTGAGGACGTACTGCGCTCAACTGAACGCCGTGCCAATGTAGACAAATCGACCTTCAGTCTGTGCATACTTAGCCTTCCGCAAGAGCGTCTCGCTGGCCAGCGATCTCGGCCTGTGGGACGGTCCGGACGTTCTCCGGGCGTCGGCCGCTTGGCCGGTTCTAGCCGGCACAGCGACGAAACCTCCTGAAACCGGAACGCATCGGAATGGTCCTAATGCGTTTGCTCCATTGTTTCAACGTTTGGTTCTCGCAAATCTCGTTGGCCTCTTTCTTCAACTCTTTGTCCGTCTCACCTTGTTTGGTGCACACATTGGGTCTCACGTGTGGACTTTGACTAAAATGATGAATTGCTGTTCTAGAGGCAGTTCGTACGAATAATAATAAGGTAGAGATTTTGCACCACCTCTGCATACAAATTACAATTCATTTTTTCCTCGTGTTTTGCGTACTGCACAGCACAGACAACATTCTATGACATCAAAGAGTAGCGGCGCTCTTGCACAGTGTTGCATCATGACTGCTTCGTAAGCTCACTTTCGACAAATGTTTTATTGCGCAGGGTAAACTTCTGGCTTAAGTGGTTCATCACATTCAACATAAGGGGTTTCTCCTAGCACCGCTTGAACAATGCGGCAACTGCTGGTCTTCAAAATACGGAACTAGAACGTCAGATGTTGGAAGCGGCGTCAATAAATGAACGCCTGTCCCGGTGGTCGAGTAATTATTGGTGTGGACTGTTGACCCTCAGGTCGCGGGATCGAATCACGGCCGTGGCAGGGGCATTTTTAATGGCTGCTAAAAGACGCCCCTGTGCACGTTATTTAGTTGCACGTTTAGGTGCATGTCAATGATTTCCAGATAGTCGAAATTTCTTGCGGCTTTCCCGGCGATGTCTCTCATAATAATAGCGTGGTACCGCTATTTTAAACCCCACCAATAACAACTACAAATAAAGAGGCGATCACATTTGCTTGTCAGCAGTTGAGGAGAGCTTCATGGGTAGCGGTAGCTAAGTTTTATCATTAGGCACATGTCTTTCTGTAAGCCTCTCATGCAAGTCGTGCGCGATCGGCAGTCGGCGTATAGTTCTCAGATATCGCATTTCATAGCAAGATCACGCACGCGTTGATCGGACTTTTTTCTAGCTTTTTCTTCCTTGCTTGTATCAGAATAACATGGGCACTTTGACGCGTAGCACTGCTGCAGTGAGGTTGTTCTAGTAAATTTACACTCGGTATTACTCGAAGAGTCCACCAACACTTCCTTAGCCTCACGTATGGCGCTCATCGGTTTAAAGATGAATTAAAACTAATAGTTACTTGCTTATTGGAACGAAAGCAGTGTTAAATTACAGGGACGAAATCGGACAAAGGCGCGAGCGCTGATTGGGTGTGTTCGTTTAGACAGGCATCAACTATACCATCAACAAGCATTAACAGTATTAAATTCTTCACCATGATAGGGCTGCTCCCGACCCGTGCCGGGGCTCATTTGGAGGCGGAAAGTATTAAATACGGGCCAGAAACTTACTACCTCGTGTCGACATCTATATGCTACTAAACTCACAACGTTTGCTCCTCCAATTCAAAAGACGTCGGTTTTGTCGAAGCCCCTACCGACTTTGAAAGCAGCAAAACCGGTACTATTATCTAAATCACGAAAAATGTCAACTCACTGGTATCATCGTGGTTCCTTTTACTGGTGATTTTTTTTTACTGTGGTTCTAAGAAGCGATACATCTCATAGGCTTTCACAAACATCACCCAACAATGCATGCTCAGAAATATATTTCTCCGTGCCTATGAATGCTCGAAAAGTGAGTGTTTAATAGCAGTTACAGTCGAAGCTGCGTCTTGAAAAAGCGCTTGAGCTCCCTCAACAACAGTAGCTAACACAATGGTCCATAATGAGTCGATCGGTGACATACGAGTTATATAGACATCAGCTTTGACAGACGGGCAGCGCAACGTTTCGTTTACCAAACGACCTGTTCATGAGCCACAAGCCAAATCGTTGCACTCGTGCATAGTGATTAGAAAACAGACGTGCAAGTTGAAGAAAAGCATGGAGTAAGTTTTACGCAGGCGTCTTCGCAAATTCGGGGGACCCGGTCCGTGAGGATGAAGGGGGGGGGGGGCGCACCACCATAAGTTCATCGTCGTCGGCAGTACCGCGAGAAAGCATTCTGGCTCTTCTCGAAGCGCCCGCGAAGCGCTTTCGCTTGCCGTAGCGGCGAGGACGTTGCCTCTCGGCAAGCTGACGTGGGAGCCCGCGCGGCCAATGGCGGCTGCCCCAGAAACGCGCTGGGAAAGGGGGGCCCGTGTGCCAAGTAGGACCTATATAAGCCTGGCCGGCTGTCGGGGCCGGGCTTCTGCACTGCCGACACCATGGGGACACATACGGTGCGGCTCATCGGCGCCTTCCTCCTCGCCCTAGTCTCCACACACGGTAGGCAATGATCCCCCCGTACCTCGACCCCAAGGTTCGAACCCGTGACCCTATTCGCCGCCAGTGAACTCGCTATCGGTCATCGATTCAACCAGCCCGTTGAAGGCAAAGCCAACCTTCAGCACGTGCCGAACGCTTCCCGCCACAGGCCAGTCGTCGCCTGTGGTTTCCGCGTAAAGCTGACCTGGACCTAAGACGTGTGCTTGTCGTCGGCTTTGCCTTCATCGGACATCGTGTGGACTTCGATCGCGTTCATCGGCGCCACTTGCATTGGTGTTAAGCTGAACAGAAGGTCCGGCCCTTCCTGCTCAGTCTAATCATCATGGATCCATTTTGTGGAATAACGACCCAGCATCAGCCGGTAACACCGTAATGAATGCCCTAACTCAGCTTGACGTCGAACTCAGACGATCCGAGTGATTCTGCACGCGCCCGCTGCCTGTCCGCTGGCACCGAGATAAATAATTTAAGCTAAGGGCCTTCAAATAATTTGTAGTACCAAGTTGACCGTAAGCCCGTCATAAAGCTATCGCACAAAGTAGATCTAGTGCAGATGTGATGTTATGAATTATTATGTTCTCAACATCGCCCAATTCTTTTTTACAGTTTATTTAGCGGAACCGAGCAACTTCTGGTTTCTACAATTGTAGGAGACCTGATACTCTCAGGCAACATGACAGAAAGTAGATTCCTCTGTAGCATAAGTGACCAAATATTGTGGTAATTTGTTATCATTAAATGTTTCTACTACTTCACACTATGTTTCCGAAACGGGTATCTCTGTTGCAGTGGTAATAATAGATCAATTCATAGAATTACATGGGCTTTAATTGCCCTAATTGTGAACTTTTTGCCCTGAATTGAATCTATGGCTTTAGTCGACGCTGCACCCACGTGAAGCGCCTCATTATGTAGATGAGATCTTGACTGTTATTGTAACCAATATTTGTGCGCGTTGGTCCTCCCACCAGGTACCTGGGCCACCTCCATAGTGAAACGGCAAATCTCTACGGACATCGAGAATGATGCCGAGCTCTGCAAGGGCCGCTCACCCTCGGAATACTTCCGTCTCACGGCGGACGAAGACTGCCGTGACGTAGTTCGGTGTTCCGTCCAGGGTCTGCTGGCACTCAGGTGTCCATCTGGCCTCGCCTTTGACATTGAGAAACAGACGTGCGACTGGAAAGCCAACGTCAAGAACTGCGAACAGCTTGAGAGTAAGACTTCTACTTCCCTCCTCGCTAGCTCTTGTTAGTACGTTTATGGTTGCACTGCCCTTATGTTTTTGCTTTCGCGCAACTTTCAAGATAGAAAGCACCGCTATTTGGTCAGAAAAATCTTCAAATCAGTCTTTTAATGGTTCTGTGGAGTCACCAGAGCTCGTTACATGAACGTTTCTCGCGTAACGCCGGAGAAAAATGTTTTAACGGCGAATGACTTCTGCATGTGGTGTGAGTGTAGTGTGGGGCGTGTTACTGAGGGGATACTAAATATATTAATGTATGACATGCTCTTCACGACCGCCGTCGTTTTTTACGCATTGTGAGTCGTGAGACACGCTTGAATAGAAGGAATAAAAGCAATTATTCACAGAAAATTGTTATAGGTAGACGTTTTTTTTTTCGCAGCGTCTGCATTGTGTGGAAACAGTTTAAGTATATCTGTAGGAATCCATTCTCGCTTATAGTTTATTATTGATATAAATTTTCACGTAAGTAAGAGATGTGTTCAATTCAATAAACTTTTAATGGCGCTAAGTATTTCACTGTTCCATGATCATACAGACGAAGCAAGGTAGTATCTTTTATGAGCAACTACTACAACATCTTCGCTGCACGAAGAGCTATAATAACGCACGTAGTTAAGTCTAAAAACTTCAAATCGAATGCCAACTGAATACAGATATTTATTTTTATGACAAATACTTCGACTAACAGTGAGTGATGAACTTATCACGGTGAGCTGTTTTGTAAATAGTTTTGTGTATACCAAGCGTCCTGCTATCCTCTCTACTGCGAGATCTTAACTCTTAAATTGATGTGAGATTAAGTGTACATTTATTTTTGTGCTTTCATCATTCCACCTGTAACATGCAAGTTTTGAATTTTTACCTCACTTGAACTAAGGTTGATGAAGAAAGCAGCCGATAGTGTATGATTGTCTGATAGCGTGTCGTTCGTTGTATTCGATCAATGTATTTAGTTCCCAGTTGCTAAGCAGAACCTCTTGAATAAATTTGGATTGAATGTTATGAAGAGCTTCAGTACATTGTGTGCCTCATCAATGCCTCCTGCCTTACGCCCTGCAGAGCCTCGGTTAGTCGCCCCTCTCCTGGCGACAGATGAGCCAATCTGTGAAACCGGCAAGTTGGCCTGCGGAAATGGCGACTGCATTGCCAAAGAGATGTTCTGTAACGGCAACCCCGATTGCAGTGATGGTTCAGACGAGAATGCCTGCACAGTTGACAAAGATCCCAACAGAGCACCTCCCTGCGACCAGAGTCAGTGCGTGCTTCCCGATTGTTTCTGCTCCGCTGACGGCACTCAGATCCCGGGCCGTCTGGAGCCAAACGTGGTGCCGCAGATGATCACCATCACCTTCGACGATGCTATCAACAACAACAACATCGACATCTACGAGAAGATCTTCAAGGAGGGCCGCAACAACCCGAATGGCTGCCAAATCAAGGCCACCTTTTTTGTTTCGCACAAGTACACCAACTACTCCGCTGTGCAGGAGCTCCACCGCCGGGGACACGAAATGGCTGCGCACTCAATCACGTGAGGAAGCCTTCTTGTCTGTACACTTCCTTTAGCCTCGATGTCTGGTATCTGGCGACTTAAAGAAAGTCGAAGCAATTTAGAATCAGCGCGATGCCCCGCCGAGGTCACGGAAATGCCTTGTGAGGGACGCGGCGCTCAGGGGGTCACTGCAACAACATCAGATCACGAGAAAAGAGGATCCATATCTCTAAACGCAGCTTTCCGTTTCTAATGCAGGTGAAAGTGACCTCTTCTTTACATAGTTTTCGTTTTCGCGTATTCTATCGCCCACTGTCGGCACAGATCACGCGCGACACGCAATTTTTTATTGCGCAAAAGAAAAAGTGGCCCCCGAAGCAGCAGCAAATGCGGTCGTGCAGTTACAAATCAAGAGAACAGGCGGTCCTTCCTTGCAGCCTCTTATCTCGCTCTCTATCGAAAGCGCCGCGTGGTTCTGCTCGGCCGCTGTCCTTGTTGGGCCTGTTACAAACTTGTTCTGCGCCGGCGTGACCGCTTTGCTGATGGCGTCTCTTTTTGCTCCCTCTGCGCGCACAGGCACAAGCACGATGAGAAGTACTGGTCCGAGGCCAGCACGGAGACCTGGGCCAAGGAGATGGCTGGGGTGCGTCTCATCATGGAACGCTTCGCCAACATCACTGACAATTCGATCGTGGGAGTGCGTGCCCCCTACCTCAGGGTGGGCGGCAACAGCCAGTTCTTCATGATGGAAGAGCAGGCCTTCCTGTACGACTCGACCATCGCAGCCCCGCTGAGCAACCCTCCTCTGTGGCCTTACACTCTCTACTTCCGTATGCCCCACAAGTGTCACGGAAACGGCCAGAACTGCCCGAGCCGATCTCACGCCGTCTGGGAGATGGTCATGAACGAGCTCGACCGCAGGGATGACCCAACTTTCGACGAGGATTTGGCTGGTTGCGCCATGGTTGACTCTTGCAGCAACATCATCTCGGGCGAGCAATTTTACAATTTCCTTAACCACAACCTGGACAGGCACTACAAGACCAACCGCGCGCCTCTCGGACTCTACTTCCATGCCGGTTGGCTGAAGCTGAACCCAGAGTACTTAGACGCGTTCATTCAATGGATCGACGAGACTCTGGACAAGAACGACGTGTTCTTCGTCACCATGACGCAGGTGCTGCAGTGGATGCAGCAGCCTACAGAGCTTTCGGCCATCAGGGACTTCGCACCCTGGAAGGAGAAGTGTGACGTCAAGGGCCAGGCGCACTGCAGCCTGCCCAACGCCTGCCCACTGACAACCAGGGAACTGCCCGGTGAAACCATCCGTCTGCACACGTGCGTCGAGTGTCCACAGAACTACCCGTGGCTCGAAGACCCGACGGGAGACTACTTCGCCTTCCGCAAGTAGAAACCGCTGTGTTCGTCATCGCCTTCCGCGCCCTTGGGGCAGGCGGTGACGGCATCTTCTTCGGGACCGGTCTGGCCTCGCCGCCTGGACTGTTGCCCAAGGACGCCGGCGGCTACGTGGATCACAATCAGCCGGCAGCAGGTGCCGTTACGCCGTCCCCACTCGGACTCTCTGCTCGCTCACCCCCTGCCAGCTGGACTGCTTGCCGCGAAGTGTCCCGTTGCTTGCGCGCTCCGGCCGGCAGAAAAAGGGCGTGCCCGCGACATGTGTGTGATTCCCAATAAAAAACGCCCCTCCTCCGTCACCGTCTCCAGTCACGCAGAACTGATGCAGTGCGCCGCGCCAGTAGTGTGTCCGGCCACGCGCGACCTCGTGGTTGCCGCTGTGTACCGAGAGACCGTCGCCTTGACGCGGCGCCTTCCTACTTTCTGGTCTCGAACGCCTGAAAAGCATGCTTGGGTCGGCGTCAATAAAGAAGTGATTTTTCCGTTCGTTCCTCCTTTTCCTGTGCATTCAGTGCGCACTCCAATTAGTGAGCGCGTTTAGATACAGCTAATTAAAACTATTTATACCCAGACCACCCTCGTACGAGTCGCATTCCTCTGGGCAGCTTAACGGCTAGCTGGCCCCTTCATTGCGTAGAGTTTTCGCATGCCGAAACCATGGTGTAACTATGGAGATAACACTCTATTAGGAGTTCAGCATATTGTAGCCAACGCTAAACGATCACTCCGGATGTATATATGATGATAATCTCACTTCTTTGCACTCAGTAATTTAGGTTAGCACATGTTATGCTTCGCTTGATTTTAATGAGCTCATAGTACACTTGTGAAACAGTACACAACTTACGTATATTCTGCAATTATACAAGAGGGTTGCACAGTGTTCCCTTGTGCATACTCACTCGAAAACTCTTGCGACATTGAAATTTGATCCGGGTGAAAGCTTATACATATGAAATGGCAAGTTTAAAAGCAGTCCAGGGCAGTAACATTAGTTATTCTAGTGAATTTCTTGTGTAACATTGACAGCCACAGAAAGAGAGCGTTATGTGTGCCTGACGTTTCTCCCGTACGTGAGTTGAAATTTTCTCGCGTCATTATTCGCAGCTTACAAGGAAGTACACGGGAATGCAAGGCTACAGACCAGACACCGCAGTATTACGCAGTTCGGCAGCGCCACGTCGCGCGCGTAATTCTATACTCTAAGTGCGCGATAAGGTCGTTCATTAACATCACGGAGCCCTGCTTTGAAAACATTGACGCTTGCCTTATTATCATTAACGGGTGCGTATACTGCGGCAGCCCAGAGGTCCTTGTCCCTGGCGCAACCATTAGCAATGCCTCGGGCACGCATAGTTCGCCTCGCACGCATCGAGCAATCGTCGTGGTCACTCTCTGGAGCAGTCATTCACGCCTCGTCGGAATCCCGACCTGGAACCAAACGCAAATGAGGCACCAATATGCCGCTCAGCGCGTGTTCCTCGTCGTCGGCGTATAACGGGTTCACGCTCGGCTCGCGTCGGGTGACTCGCCGCCTCGCGCTCGGGTGCGTCTTCGTCGACGCTGCGGGGCTAAGACGAACAAGCGAGGAAAAATTCGTACGCCCATGCCGGCGTGAGTCTATCGTCGGCGTTTTCTGTGCAGCGTCGCGTGGGCTGCAGTCACAGCGTTTGCTTCCTCAGCGGATGATGTAGCTCGAATTTTCCTGTAGCTCGATGTAATGCAAACAAAACGTACGCGTGAGTTGGAAAACAACAGTCCCACGGGACGGCCAAGCTGTTTCAAGCTGACAGTAATATAGATATAACACAAAACACACGCGTATACGTTTGTATATAAAATCGGTGTATCGCGTAAATAGCAACTTTGACGAACAAATAATCTTTAGACGAGAGCACAGATAGCGCACGCTTTTACAAAGCTGGAGCCTTGAAAAAAACAAAGGCGCACGCCCATTTTAAACGGTATATTCACTATTACATACTTTCCTGGTCGTCCGAAGGTAATTCTGCTAAAGCTGTACATGTCTAGGTGAAAATAATTGCTCAACTTTTCTGAAGACATCGGCTTGTCATTGACTGGCAAACACACAAGTTACAAATCCATGCACTATCTTGTTGCAGGAGTAACACCTTCGAAAACAGTCAGTTTGAAATAATCTCATTGCTTCAATAAATATAGTGATTTACTAGCACTGTGGAGCACACTAACGCAACTTAGTACGCTATCGATACTGATTACTTCAAATACAAGTCGTGCGGTTACTTTCTGTCAAAATTAGACGCTACGCAACCCTGTACGTTGTGCATACAATATTTCGGTTTCATTTGTACGCCGCTGTAACTGTGTCACGGTAACCAGTGCGCGCAGATCATCCCACGGCTTGGACGGAAGAGTCGAGATCGGCGAACCCGTCATCATAAGATCGATAAGCCACTCTTTCATTGCCCTTATTCAGCGTCCATCTTGAAATGAAAGCGAGCTCGCATTGGACCAGTTACCCAGATGTACGGCAATCGCCTGCTGCAACGTACGGTACGGACAACACGAACAGACGTCCTGCATACAGCTCCGCTGCTCGCAACTTCTTCGAGACAGCCAACAGGGCTGTTCTAGTTAATGGCGAACTCGGCGGCGGCCGCCGCGGCGAAACCGGTCGGCGTTTTCTCTCCGCCCGAACAGCGTCGTTGTAGCTGCCGCCAGCGTACGCTGGCCTCATTGACTGTGGCGGCGGGAGGGCGCTGACGACACGAAGCCGAGCGCTACCATTTGCGGCCTCGGTCGTCGAAAAAGTGCCGCTGCACGAGCAACGCTCAAGCTAACTACTGTTGTCTGAAAAGACAAAAAAAATGATAAAAAAGGGTGCGTCACTTGCTCCGAGTACCAACGTGCAGCTCGTTTTCGCTCAGCGGCTGCATGACATGACCAGAACTTTATTTATGTCCTGACGGACAGACATTTAGAAGAGCCATAGGCCTTGTCTGTCCGAACTTGGTAGTTTCTCATCAGATTTTTTTTTTCGTGTCATTTGCGTACTGTACACATTCTCAAAGAATGTGCCCTACATTCTCATCTTCATGACCACGACTGCGTTCCCGTAAGCTGGATCGGTGTGCCGTGTACAGGAAGCTTTCATTTACGCTACTTCCATTCGAGGTCTGTGAAATAACGTCTCTATGCTGGTGTGAGATGCGTTATTGAAAATTTTCTGTGTAGATGACCTTTACAGATTAGAGGGACACTAAAGTCAACTATTAAGTCGAACTTGATTGTTAAAATGGCAGTCTAAAAACCTCGAAGTGTTACTTTTGTGCCAAGGAAGGGCCTATATTGAAAAAAATTATGTTTTAGTGCTCCGCAGCGGGTTTGCGCACTTCAAATTACCCGCCTCAAAAAGCGGACCGACCGGACCGTCTCACGTCACTGTAGCCATGCACAACGTTGCCCGGTTTCACTGTGCTAGTAGCAGCAGACTGAAGGCAGCGGAAGCCACAGCAGCAACAACAGCCATTGATCAATTTCCCGCCATTGGCTTCGAGATTGCAGGTGCTTTTGTTTCAACTGCGCCCCGCTGGATGGCACCACCTGTACCTTGTAACCACGCGAAAATTGAATTTTTTGACCACTCGCGCCATTCCCCATAGTAACATCCGGCGATTTTTTTTTTCAAAAATCAAACAGTAACGAACAAACAGCATTTTATCGCGTCTCTTATTGCACGGAAGCTTCTTTATTTACTGCAGTCAGATTCATTTCTGTGAATAATTGTAGGCGGTCCGTCTGATGTCATCGGGATTATTTTGAAAATGTCCTACTGCGGCGCTTGTGTCCTTGTGCATTTCTCAATTTCTCGTGAGTAGGGCACTGTTGTTGATAATATTGTCGTTTTATTTGTTGTCATACATTGCGCTTTCGCTCTGACGTAAATTGTTATTTGAATTTAGTGTACCTTTAATGACTCCTTTCATTTAGAGCTGTGACACCACATTAATTAAAACTGGGGTTAGCTATCAGTATTTTATTATTTTCAATACGTACCCTAGAGATTGTGATGTCCTGTCCTTCATTCAAAGCTTTTTGACGAGTCTGTCTCCATTAACGTTGCCCTAAAGCAAAATGAACGCGTTCCTGTTAGGCTGAAAAACTACCTAAACGCCTATATTACGTACGACATTGTACTCAAATTATTTTTCAGGCACCTGCAGAAAATGAATATGTAAACAGCTAAATATGTCATTTTGTATGTGTGTAATTGTAAGCTTATTTGTATAGATTCAACAAGCTTGATGATCCAGACTTCTTTTACTGTATGTATCCGTACTGCTAATGTCTCCCAAATAAAATTCAGAATTTTAAATCTTCGACAAAACGTTGCGATAATATATTTTCAGTGCAGTAGCCTCACAGTAACATATCGTCAAGAGAAGTTCTCATAACAACACCCATTTTCTTATACGAGTGGCATTTAAAGTCCACTGTTGTTCCATGCAAAGATAGCTTTAACCCGTTGACGTCCACACTCTTCGGGGCCGTTCCGGCCTGGTATCCCGCCAAAAACTTTTCGCACCCTATGGTGGCATGGGTCGCAGTATATAAATCACAATAAAGTTCGAAAATAGGCGTAGTAGAATAGCAAACTTTGTTCTATTGTGTTAGTGATGCTTCACTGAATAAACTGTTAAAGTAGGATTTTTGTGCGTGAAAAACATTGAAGCACACAGGCATGTGAAGAGCAACTACGCCTTTTTTGCACCGATCGGATCTGAGACTTTTTGCTGTGTACCTTGCAAAATATTTACGGCCTTGAGAGATTCTTCGTTAAGTTTGTTTTGCAGGATCTTAGGAGTTAAATTAGCCGACTCGGCGGCCTGTGGGCGCACAGATGAGGCCGTGACCGGCGGATATTCGTGCGTCCCCATGTATCAAAAAAGCCGGGAACACGCACCCTTAGCCGCTGAAAAACGGACTCACACACACTTACAAACAGCTTCAAAAACGACGAAAAGTTTTGTCCATCTAAGTTAACAAATCTACAAACTCGTGGACGCTTTACTTTGGCTATAATAAAAGCCAAGGAAATATTCAAGTTTTAAATGCGAAGCATTTCTTAGCGAACTTCGGCGACATTGAGCGTATCTATCTATCTATCTATCTATCTATCTATCTATCTATCTATCTATCTATCTATCTATCTATCAATCTATCTATCTATCTATCTATCTATCTATCTATCTATCTAGCCACTTACGTTTGGGTGCTCTCGTGGTCACCCCCTTAACGTGGCGTGGACCAAAATTAGCATGGGAGGGTAAGATGGTTTGACGAATATGACGCGCTGGTCAAGACAATGTCACAATCCCGTCGCGTACGTCGTCAAACACTTCCCGACAGACAGTGGCACATACCCATGGGTGGGTGTGTGCCGCTGGTATGCGGGTATGTGCCACAGGTGATTTACACTTAGTATCTACCTAGGAACGACGAGAATACACAGGGGAAATTTTAACGCGCGAGCATCAAGAAATACCCGACATTGGTAGCGTTGACCCGACAAATGTAAAGAATAAATTTCAGGGTGGCAGCTGGAATCGAACCCAAGCATTCTGCGTGGCAATGAAACATTTCACCACAGAGCTACGCCAGGTCTCGGAACTACTTTTCAAATAGACGCCAATCTTTGTGAAACGTCCATAGAGGTTGCAGTGCTGCCTACCCAATTTTAAGAAGATTACATATGTACTCCCTCGATACAGGCTTCACGTCGGGTTATCGTCAATTGTGGTTAGTTGTCATGCACTGAAGTTGATTTATGTCGCAGTGTCCAAGACCAGCATCATCGTGAGAATCAGTGCTTTATATCAGCTTCTGGTGTTACTAATACACATGTTCCAGTTGGCATTGTTGTGCAACTGCAAACAACTGGTAAGTCTCTGCAACCTTTCAACTTATGTCTGTGCGTGCAACATTACTGCATATATTTAGCGTCATTCCATGACGTTTCACCCAATAAAAAATGCAACGCGGTCACTTTCTCTCCACACACTTCGCATAACGTTGATTCCCAGGTACGTGGGATCTGCCAATTTTTTTTCAGTGCCGTTGTATAAATTGAAGAATCATGTAATATGGTGCCTGTCAGAATTTATTCTCTTTGACATACCAGCAGATCTTTCATACAGTAAATACAATCAAGTAACCCAACTCAACGTTCATTTATATTAAGAGCCTGCCATCATATGCCACCCATGCAGAAACATGTACACTAAGCTCGGTTAAGGTATGTTAGCATTACGGAACCCGTGTTTGTTTGTCTTGAATTCCAACGTAAGATTCTTCCAACATTACTAATATAACGACTGCCTTTTCAAAAGCCGGGAATCTGCACACCAAAGCACAAATGTCAGCTTAAAGCCTGTGCAATCATTATGGCGATGAAAGGCACCGTCTGGTACCTCAGCAGCTGTGCAACTTAAAAAAAAACATTTCCATCACGTGCATTAAGAGGCAGGTGCATCTGTACTGACCACTCATTACTAATGATGGTTGCTTAGATTCTAAGATCCAAATCATAAGCGGCTTACACATTCGTGGAAGCTCTCGGAAGCGGGTACGTGCAGATACTGAAAAACAGCACCGGTACGTGCTGCCATGACTGAGCCATAGCTGTTGTGAAACATTTCTTGGAGAATACACGTTTTTTTTTTGCAACTATGATGCCCTATTTCAAAATCTGAGCTTGTAGAACACGTTCACGGAGAATAAATTTTAAAAAATGACTATTTTTTGCGTGGAAAATGGACCGATCCGACCAGTCACATATCGAATGCAATGACACGTATCTTCTGTACCCTGTTGCACGCACTGCTTTTTGTCGGTTATTATTCATTTCACACAACTTTCGAAGCATTATGAATACGACTGTTCGACCGAAATTTCTGGAATGAAACTGGAGCGCTGTGTTGGGTGAGGCATGTCTACCTAAGAGCGCTAACTATGAGGCATAATGTAATTTTATATTGCTTGTAATCACGAATGTAAGTTTGGTTACCAGCTTGTCCTTGAGAGCTTGACAAGTTTTATGATAAATATGAAGAACTAATGATGGATTACACTTAGCTCCCTGTCACATGAGCCCCTGGCGGATGAATGGAAGGATGTGGAACTTTAATGATCGCCCTGAGGTGCGCCACACAACGTACTGTGGGCCGCTCCAACGTTGGGACAGTCAAGCCATCCCCTCTGGACAGCGACTGGTGAAATCACGTCAAAACTGACAGACGTCTGCAAGGCTGTCATATGGAACCTTCGTTTTGAGCATGTATGTGCAGGCGCTGTGGTTCAATAAAGTCAATAAAACCTGCTTAATGCAAGCTATCTAGGCACAGTCTTGGTTTCCTTCAAACCATCCACTCTGACTAGCATTAACTTTCACTCCATTGAAATCGTAGCTATCATGACTTTATCAAAGAAGGACACTTAGATCCTAAAGACGCCTGGTTTTAAATAACGTTCTGGACTGATTTATTTTCTGGCAGACGACTACCCAACCCGAATCTCACGATGATGGTATGCTGAATGAAAATCATGTTCTCTTCCAGAACACAAACAAGACGTCTTTTTTTCATGTGCAACGTACCAAGTGCCCGATAGTTCGGACATAACCAACGTATTGACAGTGACCTAGATCGTTTAAGCGGCATACAAACTAATGTGCATTGATTTTTATGTTATTTTTCGTTGCCTGTACAATTAAAGAAGGAAGACAAGTGATTTCTTGGCGTCATGAGCACGAAAGCATCATAATTCAGAGAAAGTTCGCTACTAATTATATCATATCCTGTGTTATTTTACGTATGAGTTTTAGAATAACAGTAGTTGGCGTACATTCTGAAAGTCACTTGATAGGTATGGTTAGGATATTACAGTTTTGTCAACTGAAAATTCTAGCATCTGGCTCGCATGATCATAGATGCCGGCATTTGCGTAAAGGAAGCCTGAGATTTCCTGTTGGTGTGCGACAGGCAATAAAAATTTAAGTGGCTTCTTACTTTTCAAAAAGCACTGGCTACCCAATCATTAGGTGAGTCATCCAAAGAATGACAGCGGGCATAGCTGTCCACAGACGCTGCTAAAAAACGAACAAGCATTGTTGTTCTAAGCGCTCGTCAGTCATTTGTCTCCAAGAAGAGCAAATGATTACTAGTCATAATCCTTCAAACATCCTCATTGACACTGTAAGATTCTTGATATCATCACTAAGTATTATATTTACATGCAGAGGCGAAGGCCCTGATGTTGGACCATTTGAAATATTTGTATTGTAATCACTTTTGTATATTGACCCATCCATTAGCTGACGTCCATAGCAAGGTTGGTTAGTTGTAAAACCATTCGTAAACTTTAGCTACTTTTATTGTGGAATTACCAAGGTGACATTACCCAAGTGTCGCGATTGAAGTGAGAAGTAATACGTGATTCCAAATGCTGCAGTGCCGAAAGTTATTTGCATATCCACGCCACTGTTTCTGGAAGAGACCTGTCTACTTCTGTAATGCACGTCCTGGCAACACCATTTCCTTACATTGAACTAGCTATGCTTTTTACGGGGATGATGATTCCAAGCCGACTTCTGATGGCTCCTTTTGGTCATTGGGGCATGTGGAATCAGAACTGCAAAATCTTCTTTGCTAAGCCACGACAAACGCTAACGTGAAAATAACAAATAGAGTAGGCAACTATTTAGTACATAGAAAAAATTTGAGAACAAGCTGGTTGGATGTGTTTTGTACCTCTTTCATATTTGTCTTCAGTTCTTTTTTTCTCCGAACGATTGAGCAAAAACGTAAATATCATTCAGTACAGTCACATTTCCACTTTTCGCGATCTAAACTACAATTACATTAATCTTCCGTGCACCCGCTCTGCCTCCCCCCTCTCCCGCTGGTGTCACTCAGCAACTAAGCTGATTAAACGCCTTCGTATTGGACCATACACGCTGTCAGCCGTAATTTGCACGAACTGGCTCTCTGCGAACCTTTCGAGATCACTAGAGTGTTCGTTTTATTTGACTTATGAGGCTGTGAGGCATTGTTAGCTTGACTGTCAAGAGTTTCTTCTAAGGTGAAGTGCTCTTCTCGAGGTTCAAGGGCACGGTGACACGACGATATAACTTTGAACCACAATCCCTTCCCACTGCGACATGATATTTTCATGAAGGCAACAGAAGACTTTGAAGTTCAACGCTTCTTCGATATTGCGTTCAGGCCTCCAGAAAATAGTTTAGGAACATTCATCTGTTACAACCAGTCCGTTAATTACAATTAGATTTCAGGATAATTTTGAGGTGGCTTTACGGAGCTGCCACATACCCAACCACTGCTTCGCTCGGTACGTTGAAGTTCTAAGAAGACGTGATATCATCAGTACCGATTTACATGTGTGTCATTGGCAGCATCGCGAAAGCGGAAGGAACACACTCGAAAGAAAAGATAAAGTAATCAGGGTCAGTATTACTGACATAATTCAAATAGATCCCTGTTAGAATATTCAACACAGGTGACCGCGTGCTCAGTGAGCTCAAAGTAACCTGAGCCCTTATAAATACGAGTTAATTCTCTATTGTCCACATCACTGGTCACAGTAGATTCATTTTCGAATCTCGAGTACGTCTTAGGCCTGTTGAAGCATTCTTTCATTCAAGCATTGAGCTCCACGCTGGCGGCGGCACCCCGCTGTTGAGGCAGCGGGGTGCCGCCGCCTGCGAGGACCTCCTACACTGGCCTCTTGAAAGAGCCTGCTGCTCAGGCGTATCACGCTGCCGTTACAGCAGGGCCACCCGGGAAATGCTGCAGCCGTGGGCGAACGGTGGGAGCGAAGGGTCTCTGCTCAAAAAAGACAACGGTTTGGTTGCAAGCAGCAAGCAACAGCAGAGGCGGCGCAGCTTCGCGGAAGTAGTTTTCACTCGGGCCGCCCCTTCCCACTTCGCAGGAAGCCTGAATATTCCTGATCCTCTGGTTTCTCTCGCACTGTTTTCATTGTGTTGCCGAGCCTCGTGCCAAAACTACCTCCCCCGTTCCGCGCTGCAGACCAGACGGAGCGAAGAATTTCGAAAGCCTCTCTTATGGCCGAGCCAAGGTGGTTACTCGCCGTATCACGAAGTCGTGCCGCTGAGAGCTCGCTTAGAAGTATGCCTAGAAATTGTATCTCCCAAAAAAGGTTAGATTAAAAAAAATCCTTCAGTTTGTGATGCCGCACCGACATTACAATTCAACAAACTTTTTTGGTGACCAAAAATACACTATCAAGTTGCCTTCTCAAGGTGCACGTGAATTTAATGCACGAATAGTTCTAATACATTAAAATGCAATCACTGTGGCTGTTAATGAAACCCATGTCCTAAGCAATATGGTTTAGTCGCACCTGCTGCTGAAATATTCATATTACTGCCGTCGCATCCTGTGAGTTGGCAGAACATTCAACACAACATTTGAAGTACCTGCCTTCCGGCTCCCCGAGGTGGCTACATTCAATTTTCGAATCTCGAATCATGCAGTTTTATTCAGGTGGAGCTGGCAACGTCCTCATATGCCTCAGTTTCATGCGTCAAACGGGAGTTTATATTCCTGCAAAGTGATATAAATACCTTAGTGAGTGTCTCCGAAGACCTTCTGGGCAACAGATATGTCACCTAATTTCTTTTATTCTGCAAACCCCTGCATATCATATTTGTTATCCGACGCTACAAGTTCCGCTCGCTGCTACCAACAGAACCTGAAAACACAACCGCCGTTTGGGTACGTGTACGCATTGTTGAAGAGTTTTTCTCGAGTCTCGATACTTCTAGAGCCTGCAGAGCACGGCTACTTGAATTTGGAAGACAGCTGCCTCCTTACTGCACATCACGTGAATTTATTTCGATCGTTGTACTCCCGCAAAGGTAAATACTAAATATTTTCTAGAATTTACTCTGAGTTTTTTTATTCTACGTGCTCTGATAATGAGGCCAACTTGACCATGTGTACTTGCTCCGTACTTTATTCAACAGCGTCGGAATTAGGTCCGCATAAAATTTTATACAGTGGGCATTACTTCAACGCGTGCCTTCTCTACCGTCGTGAACTTTCTTACAGCGCAACACCAGAAAAAATACAGGACAGGGAAGGAGTAGAACAGAAAGAAAAGACGGCGCTGACTCACAACTGTTGTTTATTGGAAAAAACGGGTTGAACAATATTGGCAATATATATAGGTCCCAGCGGCCTACACCACAACATGCGCAGAATACGAGGTGCACCGAGGTAGCGTTATCACCATTTCTTTCTGTTCTATTCCTTCCCTGTCCTGTATTTTTTCTGGTGTTGCGCTGTAAGAAAGTTCACGATGGATCCTAACCAACTGGCCCGACTTACCGTCTTACTCCTTCTCTACCGTCTTGTTAAGGGACGTGATTTAAAAGCAGTGTTAAAGGGTTGGAAGGTGAAGCGTGGGATAAAATTGCCTGTCTGCTGTAAAACACAAGTCATTGAGTGATGTTTTACGCTGACTGCTCCTCTTTCATCACGTGATTTCACTGTCTTCATATTAGGTGCAGCGGTGAGGTATATCCTTCGGCGTTTTGCTGCAGGTGATGCAAAAGTCTTGCATAAACTTGGACAAGGTTTTTATGACCGAAATGTTGGCAACAAGAGTGATCTTCCTGTCGCAAACAATTTTCATCTGGGGAGTAAATACGTGAAAACTTCACAGGCGTCGATCTGTCCTACTGCTTTATAAGCCAATAAGGGTAGTTCCGTATGATGTGGCACTGTCATAGCTTTCGATGGTGCCATAAAAAATAAACTAAGAGGAACGACCACCTATCTTTCCATGACCTCCACAAGAGGGAAAATAAATGTTCAACCTAACAAGCCTATTGCCAAAGTAACTAAACATTATGTCGGGTGTTTCAAATTCGTATTACAAACCAGAGGCTCCACTGCAAAAAAGTTTTCGTGAGAAAGCCGGGATAACTTAAGTTCCATCGTGTATGAACTGACGCATCACATATTTTTTTCCTTACGGAGAAAAGAATTTACTATTTTTAATGATAATTGCAAGTCCTGAAAAATGGCTTCGGCGAGTCTTCAGTGTAATTCAATCAACGTTCACTGTATCAATTTTCATATGAACGGTATATCTGATTTACAATAATTTTCTACTTTTACTTTTTGTGAACATGTTCGTTTGTGTCCTAAGAGCCGATCAACGAGGTACCTTTTTTTTTCGTCCAGCAATTTCTGTAGGTGGTCTTTGTGGCTCAAAAACAAAAAAGTACAGTGAAATCCACGTGAGTAGAGGAGTTTTCCATCGTGCACACTGTCTCCACTGATTAGATCTATCAAAACACTCTGGCAACTAACCGAAACTCACGGAATATCTTCAGTTTCAGTTTATTTTCAACGTAAAAATACAACGTGTATTGATTGGGGCAGTGGGCAAAAAGCGCCTGAATTTGGCTTGAAAGTGTTCACAGACAATAGCAGTGCAATGAAAGCCAGGAATTGGCGTAGCAAGTAACAAAATGCAATACAGCAGTGCATGTAAAAGAAAAAAAGCAATGAACAAAGAAAATTCAATAGTTCCAATTAAGATCATACAAAGTTTTTACAAAAGTTAAAGAGTAGTCATCTTAAAGGAAGTGTTGAATGAAGTCCATGGCCTCAAAGACGTTCCTGTATCTGCACGTTTAGGGAATATGTCATTGATAGACGATAGGCTTCCATCTGGAGAGAATGAATAAATCTTTTATTCGATCTTTTGCGTGAGAAAATTTGTGAATGAGATGTTGCAGGTGTTGCGTGAAACATGGGCGCCATCTGGCACTAATATTGAAAATCGAAAGAATGGCCTCCTCTATAGCGAGCGCGGGGCGTCTGCGCGCCATCTCGGAGGCCAAAATTTGTTGAATGCAAGGCCAAAGTAGGTACCAGCACCGTATCGTCTTAGCAAAGCGTAGGAAACAACGGCCTCTTTTTGCATAGCATCGAATTTTCAGCGCAGCGTAATAACTGCATGGTCTTTAGAAATACTTATGTATGCCTTTTCTAGTATAAAAAGACACACCGCAGAATACTGACGCGCTAATGTTGTGCCTTAGGTATGCCCAATACTTTCTTTTTAATCCCCAGTGCGCGAAAGTATGAACGTAGAAACCAGATCAAGGTTGGTGAGCATTGAGGAAGTAGTTGAACTTTATTTAGCATAGTAGCTGAATTGACAGACCGAAAAGTCGAGTGGCAGACGCGCACCAAAACTTTTGCATTCTAAGGAAGGCTATCAAGTGACAATGTGACAAACTAAGCTTTACGAGCGAAAGTTCAGCACTGGAGCGAAGCTCCTCCCCGATGGGCCACGGCAGCTGCGTGTGCCGTTTATTCCGACCACGAGTCGAAAGCGTTGGTCGAGATGATAACGGTTACTCTTTTACTAGCAGCTGGTGATAACAAGCTACGACTATTTGTCACATCGGGGACGGACGTTGCGCTGATCTCCGGCGCCTTGCATGCGCAATCATGCAAAGCACAAATAAACTTTCCCGTGGGATATCTCTGAACAGAGACATGCTAGAAGAATCCTTCCACGCGTAACTGATGTGTAGGAACGCGGCTACTTCCTGTTTGTCAGTGCAAATACCGCTTGATGCAGCCACTGAAAAGTTACTTCATAAATATTCGTTATTGTGCCACTGAAATTCATAACCTTTGTCTCACTCTGTGTCCCCTGAATACATAACTTATCTGCCACGGTGGCTCTCATGTTCTTCCCAGTGCTAAATTTTAAGAAAATTATAAAGCTTAACTTTGAACACTTAGAGTACACCATATACACATATACACACACATGTGTCTGCATGTACAGTAGTCACGGATTGAAACAGGCCACTCGGAGCGTATGGCTGACGGTACATGTGCCGCCGCTCGTGGGTGCGCGTGGAACCAATGTGTTGCATTGTGGTATAGAGCGAGGGGGAGAGCAGATACAGACAGGATTATCCCTTGCGGTCGCCAAATTGTCGGCCTGTATTTCACTATGTGTACACTGCCAGGGTGGCGCTGCAAGGCTCACGAAAATTTGCTTGTCAACCAAACTGGCTCGCCGCTGCACATCACTTTTATTGCCCCGCCAGCAGATGACCCGCTCGTTCTGTGTGATGAGGTGAAATTATACGCATGCTGTGAGAGTAAAACACCAGATTCAGTTAGGGATTGCGCCTTCCGTGCATTCGTAGACATGATAAACATGTGCACAAAATCATGGAAAGTTTACTTCTGGTTTCTGCCTCGACAAGAAAGAAAATGAATACCAGGCTTGCCTTCAAACAGGATGGAAATAATATTATGCATTATAGTGTCACTAGTGCCAACATTAGCCTATTGTTGAATAAAAAAAAGGAGAAGCTCGCTCGTTCTTCTGCAAACGACAGCTCTTCAAATGCTTGCCACGCGGAATAGCCACACGCACTATTTATTGCTCGGGGCGAAACAACAAAATGCTAAGTCGCTGTTTCGTTGCTGCACGTAAACATTCCCATGGCTGCTGTTTTTCTTTTGTGTCATGACAAAAAGCTTGGCAAACAATATATGCTTTTGTGCAGCCAATTGTCTACGAGTGCATTTCAGCCACGATATCTTAGCGGTATCCAAATTCTAACTTGCGGAGCCTACGTGTCCAATCGTCGAAGGGCGCCAATCGAGAGCAACGTGTGCTTGCGCCACAATATAAATGGTGGGCACCGTTCACTGAATTTGGGCTGCATGTATACAAAAACGCGGGAGCCTTGCAGCGCCACGCTGGGAGTGTGCACATGGTTACCAACTGGCAGACTATCTTGCGACCGGATGGAGTAAGCTTGCTCCGTAGCTCTTGTCGCCCTCACTCTATACCACAATGCAACACCATGGTTCCACGAGCACTAACGAGTGGCGGTACATGCACGAGTGGCCACATCCTACGAGTGTCCTGTTTCAATCCGTGAGTACTGTACGTGTATACCCAATAAAACGGACTGAGGGATAGCCACTGCGGTAACTGTTGTTGCTAGTAGCACTGACAGATATCTTTTCAAGCTGCCCACATATGCCTCATTAACATTTTGATAATTAGGTAAGGAATATCGAAGCTACAAACATAATTATCGCTTGTTAATTGTTTCCAACTGGCAAAACTTCGTATTGGCTGTCAAATTGTACAAGTAAATATATGTACTAGGTTCGCTCCACATAACGCCGTTTCTCTCTATTTAATCATGCTGCGTGATGATTGAGAAACCCTATACATGGTTATCGCAATCTTTCTCGAGAACCTTTTAAACCGTTTCTGCACTGCTCCAACATCAATAGATTTCATGTTCTTTGGATGTCATGTTAGAAGTGATCATGATGAAGTTACTTCTTCCCTTAATTACTGACTGAGTAACTGCTTCCCCTCAGTGGTCGGTATTTTTCACTATTTTAGCACAATTCCAATGTCCGCGCAGATGTCACCTTCAATCTTGAGCCATTCAACCACAAAACTTCGTACGATAGTGGTAGAAAGTTCCATGTGTCCAGCACCTGGAATTATTGCTCTTGTATGAACAACGCATGTACGTATGTGCGCAATAATCACTGGAGCCCCGTCAGCGACATTGGCGCTCATGGTCAGTGATGCAGGCCGGAGGCACGTTCCCACGGACACAGGCCCGGCTCTCCTTGACGGCCTGCTTGTAACAGGTTACGTTATGCGTACACCCCTAACGTAAGCTCTCTTCCCTTGTAGCAGATCGTCGGCGTATAGGATAGGAAGTAGCGTGAGATCTCTTACGTCGATTCTGCATCCATATATATTGAACTCAGCGAACAGCGAAAGTGCAAAGAATCTTGCAGCGACCGATGTCGTTGACAGATGAAAAGTAGCATCGAGAAGTTCGGTGGATCTCATGTACCATGGAAATCGATGTCATGCGAAGCATTTCATCCAATTACTGCCTAGAATAAATGTCATAGCAGGAATCGAAACCCATCATTCTGCCTAGAAATCAAGTAATCTACCAGAGAACAATGCACTCCAAGTCTCGGAATTCATTTTCAAGTAGACCGTAGTGTTAGTAAAACATCACTTGTGGTTGCTGTGCTGGCTTTCCAATTTTATAAACAGTTCATGCTTACTCCTACCATACAGCCGTCCCGCCGTGTTAACGACAACTGTACTGAAGCACCATCCATCGAAGCTCATTCGTCCAGCAGTGTCCAGGGCCGCCATCCTCGCTGGCACAATCACTAGATATCTGCTTACCGCTTCTGGTGTTGCTAATACGCATGTTACTATTGGCATCGTTACACAGCAGTAAACATGCAATTTTTTATCGTGTGTCTGTGCTTACAACAGTTGTACATATACGCTTAGCGTCATTTTGTAACGTCTGGCTCAATAAAGAAATTACGACAAAGCCACCTTCTTTACGCATCCTTCACATAACATCAATTTAAAATGTACGTTGGATCTGAAGCACCTTTTTATTAATAATAGTACCGAACCCATCACGCCTATTTTTTAAGCATCATAAAAAGAATGTAGTGGTTGATAGTGTCGGGTGCTTGAGTGCAATATATAAAAAAAGAACCTGCATAGTGGCGCCCATCAGCTGCCTTCTTCTACTTTTCAATTAAAGATAAAGCGAGGTCAATGGAATACCCTGCAAGAAAATAGTTCGGAAAGAAAGACATCTGAAATTTATTTAGAGATATTGTCAGTGTTTATAACGTGTGCGACTTGAACTGTGAAAGTGCAGAGAGCGCCGAATTTCAGTCATTATTGTGGAGCGCGTAACTTTTTGAAATCGCTATAAGTATTGCAGTTCTTACCGCTTCTCTTTTTTTTTTCATCGGGCGTAACACAGAAAAATTTAACAATTGTTAGCGGTGGATATTAAGTGACTGCTCAACCATTAATTTTTGTCGATAAGTATTTTGGGTTAATCAGTAAATGAATTATTTATTTATTTCTTTATTTCATTAAATAAATAATAAATATTTAGATAACGTATAATAACTCCTAAATTCTCACTTATTCTTTGATGCCACTGTATTTTGTTTTGTTTACTACCGCACTTTCGGCATTAAAAGCATCTCTGCTTGCTATCAAAGCAAAAAAAAATGCGCAGTTAACCAGCAGAGTTGGATTATAATACCTTCTAAGGAATGGCTTTACTATTTTAACTAATCTATAATAACAACGGGCACCAAATTCTGAACTGAATGTGTGGCACATTACGAGGACTGTTATTGCCATAACCCAATTTTCTGATAATAAAACTCTTTTGCTGGCACTGAATTCTAATCACTTTTTTCTTTACTTTTCTCGAACATTGTGATCAAATATGAATTTGGGGCCACGTTTTTTTCACGTAGGAACCAGAAAAGCGTCTTATGCCCTTCATGTAGCGGCTATATTACTTGCGGCAGTAGCTATACACAATCTTTTCTATATTCATTTGCATCTGCACCAACTGTCTTGCACGTGTGCTGTACTGCTCGTGACTTCACTGAAGAGGGACGAGGCACTACTAGGCTGAGTATTCCTTTAGGCTCGGTCCTGTCTGAGAGACAAATAAAGTAAATAAAAAAATAGGTAGTGTTCTCTTACCCTTGGTCCTGTCTGAGAGACGAATAAAGTAAATAAAAAAGAAAATAGGTATATTAAAAGTCTACTGAGATGATTCTTTGTTGTTAGTCTTGAATAAGGCGTTTCATGCACCAAGAAGATCTAAGTTGCTGATCGCAGACCGGAAAGAAGGTAGTGAAATTAATGGCGAGTAATAAAGTGATGACGCCCTCCACACTGCGTGGATATGGCTGCTAGCGCCATATTATGCTCTACAGAGTTGCGCAAAGCTGGTGAAGGTACACTGCTATAAATCATGTCTCATCGGTCTATACTGCAATGCCCACCTGCACGATGATATGTGTGACATAAACACGACGTGAATACATTGATGGCGTGTTCACTACTCGTGTATATACTTCTGGCGCTTATGCTGACAAAGCTTAGCTGAAGGCACCACCTGGACTGTGACCTCTTTTTCAGTAGTTTCGTTTCAGTAGTTCCCAGCCATGTCAATCCTAGAATACGTTTAGCAAACAAAAGCTATTCGGGGTGTTATTTTCTTTCATGTGTTGAACTTTCGCACTGCTAATAAGCGATACTGATTATTCGAAATTATAACAAGCGAATCTGCTAGTTGTCTTACGAAGATGCTCCAACGAAACCTTTTTTTTTTTCAAGAATACTAATACGAAAATACGTAATATCACAAGAAACCAGAAACAGAAATGAAACGCTAATTCGTGTACTTATCATTACACTTCAGCTGAATAAAAAGGTGCATAAAGCTACTGCAGGTGCGTTTGCACAGCAAAACCGCAAAGACGATATCGTGAACACATGGTGTCTTACACTCAAACTGGTGTTCCTATATTCAGTGTAAGACTTTATATAATAATAATTATTATACTATTATAATAATAATAATAACCTCCTCACCCAGCGTACGTCCTGCCCTGACCATTGCGTAGACTCTTGGCCCACGAAATTATCTCCTTCCGTTCCTGTCATTCAGTGCCCTATTGTTAATATTATTATTATTATTATTATTATTATTATTATTATTATTATTATTATTATTATTATTATTATTATTATTATTATTATTATTATTATTATTATTATTATTTTCCGGCTTGTGAAGAACTGCTCGTGATTTCCAGTGTATAATTCGGGCGGCATTACTGATGTTTTCAATTATCGCCGAATTTTTTCTACTGTTTGCCATATTGAAGATTTTTGAGCTGACTTTTCACAACATATTGTATGTTAGCGTGAATTATTTACTGATTTCTAATCAACACGGGTTTCTCCCTGGCTGCTCAACTACTACAAATCCGGCTAGTTTCATGACGCAAATCCCTTCTCCTATTTCTCACAGAGGACAGGTTGATGCAGTCTACGGTGACTGTCTTTGTTTAAACTTACAAACTTTGATGCTGACTCGTGTCTTGTAAATGTCCTTCACAGTTATCTGCTCAATAGTTCATGTTATGTTCCTGCAAATGGCCAAACGTTTTCCTTCATTGTACAAAATGACTAGAAGAGTCCCTCCAACGTTGGTATTGGGCCAACTCTTACTTTTAATTTACGTTAACGATGTTTCTTTTGCGATTCGTTATTCTTTTCTCTCGTATTCTGATGATATTAGGGTACTTAAGAAAATTTATTCATTTAACTGTCGCTTGCTGCTGTCAGATTTGTGTTCTTTCTTCGAATGGTGTTATAACAATGACCTTTAAATACCTAAAAGACCAATGTTATGAGAATATCTCGCAAAATATTCGTCATGTCTTTTCCATACTCTGTCAGTATTATGTCATTATGTAGGGTTTATGAGTTCCGTGATCTTGGTGCTTTTTTGACAGCATGCTAAATTTTTCGACTCACACTAAACGCGCTGCCATGCGTGACCTTCGTTCCCTCGGGTGGGATTTGTAAAAATCTCTCGGGAATTCGGTTCTGCAGCAGCCCTTCACGAATTGTACACCAGCATATGTCCACCTCAACTTCAATATGCATCTGTGATCTAGAATGTCATTGCTAAACTTGGCAGTGACACTATTTAGCGAGTTCAGAAAAGATTCACAAGCATTCACAATCATTGTTTCGCAAGAAATAAATGTGCATTTTGTTCTAACACTGACGGATTATTATCACTGCCATCACTTCACTGCCGAAAAAATTGTACGGACCTATTCTTTTTTTACGAACTAGTTCACAGTATGCTATCCTGCCCTTTACTTCTCAGTTACGTAAATTTTCCGTTTCCGCGTAAGGTAACCACTGAGAATCGACCATTTCATGTACCTGGCAACCTCTTTAAACACTCCACTGTTCGCCGAATACAAGGCCTATATAATGTTACTTTCATGATCTTAATGTTTTTCACAGTCAACTGCCATTGTTTTTATCCCAGCTCAGCATTGTCTTAACGTAGTTTTTCATAATGTACAAATTCTTCCCTTTATATCTTTTAGGAAGGTTTCCTACATATTGTGTATATTACCCTTTATTTTTGACTTTCTTTCTAAGATTTTCGTCTTCTGTTTTTAAGCTTCCCGATTGGCGCTGATTTTTTACTTCTGTGTATTTGCCCTGTTTATTTGATTTTTCTGAAGAGTGCCTATATTGGACTTATTTGTAATATTTTTATGTGTTGTTTTATTGTTTATTTGTGTTGCTTCAATTTTGCGTGCGCCTGCATGAAGACCTCATGGTTGTTCCAGGGTACGTTGAATAAATTACTGATTAAAATACTGATTGAGTGATTATTAATCTGTTTTTTACATCTCAAATCACAATAACGTTGTGGGAGGCGCCGTTGTGGAAGGCTCCGAAAATTTTGATCATCTGGTGCGCTTAAGAGTACACTTACATTTCGCTAACATCCAAACGCGACCCCCGTGGCCGGGATCTAATCGGTGACGTTTGGTTTAGCAGTTGAGGACAACCAAAAAAGTTTACCTTGTATGGCTAAGGAAGGAATAGGTGTATATAGGCTACCTGCACTATCCCGATGAAGGCTGAGTGTCTTCTTAAAGCTGATCATTTTTAAATTTGATAACTGAGTGCTGCAAGCCGTGTATTGTAATGTGCTACACTTCTCCACATTTCCCTTTCTGATCAACATTAGAAGGCACTTGTGAAGAACGCTCAGCGCACACACAAAAAGCATTCGGGGAGCACGTACTCTTGAAGCGTGCACATGAGTGGTCACCATAGTAAATATGACTTGTCCATCTTAAATCACGCATATAGCAATACCTGTAGTTCAGAGCGTGCTGGATAATGAAGTAAGCGTGGAGTTCCAACTTTTGCACATTTAGCAACGTTCTCCTTCTCTTGTAGTCAATTCGCAACATTTCTTTATTCACGTGCTCATGAAAATATTCAAACACGCGGTGTGCTTCTTTTGGCTCCAAGTCAGCCCTCAGTTCAGATTATGGTGATCATCATGACATACAAAGTAGACGAAACGACTAAATGAAAACTTCAAAGTGCTCCTTTTTGTATAGCTGCACCGTCACCATTTCGCATGTTTGCCAAACTCAGTTGTTTACGTAATAGACCACGACTCGCTTTGCGTCGTGCCATTTAGTTTATTCTTTATCTCCCAATTCCTGCGAAAACATTTCACTGGGACTAGGCTCTTGACGCAGACTGAGAGGCTCACGCTCACAGTGATAGTGGTGCAGTCACCGTTGCCTTGCAAGCCCCTTGGGGCCAAGATCAGTGTGTGTCACTAAGGAAGAGATCAGGAGTCTTCGAAAACTCTTCTCGGAACCAGCGACGGCCTCATCAAAGCGCCAGGGTTTTATTGCGATAGCAATTATAAGGACCTCTCGACTGGATTTCGCCGCACGCGTGCGCGTCGGCATCGATGACATGCACTGTATATGTATACGTATCTGTATACATGAAAACGCAAGAAAGAAAAAAATCTTGAAAAAGACTCCCGTGCGTGGAATCAAACGTGGAACCTCCGCGTCGTGAAGGCAAGGAGTTAACCATTGAGCTACAAAGAAGCACGTCCTTGAGCACTCAAACGGCACGCTAAATATATTTACCACTTACAGCTGCTGATGGGCATCTCGGAGGGGAAGTATCGTGTTTTAAGCACTAGGAGCAAGATGGCACAATCAGCTCGCGGCAGGGCGCGCCCTTCACGCGTACTTTGCCTCGCGGAGTGGAGTGGGTGGTCGTAAAACCCCTGAACGCTCACTCTCGCGCCTTTAACTCGCTGTGGGTGGTTGTGGTTATAAGATGGAAAAGAAGGGGAAAATGAGCCCCGTAACTGTCTGCATCTGGGGCGACACCTCAATAGCAGCTCACAAGGAATGGAGGTAAGGAGGGATTAACAGGATAGGAGTAAATGTATATATAGAGAGAGAAATGCGCAGGGACCGCGAGCGACGACAGAAGAGAGTTAGGAAAGATAAAACATGGTCACAGGAGTCCGAGGACGGGGCACCACTGGCGAGAGCTCTTGTCGGCGACAGGAGATGGCGTAGGGTGAGCCAGTCGGCCAGAGCTGCGCTGTCGACGGAGATCGCGAGGGCACAACCGGTCGGTACGGAATCCAGTGAGCGAGTTGATCCTCGCGGTTGGGAGCGTCTTATGTCTTGGCTGTTCTGAAGCTTTCACCGGAACTATTCTGTTGTATTTATGAGAGCACCTTTTGCCTTGGCTCTCCTGAAGCTTTCACCAAAACTATTTTGTTGTATTTACTGGTCGCACAAAGGCCACTGCAATCGTGCACAGTCTCCATTTGCAAAAAGAGCGTGCTTTTCACACACAGCTAAGCTACAATTAAGACGCTTATTCGCGTTCATCTGTACCTTTGAGTACATTTCGTGCGTTATTTGTGCGTGAGAAACGCGAGGCACGTTTCGATCTGCTTGCCAGTCTGCGCGCGACGTTCCAATTTGTTGCTATTGCGTTCATTGCTTCGCCTTTGTGGCAAAGCTGTGACTTTTTAGATGCGCTGCCCGTATGTCACCACTATTTGCTTTAAATCTACGTGGGACCTTTAAGCAATGTATGTTCGGTAACTTCCACCTGCAGCCCAGCGGCCATTTGTTTCTGCTTTGAGAAGCACGAGGGAATTTCGAATGTACCAGCTTAAGCGGCGCAGTCGTCGCGGCTCTTTGCTGCTTTGTACATGGAGTTGAGTTTTACTACTGACTTAAAAGGTCGTATTCGCTCGTTGCATTGAAGAGTCGTATGGTGCCTCCACAGATAACTAATGTTATACCTCCGAGTCTAAATGTAATGTCGAATTGTTGGTGCGGACAAATATAATTTCACTGTTTGCCGAGGATCTCTTGGCCAGCGGAAAATGACACGACGGCGGAACCACAATGAACATGCTTTATTCGCTATGGCTTTCAATTTCTCGTTTCAAATATATTTAAGAATGAGCGCGGGTAATAAAAAACACTGCACTGTTTTCAATTCAGCCGTTTCGCGTCGCATATTCACTTGGAGCTTACTGTCGAGAGCAATCCAAACTTGTATGGACGTAAGGGCAAGAATGATAAATCTAGAGAGCTCGGCAGCAATCTCAGCACATACGTACATGTTTCCCCGGGAACAAAGGAAAACGCTCATGATGCCAAACCATTAATAGGCCTTAACGAAACCTCTGCAAACAAAAGCTATTCATCAACAAATAAATTCGCAATTACAGGAAGACCTCCTATTTTGACTAATTAACAGCGAATTTTCGCGGTGGAGCTGCTGAGGAACTAGTGTCATTAACTGCACTGTTACTTTCATTGCGCACTTGGAGCAGCCGCAACGTCTCGGAATCACCGAGGTCGGCTTTGCATTATTCGCCTTTCATATAAATCTTTGTCATCCTTTCAGCACGAGCAACCAGATTTGTGCCCTCCCTCAAGTTCCTTCTTGTGCGCGTGTTAGCCCTTGACGCAAACATCAAAATTGATTTGTTGTTATTTTCCCCGAGGTACAGAATCATGAAATCTTTGTAGACATTGAAGCACTGATATCACCTGCCAAGTTTATGCATTTAACAAGCTGTTTCGCGATGTCGGCGCAGAAGCCAATAGGTGACAAGATGGAAGCCTCCGTAGCTGTCATGAGAACGCGATGATGAATGCTTCCAAGTTTGTTTTCAGAGATGGGAGTATAAGACGACGCAATTACACCGTCGGAGAAGTTCGCCACATTGAAATAGTGCTGTCCCTTTCACCGCCCCACCGCGGTGGTCTAGTGGCTAAGGTACTCGGCTGCTGACCCGCGGGTCGCGGGATCCAATCCCGGCTGCAGCGACTGCATCTTTTATGGAGACGAAAATGCTGTAGGCCCGTGTGCTCAAAATTGGGCGCATGTTTAAGAACCCCAGGTGCTCGATATTTTCGGAGCCCTCGACTACGGGCTCTCTCATAAAGGTTTTGAGACGTTAAACCCCTCATATCAATCAATCAATCAGGCTTTCCCCTTCTGTCCTGTAGGTCACGGGTCCGAAATTGGCTTTGACGGTTGCATTTCAATCAATGGAAAACGACAGAGGTCTTGTGTAGTCGGAAATGCCAGTGCACGTTTATGCACGGCCGATATCATAATTTTCTGGAGCCCTCCGCCCGATGCGTCTCATACACATATATATATATATATATACATATATATATATATATATATATTGTTATTATATTGTTTGTTGGCACGTAAAACATATCAAATATTTGTTACATACTCGGAGGAATTTGGTTTTGTGATGGGAAAAGATTGCATATTTTGCTTGCCTTATGCTGGAAACATGTACGTCATCAATGGTAAAGTACATCGATGATCAAGTGGCTGAATGAAAAGGGTAGCGAAACGGTGTCTGAATGCCTGACAATGCATCAGTCCCCTCCCGGACCACGATAATGCACAACACTCGGTATATTTAGGTAAATCATAAATACATAAACTAAATACGGTGAAAATACCATAAGTACAGATGTCCTCTTCTCACGCATTAGTCGTATGTTTGGTTAAATATAAAAAAACGAAGGTCAATTTTGAGAACACCCGTCTCAAAGATTCCTCTTTTTTTAACATCCTGGTCATTTATTTTTTATTTAGGAGCCATACTTGTTTGTAGTGGCTGCGGCGCAAGGCACTCACCCGATAACAGGAGCCAGTGCTTCTGTTAGGTACAAAATTGCATGATTGTTCATTAAATAACAGCAACACAAAGTTCTCTGGCTGCGCATTACGCTTGAAGTTCATGTTATTGCTCGTGACACATAGAATACGATGCCGATAACACACAATAACGGGAAAAAAAGTAGTCTGAAGAAAGTATCAGTTTTCGCACACATCGAAGAAATTGTGGTGTTGCGAAAACTTGATGTCACACATGCATTTCCGTGATTGCGCGATGCTCCTTGTGGCCTCCCACAGAATACGATTGGGAGGCCTCCCACAGGCCTCCCAAGAATACGAATATGTATGACCTTTTTTGGTTCATTTGACGCGCATTGGAACGTTGCGGGCCGCTCTCCCGTCAAAACAGGCGACCACTAGATGCCTATGTTTACCAATCTGCCTGAGGCAGGTGTGTGCACACAGCTAAAAGGTGTCGGAGATGGTAGGTGGACACATCCAGCTCACCCATGTCACAGATCCACACATCTTGTGTTATCTTGTGCAATTAAACTTCGTGTTAATATCTATGTTGCTGCGTGACTGTTCATGTTCTGCGTTCAAAAGAACCTACATATTCACGGTCATTGTCCCTTTCTTTTCCTTACTATTGTCCCTTTCCTGAAGCGTGTCATAATAAAATCAAATACGAGAGGACACATTTCTACCTTGGTTAGTCAGGAAAGCTGAAGGAGGGAGAACGGCACACGGAAGCGTGCCTTCAATCTTGGTGCTTGCAGATCTGACATTTTCGGCTGCTTTGAACATGCAATCTCATTTGCACTCGGCTAGACTCGCTTCCCTTTTCTTTTCTCGTGAAAATGCTTAACCGAAATGGTCTGTGTGACCACAGGCGTTCTTCCTCGACAGGGCAGCAGCCGTTTCCTTCCCTATTGCGGCGGCATTTTATTTCTCGCAAAACAGACCCCCACGCTGCCGCCGCCAAATCCGGACGGGGTCGCTGCCTCACCAAGGCAGAACTACTGCTTCGGCTGCCCTTGCAGGAGACCCCCTTTATCTGTTTGATCTGTCTGCCCGTAACTGGAAAGAAAAAGCAAAAAAGCGTGCGCTACGAACACAAAAAGCGGTGCATTTTCGACACTAGACGGCTGGGTCATCACTGTGAAAAAAAAATAAAAAAGAGCCCATTTCGAGCTTACTTCTTTGTGTCTCTTCGACTTCCCGTGCTTTGGTTGTCGTCTTTCCTCTTCCAACGGTGTTTTCCCTTCCTTCTTTGCTTCTTGAATGACATATCCGGCAGTATTATGACGCTGCGGGAGACCAGTATGGAGGTAGGCAATCGGCGAAAACGTCACTTGTGAAACCCGCGTGCGCGTGGTATTTGGGTCGGTCATATATGCACCTTGTTCACGTCATTTGCAACTACGCTCTATATGTATTAATGGCCCGTAATGTTGCTTCTTTTGATACGCGCTTCGAATGTGGGTCTTCGTGTGCTGGGGCTTCGTCAGACAGAGCAAATCTGCCTTCTTCCCTTACATCCGATATATTGTTGTCAAAGAAAAATTCCTCTTTTCGGGAATAGGTACAACGAGAAAGTGAAACGTGTCTTCACGGAAGTCGTCGAGCATTCATTGTGCATTGTTCCGCCACAAAGGTGAAGGAGTGAATGCTACAGCAACAAATTGCAATATCGCGCGAAGGACGGCAAGCAGCTCGAAATGTGCACCGCACACCTAAAACAGAAAGCACTTACGAAACTAGCATACAGAGGACAAGCGCAGGCAAACAACTGTCACAGATCGACACTTGAAGTACGATGCTCAAACAGAAGGAAAGACACACGAAATCAACACACATGTATACACAGGACGAGCCCCAACAACTGTCACAGTTCTTCTTCATGTGCGAGTACCGTGCTGCATACAGAAACGCGGCAACGGAAACAAGCGAAGTGACCTTTGTGCTTTACGGAATCATGAATCTGATAAGCACGCATCCAGGGGAGCCCACGCTCCGTGGAAGTGGTGATTGCCTAAACGCGAGAGGTGACAGCCTTTAGAGCGCGCCTAACGCGAGTCCGTCGCGCCATCTTGCTACTGATGACGAAAACGCACTGAAGGGACGGAGCTCAGAAGACTGTCAAACGTTCTATTGTATATATAAAAGGGTTGCCATTCAGATTTTTGAGAACGTTCCCTTTGTGGCGTAGTGGTTCGCATTGCGCGCTGAGGAGCGCGAGGTCACTGGTTCTATGCCTCGCTGTGAACTCTTCCTTCTCGCTTTTATCTTTGCAATGTGTTTGTATATATTTTACAATGTCATGACGGAAGTATGTCAGTGGAGCCATGGTTTATCACGGCCTGAAACACTTTCGTGGTAAAAAAAAAACGTGGCTAATCCCACTGAGTAAGAATCAGTAAAACACGAAAGTGAAACGTGTTTTTACAGAGCCAGATGACTGTTTATGGCTTATGGTTTTACCACAAGGGCAAAGGACTACAGGAACAAACTTCAATGTCACCCCAAGGAATGCAAGCTGCACGAAACTTGGAGCACGCAGCTCAAGCAGACAGCACGCACAAAATGAGCATACACAGGACGAGCACCGACTAAAACCTCCCACTGCTCGAATTTTAAAGCATGCTGCTCAAACGGGAAGAAATACGTAAAAAGCGAACGCACAACTATACTAGGGACGAGTGTGAACTCTCACAATGCATCGTGTGTGAGCAGCGCGCTTCCTTCATAAACGCAGCCGCGGTCGCCATTCGGGCTCTCCTGAATTACGGAATAAGCGCGTGAGCACGAGATACGACGTCCACGCATGAAGTGAAACGTGAGGGGCGACGACACTTAGAGCACGCCCATCGCATGCACTTCGCGCCACGAGAACGCGCTGAAGCTGTGAAGCTCTGGGAGCCGGCAAACAGCATGCAGCATACATGAATAGCTTGCCTTTAGCAAGCTTGACAACGCAAGTTTCTTGGCCGAATGGTTTCGTGCAACGTGATCTGGTCAAACCTGCAATGCAATGGAGGGTGCTGAAAATCTCTTGGCCGGACATGTCGCCATGGGAAGCTGAACATTTAACGCTTGAACGCTATCTGCCGAGGCTGGTGTAGCTGTGCTATTTGAGAAATTAGAAAGTGCTAAATGGCCTTTCCGGGGTGGTCTAGTTGCTAAAGCACTCGGTTGCTGACCCGCAGGTCACGGCATCGAATCCCGGCGGCGGCGACTGCACTTTCGACGGAGCCGAAAACACTGTAGGCCCGTGTGCTCAGATTTGGCTGCACTATAAAGAACCCCCGGTGCTCAAAATTTCCGGAGTTCTTCAGTACGGCGTCTCTCATAAACATATGGGACATTGGTTCAGGGAGGTTAAACACAAGAGTATCGCTGGCAACATGAAGGAATACTATAGCAAAGAGGATGTAGCGGAATCCTAATGGCGAGACTAAATATCAAATAAATCTCATTTAGAGTGCACAACCAGGGATTGTACAGGATGTGGAAGTAGTTGGAAAGATCCTATGCAGTGACTGCACAGTGGTAAGAGCTCCTATTCTGCAAGATTTAAAAAGACAAAGACGAGAACTGATACGCAAGAAGGCAAATAATCAACTGGCGGTGAGAGATAATATAAAAGAATTCAGAGTTTCACTTCAGAATTCATTCTAGGCGCTAAACGAGGTAACCGACGTTGGCGTTGACACAATGAAGGATAATCTTATTATAGTATCACCAAATATTGTACAATAAAAGTTAGCGGTACAGTCAATACACAGGACACCGGAAAACTTTCCCAAGGGACGAAAAATGTCATTAAGAGACGACAAACGATGAAAGCCTCAAATTTAACCGACCAAATAGAGCTAGTGCAGCTTTCGAAGTTTATCAATAGGCGTTAGGCAGCCGACATCACCAGGTATAACATAGAGAGAATCGAGCAGGCTGTAGAAAGTGGCAGAAGGATAAAAGCTCAGAAGGCAAGCCTGTGCATAGACAATAATCGGATGTATGCATTTAGGAACAGGGAGCACAATGTTACAAGCAATATGAATAGGATAGTTGAGGTGTCGGAGGAGTTCTACAGAGAGCTGTTCAAAATCCGAAACAACCAGGATGATATAGTAAAAAGTAATAATAACCCAGAGGAATTCGACATCCTGCCAGTAACGACAAGAGAAGTAATGAAAGCCTTACACATACTGCAAAGAGGCTAAGCCACTGGTGAGCATAAGGTAACAGCGGACCTGTTTAGATATGGCGCAGAAATTGTGTTAGAAAGACTGGCCACCTTAATACTATGCCTCTTGACGCCAATGATAACAGAATCTTGGAAGAACACCAACGTAATCTTTATACATGAGAAACGAGGCGTCAAGGACTTGAAAATTTACAGTCCGATCAGTCTACTGTGCGCTCTCTAAAGAATATTTATAAAAATTATAGCAAATATAATCAGGGCGACATTGGAGTTCAATCAACCAAAGGACCAAGCAGGATTCCGTACAGGCTACTCCATAATTGACCATATTCATGCTATCAATCAGCTGATAGAGAAATGCGCAGAATACGAACAACCCCCATAAATAGCCTTCATGTATTACGAGAAGGCGGTTTACTCAGTCTAAAGAGAGAGAGTGAGAATTTATTAGAAGGCAGAGAGGTCGGCCTGAGCTAGTTCGCTCTAGCCTGCTACTCTACACAGGGGATAAGGGAAAGGGGAAGGAAAGAGGGATGAAGGGTGACGATGGGGACAAGAAGAGGTGGTGCGTATGTACAGTAGCCACTTAGCATAGTACCCTACAGTCTAGTTTCTAGTCCAGTGGTTTTTATAAAGTCTAGAACAGCCTTTGTAGCAGTTTTTGACACTGTTTGGTCGTTCATTGCTGACAATATGTGGCTTTCACTTAATGGTGTTCGTCCAATGCTTGCCAACGTTGCAGTTAGCATTTTTCTTTGCGCCACGTATAATGCACAGTCACAAAATATGTGAGCTATCGTTTCGCGCACTTGGCAGCGTTCACAATTTGGGCTGTCCGCACGGCCGATTAGGTGAGTGTAGTGGCGAGTGAAGGCGACGCCCAGGCGAATTCGGTGCAGTATATTAGCATGTCTTCGGCTGATTTTATCTGGAAGACGAAAAGTCATACCGGGGTCTGTTTCCCGCAGGCGCTTGTTCCGGTGATCTGGTAGCGACCAGTAAGTGGCAGCGCATTCGCGCATGAGTGATCTCAACAATGTGTTGACGTCACCTCGCGAGTAGGGTACTTTGACGTACATAGGAGCGTTGTATATTGCCGCTCTTGCTTCGCTATCGGCTGTTTCGTTGCCAACCAGGCCGCAGTGTCCAGGAATCCATTGGAGTGTAATCAAGTGACCACTCCTGTGTGTTAGGTCAAATGCTTGGACGATTCCTAACGTTAACTCGTAAAACTCGCCTCTTCTTGAGTTAGAATAGATAGCTTGAAGCGCTGATTTTGAATCAGATAGAATCGTCCATTTACGCGGTGCTTGGTCGTTCACAAATTTTATGGCTTCTTGTATAGCAACAAGTTCTGCAGCTGTCGAAGATGACCTATGATCTAATTTGTACTGTCGGGAAATACCGAGTTGAGGGATCACGAAGGCTGCAGCTGAGGCGGATGAAGTTACGGATCCATCGGTGTAAATGTGTACAGAGTCACTGTATCGGTCATCTAAATGTGCCAAAGTGAGTTGCTTGAGGGCAATATGAGAAACATGTGACTTATACGAAATTCCACGTATGTGAAGGCACACCAGTGGTTTAGTCAATGTCCATGGAGGCACTGCAGAGACTACGGCAGGTGCGAAGCCTGACGGGATCATGTGCCTATGCATATCGAGGCATCGCGAATAGGTACAGCTTGGTCGGTCCACTTGTAGCGAAGACAAAGGGTGCTGTGCATGTCGGGTCAGTAGACGAAGGTGCACTCGAAGAGGCTCACAGGACGTGTAAACCTGTATAGGGTAGGTGCGTGACTCCTCTATAGTGCCAGAGGTAGATGTGCACCGTGGCAGGCCAAGACATATTCTCAGTGCTCGTGCCTGAAGGCTCTCTAAAGTGCGAAGGCACGTTGCCCGCATGCTGGAAAGCACAGGTGAGCTGTACCTTATATAGCCCACAAATAATGCCTTGTATAACTGCAGAAGACTTTTCTCCGAAGGGCCCCATCTCAGTCCTGCTATAACACGAAGGACATATACAAAACTGATTAGTTTGTTTCGCAGCACAGTCACATGCTTTGACCAGGACAGGTTGCGATCAATGACGACCCCTAAATAGCGGTGGTGCTTAACCACGGGAATCACTGCTCCGTGAGCGAAGATTGGGTACCGCGACATTGATTTCTTCGTAAATGCCAATGCAGCACATTTTGCTATTGAAAGTTCCAGGCCTTGACGACGTAAGTACTTAGATGTTATTGATGTGCCTTGTTGTAGCCTTGCTCGCAGTTGTGGTCGCGTTGCTCCAGATGCCCATATGCATATGTCGTCCGCATACGCACTGATCCTGACAACGTCGGGAAGCTCAGCTTCAAGGCCAATTAGTGTTATGTTAAAAAGCATGGGGCTCAGGACGGCGCCTTGCGGAACTCCACGGCTTACGAGGTGCCTGGCCGTGTCACCATCGGATGTCGACATAAAAATGGTACGTCCTCTGAGATAGCTCCCTATCCATGCGTGTAGTCGGCCACCTACGCCGATGTCTTCAAGTGCATCAAGAATGGCCTCATGGTAGACGCTATCGTACGCGCCCTTTATATCTAAGAAAATGGCCCCTACCAATCTCCGACGTTGTTTTTCCTTTTCAACAGAAGAAACTAGATCTACAACACCATCTATAGATGATCGACCACTACGGAAGCCATTTATGAAATCTGGTAAGCCGACATTATTCTCTAGCAGCCATTCCAATCTTGCCAGCACCATGCGTTCCATCACCTTACCGATGCAACTGGCTAGGGCAATGGGTCTATAAGAAGACAACTCGTGTGAACACTTGCCTGGTTTCAGTAAGGCCACTATGCGGCTGCACTTCCAACTCTCTGGGACTTTCGCTGTTTCCCACGTAGAGTTGTAGAACGACAAGAGAGCCTGCCTTGCTTCCTGGCTGAGGTGATATAGAGCCGAATATGTAATTCCGTCAGGCCCGGGTGCGGGCGACCGTCGGGACGTAGAAATCGCAGCGTCGAGTTCGTGCATTGTGAATGGTAAGTCGAGGCGATCGTCGCTGGTTGGCGGTGAGGCTAAATTCGAAGGTAATATCGATGAAGAGGTCATACCTACGAGTAAGTGGCAGTAATCTTCTGCAACCTCTACTTCAGGTCGACCTTGCTTTAGAGCCAAAGATCGGAAAGGGAACAACTGTTGAGTGGGCGTCTGAAGGCTTCGCACAGTTTGCCATATTCGAGACAGGGGTTTTCTGGGATCAAGAGAGCTACAAAATACCCTCCACCGTTGCCTATCGAGCTTATCGAGGTGTCGCAATACATGTCGTTGTGCTTGGCGTGCTGTAGATAGGTCAGATGGTGATTTCGTCCTCCTGTATTTTCTCTCTGCCCGGCGACGAATTGCACGAAGGTATTCATATTGTGCGTCAAGTTGTGATCTTGGTAGCGGCACATTCACAAGTTTCGTATGCGTTGTTAAGGCTGACGCAATTAGGCTTTCTATTTCAGATATAGATTGAATGTTCCCGCACTGAGCATTTACAGAAGCTTGGAATCCTGGCCAGTCTACGCTTTTCACAGGCCGGGGAGACGAACAACGGAATCCTTTTAGCTGTATATATGTAGGGAGATGGTCACTTCCATGTGTTTCAACGTCTACAAACCAATAGGTGGTAGGCAAGAGACTTCTGCTCACAAAACATACGTCTAGACAGCTGCTGTACGATGCGCCACGGAGGTAAGTAGGTGAGCCATCGTTAATGGACATAAGTCCCTGATTGAGCACAAAATCGGCAATGTCCCTACCGCGGGTGTTCATTGAGGCAGAACCCCACATGGGATGATGTGCATTAAAATCCCCAACCAATACATGTGGTCCAGGGCAAGCTTGGAGAACAGACAAGAGATGGGGACAGTCCACGTGGCTTCTAGGAGGAATGTATCCACCAATGATTGATATTGTACGTCGCTTGTGCTTTATAGATAGGCAAATATAGTCGTTAGAATCATGAGGAGCCACGGCATGTCTCACGTACGTTAAATCTTGACGTACGCATATAATTACTTTGCTCGTATTTCGATCATCACGTGACCACAAAGTGACGTATCCGGAAATACGAAACGACGACATCATATTCGGCTCACATATTACAACCAACGGAAATTTGTATTTAAATATCCGTTGTCGAAAGTCAGACAATCGGCTTCGCAAACCTCGTGCGTTCCACTGCATTATAGCAGAGGTGCGCACACGTTCATCGTAGAAATTCGCCATATTGTTTATGAAAGGGTCAGCAGTAGCGGTTCCAGCACGTTGAGGATCTGCACTGCTGTTTTCGCTCCTGGCGTGTGTAGCTCGTTGAGAATCGCACGAATAGATTTGAGTAGATGCTTCAGCATAGTTTGGCTCTTCTCAGTGTCTTGCCTATCATTTTCCGCCCTCTTTGAAGTTGCAGCCCATGATGTGGTCTTTTTTATTGCTCCGATCGGTAGCGAAGGCCACTCAGTATCTGAAGCATCGGCGTGCAACGCGGGCGTTGGTCCACTTTCTGCATCCCTGGAACGTGGTGCGTACAACATGGGTGTAGCGGCCTTATAATGCGCACGTGTATGTTCATCTGTTGCTGATGGTGATGCATCACTCCTATGTCCACTATGATTTCGCTGGTGCCTACGTTTTGGACGACGTCTGTGTCGGCGGATGGATGTGACTGCCTCTCTGTGTGTCGAGTTGTCTCTGACCATCTTCCGCAGGACGCGAATTTCTTCTTTGATCTTCGGGCACTCCTTCGACGTTGCTTCATGTGCACCAGAGCAGTTTGGGCATTTCAATGGAACAGCAGTATCGCAGTTTTCCACCTTATGAGACCCGCCGCACCGCTGGCAAGTTGTCTCACTTTTGCACACTGCGCTGACGTGTCCCAACTTGCAGCACTTGTGACACTGCAAAGGCCGTGGCACGTAAGGGCGCACGGGATGTCTCACGTATCCAACCTTCATGCTAGAGGGCAGAGTCTCAGAATCAAATACTAGTTTGATGCAGCGAGACTGCCCGAAGCGGCGTATGGTCACGATTTTGACTGTTGACGTCACAAAATTCTGCAGGTCAGCGTCTGTGATGTCAGCGTCGACGTCATTTATCACGCCAGTCGTTGTTCCTTTCCCGTGAGCGAGAAACGCGCGAACTGAAATACTTCCGAGCTGCGTGACGGCCTTCAGTTTGTCAAGAATGGTTTTGTTTGTCACATCAACTGACAATATGTTTTTCCTTCTATTTATGCGAATTTCACTCACTTGAGCAGGTGCTACTCGCTCGAAATAATTAGTCAACGACTGCCTGTTTAGTGAGTTCAGGTTGTCTGATGTAGACATGGGTACATACGAGATGGTGAAACATTGCTTGCCTTTGTCTAGCGCCGGTTGTGGCTCCGCCGTTGATGACGTCCTGCGAAGCTTCCTTTTCAACCGGCGGGTATGGAATGTCCTGAAGTCGGCTTCCGATTCCATCTCTTCCACTGATGAGCTCTCGGTAGAGTCATCGCAAGGAGCATATGCGCCAAGGCGGTCACCCACATTCGGTCCATCCTTATGCAAACGGCTAGGGCCCGCTGTCTCGTTGGATGGATGGTCCCCCATCCCGGGGGGTGACGTCTTCCGTTCCGCTTGTTCAGAGAAAGTCAGGAATTCTGACAGTTTAAGAAAAAACGATAGTTGTTCAAGGCAGAATTACGCCCGAACGCACTTCTTCCTTACTCAGTCTAGGCATCAGCAGTGATGCAGGGATAGCAGAATCAAGGTGACGACGAACCCTACAAAAACATACTGGAATAAATCTACAGCGGATCTACAGCCACCATAGTTCTCCTGGAATGAAGCGACAGAATTTCAATAAAGAAGAAGGCAGGGAGGCATGACGTCTCCAATGCTGTTCACTGCGTGTTTACACGAGATTTTCAGGGCCCTATTTCGGCAAGAGTTATGGATAAGAATTAATGGAGAGTACCTTAGTAACCTTCGATTTGCTGATGACATTGCCTAGGTAAGTAATTAAAGTGACGATTTGCGGCTCATGATTACTGAACTCGCACATTTATATATATATATATATGTATATATATATATATATATATATATATATATATTTATATATATTCGCACATTTCGAAATGTGCGATGTTAGTACCTGCTGAGTACTAACAAAAGACCCAAACATTGTTCGTGGACTAATCTAATTTTAACACATGCGGCCTCAGCTCCAAATGTGAACCATATCTTAAAGAAACATTTCAACATTTTAATACAGAGCGAGCGACTCAAAGGAATCTTTACAGAACAACCACGCGTGATCTACCGGCGGTCGCGGAACCTTCGTGATTTACTAACCTCATCTAAAACCACGTGTTCACATCATGAAGGCTGTCATCCCTGCAACAAACCACGTTGCAAAGTTTGCGCGCATATGACGACATCTAAAACAGTTTTAAGTACATCGTCCTGTTTTTCTTTAAAGATAAATGGGAACTACACGTGTGGTAGTATCAACGTCATCTATTTTCTCGAGTGTTCAACATGCGGAGCTCAGTACATAGGTCAAACAGAGACAAGTTTCAGAATTCGTTTTAATAATCACCGTGCACATGCCGTAAGCCTCCCTAATCTACCGCTGTCGAAGCACGTCAGTATGCCTGGCCATGGTTTCGACAAAATTAGGGCCACTATTATTCAGTCCGGTTTCAAGACAAATCACGATAGGGAAGTGAGGGAATTCTTCTCGATCCGCAAATTTAACACCATTCGTTCAGGTATCAATGAAAACGTAGGAAAGCTCATCTGCCTCGCACTATAACAACACGACTTCTGAGATTAATAAAATATTTTAGTGTATATTAAAATGTATATTAGTCAACCGTGATTTCTTTACTTCAGAGCTCTTTTACATCTCCTGCCAATCATGCTGTGCCCCACGTGTCGATGCGCAAGGAAATTCGAAACTTGTATATTCATGCACCCGTCGCATGTCAGTCATGTCAACACAAGGTTCTGACAGATTACCATTTCTTTACTTTGATTGTCCGAGCTGCTATACCGAGAGTTCATCACGTGAGCCTATAAAAGCGGCTGCATTGTATCATACCTACTTACTCTGACGAAGGCCGTGCCACGGCCGAAACGTTAGTAAATACGATTTCCTTTTCAAATATGCTATCTGCAAGTTCATTCAATGTGTATATATATATATATATATATATATATATAGATAGATAGATAGATAGATAGATAGATAGATAGATAGATAGATAGATAGATAGATAGATAGATATATAGATAGATAGATAGATAGATAGATAGATAGATAGATAGATAGATAGATGGATAGATAGATAGATAGATAGATAGATAGATAGATAGATAGATAGATAGATAGATAGATAGATAGATAGATAGATAGATAGATAGATAGATAGATAGATAGATAGATAGATAGATAGATAGATAGATAGATAGATAGATAGATAGATAGATAGATAGATAGATAGATAGATAGATAGATAGATAGATAGATAGATAGAAATTGTTACGGGTGTTTATTGAGGAACACAGCCTCCGGGAAGATAGCAGCAAGAGCAGGCAAAGCGTAGCCAGGGAGGGAACAACCGAGCGAGCCAGGCGATGGCAATGCGCTTCCGCATGTGTCCATCTTCTTCCTCACAATAACCCGCGGCATTGAGAGGTAGCCCACCTGGCAACCTAGAGAGAGGTCAGAGGGTCATAATACGGCTTGAGACGGTTAATGTGGACTGTTTCTCGCCCCCGAGACGACGAAGGTCGGAAGATGATGTAACGGGTTGAACCAAATAATTAACAGGAGAGGTCTGTGCAACCACGCGGTAGGGTCCGTGATACTTCCGAAGAAGCTTAGGTGAAAGGCCGGGAGCAGCAACTGGTGGGACCCAAAGGCACACGAAAGAGTCGACAGTGAAAGGGTCAGGAGGGATGACGGAGTCGTGACGCTGTTTATGGTGACACTGTGGGTCGTAGGAGAAAGAACAGGCCAGTTGTCGGCATTTCTCGGCGTGGTGACCCACCGCAAACACAGGCTGGTAGTCGTCAACGTCTGGATGATATAGTGGAATCGTATGAATGGTGCTAGTGGGTCCACGGCCGTATAGCAAGAAGAATGGTGAAAATTCGGGGGTGGCTTGGGAGGCGGTGTTGTAGGCGAATGTGACAAACGGAAGAACAAGATCCCAATTGCAGTGGTCTGACGTAACGTATATCGACAACATGTCACCGAGAGTTCGGTTAAATCGTTCCATTAATCCGTTTGTCTGTGTGGTATGCGGTAGTGGTGCGGTTAATAATTCTGCATTCGGATAAGAGTGATTGCAACACGTCTGAGAGAAATACACGGCCGCGATCACTGAGCAGTTCATGAGGGGCGCCATGGCGGAGAACGAAGCTGTGTAGAATAAACGAGGAAACGTCCTTGGCTGTTGCGGCAGGTAATGCAGCCGTTTCGGCGTATCTTGTCAAGTGATCCATGGTGACGACAGTCCAGCGGTTGCCAGCGCCAGTGCTTAAAAGAGGCCCGTACAAGTCAGTGCCGACGTGATCAAATGGGTGGGCTGGGCAGGGAAGCGGCTGGAGAGGTGCTGTGGAGAAATGCGAGACTGGTTTGCGTCGTTGGCAGGCGAGGCATGAGCAGACGAAGTATTTACAGACGAAGCTGTACATTCTGCACCAATAATAGTGTAGGCGAAGGCACGTGTACGTCTTGAACATGCCACCGGGGCCACACTGAGGGTCATTGTGGAAAGTGGAGCAGAGATCGCGACGAAGATGGCGGGGCACAACCAATTACCATGTGCGGCCATCGTTGTGCTTGTTACGGCGGTATAAAAGACCATCGCGGATAGCGTAATGCTGCACTTGGCGGCGCAGCGCTCGTGGAGCCGGGGTGGTCATGGGGCTTGACCAAAAGTTTAGAATTCTGGCGATCCAAGGGTCATTTCGTTGTTCCGAGGCCATGTCCAAGATGTCTAGTGGCGAAATATTGTGATTGTGACTAGATGCGCTGGCGTCTGAAATGAGTGGGAAGCATGGCAGGGCGTCAGCATCAGAGTTTTGTTGGCCAGAACGATATACGACACGGATGTCATATTCCTGGAGTGGGGGGGGGGGCACCGAGCAAGGCGACCTGACGAGTTCTTGAGGTTTGACAGCCAACACAGGGCTAGGTGGTCTGTTACGACGTCAAAGGGACGACCGTAAAGATAGGGACGAAACTTCTGTAGAGCCCATATGATAGCCAGGCACTCTTTTTCGGTTACGGTGTAATTGGTCTCAGGTTTTGTCAGTGCACGACTGGCCTATGCAACCACGTATTCAGCGGTTGTATCGTCACGTTGTGCGAGCACAGCACCAAGGCCGACACCATTAGCATCCGTGTAAATTTCTGTGCGTGCGCTCAGAGCGAAGTGACGCAAAATTGGTGGAGACGTAAGCAGGCGTCGAAGGGTCGTAAACGCATCGTCGCAAGCTTCCGACGAGGTAGATATTCCGCTGTCGCCTTGGAGGAGCGCATTGAGAGGTGCGATGACAATAGCAAAATTACGAACGAAGAGCCGAAAATAGGAGCATAGGCCGATGAAGATGCGCAGTGCTTTCAGGTTAGTAGACTTCGGCAACTCGGATACAGCTCAAAGTTTAGCAGGATCGAGAAGAATGCCTTCTTTGGAGACGATGTGGCCTAGTACAGTTAGTTTTCTAGCGGCGAATAGGCACTTTTTCAAGTTAAGCTGAAGACCAGCATTTTGGATAAAGGTCAAAACTTAATGCAACCGTTGTAATTGGATCGGGAAATCTGGCGCGAAGACGACAATATAATATAAATAGCAGAGGCAAGTGTGCCACTTCAAGCCGTATAAGATTTCGTCCATCATGCATTCAAATGTGGCGGGCGCGTTACAGAGACCGAATGGCATTACAGTAAACTCATGTAATCCATCTAGCGTTACAAACGTGGTTTTCGAGCGGTCAGTCTCAGCCATGGGCACTTCTCAGTAGCCAGAGCGGAGATCCAAGGAAAAAAAATTCCGCCATATCCACGAAGTGAATCATGATGAGTGGGCGAAGCTCCGGAGGTAAACCTGGTAAACCATGAATCCTCTGTACATTTTGCCCACTCGATTTTATTACATCGCTCCCCCTAGCGTACGTCGCCGCACTAAATCGAACGATTGCCTTCAACCAATGACACGCGCCATGTGCGACATCATTCCTATTTTATAAGATCTCGCGTCTTTCATCAACTACAAGTACCGCTTTCTAGTTTATAACATCTTGCATCTTTTCATCATCAGCTACAAGTACCACCATCTAGTAAACACTACAAGAACTAAACGAGAGGTGGCTACATACGGGAGACGGTACCGCCATCTAGTGAACACTGCAAGAACTAAACTAGAGGTGGCTACATACAGGGGACGGTACCGCCATCTAGTGAACACTGCAAGAACTAAACTAGAGGTGGCTACATACAGGCTACAGGGGACGCACAGCCCACGCCCTAAGGAGCTTCGCCCCTAAAAAGAACTCCGCTCCTTGCAAGCAGTCGAGTGCGTCATGAATTTATGGTAACGGGTACACATCTTTTCGGGTAATCTTTTAAGCCGGCGATAATCGACGCAAAATCATATTGTGCCATCTTTCTTCCCAACAACCCAACAAGGACGACAGGTGATGCACAAAAGTTGAATGACACCGCGTTTAAGCATGTCATTCACCTGGTCATCGATAAGGCACCTCTCACTCGCCGATACTCGGTAAGGACGCTGCCGAATTGGCGCATGGCTTCCGGTGTCGATAGTATGCGAAACAGTCGTTGTGCGGCCGAGTTCCCTTGCTTGGCAGTCAAAAGAGGAAGAGAAATCGTCGAGCAAGCGAAGAAGTTGGTCTCGTTGTGTCGTTGTAAGGTCGCTGGCTGTGGCTGGTGTGAAAGGTCGTGGTAGTGGCCGAGGAGTTGATGTCTCGAGGGTGGTCATATCAGTGGGGTTGTCCATGGTGTCAAATATCGAAGATGACGCCGGCGGTTTGGCTTTTCCGAGGGTTTCCAAGCAGCGCATAGGGATTCCTTGGGCGATGGATTGGTTATGTACATCACAGAGGTGCCTAAACGGAACTCGAAAACGGCAATTGGCATTGGCAGTGATCGGCGGCGAACTAGAAGTGCAGACAATGCGAAAAGCACTGAGCCACCGTCTTCAACCACAAGAGATGGAGACAAGAACAGTAGACTGGGCAGGTAAACAGTGTCGTCACGCATTGGGATTTTGCAACATGTGTCCTTGTCATTGATGACGTCTGTCGAAAATTGGAACAACTGGAGTTCCACGCGGGCGCAATTGCTCACCACACGATATGTAGAGAAGAAATCCCACCCTAATATGACGTCATAAGAACAAGATGGAAGCAAAATAAATTCGATCACATAAAGAACATCCTGGATGACGACACGGGCTGTGCAGGCACCGGATGGCTCGACGTGCTGCGCGTTGGCTGTGCGAAGGGATAGTCCACAAACAGGCGTCGTGACTTTTCGGATATGGCGGCAAATGCGGGCATCAATCGCTGAAAAGGCAGTGCCGGTGTCGATAAGGGCTAGCATCCATGTTCCTTCTACAGCGACTTCAATAACGTTTCCGGGAGAAATCTGAGGCCTTACGCATTTCACCGGAACCACAGTTCTCGCCTCTTAACTGCGCTAACTTAGTTTTCCTGGCGCACAGGGCTCCGCCGTCGGTGCATAGGGGAAAGCGAGCGGCGGAGAGGAGAAGGCGAGCGGCGAGAGGTGGGTGGGGTCCAGGAGGTAGGATAAGATTTGTAGTCGTCTGAATAACTGCAGCAGGGTTGACGTGGCGCATACGTGACACATGGTGGACGCACACTGTTGGAGATAGGTGGTGCACGAAAGCGACAGTAATGGGCCACATGTCCAACTAGGCCACAATGAAAACAAAAGGGGCAGTTCTCTTGCGTTCGCCAAGGGTCGTCGACTCATGCGTATTGTATGACTTGGGGGGGGGGGGGGGCGGGCGGCGATACTGGTGGGCGAAAAGGCGGACTACGAGGGCTGTAACCTTGTATCACAGGCCTGAAAGCGACTGCGGCGCACGTCAGGGGAGCAGCAGTCGGAGCCTTATGGAGCGAAGGCGAGACCTCTTTGGTGACCTGGTCCCTGATCATGTTTTGGAGAGGGGGCGCCCATGGGAAATTCGACCAGTCTTGAGCAAGCGGCATCAGCGAAAGCTGGCGAGCGACCTCTTCACGAACGAAATCCATAATCTGTTGCAGCAGAGAGGAGTTGTCAGGAGCAACAGCCAATCCCGACATTGAAGTCGCCTGTGGATGAGAGCGGCGAAAGACTGACAAGTTGAGACACTATGGACGGGCTCTTTGCCAGCAGCATCTGAAAGTTGTCGTCTTCAATTCCTTTCAAGACATGCGTGATCTTATCAGCATCGGCCATTGCGACACCAACGCGGTTACACAGGTCGACAACGTCTTCAGCATATCCGGTGAATGTTTCATCATTCTGCTGTGCGCGGCCACGCAGCCGTTGCTCGGCTCGAAGCTTGCAAACAGCGGGGTGCCCGAATACTTCCGTCACGTGCGTTTTGAAAGCAGCCCACGTCGGGAAGTTGCGTTCGTGGTTTCGATGCCCCACGCTGGCGACACCACTCTAATAAAATGACACGTAGCTGAGCTTCGCAGTGTCATCCCAGTGGTTGATCACGCTTACCCCGTCGTATTCGGCGAGCCAGTCTTCAACATCCTCCTCTTTTGTAGAAGATTGGTGGTCGCGTTGACGCGATGGGCCAGGGCGGACCAATGTGGGCACCAGGACTGCAGGTTATTGCTGCGGTTGATTTGGTATGTCATCGGGCATTGCAGAGGCTGGCTTTAGTTTCCAGCTGCGAAGTTCCAGGTTGGCGTGACCCAGCAGCTCCAGCACTTGTTACGAGTGTTTATTGAGATACACAGCGACCGGGAAGATAGCAGCGGTAGCAGGCAAAGCGTAGCGAGGGAGCGAACAGCCGAGGAAGACAGGCGATGGCAATGAGCTTCCGCGTGTGTCTATCTTCTTCCTCACAATATATATATATATATATATATATATATATATATATATATATATATATATATATATATATATATATATATATATATATATATATATATATATATATATATATAAATATATATATATATTTATATATATATATATACATACATAGCCGCCTACCTTTGGGTGCTCTCTTATGGTAACCCCCTTGGTGTGAACAAAAATTATCATGGGAGGGTAAAATGTTCTGATGAATATGATGCGCTTGTCAAGAGATGAATAATGCCACAATCCCGTCGCGTACGTCACCTCACACTTCTCGCCAGACAGTGGCACATACCCATTGGCGCTTATGTGGCACTGGTATGCGGGTATGTGCCATGGTGATTGACACCTTGTATCTACCCAGGAACGACTAGAACGCACATAGGCAATATTAATGCGCGAGCGTTAAGAAATAACCGACATCGGAAGCTTCGACAAGAGGAATGCAAAGAATAAGTGTCAGGGTCCCAGCTGGAATCGAACACATGCATTCTGCATGGCACTGAAGCATTTTGCCACACAGCCACGCCAGGTCTCGGAACTACTTCTCAAATAGACGCTAATCTATGTGAAACGTCAATAGTGGTTGCAGTGCGGCCTACTCAACTTCATAAAGATTATTATGTACTCCTTTGATACAGCCGTCACGTTGGGTTAACGTGAATTTTAGCTGGTTGTCACGCGCTGAAGTTGGTTTATGTAGCAGTGTCCACGGCCAGCATCCACGCGAGCATCAACGCTACATACCAGATTCTAGTGTGGCTAATACGCATGTTTCAATTTGTGCAAGTGCCAACAACAGGTTATATGAACATCCGCAACTCTTCAACATATGTCTGTGTGTGCAACATTTATACATATTGCCACCCACACGTAGTGGGTCGACTGCAAGAGCGGCTCTACCATCTGGAGGAAAGAAAGAAGATTTGCGTGTCTCTTCTCGGCTCGAGAGCCAGCCACGACTGACGCATCGTCCTAGAGCTAGCTACCCGGTCGTTCAATATATCCCCCAGTACTTGTGACTCATCGTGACAAACTGGTGGAAGGTGCTGGGTAGTCTCACGGATGCCGCAGACCCCCCCAGGAAGCCGTAGTACGAGTCCAGTGCCAGTCAATACTCCCGTGCATCGGACGAGCCGCCGAATCAGGGGATTGCCTCCGGAAGTCAACGATACTGCTACCACCACGTCAACAAACATGACCAGCACTTCGGTACAAACCTTGCCAACCGGCACGGGAAGCACGTCATCGAACCGATATACGTTGGAAAGCCCACGGGCACCGACGACGTTCCTTGGTACGGAGAGCGAAGACGTTGAGGACTGGTTGGCGGACTTCGAGCGCGTAGCCAACTTGAATCAGAGGGACAACGCGGCGAAACTGGGTCGTGTCTACTTCTATCTCAAAGACGGGGCTCGCACGTGGTATCAAAATCGAGAGGAGCAGCTGACGACGTGGCCAGCATTCTCTCGTAGACTTCTGCAGACATATGCCAGCGCTGACCGCCAAGAAAGAGCTGAGCGAGCTATTCTTGCCCGCGTCCAGTCGCCAAACGAAACTGTGACCGCGTACGTCGAAGACATGACGCGTCTCTTCCGACGGGCAGATTCAAGAATGACGGAGGACAAGAAGTTGCGTCACTTGATGCGTGGTGTCAAGGACCAGCTTTTCGCCGGCCTCGTGCGAAGCCCTCCGAAGACGGTCACAGAGTTCTTGTCTGAAGCCGTGACAATGGAAAAAATGCTACAGCAGCGATCAAACCAATACGACAGGCAAGTCAGTGGCATGTCCACTGCTGACATTTTCGCCGCCGCTGGGACCAGCAATGACTCCTTACGTGAACTCATCCGTAATATCGTACGTGAAGAGTTGCAAAAGGCTGGTGTAACACCTCATCCTACGGTTAGCTCTATTGCAACTGTCATCAAAGATGAGCTGCACCAGGCCCTCCGCGACACCTTGCCTCCTGATACAGCTGCGCCAGCTCCTGCTGAATACCGCCGTAAGGCAACCTACGCGGAAGCCTTGAAACGCCCTGCTGCATCGCCGCCTTTGTTCGCTCATCCTGTCCCTGCAGTTTCACTCGAGTCAGCGCAGCACGTACCATACTACGATGGCACGTACACGCCACCACCCCTGCCCTTTGGCCGTGGTGCTTCTGTTGCCTATCGTTCGGTACAACCGGTCCAGTACATCGACGATCGGCACTCGTATCCTCGAAAGTCTGATGCCTGGCGCACACCCGATCACAGGCCTCTATGCTTTCATTGCGGAGAAGCTGATCACTTGTACCGCCAGTGTCCTTATTGCCGTCTTGGGCTTCGCGGCTTCTCTGCGTACTCGCCGCCCCCCCGTTACGGTCAGAGACCACGCGACATCCAAAACTACCTCTCCCAGCAGCTGAACCACCGTCTGCCGGGCGCCAGTCGCGCTCGCCATCACCGAGGCGATTTTCATCAATGCCCCAGCGGTATTCCACCGCACGATCTCCCAGCCCCCGCCGGGAAAACTAGCCGAAGCGACCTTTGAGGGCGGGGTCGCTGAACGTCGAAGCGCTGGAGACCTCCTATTGACGCAGAACCGTACAGAAACTGGTCCGACATCACCTGCTGCTGCAAAGGATAGCCGGCTTTCACTCGACATAGCAGTAACAATTGATGGTTGTGTAGTTAATGCGTTAGTGGACACCGGCGCAGACTATTCCATACTGAGCGGGAAACTGACAACGTAGCTGAAGAAAGTAATCACGCCGTGGCATAACTCGCAGATTCGGACAGCTGGTGGCCATGTCGTAACTCCACTGGGTGCCTGCACAACTAGAGTACAGATTCAAGGGTACACATTCGTAGCAAGCTGCCTTGTTCTACGTGAATGCTCCCGTGACGTCATTCTGGGAGTTGATTTTCTACAGGAAAATGGAGCTATCATTGATCTGCAAGAGCGCCGCGTCACGTTCTCAGCCCAGCGAGTAATCAACGTGCAGGATGACGGAATGCGTGTCGACGTACTCCGTATTTCTGAACAGAGCGTGACGCTTCCTCCCCGAGCCAGTGTTCTAGTCGACGTAACATGCTGTGGTTTGAGCGATGGCGATGTGGTGGCCGAGACAAATTTAGAACACCTCCTGCAGCAAGGCATATGTGTAGCGAGAAGTGTAATACACGTTCGCGACGGCCGATCTGAATTGCTCGTTACCAACTTTAGCAGCGAGCATCGACACCTTTTCTGTGGCACTTCGATAGCGTTTGCCCACGAAGTAGCAAACGTAACCAACTGTCCCACGTCAGAAATAGTGGATAACGCAGACACATCAATGAGCAACATTGACATCAATCCTGATCTGTCCACCGATAACCAGACTGCGCTGCGAGCGCTCTTGTTCGAGTACAGGTCTTGCTTCGCAAGTTACTCAAAGATCCGCCAGACGTCCATCACTCAGCACAGGATCATCACGTACGAGGACGCACGCCCAATACACCAGCACCCCTACCGCGTGTCAGCTAAAGAACCTGAAGCGATACGTACGCAAGTTCACGAGATGCTTGACGATGGCGTTATCGAACCATCCAACAGCCCGTGGTCATCTCCAGTCGTGCTTGTCAAAAAGAAGGACGGATCGCTACGCTTCTGCGTCAATTACCGAAAGCTCAACAACGTGATCAAAAAGGATGTGTACCCGCTACCGCGTATCGATGATTCGCTGGATAGACTTCGTCGTGCCCATTATTTCACTTCTCTCGATCTCAAAAGCGGGTACTGGCAAATCGAGGTAGATCAGCGAGACCGCGAAAAGACAGCCTTCGTGACTCCAGACGGCCTATACCAATTTCGAGTACTCCCTTTCGGCTTGTGTTCAGCGCCAGCAACTTTCTAGCGAATGATGGACACTGTCCTCACAGGGCTCAAGTGGCAGACTTGTCTTGTCTACCTTGATGATGTGGTGGTCTTCTCTGCCACGTTCGAGCAGCACCTACAGCGCCTGCGCAGCGTGCTGGAGGCTATCCGATCGGCGGACCTCACTCTAAAGCCACAGAAGTGCCACTTCGGCTATGAAGAACTGAAATTTCTTGGACATGTAGTTAGCGCTGAAGGAGTCCGGCCCGATCCAGACAGGCTTGTCGCTGTTGCCTAATTACCAGCTCCTGTCGATAAGAAAGCCGTCCAGCGCTTCCTTGGTTTGTGCGCCTACAATCGCCGGTTCATTCATGGCTTTTCACAGATAGCAGAACCTTTGACTCGTCTCACAAGAGACGACACGCCGTTTGTCTGGGAAAACGAGCAACAAGCAGCTTTTGATGAACTGCGACAGCGCATGCAATCAGCACCCGTTCTCGCTCATTTCGACGATGATGCTGACATGACACGGAGGTCCATACTGACGCTAGTAACGTTGGGCTTGGTGCAGTGCTCGTTCAGCGTCAAGACGACATTGAAAGGGTGATAGCCTACGCCAGCCGCTCTCTATCCCGTGCCGAGGCGAATTATTCCCCTACGGAGAAAGAGTGCCTCGCAGTCGTGTGGGCAATCACCAAGTTTCGCCCGTACCTTTATGGTCGTCCCTTACAGGCAGTGACGGACCACCATGCCCTCTGCTGGTTGGCAAGCCTGCGCGACCCTTCAGGACGGCTAGCACGGTGGAGCTTGCGGCTGCAGGAATTTGACGTCACCATCGTCCATAAGTCCGGCCGTAAGCATGAAGACGCTGACACACTGTCACGCGCACCCCTTCATGTCGTCAGTCAGGAAGCAGAGGAAGACGAAGGCTTCCTGGGCGCCGTTAGTGCATCAGACTTGAGCAAACGGCAGCGAGATGACGCAGAGATTCGTCCGATCATCGATCATTTAGAGGGCCAGGGCACAATCATACCACGTCATTTATCCCGCTCGTTGCCGTCGTTCTGCCTTCGAGAGGGTGTGCTGTACAAGAAGAATGCTCATTCGAACAACCGTACCTACCTCCTGGTGGTTCCTCGAGACATGCGAGACGACGTCCTCTTCGCTTGCCATGACGAACCCACATCCGGTCATCTGGGCTACTCACGGACACTTGCCAGAGTGAGCGAGAGGTACTATTGGCCAGGACTTTCGGTAAGCGTCAAGAAGCATGTCAAGAGCTGTCGGGAATGTCAGCGTCGAAAGCAACCATCTGTTAAGCCAGCTGGTTTGCTTCAGCCCATTGAAGCACCCTGCACGCCGTTCGACCAAGTCGGCATGGACATTCTCGGGCCATTCCCCCTATCTGCGGACAGCAACAAATGGGTGATCGTCGCGACCGACTATCTGACACGCTACGCTGAGACGCAGGCGATCCCACGAGCCACGGCTTCTGAGGTAGCACAATTTTTCATGCGCCACATTGTGTTACGACACGTTGCTCCTTCCAGTATAATAACGGACAGAGGGACGGCATTCACGGCGCAGCTTATGGACGAGGTTTTCAAACTGAGCAACACCAGACACCGAAAGACAACTGCGTACCACCCGCAAACCAACGGACTTACCGAGCGACTGAATAAGACCAACGCAGACATGATCTCAATGTACATCGACGTACAGCACAAAGCATGGGACCGGATCTTACCTTACGTGACCTTCGCGTATAATACCACCGTGCAAGAGACCACGCGATTCACGCCATTTCGGCTTCTCTACGGCCGCGAAGTGCAGACCATGCTGGACTCTATGCTACCGTGTCAAGACGAAGACGAGTTGGCAACTGACGCCGATGAATTCGCAGAGCGTGCTGAGGAAGCCCGGCAGCTCGCGCTACTACACATCGGCCAGCAACAGCAGGCAGACGCACGGCGCTATAACATCCGCCACAGTGAAGTATTTTACAACCCCGGAGACCAAGTTTGGGTGTGGACGCCCGTCCGCCGCCGTGGCCTTAGTGAAAAGTTACTGAGCCGGTACTTTGGCCCTTATAAAGTGTTACGTCGCGTCAGTGACGTGAACTACGAAGTGGTTCCGGACTCAACATCGCAGGCACGGAGTAGGACACGACCGAGGTCGGATGTCGTTCATGTGTTGCGCATGAAACCATTTATTGCGCGTTGTTCATAACTTTTTTCTCGCCGTACAGCGTTCTTTGTGTTATTTATTTATTTTTGTGAACTTGCTTCTTCGTTCACTGATTTTCCTATATTGGCACGCTCGTTCATTTCTATTTTTACTTTATCCGAATTTCCAATTTCTTTTTTTCCACGTGCCTATGTCGTAACATCGTGGTGGTGCTATGTACTTTTCTTTCCCCCTTTTGGGACTTTTTTTTTTCTTTTCGAACGGGGGGATAATGCCACCCACACGTAGTGGGTCGACTGCAAGAGCGGCTCTACCATCTGGAGGAAAGAAAGAAGATTTGCGTGTCTCTTCTCGGCTCGAGAGCCAGCCACGACTGACGCATCGTCCTAGAGCTAGCGACCCGGTCGGTCAATATATCCCCCAGTACTTGTGACTCATCGTGACAATATATATATATATATATATATATATATATATATATATATATATATATATATATATATATATATAGCTTCATTTCATGACGTATCGCTCAATTAAAAAAAAGTTCCCTCTGCATGCTTCGCATACCGTCGATTCCCTGGTACGCAGGATCTGCCAAATTTCTTTTGCTATTTCACTTAATTTATTTGTAGGCATGTGTGTAGCAGCGGGACTTCAGCCTTTCTTCGCTTTCGCTAACCTTGTCGGGGCGCCTTCAGTGTGTCCTGGTTGCGTGCCAACTATTTCCAGCTTCCTCGAATCGCCTTTAACAATCTTGACATAGCTGTGCTGAAGGTCACTGCTTGCTTGACACGTTGGTCACCCACAAATAAAAATGACTTACATCGTTTTGCGATTCGTGCATTCATATTATACTGCATCGGCAGTCCGTTATGTTTCTATAATTTTAAAATTGAAGCGTTATACCTCTGTTTGGTGGTCGTGTGAGGTCCAAAATCCAAAAAAAAACATGCTAAAGAATGCCAGCACACGACGTACGCACCTGCTTTGTCTACCTCGTCTTTGCGACGACGCATTATCGATAAAATCGCACGCGTATAATCTTTACAGTGGTATTCTAAGGGTGCAGTAGGCCTACTGCTTTAGTGAAAATTTGTTTTAAGGTGGCATTGGCATATTGTTTTCATCTTTAGCGCTAGTCAGTTCCTCGAACGCTTATGGCACACAAAACCCGAGACCTCCAAAACGCATGCCTGGCATCAAATTTTCATATAGTTAGTTTTTTTATATATCTAAATTCCTATATGTCGACTTTACATGTTGTACTGCACGATGCTTTCATTCCACGACCACGATATTAAATGAAGCCGTCATATAAACTTCCTAAATTCGGTTTGCATCGCGCATACAACGCGCTTGTATCGTTCCTATGTACTCACGTTGTGTATGCATGCGTGTGCCGATCCACTTCGGAAGAATTCACTAGGAACAGTTTCTCCGGACGAGTGACAGAGGGTGTACTAGGCCCGTCGCATCCATTCTAGGGGCGAAGTTCCTTATGGCGTGGCTTGTGCATCCCTCGTAGTACGTAATCACCAGTGGCACATACCCGAAATAGCGGTCCTTACGATTTTGATTTCCAAGGTGGTTCTGGTGAGAGATTTCTTCTGTGCGTTGTTGAACGATAAAAGATAGTGCTCAATGCACATGTTAATGGCTGCTAAGGGGGAATGAGAGACAGGAGCATTCGGCCTTTAGGTAACGCGCACGCTGCGATCCCCATTAGCAGCTATTGGCATGTACATTGAGCACGATCTGACAAGAAAGGGTTGCTACGTTATACTCGCTGGGTGTAACCTCCTTGGTTTTAGAAAGGTTTAGCGAGCGCTGGGCCGCATAGCCATGAATACAGTGAACTAGTATATATAATGAACTCAAGGTGGTTAAAGGTGGGAAGTAAACCCGAAGCGCAAGCCGTAAGAAAGTGTGCATGTGCCACCTCCCGTTTAGTCCTTGAAATGTCCACTGGATGGCGGTGCTTCTATATGGAGAATATATGATGAAAAGATGCGAGATGGTGGTACTTGGAGTGCTGAATAGATGGACGAACGGACACACAGACAGATGCATGAATGGACGCATCAACGGACGCAGCTGCGGATGCATGGACGAACGCAGGGACGGACGCACGAACAGACGCACGCACGGACGGGTGGATTGACGCATGGACGGTTACACAGACGTACGCAGGAACGGACGGAAGCAAGAACGAATGAACGGACGAATGCTTCGCCCCACTCCCCATCATTCACTCCGTGGATATGCTGCCATTTTTTTTTTTGGACGATTCACCACATCCACAACTTCCCCACATCCACTGCGAATCGGGTTATAACAATCAAAATCAGCGTCGGGCCGCCTCTCGAGCTGCTTCTTGGCCTCTATTTTTTATGGCAGGCAAGAGTGAAGCCAAATTTCACTGCTATTTGTGTAGGCGACGAAATTTTTCATGATAGTGTTGCCCTGTGCATTAGGGTATTCAAAGAACAAGAGCTTGTTCCTTAGTAGCTAACATGGTTGGAGCTGTGGCTTAAATTAAGGAGTTCTTAGAATACAAACCACGACTTGTTGACGGTCGCGCTACAAAGGTGATGCTGTGCATTAATCTGGCAAGCGTCTCTTAATGATGTTTGTACGGCGTTTCCAAGCCAGTAATAAAAAAAATGGCGCAGCAATGCATTGTATATACTGGTGCGAAGACTGAAAGAGCGGCAGAGTTCATGGCCTTCCCCTCCTCTTCACTCTTACACCACTCTTTCTGATGCCCACTTCTCTTTCCTACCCTTTTGCTATACTGTAGCATGCAAAGCTATATGCGATAATTTGTCCTATACGCTCCGCCTTTGAATTCGTTTACCTCAACATCGCTTTCTTTTCCCACACCCCTGCGATTTTGTAGCCTACATGGCTGCCCATGCATTTCGTCTCTCTATTCATGTTTTTGTTCTACCTCTTTCTTCCTTTCTATTTCTCAGTGCTTCTTTCTTTCTTTCTCTCTCGCCCGTATAGCAACGAAATCATATGGTTCTTATGAAGGCTCGCTTTGCTGCATATCTGAATAGACAATGGTTACGGTGCTTGTTGTCGGACCATTGGTAGCCGGGTTCGTGTCCCGCCTCGCCAAGAAACATTGTTTTTATTCATTCACTTATTCTCTTATCCCCTCCTCCCTCTCCAATCCTGTTCCTCCTTTGCTTCAGAGCGTTGCTACGCAGTGCATGGCAACGTCATCGATAGGTGGGGTTTTTCTGCGTAGGAGATTCCCCCAGTCTGCGTTTGTAAACTAACCACCGCTGTGCGTATACCAGTACTTGAAGCTCTCGCCTTTGAAGCTTCAAAAAGCGGGCTTCTGCATTCGCTCTGCAGATATATTTTTCGTCTTGTTCCGTTATTAGGATGCGTCATTCAAAACGGAAATGCGCCATCGGCTTCGGCAGCGTGAACACGAGGACGGATACGTCTACCTAAAAAATTAATAAGAATACGGCTTTCGCCTTCGAGTTGTTTGACGTGAATACATAAAAAGCACCCTCCAAGTCTTTTTTGCGACGATGATCGCGTTACGTGAGAGCCAAAGGCGTACATTTTTTTCTTGTTTAGTAGTATAATCATAAAAATGCTGGTGCATTTTAAAGTACGTGAGCTGCAAGTCTAGTTAGTCCATGTGATCTCTGCCCCGTTCGCATAGGAAGCAACGCTGTAGGGCTATGAAGAGTAATTATACACATGCTCCACACCGGTTCGGCGTTGAAGGCCCAGTCGAGCACACGTGGCTTAGACGGGGGTAGACGGGTGAGCTTGATGCGCTTCTAGTCGGAGCCGGGCCTAATTTGGCTGCTTCTGTTGACTGGGCTGAGAGTTTCTCCGCTGCTGTCGCATTCCAAACGTCCTACTGCGTGCAGCGCATATGTCACCGCGTGAACTCAAAGCTTCATTCCACATCGCTGTGGGACCAACCGACGCTATCGAACGCATAGTCGCGAGGGGGCGAGCGAATGGGCGATCGAATAAATCAGTTCGTTTTTGTAGCTCAACGTAACAGCATCATTCTCCCTCTGCCTCTCCGCTACAGTGGTGAATCCGGACCATGAAATAACAATCGAAAAACTTCCACCAGACACTCGCACCGAGCTCGCTTACTTCTGACCCGCCTATCACCATGGTGCGACAGCCAGATGCATTGACCACGGAGCCCTGCATCCTCTTCCCCCAGGAATTGCCCGAATTCGTGTCAAGAAGCCCAGCCATCTGGCTTATCAAGATGGAGGCGGGTTTCTACGTTCGAAACATCACCTCGCAGCATGACAGGTATGCCATCACGGTAGTCATGCTTCATCCTGCTCTGCGATGCATCGTGCCTCTTCCTGGGCCGGCTTCGAGGTTTTGTGCAAGCTCTACTGCAACCAGCAGTGCCACGTCACTTGCTCCCTGCCACGCTCAACGTTACTTTAGAAGCTTAGGCCGTCACTCCCACGCTACCGAAACAAACCAACTCAAATTGTCCTATTCCACCAGATGTTGGCGCTATGAAATCAGCTAGTTCTCAGCTGACCACGCAGCCACTGCACGACATGGTTTTCGATGGCGCACTCAAAACGACACTGTGCACATCAAGTGCCACGAATGAGTGTCGCCTCATGCCTACTGCTTTGCCTACGACACCCGCAATCGCCAATGCCATCGTTCGTGTACCTGCGCTACAAAGTGGAGTCGCACTGAGCTCAACATGCGAGAAACCACTGATGCTACAGATTTCTCTCCGCCGAGTCCACGGTCGACATACTCGTCAAACACCTTGAATGCCTGTACGCTGCTACCAGAAGCATTTCCAACTTGGCTATGCGGCCGTGAGCCCACAACGTTCATAGTGTGGTCATTCAGCTCTGATTGTAACGTCACCATATCCACCCATGCTCTCACAAAAACCTCTTGGGGTTCCGCAGCACCCAAGAATCAAGGAACACCAAACACTGCAATCAACCACCACCCGATGCTCCAGCCTAGAGGTCCAGAATGACGGGCCATTTGCAGTGAATATAGATCACGTGCAGCAACATTTCTTTCACTCCATCAGCCTTCTTGTTTGTGTTCCAATTAGGAAGACACATTTCGAAACAAGCCGTGTTTCACTGTGGCTCTCGCACAGATCCACACAACAAAGACGGGTTCATGTGATAACCCAACGGCTCACACCGACAAAGTTTCGACGCCACATTTCGACCCGCCTTGAAGGAAGCTATTTAACCTGGGACATAAAAGAGCCTCATTTCGCTACACCTGACAACACACTCCCGTGTGCTACCACGCCACCTTCAGCCCCGGCCCCCTGAAGAAAGTTGAGCACCATTTTGCCACTGTGCATTCATGACCAGGACTGTCACACTTACATATCTTGACTGCGACTCTGTGTCGACGGCCGGGGGTCCCGCCGCTTGCTGGCGTGCAGACGCAGCAATGACATTGAAACAAACTTAGGCCCGTATTCACAGACGCTCCTCCACTCGAGCCTTCACTCGAAACGCTCCTTAAGTGGTGTTTTCCCATTCACAAACCGCCCTTCACTTGAAACGCTTCCTTCACTTGAAACAATCTTGAGCGTTTCCTCGAGATTGTCAAGGAAGTGATCGAGCTACCTTGAATCGTCCCTCGAGTGAAATATTTGCGCCAGCATTGCGTCCATGGCGGAGCCCGTCTCACTTTGACGGCGTTTCTTGATCAAGTAGGCTGCCACCGCCGCGTTCTTTCGACAATAACGGTGCGCGTTTACTACGGAGCTGTCTTCGAACGGTTCAGCAACAGCTACTGTGGCGCCGGGACAAGCGGGCGTGGTGTCAAAAGGAGCACTCACCAGTGCCGTGATGTGTTGCGTTCCGTGCATGAGCCAGTGGATTACCTGCCTTCGGGTGTGCGTATACTCTTCGTGCGAGTGCTCATGACGTACTGCGGATTCCAGTGCTTTGGAATGTTTTGATGAAGCTCGCACACCGCATCAGTTCAAGCGTGGTGCGAAAGCTTGACAAGCAAGCGGCATAGCAAACTTTTGATGCGCTGGGTTCACCGGAGTGGCTTCCTCTCCGGTGAACCTTTGCTGCCCTAGCCAAAATTTACGACGAAGCACACCTCCGTTAGGCGACCATCTATACCAATGAGAAGGTAAGTTCTCCTGTGTTTTTTTAATTTATTTTCCTGCTTCGGTCAGATTACTAATAAAGACAGTTTAAGAAAAGCACAACACAATACATTGGGCGCAATCAGTGTGCTGCTGTAGCTACTACGCGTGAAACATAGCTTCTTTATACAGTGTCTATGCAGCTCACAATACCAATGAACAACCAAGTACATATTTAGGGGATCAAGCAGATGATCATGCTCTGTTAAACCTGCATGTACGCAAAAGTGCGTCGAGTGTCGTATGAAAACGCAAACATATGAAATATAAATACAGCAGATACATAATGAGATTGTTTTTTTTATTTAACCCCATGCCTACCCCCCGAAGAAGAATTGCTGGCTATGACACTGATTTGTGCAATTAGATAATGAAATTATATACCCATATGCCTGGTCAGCTGCCCAAGTGCCTGAGCCAAACATGTGTCAAAATAGTCAAAGCTCAATACTTCAACCATGTCTGTTCTTGAACGCGAGACATACTAATGTGTACACTGCTAGAATTAAAAAAATGCGGCTTTTGTATCCAAGCTATTACGTTTTTCTAATATTATTTCTTGCCTCTTTTGTGCAGGGGACCAGCTGCCGACAGAAGAACACAGAGAAAAGGCCGCCTAGAATCTGCCGTATTATCAATGCATTGCAGAGTTTGTACGACTGTATACAAAAGCACAAAAACAGCAGTGAATGGGTGCAGCTACACTGCATTAGATGCGCTATGGTGTCTACTTCCTTAATCTTATTTATGATGTCCTCCGAGCTCGTACTTTATCTTTACAGTATGTAGGTTGCATATGTTTGATTGATGAACACTTTGCATTTGCATTCTTATGTTTGCCACGTTGCTCCTTATCAGCCACATGTAATAAAGGTCCATTTGCCATTCACAACTTCTGTTTTGTTCATTTATCAATACATAATTATCGTCGTGTTTGTCTTTTCATGATGAGACCGGACTGCAAAAACCACTTCTCCGATTCTACAGGAAAGCAGTTCTAGGAAAATTAAACATGTTTTATATAAAGAAGCACCATTCCTCTTCCACGGAACTGAGATGGCGTGGTTCTAACTGGTAGACTTGCTAATGATGCAGCAATAGCGGATATTTTATTTACAGGGTTCTGACCAGATGTATCCGCGATGACTGCAATACCCTTGAGCATTTTTCACCGCTTTGTTGCACTGGTCTTCAATAAATCAGCAGAATAATATACGCTGCTCTTGACGACACTTTCTCGAAGGTTGAGAGAACCCACAGGATATTTTTTTAAACAGAACAGCGCACAAAATCAGACGCGGCTTCAATTTTATGACTTCCAAAAAAATAAAACATCCCCTATAATTTATGTTGTGCCGGGGCTTTGGAATGCAGCACAGACACCACGATCCTTTTCAACAGGTATTTCCAGTAGTTATATTGCAAATAAAATCCAAAACATTAGTGCGAAGGTCATTCATGCACTAACGATTGTGCTTCTGAGCATGCAGATGAACGAGACGGGAAAAAAATTTAAGGCGTTGCCACTGTGTGAACTTGGAGACGGAAGCTACACAAATTTAAAGGTTAGTTCTATGCAAATCTGTCAAATTAGACGCATCCACAAATGCAGGGCAAATAGAAAAACAATGCAAAAACAATAACTTATTCCTTGGAAGTTTAGAATGTTAAAGTTGACACACACGCACACACCAGTCCCTGTTAACCGACTATATATGTTACTAAATGAAGAAAACAACTTTAAAATGTATTTTTCGCCAATAGTAAAAGAAAGGCACATGATCGCTTTTCTTAACTTGCGTAGCAGTCCAATTCGAACGCTCAGCCACGAGTATAACATGCCTAGTTTTTAACGCTACCCTGGTATAACCTTGAATATCAGTTGCGAGCAATGTCTTTCAAATTTCCTATTATACGCAGAGGAACAACTACGAAAGCGCCATGGTGAAATTCGCAGTAAATAAGAAAAATAAACATTGCACAGGCCCCTGAAATTAGGAACTGTGCACGTACTGCCGTAGCGAGAACGCACTTACGTACGAGTAATCCTTATACATAATGCGGTGGTGAATGCTAAAAGCACGCCAACATACTGTGATATATAGTAAAAAATACTCAATTCAGCGCATTATACATTCGGTGGCTACATTAGTGATAAGACGGCTCTCAGTAAAGCGAAAGTAAACAAAGCAACAAACCATCTATTGCGCTTCCTGTCATCACTCACGTAGTTCGTTAGTCACCCCAGCAAAAGTAGGCTCTCAAACGACACACACGCAAACACTACCGTAAATATAAACTGCAATTACACGCAATTACCGTAAATATAAACTGCAATACAAGACAAAATAAACTAAGCAGCTAGACACGTTCAGCAGCAGACGAAATGTCTTCAGCTGTTCGTTCAGCTGCCTGGGTTCGACTGTTGCCAGACTTGAAGGAGGGTTTCGCTAACTCTATCAGCACAAGGCTTAGGGAAACAACACTACCACTCTAAATGCACGTATTTTGCTGTAATGTCAATTTAGAAAAAATAATAACTAGAAAAGGCGTTCCCTTAATGTACATAGATAGGCAATTCTTAACCACAATTGCGAATACTCTCGTTATCAGGCACTTTTTTCGGCGCATGCAGTTCACTCAAGTGAAGGGAGCATTTCCAAGGCCTCCCTTGGCGAAGGAAGTGTGGAGAAGTGTTCATGAAACGCAGCGGCCCCTTGAGTGGAGGAGCACGCTCCACCTTGACTTCGTCAAGTCGAGGGGAGCCCTTGAGTGAAGGAGCGTTTGTGAATACGGGCCTTAGTCGCGATGTGGTCGAGCACGTGGGCCATCGAATAAATCCGTTGTTTTTTGTATCTCAATGCAGCAGCGTCATTCTCCTTTCTGCCTCTCCACTACAGGTCCTTCGTCTGAACAGTGTTGGAGCACTCACAGTTTGTTCTGCTATTTTATTTTTTCTCGTCTCATTACTTTTCTTTCTTTTTACCTGATATGCGTCGACATTTATTTGACAATCTGAGCTGTTATGAGCTCACAACAACCGCAGATTATCCGCGGCCACCACCTCCAGAGCCCGTCGCAGCTATCACTAACGGTGGGGAAACGAAAAAAAAAGATTCCACGCGAAATGGAACATAGGAGCTCTGCGTGGTAGTCAGGTGTTCGACCACAGAGCCATGCAAGTTTTCTAAGGCTCTTCGAAGAGACCTAATGCAGGCATCATGTCGGACAAAGAAATCACGTTAAAAAATGTAATGTTGTCGGGCCGTAAAGTCACATATAACGCCGGTTGAGACACCATGCACAATGCAGAGTAGTTTAAATCTTCTCGAACGGCTCAACCACAATTCAATATTATCATCACCAGCCACAGCATCAACAAAGTAGGCAACTACGTAGCCAGACACACTGCTTTACAGTCACGTAGTAGGTGCAAAACATCTTGAATTATGGTGTAGTGGGCCCATCGCACCTGTACTTGCAGATAAAAGCACCTTAAAGAGGCCCTTAAACACTTCTTTAGGTAACGATGAAATGAATTTACTGAAAGAGCTTGTTGCCTCGCGAATTAAACACCGAAATATTTTAAGAATCCATCCAGTGCGAGTGCATCTAGTTACAAAGATTTGTCGCATGCTGCATTTGCATTCTCTCTTCTCTCGTCCCGACAAAAGCGCTAGAAGCTAAGCAGCGGGGAATGGCAGGGGCAAAGAAGGAAGGAAGGCCTGGAAACTGTGGCACACAGCCACACTGGGAAATTGATTTCGCAAAAACCAGCTAGTTCTGACGAAATACTGTTAAGTTGTTAGCTCACGTTTTTTATACTAATATGAGAAAAGGGGCAAAAATTAAATTTGAGAAACGGACAATTAGAAATATCGGACATTGAAAATGAGGGAGATGGTTTTAGAAACAACAACAAATAAATGAATGAATAAAGCAATTTAGAAAAAAAGGAATTTAGGAGTAATAATATGTTCTACAGTCTGAATCTCTTTGAAGCTTTAAAAAACTCCTGCAAGGCATCGGCAACTTTCCCGTCACTGCAAACCAGGAACAAGGCCCCCAAAGAAAGTACATTTGGAGTGTTTAACTCCAATCTTACGAAACGGAAGACGGCATCTAATGTGATTTTGCGTAATGCATCGTATTATTTACGATATATGCGATAATAGTCTGTTGTTTCAGGGACTCCACGAAACCAAAATTTAGAGAAAGCAGCCAGACTAGCTCTAGGTAAATGAAAATTGAGATAAGGAGTATGACATCTCAGCCTTGTGATTGCGACTTCAACTGCACGCGTGTCACATATTTTACTGTTCCACCGATGATTTAGGCGTTGAAGTTCCAATCTGTTTATTATGCACGGCAAAGAAAATTTTTCTAACACCATTTTCCTACGAAATCTAGCACTATAACTTATTGATCTGTTGGTAATATGTGAATAACCGGGCCATTTAACGATGTCTTAGGTAATGCATCCGCCATTTCATTAAGGAAACTTTCCTTAAGCCCTGGTACCCAAACCAATTTAACCAACTGTATATCATCATCATCATCATCATCATCATCATCATCATCATCATCATCATCATCATCAGCCTGACTACGTACACTGCAGGACAAAGGTCTCTCCCATGTTCAGCCATTCAGCTCGGTCCTGTGCTCGCTGCTACCAATTTATACCCGCAAACTTCTTAACCTCATTTGCCCACCTAACATTCTGTCTTCTATTTACCCGCTAGCCTTCTCTTGGAAGGCAGTTAGTCACCGTTAATGACCAGCAATTATCCTGTCTACGCGCTACGTGCCCAGCCCATGTACATTTCCTCTTCTTGATTTCAACTATGATATCCTTCACCCCGGTTTGTTCCCGAATCCACTCTGCTCTCTTCTTGTCTCTTGAGGTTACACCTACCGTTTTTTTTATTCCATTGCTCACTGCATCGTCCTCAATTTAAACTGAATCCTCTTTGTAAGTCTCCAGGTTTCTGCTCCGTACCTAAGTACTAGCAAGGTACAGCTGTTATATACCTTCCTCTTGAGGGATAGTGGCAATCTACCTGTCATGATTTGAGAGTGCTTGCCAAATGTGCTCCACCCCATTATTTTCTTCTATTTACTACAATCTCGTGGTTCGGCTCCGTGGTTATTACCTGTCCTAAGTATACATAGTCTTCTACAACTTCAAGCGCACTATTATTTATCTCGAAGCGCTGCTCTATTCCTAGGTTGTTGTACATTACTTTCGTTTTCTGCAGATTAATTTTAAGACCCACCTTTCTGCTCTCCTTATCTAACTTCGTAATCATGAGTTGCATTTCGTCCCCTGAGTTACTCAGCAATGCAATGTCATCGGCAAAGCGCAGGTTGCTAAAGTACTCTCCATTAACACTTATCCCTAACTGTTCCCATTCTAGGCATCTGAAAACCTCCTGTAAGCACGCGCTAAATAGCATTGGGGAGATTGTATCCCCCCTTCATTACATCCTTCTTGATTGGTATTCTGTTTCTCTTTAAGAATCCCTATGGTAGCAGTTTATACTTTATGTATTTTTTCCTGGATGTTTATATATGCTTTGTCGACGCCCTGAATGTGCAGTGTCTGCATGACTGCTCATATTTCTACTGAATCAAACGCCTTTTCGTAATCTATGAAGGCTATGTACAGTGGTTGGCTATATTATGAGAATTTCTCTATTACCTGAATTATAGCATGGATAAGGTCAATTGTTGAGTAGCCTATTCAAAATCCTGCTTGTTTCTTTGGTTCATTGAATTCTAATGTCTTGATTCTGTTAGCAATTACCTTTGGAAATAACTTGTATACTACGAAGAACAAGCTGATCGGCCTGTAACTCTTCAGGTACTTGTCATCTTCTTTCTTATGCATTAGGATGATGTTAGCATTCTTCCGAAATTTTGGTACTCTTCCGGTAAGGCCACACCTCGTAAACAGGGTGGCTAGTTTTTTCTAACACAATTTGTCCTCCATCTTTCAGCAGATGTGATGTTACCTGATCCTCACCAGCAGCTTTGCCCGTTTGCATGCTCTCCAAGGTTTTTCTGACTTCTTCTATCATTACTGGTGGGATGTCATCTGGGTTACTGCGAGTTCTTATAGAATTAAGGTCGTGGTTGTCCCGGCTATTGTACAGATTTCTGTAAAACTCCGGCGCTTTTTTAACTATCCTATCTATATTGGTAGTTATTTTGCCTTATTTGTCCCTTAGTGCGTACATCCGATTTCTGCCGATTCCAAGTTTTCTCTTCACTGATTTCACGCTTCCTCCGTTTTTCAGAGCGTAAGCTCTGAAAAACTTGGTATAACATGGAGAGAATTGAACACGTGTTCAATTCTCTCCATGTTATACCTTCTTACATCGGATACTTTACGCTAATTAATCAACTTCGAAAGCTTTACCCACTCTATTTTGTCTGTTGCACTTGAGGCTTTTATGCTTTGACGCTTTTTCGTGACAGCTGAATATGTATACAGTGAAATTAATGATTTGAAAGTGCTTAGCCCGTGGGAGTTCTCATTTACAGTGAGAGAAGAACACACCAACAGCGAAGCAGTTAAAATTATGGCCGGACTAGTTGGTGTTAGTAATTTGCGGAGAGCCAAAATTACCGCAAAACTCCGCTACAAAATCGGCACGAAATCTCGAATGCGTAGAGAAAATGACTAATTATAGAATAGGGGCGAATATTTCAATTCCACATTTTTATTTATTTTGCGAAGCATTTGTCGAGATGACTGTCCTTGTTGGCGAATGAACCAGATAATCACTCAGAATAGAATTTAAAGTGCGGTCTGACATTAGCTTCGCTTGTCTTAGAAAATTTTCGTCAAACTGCGTTTCAATAGAGCTGTGGCTATCACTGATCGGAGATAGAGCCCTTACATGGACATTCAAGTTGTCAATAAAGCCCTGTATATTTAGAACTTGAGGCATGTGAAATCTTGGCCAATATGCTCCAAAAAACAACTCGGGCTGGGAGATAAAATTGTTTTGGAACGCCTTGCAAGGAATTCATGGAGCTTTAAACATTATTGTGCCACCGACAATTCGAAACGTGAATCAAGTGATGGGAGACTAGCTGTCATATACAAGGCTTTAATTGTTACAAATTTAAGAAGACCTAAACACAGACGCAAGGCTTGCCTCTCAAGCATTACAAGCGGGCGAAGCTTGTAAGCAGGAGCGCCAGCGTATAATATGCATCCAAATTCCAGGAACAGCCAAACGTACATGCAGTATATTTATAAAAGCGCTTGCCTTCGCATGTCAAATCGACTATGACCAATCTTGCGTAACAAACCAACCACCCCAACACCCTTTACTGATATGTATTAGATGTGTTTCTTCCAAGACATGGAGCGATCATATAGCACACCAGGGTATTTTATTTTCTCAATGCGAAATACACTCTAGATGATAATAAAGTGAAATATTGATGGTGTCTTTTAAAGGAAATGGCAGTACGGAGTATTTTTGCACATTAAGATGCAGGTGTATTTTATGAAGCCACCTTTCTAGAGCTGATAAGTATGACTGTAGCACCTGACATAGGTTGTGAATATTGTCGGCCACAGCAAAAAAATGCGATGTCATCCGTATAAACCTATGTGTGTACATCCTGATATCGTGGTATAGAACTCATTAGTATAATAAGTAATACAGGAGAAAGGACTGAACCTTGCGGAACGCCTCGTGTTTGCGCGTACGTAGACGAAAAAATGCCGCGTTGGGAACAAAAGAATGTCCGATTACGCAAACATTCCTCACTCCATGTCATAATGTAATTTGGCAGCTTCATGTTATTCAACTGATTAACTAGAACTACATTCTCATCACTGTCATACGATTTCGCGATGTCCAACGAAACTAATGCGGCGTACTTTCTTTCACGCAGAGCTAACCCAATACGACTCTTAATATCTATATGTGCATGCCATATCAAGCACCCTGATCTGAAGCCGATTTGAGAAGAATTTATAATTCTTTCCTCGTTAATGAACTTTATTACACGGATGTTTACCACTGGTTAATTCGATTTCACAATGTGAGAGGTTAGCGCAATGGGCCTAATGTTGTCAAGTTCCTACACTTTATCTGGATTTTCAAGCAGTAGTATCACCTTAGCTATTTTCCAAGCAGGAGAGATCCATGCCGTTTTCATTGAGTAGTTCAAAACCTCTAATAATATCTCTCGACATTTTTTATTTAACCATTCCATCAGGGTCTGGAGCCACTGATGGAATTCTATCTGCTACCACTGTTAATTCAGAACTGGAAATTTTAATGAAGTCATTGTCCCACCGCCAGAGCATGCCCCAAGGCATGCTCTGGCGGTGAGGATAACTGGGAAGACAAGCACTGATCTAACCCCCTACCAATAATATCTAACGAATCTTTGATTTCCTCCGGAGACAAAATAATAGACTGTGTGCCCATAGCTCGCAGTATCATTTTCTTTTTACGGTATCTATTTCTTTTTAAATATATACTAAAAACGTCACTCATGCCTCGTGGCCTTGAGCACGTTTTTCTTTGTTTTCTATTCGAATGCTCGGCGTTTTCAGTGAGATTGTGCGCGCATGCGTGGACAAGTCACGGCCTCCCACGGCAATTTCTGTAACGACCGAGCGCGCCCTGTTCAAATCAGCCAACGGCTGATAAATGGCTTTCTACGAGTGATTTTTTAGCGTCTTCCGTCATTTATCGAGAGAAGAGAAAGCAAGTTTTAGCTGCTTTGATCATTTATTGTGAATTCCAGGCTGCGTGCTGCGCTACAATATTTGGCTCGCGTGTTTTCCGAACCCTCCATACTACCGATCGGCAGCGTTTTTGGACTATGCTTAAAGAGTATTGCAGGGCCCCTTTCACAAGATTCTGCAAGGGACTCTAAGACATTACAAGAGTCTCTAAGAAGCCCGCTACTTCAGCTTAAGGTCTGATTATAGGCTGTTTGATCTGTGCAGGTTTGGAGTTACTTCAAGGCACGTTTCATATGTCGCACATAATATTAAAATATTTAGTTCTAAACTAAATTGCTATTTATACCTGCATGAGCGTAATACATTTTGCACAGTACTCGTTACAACAGTGGTGCTTTTCTTTGTATAAGCCTGACGACAGATGAGGGTCCACGTGGCATGTCACACTCGTCTTTCCAGATACCCCGATAGATGCCTTGACTCCCTCTGTCGGGGACGAGGCAGTAGCCACACAGTAGAACTGGTAAGACTGGCTTGAACGTCAATAGGGCCTAGGTCACTTCAGGGAGGGTGGGTAAAGCAAGGGCTGCCACACCTCCTTTCCCATATATTTATACTCTACAAATAAAGTTATCTCAGGCTCCCATACAAATTCGCGCCACATCACAGAAAATCACGAGGGAAACATAGGAGCACAGCAGCGCCACTCTTTCCGCAGATTTCACACCGGATGCATAGAGCTGGCGTAGGCTTTTTTTTTTTTTACTTGCCAGTCCATTACTTTTTGCTTCGTCTTCCAATGCGGTGTCGTTAAGTAGTTCAGAAGAGATTTTGATGCGTGAAAAAAACCAAAACTTAACTTTGATAACAAGCTCAAGATAACCCCACCCAAAGAAATAACGACCGCTTGAGTTTACAGCTTAACATTTCGGTTGGTTCACTGGCCGCTCAAGGTTGTTTTGTGAAACTCGGAATAACTGCATTTCTGTACTTTCCTCATTCTGCAATGAGGGGCATAACTGTACGCTGCTACAACGCACTTTTTCCTCTAAAGCAGTACTTTCCGCTAAACAAGAATTTATTGTGCTTAGCTTGGGGGTAAGCTTTAAAGCCTAAAGTAAGTATTAGAGTCACAGCAATGGTAATTTATCATTTTATTACACAATAAAATGCAGTTACAGGAAAATATGCAGACGAGAGACCCATATTCGAAGACTGCAGCGAGACTCTCGATCGGTCATTGTTAAAAAGAAGAATAATATGGGAAAACCGTGAGCAGGTGAACAGCAACAAAAAAAAAAGAAACGCGGAAGACAGAAGCGAAACCCAATAGTTAAAGTACATAGATTGAAACACAGTGGCATTATATACTAAGTAAGACAAGAACTAACAAAACTACTAGTAACTCAAGTGATATATTTCGATGATCACAAAAAACAACCTATATAAGAAGCGATATACTGAATTGGGTAAATTTACATTTGCAAACAAAAAGTTTAGTGGCGTGTTTAAATTGATGAAAAATTATGAAGTTTGGATAGTCAAGTGTTAATCATGGCACAGTTTTATGGCGGTGATTGTCGAGGCAATTTTGTCGTAGTTAGTATGTACTATAGTATGGTCAAGGAAAGTTAAAGTGCGCAAACCCGATAATATGTTTATTAGTAAGACATCTGAAATCAATGGACTTGCACGACAGCTGTTTATCAAGCAGTTTGTAAAATATGATAGTGAGATGATAGATAAACAAGGTTGAAATATGTAGTACGTAGTGGTCACAATGTAAAGTAGCCGCATTGGTGAAGAAGTTGCCATTAGTGATGATGCGAATGACTTAGATTTGCAAGAGCTGAATAGATGATAAATGACAATGATACGTATTAACCCAGGCGACAATGTCGTAGATGATGTGACTGTGAATGAAAGCAAAATATAATGATAAAAATGTAGGAACCTTAAGCTCTACCTTTCAGAGTTAACGCGCTAGTGATACTCTGTTCCTAGAGCATACTTCAAAGAGTGCATGAAATCTTTTCGATCTTGATATCCACCCATCTTGCTATGGCTTTAAGGGTGCAGTAGCGTGTGTGTTTTTCTGTAGTGGGTGACTGGCTTTAAACTGTGAAGTCATAATTCCGTGTTCTGACAGCCGATGGCAGTGTACGCTTGTTCCGCGCATCATTATGACAATATTTTAAAATATATTGGTAAATATGTACACGGGACGCGTCTGTTGTAAAGCACGAAAATTACTTTCACTGCATTTACAAGCAGAGGAACTTGCTTGCACTATATTGACAAGCAGGGGCATGGCTGTATGGTAGAACAACCGCTGTCCGCGCAAACGACCCGGAGTTTTTCAATTCAGGCCAGGAATTTCAGTCATGCAAAGAAGGCCGATTTTTCGGTCAAGCCAAGATGATGATTTTTTTACTCACAACCATCGACGCCAACGCCGACGCCGGAATTTCTGCAAAATAAGCTCTTTAACGTTATCGCGTTAATATTGCATGTTTATACAAATCGCTATTTGATCTAATTAGAACTCTGATTCCGAATATGTATTTATGCTTAATGAAAGTAATATCATCAGAAAAGCAAAGGTTACAATTCAGTTTAATTCGTGAGAAATATGCACAGTTAGGGTTCGCGATGATATGTCAATGTAAAATTAAATTAGGTTCATTTCGTAGCACTCATGTGCCATCTTCACTTAAATCACAACGATCATTTTGTTTTAACGTCTTTTATTGGGGTCAGTGTTCTTTCATCTTTTGTGAATGCCTCCTCCCGACCTGACGGCATTTCGTCAAACACTGAATTTCAAAACGATATGTAGGTCAAACGGCTCTTAGAAAACTGTTGTTTTAGATGCTTTAGATGTTTTAGATTTCAGATGTTTTAGTTTTTTGGCTATCAAACGAGTGTGTGATTCACGCTAAATGTTAGGAAGTTCGTATTAGGATGATGAAGTGCTCGATATTGTACAGATTGTGCCCGAAAAGTTGAGGGGCGGGCTAGTTGGTTCATATTCATTATGTCAGCTTGGTAGCGCAAACAAAGGTAACAAAGTAAGGTGGTACACAAACAAGCGCCGACTGAAACTTAGGTTTATTCGTAGATATGACGATCAATATCGCACAAGCAAACCTTAGTTTCAGGGTTTGCTTGTTTCTGTACCTTCTCACTTTTTTCCCGTTTGCGCTGCCAAGTCGTCATAATGAGAATATACATGGCTGCCCCAAACTCGTGTAAAGCTAATTATGCTTCTAATTAAATTAGAATTGAAGTTGACAATGTTTCAACTTCATTGCATAAAAATATTTACGGCTACATCGAACAAAATTAGCGGGAACACTTGATAAATGGGGCAGTGCGATACACCCCGCCAAAATTGGCTTTTCCTCAAAAAGCATTTGATTTTTCTCGCGAAAGCGAATTTTCCTGCATTTATTTTGGAGAGCGAGTCGTCGGATTTGGAGGGCGCCACGCAGAGTCCACAAAAAGGGTCGCTTGCCATCGCCTGCTTTGTCCACGAATCCCTGTTGCAGCAGCCATGCGGGGTCGCCATTAGCTTGTTAGCTTCTTTTGCTAGTGCGAAGACTGTCTTGAAACGGAAGAACCAGGTTGTTCACCGGAAAGCTAGTGGTAGCCAACATAGTCAGACATATATAAAACATGTTTAACGACGCCGTTGCGTATAGAGCACCCGAAGAAGCCCGCTAAGTACGAAATTGAAAAAAAAACGCCACTGCTATAGAGCCAAGGCCGACTAGATTTCGGGGCCCGACGAGCTCGCACAGCAGCTTATAGGGAGGGGTGTTGAGTCACTGCTTACTTCAATACAAAATTCTCACGCCTACTACACGCGCCTACCCTGCTAATAAACACGAGATAATAAACACTAAAAGAAAAATACTTCTTTATCCGTGCGTTGACATAAGCAGACCTTTTCGACATAAGCAGGCTTGTATAAGTTCCCATAAGCAGGCTTCTTCAGTAATCCCGCAGTCATGGCCGCTCCTTTTACCAAACCATTTTGAACTTAGCGTCCTCAGTGCATGACACCGCTATTTCAATGCTGCTTCCATTTTAAGAAACTTAAGTATAGGCATGCATTCTATACTTAGTGGGCAGGAAGTCCAATATATCATTGCGCAAGGGCATTTTTGGCTTGCTGTAACTGCAAGTGAAACCATATATCGCAACATGTTTTCATTATTTGTGAAAGCCGATGTTCAGGAGCATACGTGGTGGAAGTTTAAACAATGTAGACATTGTTTTTAATTGTTGTAAGAAGTTTTCATTGCATGCTCTTTACTAGAAGCTAGCGCGATTATTTGTTTTCATTTAAAGGTGTTATTATTTAAGTTTTGCCATCTTTTTGAATAAGCATGCTGAAGAAAGTATGCGGAATTTTCACCGCTCTGTCATAGGGCTTTTTTAAAATCAAGGCCTGCAAACTAGCCACAAAAACGTTCTAGTTCAAATTCGAGAACCATTTATTAAATTGTACAATACGCAAATATTTGAAACGCAATTCTATTTAAGTGCAAGTACTGCGCATATATTTAGCTTAACAAACTTGATGTACGTAGCTTGAACATATTTTGTGGGATTCATCCCCAAATTTGAAGAAGAAAAACACAGCAGAGCAGGTAAGCGTGGCACTCGACCTCTTCGTCATTATTGATTTTTACAGTGCTTCAAAAACGTTTTTACAGCAAAATCAATTACCGATCGCTTCTTTCTATTGAACAGGCAACAATATATAAAATTTTGAAAGCAATTCAACAGGTTGAACAGCCATGCCTTGTTCAATCTTACGTGGAATCGCGAATTCTAACAGGTATAAAATTCGCAACAACAGCTTTGCTGCGGTATTTGTGAACTGCCAAGGGGAATCTAGAATCGTCAGGCCATGTTACAGCAGCCCGACAACACTCGACGCCCAAGTTGACGTGAGCTGCGCGACCATCGTCGACTTCGAGGTTTCTCTAAGCCCGCGGCTGCGAAGAACGCTATAAACAGTAATCGGCAACAACTCAGGCAGTGACACCACACACCTGTTCAGTGCAGTGCATCGGTGCGGTGGGCATTACTGAGCCTTTAGTTTTCGACCGACTACAGGATTTGAGCGTTTGTGGCCGCTACTTCACGCTGGAAGACCGCCACTGCCATTCGCATGTTTGTACTTGCAAGTGAACGTTTAAGCGTCCCGCAGACTTAGCGTTCGCAGATGATTGGGTTAGCGTGATGGAAAATGCGAACGGCCAGTGGTCATGATCTTTACCGTACGTGGTGGCCTTCGCCTTAGCAAACATGTAGCGTTGCCTCCCCATACCGGCACTTGTAATCATCGACCAGTGATGTACATCGAACCCAACCACTGGCTAAACGCGATGAGGTTGGAAATCACTTCTAAGGTGGCGGGAGGCTAAAATTACTTTTCCGTTGTTCTTTCAATGTAAGATGCTTAGTTTAGTTATGGTGGGAATCATGTGAAAATGTGGTAATCCAATTTAAAGACCCCCAGGTCATTGAAACTCCCGGAGCCCTCTACTACGGTGCCTCTCATAATCATATGGTGATTTTGGGAGGTTAAACACCGCATAATAATCAATTGATTAATACGTAATAATTGTTTCTGTAGTGCACATGGGTCGCCCTTGATCGCGTGTGCTGTAGTTGATCGGGTGCGCTGTAGTTGCACGTGATGTCTATAAGCACTCAAGTATTGTTGTGATGCCACGTTTGCGGTAACTGTGTTTCGACCCACGTTGTCATGAATTACTCTACATTGCATACGCGTTTACAGCGTTCACTCTATTTCGACTCATATAGGTATGTTTATCACAGTGTTTCACCATACATATCTAGTAGAACTTTCATCGCTTTATTGTCCAAGAGGAACAGAACATAGCTGCAAGTTGAGGCACGCGGCGCTGCTGATATGCACGAAATAGCGGTGAGGACGCAGGCTTGATAGATGCCCTTGTACAAATTATACGAAAGTTATACTTGGGATGAAAGAAGAAAGAAGCTTAAGCGTTTGGCTTCCGCGATCGGCGAAGTGACGGCGTACATTGCAGGATGGGTTCAACACTATTCTTGGTTGAATGCGCAACAGAAATTAGAGTTCGAATGTAAAGCCCCTGCTTCCGTCTGGCAACTGCACTGTCGGGGTTTTCCGCAGCACGTTCGGTAGGCCTGCCAAATAATCACAGCTTACGGAAAATGTTTGAAGCGCAGCTTTAATTGCGAAATAGGTCGTGCTAAATGAAGAAGCAGAAATTACAATCTCGTCAGTCGCTGAGCACTGAGATGCATGAGCTGTCACAATTCTGTGTGTCCTGTTCCTTCGGACTCACAAACCACTAGGAGTCGAGGGTCCTGCTTGAATCTCTCTATCTATCTATCTATCTATCTATCTATCTATCTATCTATCTATCTATCTATCTATCTATCTATCTATCTATCTATCTATCTATCTATCTATCTATGTAGCCGCCTACGCATTCATCGCTTTTGTTTTGTTACCATCTCCTCTAGCAAAATTTTTATGTCAAGATACTAACGAATGACAAGCTTGAACAGCCGAAAGGAACACGGATATCATATGTGTGTTACGTAGGTTAGAATTAGGCCTTCATGTTTTCGGATAAATTCAGGTAAACGCGATAAACACGTGTCGCAGATTTTTTTTTTTTTTTTGCTATTCGGACCTATTCGATTAGCTTCGATATTGAAAGGACATTTTCAAAGCTGACAATCACCAAACAAAACAAGCACACATCCATCAGCGGTACCAATCTCGTAAACTATGCTTGCGTCTGTTACAAGGAGCTTTCGTTTGTAATACAAACTTAAGCGTTTTGTATTCCAGTAGTCTTGCATGTATGCATATGTGATTGCGTTTCATAAATTCCAGTTATCTAAAATATTTTTAGTGTGTCCACATGTTCTGTTCGGATATAATTTCATCTCATATTTCATAATATTGAGAGTAATAATAATAGGTCTTTTATTTTTCCTCAGGAATATGAGGGAGGCTGAGAAAAAATCGGAGAATCACCTTGACGAAACACGTTGTCATGTGGCCTTCCACCTGCTCACCCCAAAATACACTCTAGTAAGACTACAGCAGTGCACATAAACAGCCTTACCAACAGGGTACATTAACGGGGAGAGAAAAAAGGCGCTGGGAAAACAGCATTGTCAGCAACAACGCAATGCGTTGTTATTGCAAATAAAATTAATAAGAACATAGTGCAAAAACTTGTATCCAAAATAAACGCCGACTTTCTAAAAACTGGAGCATTATAAGAAATAAACACTTATAAATGCCAAATTTCCTAAAAAAGTGAATAAACTCCGGAAAACTACATTTCCATTTAAAGAAAAATGAAGTCCGAAAACACCGAGTCATGCTCGTGATGTACAGGGCAAACCGGCACTGGGTTGGAACAGAGGTTGTTTCATTACCTCACTGTGTTCAAGAATGCCCATCATGTGGCGTGCGTATATGATGAGCCCGAATGACACGTCACATCACGTATGTCGAGTGCATGTCATCTATTTCACTACATTATGAACCCAGATAGCGTAATTCCGTCAAGGTCATTTCATTATCATAGCGCACCAGAATGTGTAAGGCAGCGCTACACATGGGTAGCGATAAGTTATCTTTCATGGCATGTTATAGACAGCATGACATTCATTAACGTGATCACCGTGTCGTCACTCATGAATCATGAATACGCCCTTAAAGTGAGCGGAAATCCCCTGCTGCGGAAATTCCATGATGTCCAGACTGCTTACCTATCACACCAACGAAACGCGACTCAGAACCATCTGTTTAGTAAAGCGCTTATTAAGACGCGGCCTCGGTGGCCGCATTTTCAATGGAGGCTAATATGATCGAGGTTGTTACACTTACTTAGATACACGTTAAATAACGTCAGGTGGTCGAACTTTCCACTGTCCTCCGCTACGGCGTCTCTCATTTTCATATCATGGTTTAGAGACGTTAAGCGTGACCAATTATTATTATTAGTTACGAGGAAACTCAATACAAGCGGCGTCATATTGATATGGGCTTAATTGCAAGGAACTTTCTGGTGATGCACAGTGAGCAAGAAAGATGCGTTCGTGGAAGAACGAAAATTCAACGACAATCACGACACTGCACAATGTGAATTCAGAGCGGAACTTCGTGTTGGGGCGCCATGAGCTGCGTTTGAAGTTCTGGCTATTCGCAGTTGTAGAAAGGTAACATTTGCTGTATATCCCACAGAAACGACCAGGGTTTGAGTGCTACGTGCATCAGTCTGCACGTTGCAGGTGTCGCGAAGCAAGCGAAACACTGACAATCCCGTTACAAGAACCTTGGTGCGGTGAACCATTGTGGCTAATGGGGCCCAGTAGGAGGGGCACCACCCACCATAACCATGCAAGGGCACGTTATGAATAAATGTTTCTTCTCTCTCTGTTCTCGTCTAGTGCCATTTTGGTTTCCGTCACGTCTTACCAACATGGCAAAGCTGTCACCTAAGTGAAAGGCAGTTAATGCTTGCGTTGGAAACAAACATTGGGGATAAGCCTTACTTCAGGTTTCGCTGACAGAACTGCATGAACGGTTGGCCAGTTCTTTTTTGGGTCCTAATGGGTTGAGAAAGATGCACAGGATGTTGAAATTGTGTAGGGCACTCCATAACGCAGGTGGAGTGTGAAAGATAGCATTGCGTTAGGAATTCACCCAAGCTCTCTTAAAAGCCATCGTGAACTTACTTACAGCGCAACACCAGAAAAAATACAGGACAGGGAAGGAGCAAAAGAGAAAGAAAAGACAGCACTGACTCACAACTGTTGTTTATTGGAAAAAACGGGGTGAAAAGTGTATATATAGGTACTGGCAGCCTACATCACAACATGCGCAGAATACGAGGTGCACTGAGGTAGCGTTATGACAATCATGGCAATAAACAAGACTGGCCTAAATAACTTAACTCTTTTTCATGCAGTGTGACGATGGTTCACTAACGCACTTGCTCCCCCTAATCTTTATATGATATGCCTCAGCGATTTCTCTTTTTAGCTGGTTAGGATGCTTGAAGATGATGGTGGTTCTCTCAAAAAGGGGACGACAACCGCATGACCTGCAATTTTCCGGCAGATGAAGTCGCGCGATTCCTTGAAGAGATAACTCATGCTCCCTTAAACGAACATTGACACATCGTTTCGTTTGTCCCACGTACTCCCTACCACACGATAATGGCGTTGTTTCTGTATAGTTGCTGATTGTTGGTCTGTGCTACTTCTCGTATTGTGCGGGGACGTAGAGACGAATCCCGGTCCCCAGACCCGGTCCGCTGTTGACCTCAATGAGCATAAAGATGTCTTAAGTGCTATTCTTGAGGAACTGAAAGAGATAAAGACTGCCGTGAACAAGCGTGATGAAACTCTGACCCGTATTAGTTCAAACCTTGATGAAGTTCTGGAACTGTCAAAAGCAAATAAAGAAAAATTCATACCCTTCAGCACACCGTTGAACAACTAGAAAAAACTGTCGCAATTCAAGGCAAGAGGCTTAATGATTATGAAGATGGGTCACGACGGAATAACTTAGTAGTCTATGGCATACCAGAAGGCCAAGAAGAAACCAGAGAAGTCCTTGAAGACTTAGTTGTCCGACGGGTTTGCAATGATGAACTAAAAGTCGCTGTCACCTCTCTCGAACGCATTCACCGAATCGGTAAACCCCGAAATGATAAACCCCGCCCAATCATTCTCAGGTTGTACAATTACAACGAAAAAATAGCCATACTAAATAACTGTTTCAAACTAAGACAGCGAAGTTTCTGTGTTACATGACTACTCCCAGGCAACGCAGCACATAAGAAAAAAACTTTGGCAATCTGTAAGTTCTGATAACAAGGCTGACAATAAGATAAAACTGGTTCATGATAAACTGCATATTAACAACGACATATATGCGTGAGACGAAGCAAAAGATTGCCGGGTGCTCGTGCGCAAAGGTAAAAAACGAGAACTGAGCACTAAACTGAAAAACACGAAAAAGACGAACGAATGACTTCCGGATTCTACAAAGCAACAACCGAAAACACTGAGGCTCATTTCCCTTAATGTGCGAAGCTTATGCAACAAACAAGGAGAACTAGAACACGTGTTGTTAACATATGACCCGCACATAGCTGTCATCTCCGAAACCTGGCTTTGCCCAGATTTGCCTGATAATTACGTGATTCCGTCTTCATATACGTGCTATCGCAAAGATAGACTTACACGAGGAGGTGGTGTGGAAATTCTTGTGAAGGCGGGCCTTTCATCTGTTTCACTGCCTGCTGTTAACCCTGACCACGAAAGTGTCTTTTGTAAAATAAATATTTCAGGAAACCATATTGTTATTGCGGGACTTTATAGGCCGCCGGGAGCTCCATGTGAATTTTTACTTGAACTGTATGATCATTTGGCAGTGTATAAGGATCAGAACATTATTGCTGCGGGAGATTTCAACTTACCGCACATAGATTGGTGCTCGATGTCATCAGGGGGCACTGATACAAAGAACTCCGAAATCCTTCTAGATACTTTATTAGCTTACAACCTTACACAGACAGTACTATATCCAACACGAGTGACTAGCACTGCTTCCACCATTCTAGATTTAATTTTGTGTTCAGCAGCTTTACTGATCATACCACAGAAATTCACGAGGGAGTCTCGGACCACAAGCTCGTATATTTTTCCTGCAAGCTTCCAAACCTAATCAAGTTAAACAACGCTAAATTCGTAAAAGTAAAAGACTACAACGCAGCAGATAACCCAAACATTGCCCACCATTTAGAAGAAGCATTACTGGCATTTCACGATGACGATGTTAACGTCTTATTGGCAAAGTTTAAGTCATGCTGCAATTATTGCATCAATAAGTTTATTCCAGATAAAATGAAAAAAAAATCAACAAAGCCAATCCTTGGATAACCAGAGAAATTATACATTTAAAACGTAAACTAAAACGGTACCGAAAAAGGAAGAACAGGGATGCCGCCCTCCTTTTTAAGCTAAGTTCTAAGTTGAAATCTAAACTACGAGAAGCTAAAGAGCACTTCTATTCAACCACCCTCGGGCGCTTTGCTACCGAATCCCCTCACAAATTCTGGCAATTTTTATCAAACAAGGACTCATGAAGCGTAGATCAAATAGCTGTTGGTGCCCGCATTGTTACAGATAAAAAGAAATTGCTGAAACGTTTAATTCCTATTTCCAGAGCGTATTCTCAAGGCCAGCCACGCTGGGTAATACGCCTTACGTCAAAGATCATCATCATCATCATCAGCCTGACTACGTCCACTGCAGGACAAAGGCCTCTCCCATGTTCCGCCAGTTAACCCGGTCCTGTGCTTGCTGCTGCCAATTTATACCCGCAAACTTCTTAATCTCATCTGCCCACCTAACCTTCTGTCTCCCCCTAACCCGCTTCCCTTCTCTGGGAATCCAGTCAGTTACCCTTAATGACCAGCGGTTATCCTGTCTACGCGCTACATGCCCGGCCCATGTCCATTTCTTCTTCTTGATTTCAGCTATGATATCCTTAGCCCCCGTTTGTTCCCTAATCCACTCTGCTCTCTTCTTGTCTCTTAAGGTTACACCTACCATTTTTCTTTCCATTGCTCGCTGCGTCGTCCTCAATTTAAGCTGAACCCTCTTTGTAAGTCTCCAGGTTTCTGCTCCGTAGCTAAGTACCGGCAAGATACAGCTGTTATATACCTTCCTCTTGAGGGATAGTGGCAATCTACCTGTCATAATTTGAGAGTGCTTGCCGAATGTGCTCCACCCCATTCTTATTCTTCTAGTTACTTCACTCTCGTGGTTCGGCTCTGCAGTTATTACCTGCCCTAAGTAGACATAGTCTTTTACAACTTCAAGTGCACTATTACCTATCTCGAAGCGCTGCTCCTTTCCAAGGTTGTTGTACATTACTTTCGTTTTCTGAAGATTAATTTTAAGACCCACCTTTCTGCTCTCCTTGTCTAACTCCTTAATCATGAGTTGCAATTCGTCTCCTGAGTTACTCAGCAATGCAATGTCATCGGCGAAGCGCAGGTTACTAAGGTATTCTCCATTGACTCTTATCCCTAACTGTTCCCATTCTAGGCTTCTGAAAACCTCCTGTAAGCACGCAGTAAATAGCATTGGGGAGATTGTGTCCCCCTGCCTTACACCCTTCTTGATTGGTATTCTGTTGCTTTCTTTATGAAGCACTATGGTAGCAGTTGATCCCCTGTAGATTTCTTCCAGAATGTTTATATATACTTCATCTACGCCCTGATTCCGCAGTGTTTGCATGACGGCTGATATTTCTACTGAATCAAACGCCTTCTCGTAATCTATGAAAGGAGATGACAAGGACTTGAAGAATTACAGGCCGATCAGCTTGCTCTCTGTAGTATACAAGCTATTTACAAAGGTAATTGCTAACAGAGTAAAGAAAACATTAGAGTTCAATCAACCAAAGGAACAAGCAGGATTTCGAACAGGCTACTCAACAATTGACCACATTCATACTATCAATCAGGTAATAGAGAAGTGCTCAGAGTATAACCAGCCACTATACATAGCCTTCATAGATTACGTCAAAGATAGCAACCAATATATCCATATTACTGTCGAAGGTGTTACTGAGCTGCTCTTACGATTAGACCCTAAAAAATCCGCAGGACCTGATAACATTCCCACCGCATTTCTCAAAAGATATGCAGAGCTCCTAGCTAGATTCTTGGTACAGTTGTATTCTAAGTCTCTTGAAACTTCTTGCCTCCCACTTGAATGGTTGGTTGCCCGAGTGAAACCAATTTTTAAAAAAGGCTCTGTCACCGATTATTGTAATTACCGACCCATATCTCTCACTTGCACAGTTTGTAAAGTTCTCGAACACGTAATTGCTAAACACCTAAATGATTTTCTTGACAACAATAATCTTCTTACTAACGTACAGCACAGTTTTCGAAGAGGTTTTTCAACTGCAACTCAATTAGTAGTTACCGTCCATGAGATGGCACAGGTACTTGACGAGGGCGGACAGATTGACGCAGTTCTAATAGACTTCTCGAAAGCGTTCGATAGAGTTCCACACTCAAAACTAATAACAAAAATGAAAAACTTAGGCATTCCATCACAAGTCGTCAATTGGGTCATTTCATACCTAACTGGCCGCAAACAGTATGTTGAAATTGGCGGTGCCTGTTCTCGTTTTCTTGATGTTTTCTCTGACGTCCCACAGGGTTCGGTCTTGGCACCGGTTCTATTTAACATTTATATTAATGATCCTGGCCAAATTGTAAAGCCCCCTCTACGCCTTAAGCTGTTTGCAGACGATTGCATCATATTTAGCCACATAGTGTCTGCCGCTGACCAGCACGTTCTTAACCATGCTTTGCATGCAATAACGGAATGGTGCAATAAATGGGATATGCTTATAAATCTCGACAAAACAGTTCACATGTGCATCTCCAATAAGAATAAATCTCACTTCATGTATAGTCTTGGCAATTATCAGATTAAACAAGTGGAGGAACATAAGTACCTGGGGTTAACCTTGACGTCCAGACTTAACTGGCCAACACATATAAATAACATATGTTCTTCCGCGAGAAAGAAGTTAGGATTTCTGAAGCATAAATTAGGTGATGCCCCCTCGTCGCTTAGACTCATTGCATACAAATCCATTGTAAGACCCACCCTGGAATACGGAAGCATTGTATGGGACCCCCATACTATCACTAATAAAGAAAAGCTTGAAAAAAATTCAGAGATTGGCAGCTCGCTTTATTTATAAACGTTTTAGACGTCGCGACTCCCCTTCAGTTATGTTGGAGCTCGCACACCTAGAGCCATTGGCCAACCGACGTAAAAGTGCCCGTCTAAACTTTCTACACAAGCTATATTTTAATAAATTGGGAATCCAGTCACAAGATTACATAGCTAATAACCCTAGTCGAGCGTCTCGTCACAAACATAGCTGAAGTATTACACCGTTCTTTGCCCGTACAGACCAATACAAATATTCATTTTTTCCCAGAACTGTTTCCGATTGGAATGTTTTGCCAGAGTGTTCACCCTTGCTGTCATCCAATGTATAATCATTGTATACTTACCTGTTGATTATGTACCCTCACATTCATGTGTCGATCTTGCATCCGTACGCATGTCTTCTGGATGTGTACATCCCTCTCCTGCTTGGACCTCTCAAGGTTTGCAGTATTGTACAAATAAATAAAATAAAATAAATACACTGCTTTTTTTACGCATGCGATGTACTTGTTCTTATGATTCACCGCGCATCTCCCTTTGGCTTGTTTGTTCCTCAGCGCATGATCAACCATCGGGCAAACACAACCTATCTTATGTTTGGCGGAAAAAAGAACGTCGACACCATATCTTGAGCCTACGTTTTTCAGCCCATGCGCCAACTTGTGTACATAAGAAAAAACCGCTCTTTTTCTTTTTCTATCAGAATTTTCTTGAGCTCCTCTGTGTTTCACGAGCTTAACGCTCCGAACCATTGACTCACACACAGCCGAAATCACCTTGTCAGGATAACCAGCATCTACTAACCGTTTTACCTGGTTATGAAAAGCAGTATTCGACACGTGCACACAGGATTTCCTGAGCGACCCATTTAAGATTCTATTTGCAATCGCTCTCTTCACAATCTTAGAATGGCCAGACTTGTAGTTTAAGATAGGCTTCACTGATCTTGGGTCATATTTCCAACACAAATGATCTTTACCAAAAGTTAGCTTTAGGTCAAGAAACTGTAGCTCGTAATCCTTACAGACTTCGTGAGTGAAGGTAAGAGCTATACCATGCTGACTGAACAATTTGAGAATGTGGTCAATCTCCTTATGGTGAATGTCATTGTGGGAAAAAAATTACAAAATCAACGACGTAACGAAAAACAGCACTGCAGCACTTACTAAGGTGACCTTCCAGCTGCCTGTCAATGTAGCCTAAAATTATGTCACTAATAATGGGGGCCACGCTCGACCCTATGCAGACACCAGACTTTTGTACATAAAGATCCCCCTGCCACGACACAAAGGTACTTTCAAGGTAAAATGATAAAAGTTCAAGAAATGATTCTAAAGAAATACATCAACCATCGATGAAAGATTGTTCATCGTTGTCAAGCACAATGCAGGCTTTTACGCATTTCATAACCGGGCAATGCGGAAGGGAATAATATGAATTTTCCACGTCGACACTGAAGGCGCAACGTAGGCTCGTCGAGTTATTTTTGAGGTACTCGCACACGGAATCCAAATTCGGTATGCGGAAAGGGTCAACAATATTCAGGCATGCTAGGTTCTTTTGCAGAAAACGCGAAACATCTAACTGCCAGCTACCTTTTTCCGAGACTATGGCCCGGAAAGGCTCTTAAAAGCCACTAGTGATTGTGAACCTTCTGGGTCAGACTACTTTGGCTTCATATTTGGAGGTATAATGGCCATTTCATGCGCTATCCACACAGCCGAAATGCACGTGCCGGCACACGTGTCGCACCCGAGCATAGGGTGAAAGAGCGTCGCCAATTGGCTTATTTGTCCCCCGCTTTCGTGTGGCAGGGGTCCCGTCACCTGCGTTGCGACTGTGCAGGTAACACGTGGAACGGCCAGGGACAACCCGGCCTGTGTCCTGTGACATTTTTAACAAAGGCAGTATATGGGCATTCTGGACGTGTCTCTGCCGCAGCCATACGCGGACTACAACCCGCGAGTGAATGCGCCTGAGAGCTGGTGACAAATGCGGCCAAAGCAGGAATGAAAGGAGCCTGCCATCTATGTCACACGGCGGGTACATGTCATAAAAATGGAAGCTTCAGTGTGGTGGTATGCGTTCATTGTGGTTCATACAGCGCACATGCTGAAACCCAGCGCTTGTCTTCTTTTATTGCGATAGCAATTATATGTACATTCTCTGCTGAATTTTGCCGCCAGCGTCGGCGTCAGTCAACGTATTTGTATATGTATCTATATATATACAGAAATTAAAGGAAGAAGAAAACCCATAAAAAGACTCCGCCACGCAGAATCGAACTTCCGAGCTCTAAAACGTGAGTGCAAGGCGTTAAGAGCCCCAGAAAGGTACGTCCTTCAACGCTCAAACGACAAGCTATTTATATCCACCACTTACCGTTGTTGACGTGCATCTCGGGGGGAACTCTCGTGTTTTTGCATTACCAGAAACATGGCGCAATCAGCGCGTCGCCACATTGTCACGACACGGCGGCGCGCGCTCGCATCTCCTACGAGTACTTTGTCCCGCGGAGAGGAGGGGGTGGAAGCTCGCTCACGCACCCTCGTCTCGGGGTGGGGAGGATTATACGTCTTGGCTGGCCTTGGGATTTCACCGAACGATTCTGTTGCAGTTACCGGGCGCACAAAGGTCACTGCAATCGTTGCACTGTCTCCGTTTTTGAAAAAGGCACGCTTTTCACACACGGCGAAGTCACAACAGAAACGCTTATTCGCGTTCATCTATACTTGTGAGTGCCCCGCCGCGGTGTTCTAGTGGCTAAGGTACTCGGCTGCTGACCCGAAGGTCACGGGGTCGAATCCCGGCTGCGGTGGCTGCATTTTCGATGAAGGCGGAAATGTAGTCCCGTGGATTTGGGTGCACGTTAAAGAACCCCAGGTGGTCGAAATATCCGGAGCCCTTCACTACGGCGTCTCTCATAATCAAATGGTGGTTTTGGGACGTCAAACACCACATATCAATCAAATCAATACCTATGAGTACGTTCCATGCGTCATTTGTGCGTGAGAAACACTGGGCACGTTTCAAGCAGCTTGCCATTCTGCGCATGACCTTCCAATTTGTTGCTATCGTGTCCATTGCTTCGCTTTTGCGGCAAAGCTGCGACTTGCGCTGTCTCGTGTGTGCTGTATCCACCAAGATGAGTGCATACAATAGCATCAGTACGCGTGCGACGCCTGCCATCGTAGAGCACTGTCTCGGTAGGCATCAGAAAACGACTCGTATATCTGTCCACGTGCTGGACTCTGAACACTACCCGTGGAGGGGGTAGACTTCACGAAAATTGCTTCTATCCCTGAAACAGCCGAATTCTCTAACACCAGCAATTTGTAAACTTACGCGAGATCAGATACCAAAGAGTTGGCTGTTAGCCTTCGTATAATAATAAAAGTTCATTGCAGTCGCATTCGTTGCTTCACCTCTGCGGCAAAACTGTGGTTCTTATGCGGTGAGTTCCCGATATGACGCCAGTTTTTCCGTCTTTCTTTTTTATTAACGTACCTGAACATCTTAGTAGCTCTGGGAAGGCGATTCACGTTGACTGCCTTGCTTATAATGTATCGCAAATAGGTAACAACGTGCCAACACAGTCGATGTTTTGGCTGAAATGATTGAAATCATACGCTGTGCCAGGCACCCAAGTGCCGCTCCACCTCTAGAGAAAGATTGCCAAGTGGCGGCGCCTTCAGGCGACGACAAAATTACACATCTCCGCTGGGCGACGTACCCAATGGCACCGCCATAGTAACGGCGTTCCACCGGCTAATCCTGGAGGTCATTGAAAGGACCACATGGTTGAGATCTGCTTCACCGGGCACCGCTATGATCCCAAGTGCACCCAACGAAACCGTCTATTCTTCCAACTAACTCTTTCAATTGTGTTTTGTGGATTATCCTGATAGTTCCAGCCTCTTATTTTAACCTAACAGATGCTATAATAGGATATGTATCCGTTGCAAATATTCACTTGAACGACGATCATCAATTTGGTACTAGTTTCTTCTTTAAGCTTCTCTGAAGCGAAAAAAAACGGAAGTCAGTGCTCGACCGAAAGTGTTTGTAGAATAACAGAAGCGCCACTCATAGCTTCTGTGGTCATACTCTGGAATTCTTTTTTTTAGGGGGGAGGGGGGGGAGGGCGAAGGGGGGAGGGGCCGGTTTGTAGAGCAGCTAACTACGCGACTGCTAGTCACTGTGACGTCGTGTCATCGTGTCACCCGAAAAGGTAAAGCATAAAAATATTTTGGGTTGAGGGGTTTTTGATCCTTTTACATTCCCAATCGTCTTTCATGCTTTAACCTTTCGGGTGATACTATTCTTTTCACGGCCCTGTCAACTGAATTATATGTATGGTGACATGAATGGCAAGGCGTGCCTGGTTTTTAGCACCCCGTTACGCTCTGGAAAGCCGCGGGGGGCACCGCTGCTCTTTTTCATAATGTGGCGGCTAGATCTGCGTAGGACACGGATAAGCAACCATCAGCTGGTGCCTCCTTCGTTTAGGAAAGAAAGGCCTGGTCTGGTTGGTCTAGTGGCTAAGGTATTTGTCTCCTGACCCGCAAGGCACGGGATTGAATCTGGCTGCGGCGGTGCATTTTCGATGGAGGCGAAAAAGCTGTAGGCTTGTGTGCTCATATTTGGGTGCACGATAATATAGAACCCCAGGTGGTCGAAATTTCCGGAGCCCTCCTCTACGCCGTCTCTAATAATCATATGGTGGTTTAGGGACGTTGAACCCCACACATCTATAAATCAATCAATCGTTTAGGAAAGAAACGTTCGTGAGTGTTGCGTGGCGTGGCGTACAATACTTAGCGCCTTCTCGCGGTGACCGTGTTACCTGTGCATCTTCGCCACGCGCAGCAGCCCACGGCATGTAGAAGAGGTGACAGATTCACATCACTTCACACCAGAATGTTGCACGGGCTGCTAAAATTAACCCAAAGCATCGCTGTTCGTCAGATCAAAAGATGATAGCCACAAAAAGAAAAAAAAAAGGGGGGGGGGGGAGCAATCTTTACAGGAAGGTTCTGCACAGCCACCATTTCGTGCGAATATGATGAGTCTCGTAATGCCCTTTGGAAAAAAATTGTGTTTCACACTCACATCCTGGGCTACCAGTGCCACTCGCTAACACTCCGAATGAAAAAAAGCACACATAAAATACCCTACAATAAAGCGGACGAGTGAGCACCATCCATTTCAGCTCACGGGAAAGCGCGCCATGTGCGTAATGCGAATGGGTTTGAATGCTACCGACAGAAAGGGATGAGATTTTTCGTGAGCATTAATTCATTCCATTTAAGCGAGAATTATATTACAGTTAACAAACCACAAATATTGTCTCCCATGTTTTTTTTTTTGCTTAATCATCTCCCGATTTTTTTTAGTTTTCGAAACACATGCCGTGGCGGTCTATGATGGCGGCAGCAGCTGCATTACCAATGTAGGCAAAATGTTTGAGGTCGGATACTTAGATTTCAGTGCATGTTAAAGATCCCCAGGCACTCGAAGTTTCTCGATCCCTCAATCATATTGTGGTTTTGGTACGTCAAACCCCAGATATTGTTAATTTTCGAAACTAGTCGCACTTAACAGTTACATGCTACTTCAATAGAATCAGCCAGATTTGACTCATTTTACCTTACCTTTTACAGGCATCCGGGCACGTTGTCTTTATTCTAACGAAAGCTCGAGGAAAAAAAGTGCAGGAGCGCCACAGTGACACATACCACAAATATCCATTGTTATTACCTTGTCCTCTTGCATGCAAAAAAAAGTGCCCCTTGGAAGACAACATCACGCCGACTCTCTTTTTCATCATAAAATATATTTTACCATTCATCATAGTACATTCCTACTGGCCTATTAGAGACATCTCATTCTGCATTGCCACAAGGGGTACGCAAAATCACAGTCATCGCTATGAAGCCTTCACGTTAATCTGCCCATTATATGAATTCAGCGTAGGGTGCCCAGCTCACTCGCACCAGCATTTGGAAGCCAATAACTCAAAAAACGTCTTACCAGTTGCATATTATAGCTGGTTGGGTGTGCTTACAGCCACGATGTTTTCATAATCAACGTCATAGTTTCGATTACGTCCACTACAAAGCTAGGGCATCCCCATGTTTCGAGCTATTTCATAATCTCAATATATAAGTTACTATTTGTAATTGGTCAGCTTGATAAATATTGTTGAAATCACTGACCTGCTCGTTAAAAACTAGTAGGCTGCCTTAAATAACTTCGGAATCAGGCATTCATTTCCTGCTAAAAGTTGTGTAGTCATTGTTTGCCTGACGTTGTTGTTCGTTGTCTTCTCAGAGAAAAAACAAAAACCTGCGTCCCTCGTGAAGCATGAAATGGACGCACGCTCACGCGCCACTCTTCGATTGCTCCTAATCGATCTTTGACAGATACACAGCTCAATTGGATTTTTGCCGCGCCGTGCAGCGGTACCCTTCGTGACATAAACTGTCGGATTGTGCTGACGCAGCCATACTCGCTCATGCAAAACTTCGCACAGCTTTATTTTTCGACAGGCTCCTAAACGAGAGGGTCACGCCAACTCGTAGACGCAAATGCGCCGTAGCGGTTTCCATGCTTAAGAATCACGACACTCCTCCCCCCTCCCTTACAAAAACACACACACACACACAACACACACACACACACACCAGGATGACACACACACACACACACACACACACACACACACACACACACACACACACACACACACACACATACATACATACACCTCACGATGACCAACGGTGCCACGCTTATCAAAGCGCGAGCGGTCAGCTTTCACGCTTAGACCACCGAAATGTGTGAAGCCCTCTAAGAAATGGTGAAAAACTAACCACAGCCATGTATCCATGACAGTTTGCTAGGAAGCGCCATAGTAGTAGTGTCGGTCAATTCTCTGGGCTTTTGTTTCTTTTTTAAAGCACTATCAGGCAAACTTCAGCACAAAATAAATGCTTAATTCCGAGATTAAATGAGGTGCCTACAACTTTAAAGTAATATTTAGCGCTCGAAGCAATGAATATGAAAGTATTTAATTCAAGCTATTCAATATTTGTTGGTGAAACGCATACTGGTTCTCGGTACACACAGCTACGGCTTATGTACAGTTGGTAAGATTTTTCCAGAGCTATTCGCTTCTTCGTATCTTCCCTATATCTCATTAAGTATTGATCCGAGGGGCAGTACCTGCACTAAGGCTTCGTTAGAGCTATAACATAGCATCTCATTATAACTTGCAACATAAAATATGTTGGTTCAGTAAAAGTCAATCCAGAACAAACTCAAAAGAGGAGGCTGGAGCGGAGCTTGTCCAGTCTTCTTAGACCTGGTTCTTATGCTGCTTATTTGTCTTTAGCACTTAAATATCACCAGCTACGTACAGGTCCTGCTAAGGAATACGTTTAGTCTTTTGCGTAAAGACAAATGTCACACGTGTCGTCATACTAAAAGCTCATACCTAAAAATATGTTCACTATGTTTTGTTTTGTTTTTCTACCTAAAATATGTTCACTGTGTGTTTTTTCTTTCTCCTCTGATTATTGTTCTTCTCCAAATACCCTCCACTTCTGAATGACGGCTTCATCTAGCTATCTTGCACATTTAGACAACCATAAGCTTCAAGTCAACATAACATCATTTGCAGGCATCTGTCGCCAAGCATAAAAATATTGAAAGGCTACAGCGCAACCTTTGAGGTCGTCAAAGCACGATGGCGACCAAATCGTTCAATACCACAGGTGTATGGGTGGGTGTTGCTCTTCAGTCAGCAGAAACATCGTCACCAACGGTCCTTGTTGTTTGAATTCGGCTCGACTTGCACGTACAGCTCGTAAGGGCAGTGCAGCGTGTACTGGTACTCATGGGATCCCTTCGGTCGGTGCGCTCCCTTGCCGGCAGTTGATGCGAATGCTGTCCCGGTGGGAACTTGAGCCTCGACAACGTACGTTGTATGGGGTGCCTGCCAATGCGTGTAAGAGCTCTGTCACATGGTTTTCTCGTTCAAGTAACTGTGCCCTGAAGCCTGATTTCATAGTGGTTCACAGCTAAGAAGCAGATATATATTCAAAGCATCTGAAACACATAATTTAGCTGCGACATAGAATGCACACAAAGCAAGCAAACAGTGTTCGGATTCAAGACTAATCGTAAGTAACAACTATAGTCTAGAAGACCGTCTTTTTTAAAACGTACTTCAAAGCATCGGTGAATTTTTTTAAAAAGGAGGACACAGAAACGACAGTTACTTTTCTGTTATACAAGGAGATGGCATCCCATGAGCCTGTACATCGAAATGAACACTCAGCGACGTGTTATATGCGCACGAGCCAGAGTAACTCATACAAAAGTGTGCTCTCCTTCCATTACAGCCTATGTCACTCGGGATCAGGCGTTCTAAAACGTGAGAGTCTGTTGTTTTTAATACAGAACAATCTTTTTACTGTATCCGCTATTACAAAAACTATCGCTCTTTAAAAACTACCGCGTTATTTAGCAGGAATTATGTCCACCTCGGTAGAACAATGACTGGCCCGAAGGTAGCACGTTCCATACCGGCCGTGGCAGTCACATATTGATTTAGGCAAAGTGTTGGAAGCCCATGCACTTGGATTTTGGTGCATTCACATTAACGAACACCAGATGGTCGAAATTCCCGGATTCTTTCACTGAGGCGTCGCTCATAACCATGTCATCGTTTGGGACGCCACACGCGAAATAACGTCTTCTCGAACGACACCTAATGCTTCTCTATAGCTCAGAAAGTATCTGTTGTTAGCAGAGTCATTGAAAATGTTTTCGAGCATTCTTCATTGTGGGCCTCTAAAAACAACGCTTCCTTTATTTCTTTCAAAGCCAGTACAAACGCGCGCTTCTCAAGGGGAGCCGTCAGTCCGCCTTATAGTTCAGAGAGTGGTCGTGATGCGACGCTACATGAGGAGCAGCACAGCTTGCGTCAAACGTGCTTCTGAGCGCTTTCGCCGAAGATCCATAGCCCCGTTTCCCTCTTAAATATCATACGTCTGTCAGATTCGTGCCTTTGTGCTCCTTCTTTTTGAGCTTGAAGCAACGCCGCCACCGCACCACAGCGCATGCAGTAGCGTTGCAGTGACGCTTCCTCATTGGCTGCCCGCATAGCGCCACGAACGGCGGCATGCTATCTAAAGACACCGTATTTCTTATAGGGCCAGCCTGACCGCCTAAATTGTAAACACGAGGAATGCAACGCGCCGCCCCATGGATATGTACACAAGTGAACAAAAATTACTTCTTACGATTTTTGTTGTGAGGAACTGGGCACTGAATGGGGGGGGGGGGGTTTCACCCATGACCCTCCATCATCTTAAAGCACATTCGAAAGCCAGGCAATGGACGAGAGCATACATATATATATATATATATATATATATATATATAAAGAAGCGTTTTTTATAATATATGTGTAAACGGGACTATCGTAACCAATAAGTGGCGTTGCAATATCTGAGGAAGGAATCTGAATCTTGTCTCTGCTTCTTAACATAGATCTCAAAAAGACGTCTGGTATGGATAGCGTACCTAACGGGTTCCTTGTGAGGTATGCTGAATGGTGCTCGAAGTTTTTGTGCATCATTTTTCAGAAGTCACTGTCACAGCGCGCTTCCAGATGACTGGAAAGTCGGAAAAATTATCCCTATACCCGAATCGCCTAACACTTCTCTCGTCTCCGCCTATAGACGGATTTCTCTGCTTTTCTCATGCGCGAAGGTATTAGAACATATTATATTCAAGCATCTCTCAGTTTTTCTCAAGGAAAATACTTTATTCAATGACCAACAACATTTTCGAAAAGAATTATCAACTGTCACACAGCTGTTGGAAACCGCTCATGACATTGGAGCTATTCTACATAAGCAAGGCCAGATTGACATAATTTTCCTAGACTTCGAAAAAGCATTTGATCGCGTGTCGCATCCAAAACTTCTCGCGAAACTTAAACCACCTATACTAAAAGACCGTACATTAACTTTATGGATTGAGGCCTACCTTTCTTATCGAAATCAAATAGTTTCTATTGATAACGTCCAGTCTGATTCAGGACCGGTGAAATCGAGAATTCCTCAGGGCTCAGTGCTTGGGCCACTTCTTTTTTTTAATTTTTATAGATGACATTGCCAGTGATATCTCGGTTTCTATTAAGTTATTTGAAGATGATTGCATTCTTTATCAGCAAATACGTGGTGCAGACGACCAGGTTCTTTTAAACGCAGCGTTAACGAAAATATCTTCTTCGTGTGCAGTGTGGCAAATCAAGATTAATGAAAAGAAAACGGTAGCTATTACCGTTACGCGCAAGCGGCTTCCTTTAAAACACTCATACTCCATCAATGGTCAAAAACTATCGTTTGTTAAAACTTATAAATATTTGGGGGTTGTATTAAGTGCAGATTTTGAGTGGAATGAGCATGTTGCCTACATTGAAAAGAAAGCTTAACAGAAACTAGCATTACTAAGACGTTCTTTGCGTGAATCTACCCCCAAATTAAAATTAATTGCGTATAAAACTTTTATCCGTCCGATCCTCGAGTACTCATCGGCGGTTTGGGACCCTCATAGCCAAGTAAATATTAAAACACTTGAAATAGTTCAAGGAAAAGCGATCCGATTTGTATATAATCGCTACAGTGCTCTTACGTCACCGAGTGAACTGTTAAAGAAAGCTGACTTGGATACCTTGCAGGCAAGACGGCAACACGATTGATTGAAGTACATGTTTCTACTTTACCACGACAAGCTACGCATAGACAAGCACACGTACATAAAAACGGCTCACCGCCGATCAACTCATTCCGAGCATCTAAAAAAACTGAAGGAACATTCCTGTCAAACAAAAGCCTTTAAACTCATTTTTTCCGCGCACTCTCACTAATTGTAATGCTCTTTCTACCGATCTGGTGAACTGCGAAATCGTTCAGTCGTTCATAGAAAAACTTAAACACCAGCAACCCACTTGACTTTGATCTTTCTTTGCGCTTCGCCCTCTAATATTCCACCGCGCATCCTGAACAGGCTTCCATTTATGTTCCACTTTCTATCACTTTTTCATATCAATGCGTTGTATTTTTGAAATTGTGCTGATTTTTGAACCGTTATATGGTGTTTGTTTCTTAGTTCCGTATGAGCAGATGTTTGTCATAGTTTTCTTGTACGTGTACGCGTAAACCACTACAATTGTGTAAGTACTGGCGTTTTACTTTGATGCACTAGTTCTCTATGGTGTAGCTCTACGTAACGTGGTTCCTTTCCTGGTGTATCTTCATATTTGTTTCCTTTCTTTTTATCACCCACCCTGCCTAAGGCCTCATGTGTGAGGCTGGCAGTACTTCTGAAATAATATATATATATATATATATATATATATATATATATATATATATATATATATATATATATATATATATATATATATATATATATATATATATATATATATATAGTCTAGTAGATCCTCCGTGAGCGGTCACAACGTGGTTTATTTCGACGTTTCGGCCTAGAGTCTGGCCTTCATCAGGAATTTTTATTCCTGATGAAGGCCAGACTCTAGGCCGAAACGTCGAAATCAACCACGTTGTGACCGCTCACGGAGGATCTACTAGACTATATGCAACGCTACGGCCACTCAACCACCATGCCTGCCTATATATATATATATATATATATATATATATATATATATATATATATATATATATTGTCACGCAGTTTATTCACGTACAGACCTACTGGAAGGCCGAGGAACGCCAGAAGAGCGAGGAACGCCAACAGGCCGAAAATGCAAAACAAACGCAAGCTCGGGTCGCGCGTGCACCAACGCTGTGGCTTGCCGTTTCATGCTGCTTCTTCGTCGTTCGCATAGTTCCCTACATTGGCCCCCGGTGAATAGCGTAGCCAACCTGGCGACTTAAGGCGTAGTCACTATAGCGGGGTCGTAATACGGCTTCAGGCGACTCACATGCACAATTTCTCGGCCACGACGGCGTAAGTCATGAGACTGTGTCAATGGCTCAATCTCATAATTGACGGGTGACGTACGGGCGAGAATGCGGTAAGGCCCGTGGTATCGTGCCAGTAATTTCGACGAAAGGCCAGGAGTGCTCGGTGGAACCCAGAGCAAAACGAGAGCACCAGTCGTGAAAGTAGAGAGATGTCGGCCGGTGTCAAGCCGTAGCTTCTGGTGGCCTTGGTCCTCGGTTGTCAGAGAACGGGCCAATCGTCTGCAATCTTCTGCGTACCTGGCAACATCAGAAATTGCAGTGTACTCAGAGGAGTCGGGCGTGTATGGGAGGATAGTGTCTAGCGTGCACGATGGTTCGCGTCCGTACAACAGAAAGAAAGGGGTGAATCCTGTTGTCGCGTGCGTAGCGGTGTTATACGCATACGTGACGAATGGCAGGACAGTGTCCCAATTAGTCTGGTCTGAAGCTGTGTACATCGTCAACATATCACCAAGAGTGCGATTAAATCGTTCTGTGAGGCCATTCGTCTGCGGGTGATATGCTGTCGTCAGGCGATGAACCATGTTGCACTGGGCGAGCAACGCTTGAATGGCGTCAGACAAGAAAACACGCCCCCGGTCGCTCAAAAGTTCGCGGGGAGCACCATGGCGAAGAACAAAGTTGCGCAAGATGAAAAACGCAACTTCCCTCGCGGTTGCTGCGGGTAGTGCTGCTGTCTCCGCGTAACGCGTGAGGTGGTCCACGCCGACAATTATCCACCTATTTCCAGAAGACGACGTGGGAAGTGGTCCGTATAAGTCGATACCAACGCGGTCAAACGGACGCGCTGGACAAGGCAGAGGCTGAAGTGTACCGGCAGGGCGTTGAGGTGGGACTTTACGTCGCTGGCATGCAGTACAAGCACGTACGTACTTGCGGACAAATGTGTACATGCCGCGCCAGTAGTACCGCTGACGTAGACGGTTGTACGTTTTGAGAGCGCCAGCGTGAGCGCTTTGCGGGTCGTTGTGGAAAGCAGTACAGATTTCCGAGCGCATGTGGTTGGGTATCACTAACAGCCACTTCATACCTTCAGACGTGTAATTCCGCCGATAGAGTAGGTCATCTCGAATAGCGAAATGTGTGGCTTGACGGCGGATAGTTCTTGACACTAAATTAGCTAACGGATCAGTCAAAAAGGTGAGGAGTTGGGAAATCCACACATCTTTGCGTTGTTCCGATGCCATGTCTGTGAAGTCGATTGGTGTTATGACAGCTGAAGAAGGTGACGAGGAGGCTGGGTCAGCCGGTAGCGGCGAGCGGGATAGCGCATCAGCGTCGGAGTGCTTGCGGCCGGATCGGTATACAACACGAATGTCGTATTCCTGTAGGCGAAGCGCCCAACGACCAAGGCGCCCCGACGGGTCTTTGAGCGATGATAGCCAGCATAGAGCGTGGTGGTCCGTAACGACTTCGAAAGGGCGGCCATAAAGGTATGGGCGGAACTTCGTCAAAGCCCAGACAATTGCGAGGCACTCTTTCTCCGTGACGGAATAATTACACTCGGCTTTCTTGAGGGTTCGACTCGCGTAAGCGACCACGTATTCTTGGTGCCCTGGTTTTCGTTGAGCCAATACAGCACCAAGACCGACACCACTGGCGTCGGTGTGGACCTCCGTAGGCGCATCAGGGTCAAAATGTCGTAGAATTGGAGGTGATAATAATAACCGCCGAAGCGCGTTGAAGGATTCGTCGCACTCTTTTGACCAAGCAGACATGCCTTAGGAAGTTGTCAACAGGTTGGTAAGAGGCGCGATAATGGAAGAGAAGTTGCGCACAAATCGACGAAAGTATGAGCACAGGCCGATAAAACTTCGAAGCGTCTTGATGGAATTGGGCTTCGGATAGTCGGCCACGGCGCGGAGTTTCGCCGGATCCGGGAGAACACCCTCTTTGCAGACGACGTGACCCAGTATGGTGAGCTGACGTGCGGCAAAATGGCACTTCTTGATGTTAAGTTGAAGGCCAGCAGAGGTGAGACACGTGAGAATAGCACGAAGACGAACAAGGTGAGTGGAAAAGTCGCGAGAAAAAACGACGATATCGTCTAGGTAGCAAAGGCACGTGTTCCACTTGTAGCCGCGAAGGATGGTGTCCATCATCCGTTCGAAGGTAGCTGGGGCGTTGCAGAGTCCAAACGGCATGACGTTAAACTCATACAGCTCATCAGGTGTTACAAATGCAGTCTTCGATCGGTCAGGATCAGCCATTGGAACTTGCCAATATCCTGAGCGTAAATCTAAGGAGGAGAAATATTCTGCCCCTTGCAAGCAATCGAGAGCGTCGTCGATGCGTGGCAACGGGTACACATCCTTCCGAGTTATCTTATTGAGCCGGCGGTAGTCGACACAGAATCGGATAGACCCATCCTTTTTGCGCACAAGTACAACAGGGGACGACCAAGGGTTCTGCGATGGCTGGATGACACCACGCTTGAGCATATCGTCCACTTGTTCGTTGATAATACGGCGCTCTTCCGCTGAAACTCGATATGGTCGTTGGCGTAAGGGAGCATGAGTACCGGTGTCAATGTGGTGCGTGATGTTCGCTGTGCGACCCAAAGATGGTTGAGAGCAATCGAAGGCAGAACGGAACTCTCGAAGAAGGGAGAAGAGTTCCCTTCTTTGTGTCGGTGATAGCTCAGCGGCAACAGAGGGCTGGAATGAGTCTGGCGTGGGCAGTGTGGCCACAGGTGGCGTCATAGCATTGAGCTGGAGGTGAGGTGCGCGTTCGGCGAACTATAGAGGGCGCAAGAGGTCAACGTCTTGTATGTTACCCAAACATTCTCCGCGAAGTAAGGTAACTGGCGACGATAGCGAGTTCGCGACGAGCATGGCGGTAGCACCGGATTCCACGGTGAGTACGGCAAAGGGCAGGTGTAGGCTACGGTGGCGGGTAAATACGTCAGACGTAGTGAACAAAACAGTTCCGGCTGGAGCGGCCGTACAGGTCAGGGCTACAAGGGCGGATGTTCTCGGTGCTATTTCCGTGTCTGCAACAACGACAAGTTTGTAAGGTTCAGGAAGAGAATCCACAAAACAAGAGGTTGGCAGCGGTGTAAGGGCAACTTCTGCACGTGAGCAATCTATGATGGCCCGATGACGCGAAAGAAAGTCCCATCCAAGAATGACTTCGTGGGAGCAGGATGCCAGCACAAAAAATTCAATGGCATAAAGTTCACCTTGGATAATGACACGTGCAGTGCACACAGCTGTAGGTTCTATGCACTGCGAGTTGGCCATGTGGAGCATCAGGCCCGAAAGAGGCGTCGTCACCTTTTTCAACTTGCGGCATAAGGGCTCACAGATTATGGAAACGGCGGCCCCTGTGTCGATAAGCGCTTGTGCGGTGGTCCCCTCAACATTGACGTCAATAACGTTTTGCGGCGAGAAAGATGGAGGCCTTAAGCAGTTCGAATTGTATGCAGCTGTTGCCTCCGGAGCTGCAGCGATCAGTTTCCCTCTTCCGTAGCAGGTCGGCGACGCATAGGTGACAGGGAGCGTCGTCGTGGCGATGGTGACCGTTGGTTTGCGTAGGGTCGAGGACCGTCAGTGGTGTACCTTGATGGCGTCCTAGACGACGACGCCATTGGCCGGCCCACGGCGTCGACTGGAGGGGGATCTCGGCGACAGTGGCGGGCGACGTGTCCAGCGATACCACAGGCGAAACAGATGGGCCTATTATCTGGCGTCCTCCAAGCGTCTGAGCGACGGTAAAATGGAGCTGGAGATCTCGCGTAGGGATATGGCGCCGCAATTGGGGTTGTAGGCACGACATAGGGTGGCGTGGCAGGTTGAGCATACTGCATACGCTGTTGCGTAGGACAAGCAGCGACGGCGGCGTACATGAGAGGTGTAGTGACTGGTGGTGGCTGATGCACCGGCGAAAGGGCTTCAGCGACTTGGGTCCGAATGACGTGTTGGAGGTCCGGTGCCAAAGCTTGCGTGGGCTCATGCGTCAGTGGCAGCAGTGACAGCTGGCGCGCTACCTCTTCGCGGACGAAGTCCTTGATTGTCGACAGCAGCGGCTGCTGGTCGGTAGGATGGGCAGCTAGGTGCAAGCTTGCGAGCGTGTCTGGCGTCGTGATGGCTTGACGAGCAATTGCGCGCTGCCTACGCAATTCATCGAAGCTTTGACAGAGGGAAACGAGGACAGCAATGGTGGGGGGATTTCTCACGAGCAACATCTGAAAGGCGCCGTCGTCAATGCCTTTCAATATGTGCCTGATTTTTTCTTCCTCAGGCATGGTAGAGTTGATGCGGTTGCATAGATGCAACACATCTTCAATGTAGCCCGTGTAGGTCTCGCCTGGTTGCTGTGCACGGTGACGTAAACGGTGCTCGGCTTGAAGCTTGCGTGCCGCAGGTCGTCCAAAGACGTCCGTAATAGCCGTCTTGAATGCAGACCACGTAGTAATGTCAGCTGCGTGGTTATTAAACCACAGCTGCGCGGTGTCCGCAAGGTAGAATGTGACGTAGCCAAGCTTACTTGGGTCGTCCCATTTGTTGCTTGCGCCGACTTTGTCGTACCTCGCCAACCAATCTTCGACGTCCGACTCAGTGGAGCCCGTGAAGATAGGAGGGTCTCGTTGAGGATACACGGCACCGCAAGTGACATGGACGGTCGAAGGTTCCATCTGGAGAGGCGTCTCGGTGGCCATGTTCGTGTCACGTAGAGGGGGAAGCTTACGGGAGCGAAGTTCCAGGTTTGTACGGGAGTCCACACACCTCCACCAGATGTCACGCAGTTTATTCACGTACACACCTACTGGAAGGCCGAGGAACGCCAGAAGAGCGAGGAACGCCAACAGGCCGAAAATACAAAACAAACGCAAGCTCGGGTCGCGCGTGCACCAACGCTGTGGCTTGCCGTTTCATGCTGCTTCTTCGTCGTTCGCATAGTTCCCTACAATATATATATATATATATATATATATATATATATATATATATATATATATATATATATATATATATATATATATATATATATATATATATATATATATATATATATATATATATATATATATATGTATATATATGTATATATATATATATATATATATGTGTGTGTGTGTGTGTGTGTGTGTGTGTGTGTGTGTGTGTGTGTGTGTGTGTGTGTGTGTGTGTGTGTGTGTGTGTGCGTGCGTGTGTGTGTGTGTGTGTGTGTGTGTGTGTGTGTGTGTGTGTGTGTGTGTGTGTGTGTGTGTGTGTGTGTAACAAACACAGTGACATGACGGAAATGCATGGCACTGTTTGTTGGGCTTCATGGGTTCCGAATTACAGTGTTCCATTCATTAATTCAAAAATTATAATGCACTCTCTAATCATGGTACGATTTGAGCGATTAGTATTCAAGTCATGCGCACACCCTAACACATAAATGAGACACTCTTTCTGTAACAACTACTGCGACAACTGCTACTCGTTCTAACCTGTGGTAATGGGTGCGCGTCATGCACAGCCGGTGGTCCGGCAACCCAGCCATGTGCTGCTGGCGCTGGTTGTGGCGGCGGCGGTACCCAGCCAGAGTAGTCACCGGGGAAGCCCCAGTGGGCTACCGGTGGTGGTACGCTGTGTGGCACCGCGTGAGGAGGAGGCACCCACTGCGGCGGGGGCAAGTACGCTGGACCGACCGCATGATGATGCGGCTGCGGCTGTGGCCTCAGACCAAACTTCCTGCAAAGGGGCACGTGGAAATCTAGAAGCTTGTCGGAGGAAACAAGGCTTACAATGCTAATTTTCTTTAGGAATTTGATTATTTCAATGGCGCATCAAAACATGGTTTTTTGTTAAAATGGCCTGTTGTGTAGATTGTTCTTTTTTTACACGCGCAAATGCTCCACGTATCCTTAAAAAAGGGCTATCACGTGAATGACTTTGCTGCACATGCGTAGTTACTCTGTCGAAGCGGACTAACCAGTGTATATATTCGTGACTTTCCTTTAATTAAATATATATTCGTGACTTTTCTTTAGTTGAGAGTCCGCGCTGGTGCTAACCTATACTTCGTCTGCGTCCTTCTTGTGCTGTGAGTTATCGAAAATGAACTATCACTAACTATTGCAGGTTTCTCTTCATGCACATAGTCAAAAACATCCAAGTTTTTTCGTGTCTAAACTAGTAGAGCAGTCAGAAGGACACGGATGAAAGAAGTGAAGACAGGACAAAAAATTACAATTGGACAGGGAGGTATTTTATTACGACACATTTTTTACCAAGATATTTATCTTAAGATCACCCAGAGTAGACACAACAGCGAATCACTCGCGTTATACGTGGTTTTCTCGTGCCAAACTTACAAGCCGAACTAGTCTCTGCAGGTTTTTGTCTAAGAACAAAGCACATGGTATGAATGCATGGCACGATATCTTTCGTAGCATCATGGAAGCCACCAAAAACATTTATGGAACGTCAATGATCATAACAAAAGTCAGCAAAGCGTCAGCAAGTCAGTCAGCAAGTCATCTTTTTCGTACGTTGTCTATCACCTGAGCTAATTAAACAGTCTGTTGGGAGTGAGCACATCGTCCTACCTTCACTTTCTTAGTGCGCTACGAGTTCTACCTTGTATCACCCCAAACAAACAGAGTCTTCCATCCCTTCATGTTTTTTTTTTTTGGAGGCTCGACTACATGGATAAATAGTCAGGTAAATATTTTGACATATTATACTTATCTTTCAGTTTTGATCTCTTTTCCTTTATTGGGATCATTGTCTGCCTCGTGTAGTGGAGAAATCTAGAGCCCCTACTTCAAGTTTAACCATTGTAAGATCTAGCGGAAAATACCGCCAGTTCTGCAGCTTCGCTGGCTATACTCTGTTGAATTGACCAGGAGCATCTGAGTAGCTAATCAGTCGTAAATGAAGCTTTGCAGACAAATGAGGTATGTCTTAAGGAATTAAGAGCTACTTTGTTGCTCTAATAGACCACTGCACACAAAGAAAAATAAATAAAGATTACAAATCGCCTATACACATCACGATCAAGCACTCTAACTTTAGTAGAAGTTACTGCCAAAAGATATGGTGCATTGAGCTTCTGACTGTGAGTCTTTCTACGCAAAACGCAAGTTCTTGTTGTTGTTGTTTTTTTTTCGAAGGATTGAATCACACGAAGCTCCAGCTTTTCCTTCAGGAAAAAGATCTCAACGCTTTTATTCTTCAGTGTACCCGTCGTAATCAGCATGCTCAGATTATTTGCGCTTATTGCTCACGTTATGTCCCTAATGAAGATACTTGTACGAATCACTAAATGACGCTTCATTACTCATACAACCTCTGTTATCGCCATCGCAATATCTGTTCCTTTTGTCTCTAGAATTCTAGGATCTAGGATCAGCGTTATACATTAATCAAAGGCTAGGAGTGCGAAAGGTTGCACGTAATTTTGCAGCTCATGCTGTTTTCACGCACACATTCTCAAGAGCTGCCGTGGAACGTCAGTAAATGAAACCAGTCAAGATGAATTAGTTTCTACATAAAACACGTTACACGTTAGTGATCAATACGAAGTTATATCACAGAAATTAGCCCTGTATCGGCATGTTACGCTGCAAATGTCGTCGAAAGACGATAGTCTTGCGTCTAGAGAGAGTGAACCAAGTGTTTATTTGATGTTCTGTGCAAGAAAATTGGGGGGTGGTATTCTGTAGGCGCTGCGTCGGAGTGCCTCGAGCGTGCAGTGGAGGCGAACGAGCACATCAAGTCACGTCACACGTGAGACATGAGCGCTATCTGGCAACAATCTTGGAAAACGAAGCGCGTGGCGTGCACGCCCGTCTCGGAGGCGATAAGGTGTAAAACGCAAGGCGACGGGAAGGTGCCACCACCATGTCGTGATTGTGGTGGAGTAATATGTTCGTGATTGCGTGTCCGAGTGAGTTTACTTGAAGCAAATTTTCGTGAGTGCGAGTCGGAGTCAGTTCAGCTCAGGAATACTTTGGTGAGTCCGAGTGAGTCTCAAAACGCAAAATGTGTTGCTTGAGTGAGTTTGAGTGGTACACTTTCTTTTGCCAATCTACGGACGTATCAAGATATCTTCAGCATTACGAGCAGCCTTACCTGGATTTGCGTTTATAATCCCGTCTACTCACAGGCATTCCAGAGCAGTGTCGTTCATAAACCACTTGAATATTTATTGACCAAAGGCGTGAATTTCTAAAATGTGTGCCTTGACCTTCCCTCTCACCAATGTTCTTCCGAAAAGTCTCAATACAAATATGTTATGCTGTCATCTTTTCCAAGAAAAATGTCGCTACTGGTTAGCAAGTATTCAGAACTCGTTTTCTAATATGCTATCCCAGATGTCGCTTAAAGAGCACCTATTACGTGAAATATTGATGTTAAGGAGCAATGACACCATGGTCGAAGAGGCTAATTATAGGCTAACGGACTCATGTCGAGCCGTAAGTCTGAGTCTGAGTGAGTCCGAGTGAGTAATATTTTGGTGAGTTTGAGTCCAAGTGAGTCCGGTTGAAGAAACTTTTCGGGAGTGTGAGACTCAGTCCGGCTCAAGAAACTTTTCGTGAGTCTGAGCTCGCGTATGTACAGAGCAGAAATATATTTCACGAGTGAGTCTGAGTGCGCTCCAGAAGTTCTGCCGACCTTATGCTGGTGAGTCAGTTTTACTTTTCTTGTCAACTGCGCATGTTTTATCGTTGCAAAGACGCTTATTCTGCTTAAGTCAGGCATGTGAGCGCATTGACAGAAAATTAACTGGAGCAACTTCACTCAGACTCACCAAAATTTTTGACTGAGTCAAAAAACGCCTTTTTGTCATTACACCCCTACTGTGGTTCGAAGCAGAGGCAATACTCTTCATTGTCTCACCGCCAATAAACGAATTCTCTTGTTTATGCAGCACTGAACAAGGGAAGCTCATTTTACTGAACGAACGTACGCTTGAGTACATTACATCGTGATTTTCGTTTATTTTATCATGAGACCGCCATTCGTCATAATTATAATTCTTATTCTATTGCAGGATGTGTAGAGGTCAATCTGAATTGGTCGTTCACAAGCCTTGACAAAAAAACTGGCATGACGTGAGAAGCGCACAGCCGCTCCAACGCGTCGCGCCGATCTCACCCTTTGCTGGCCTTCAAGAGCTTGATCTTCTTCTTCAGGAAGAAAGCGTCCGCACCAGGTGCCAGGCATAGCGGAGACAAGATGGCGACAAATACGAAAGCTTGAAGCATCCGTCGCTTCCAGTGTGACCTGCTCCGCCCTGCGTTCACAAACAAGGAAACATTGCTTGAAATAAACAGGTACCAACAATTTTTATTACCTTCTTCGAAACATATTTTCGTTTCCGTTTTACTAACATGTGGTGGTGCAAGCTGATGCACCACCACACAGGTTACTCAGGTACCTAGAAACATTACAGCCAATTAGGCATGAAAAGTGCAGTCCTAATTCCACCTTGGCTGTTCATGAGGACATGGTTACATTTTTCCAGCATGACGCGCAGGTATACATGAAACGATAACACTCACAGAATAGGTGCGCATTGGCTCCTTGTTGCTCATCATGAACCCTGGACACCGGACTGCCCGTTCTTCCTCAACTTTAGAGCGCACACTCTCAGCGTCCATTCAAGCAGTTGTTCTCATCGTAAGTTGCACGAACGATCACTTGCCGAAAGGAAGCTAAAAGAGAGTGAACGGCCGCACAGATGAAAATTAATGCCTGTGACAGCGAAGAGAGCGAGAGTAAGAAGCCGAAAAATGAAAGAAGGACAACAGAGGAGGAGAGTAGCGACCGTGAAAGCGCGGGGTCCGTTCAGTGGTGGTGGCTAAGAGGCGGCTCTCAAGTCGCGTACTGTCATCCGTTTGTCGCCTTCATTGAATGTATGGTGCGAGTACGACCGCCGATGTCACAGTTACAAGCAAAGCGCTGCATGTCTCTGCAGCTATAGTGATGTGAAAGGCCCCAGCGCATCGATGCAGTTCTCTTAGTCATCACACAAAATACATCCGGTTCTTTCTGAACAATGAGCTGGGCAAAGGGTTGATGTGAGAAGTCTGCCACTACTACGAAAGCAGCTGCCCAAGTAGAGGTTCAGCGACGCTGCCATCAGAATTAAAAGGCTCACAAAACTGAAGCAATGGCTATGTGGAGCCGCCTAGAAGAACCTGCCCATTCAGCCGCTGAACAGGATATCACCGCCACCAATACGTACAAGGAAGCTTCTCTCGAACTATATGTCTTGTATATCTCAAAATCAAAAGATCTAAGCAGCCACACTGACATTTACAATTATAAAGCATCATAATGTTCAGCGAGATTGCTTCCCCCAAACGTTTCCCGCAGTAGCACTCACCTACTACTGAAGAGAACGTCCTTAAACGCCCCTCTTTTTTATACGTCTAGACTATGTGCACTGTAGAGCCTCCGAAACTACTCTATTATAAGGATGCCGGCAATCACGGCCTCTACGACAATAACGAGAGTGTCGTAGAAGAAACCAGCCAACGTAAAGCATCCAACTGTGGATAGCGGCTTCTTTTCTCAGCTCGAAAAGATACAGATGAGCATCCCACTACGTCCATACGCGGTGAGCATACTTAGACACACATGTATGACAACGGAATAATTGAAGGCAAACGTGCACGCTGACTGCGGCAGCTGTAAAGTGTAATTCAGCAATGGAGTGTAACGTTGAAGACCCCACCACCTCACGATAATCGCAACGTCAAAACCACTTCTCCCACTTCAAACCCACTTCTATCACTTCCCTTCATTATCATCAAGAGTTGAGGTCACCTTGCAGCCACTAAGCAGTTTCCGCTTTGTGAGGTGAAGAAAAGTAACGCTATACAGCGAATTGTGGAACCAAAAGTGGAAGAAAATATGGATGACACATTTTCCTTCGAAGTCAGCCTTAACCAAACAGTGCAAACTTGAGCACTCCGCTGTTTCCCCAGGATGGACGTCATCTGGGGAAATTCCGCACGGAATCCTCGAACAGCACAGCTGCCTGCTGTAAAGGTGTCATCAATCATATTCAAAATTCAGCGTGTAACCCACGATTGCCACAGCCACCCGATATCGAAGTACCCAGCTACACCTGAAATTTCTGTAAAAAGCCTGAACTTTGAGCCTGGAGCACAATCTGATGTTTTACTTGACGGCACTCTATCTGAATCCTGACACACGAATTTTGTGCTCGTCCTAAGACATGTGCTGCGTGGTTACGTTCGAATGAGCCCTATTTTGTGCCTTGTTTGCGCGCTTTTTTCTGTGTATATGAGACGCAATCTGCTTATCAAGCATGCAAGGCGTCAGACACCGTGATTGCTGCTGTTCTGAACTGACGGCTTCCAAATCTCGAGGAGGAATAGCGTATACTGAGAAATACCACAAGGCATAGTCAACAAATGAAACCAACTCCCTTTGTCAGCCAAACAAGAAGGTGCAGCTAACAGAGTCAGCTCTGCCACACTTGTATGATCGAAGGCCCAAACACGACCCCATGCAACGCAATCAGAGCCATTCTTCACTGATCAAATGCATGTTATTAAATGCAAAGCTTTTGTTTGCGTGCTGCAGGCATGCTAAACTTCTATCCACGTACGTATCTATCTATCTATATATCCGTCTATCTAACCACCTACGTCTGATGGCTGTCGTGATCCCCCCCCCCCCTTCGCCTTAAGTTGGGGTGAACCAAAATTGGTACGGGAGGGTAAAATGATTTGGCGAATAAGGCTTGTTGCTGTCATGACATTAATATTGTCGCGCACATCGTCAAAGACTCTGCGCCAGGCAGTGCCACATGTATGCGGGTATGTGCCACTTCATATCCAGGAACGGCGAGAACACATATGGGAAATTTTAACGTGTGAGCGTTAAGAAAAAGTTGAGATCGCTAGCGTTGACCCGACGAATGCAAAGAATAAAGGTCCCAGCAGGAAGTGAACTCCAGTATTCTGCGTGGCAATCAAGTATTCTACCACGGAGCCACGGCAGGTCCCAAAACTACCATTCAAGTAGACCCTAATGTTCGTGAAACGTCAATTGCCGTTGCATGGCTAGCTGTCCAGTCTTATAAGCCATACATATGTATTTCTATGATACAGCCGTCCCATCGGGTTTACGTCAGGTTTAGTTATGTGCCAGTGGCTGAAGTTTGTTTGTGTAAACGTATTCAGGGCTACCATCCACCCCGCCGCGGTGGTCTAGTGGCTAAGGTTCTCGGCTGCCGACCCGCAGGTCGCGGGATCGAATCCCGGCTGCGACGGCTGCATTTTTGATGGAGGCAAAAATGCTCTAGGCCCGTACGCTAAGATTTGGGTGCACGTTAAAGAACTTGATTGAAGTTTCTGGAGCCGTCGGCACCCACGTCTCTCATAATTATATGGTGGTGTTGTGCCATTAAACCCCACATATCAATCAATCAACCAATCAATCTATCAATCAACGCTACGCAGGATGGCCCGAGATTAGTGAAACTCGGGATCTTTGCCAGCTCTGGCATCCAACCCTTTAGAATGAGCCAACAGTGTGAAAAAGTCAAATACACTCTTCATCGCTCTGCGTTTCATTTATTTCGATGGTACCCGGCATCGCGGCAAGCATGGTCGCGAAAGTTGGGCGGTATTTTCAAACAAGAGGAAGCTTATTTCATTTTTTGTCGTCTCTCTGAGAGCAAAAGTTCACCCATGACACAAAAGTGTCAGGAACCTTTCCTGGTGATACTTTTCAAAGGCACAGGCTGTTTGCTCGTAAATTCATTTTTCATATTTTCATGCCTGTACTAATTTGGCTTTAGAATAATCAATAGAGTATCATAGAATACTACCTAGAGTAGAATGTGGCGCTAATGTCTACGCGGACTCCTTCAGCGGCGCTTGTACCCCCACGGTTATTATGGCAAGTACAGGCTTCGTATTCGCTTCGGGTGGATCATACGTTCTTGAGGTTCGCAACGCTTCTTTTCCGAGTGCAAAACAAAGTGATATGAACTTGTGAATAATTGAAACCTACTTCATGTTTTTGTATGCAAACGTTATTGCAAAAAGGTTTTGTGACGAGGCGGAAAAAGTGAAACCTGGGCAAATTTACCCTTCAGTGTATGCATTGCTCTGCCATTGCGTTCCAGATTTGGCATCAAGATGTAATGAAATATTTTTACAATGCTTGAAAACAAACATACTTGTTTCTTTAAAGTACAAATTATCTGTTTATGAAAATAACAGTACCGTATTAAGTGAGAAACACTTAACGTTTAGTCTTCTACGATGATGGTGCGTCTGTCTAAGTGGTCTGCCAGCAACGCACCTCTGGTTCTGTTGTGAAGTCAAGCCAGCGAAGCGTGACGGTGCATCTACTTGGCTTCGTCACCGTTTTGCAGTCTATTTGAAACGAGTTTAGGCAAGACGCGCTCGAGAAAAAACACGAAATTGATGCAATATCCTGCACTGGCATGAAACGCTTCATTTATGCGCAGCGAGGAGCGGATGACGCTTCGTTCAAACTGTTAAATACGACTCGTAAAGCTCCAATGTTACAGCAAACTTAGGCCCTGGTGCTCTTCAGCGTCTTTGAACAACAAAGGCGCTGCTTCAGTGCTTTTTACCGCACCCCAATACACGCACTGCGCGAAGAACGAAACTGAAACTACAAAAAAGTCTGTAGACAGTTCGCTAGCGAACTATCCCATCCGAAGTCTGCACTTCTCATAATTCTCATAGAGGTACACGATCGCAGCACCAGATTCCTCTCTAGATATTATTGTAAAAACTCTGTGAAATATTCAGCATGGTGGCCTCTGAGATTATTTCCGGCCAAGCCCCTAAATCCGAGGTCACGTGTCACGGTCGGCTTGCACATTCTAGCGTGCTGCTCGGCCGGTACGCGCCATCTTCGTCAATTTCTTTGACTGCTAGCACCCGAGCACGTTTGGCTGATTAATTATCTATTTGGCTGGATGGTATACTTGGCTAATTAGGCCAAGACATGCTATGAGCAAGCTAATTTAGTCATGTCGTGGTAAAACCGAGGTAATTACACCGCATCCTAATATTGTCATGCTAATGAAGCCATATAAACCTGGGACCATGCTAACTAAAGAATGCTAGTTGGCGTGCCAGCTAAACCATGTTAATGGACGTGACGGTAATTATGAGCACACTAAGTAAAACGTGCATGTCAATTACACATTAGTAATCTGGTGACAATTGGCACCGTGCTAATTAAAATTACGTAAAATATATTCGCACTGATTATGACCGTCTTATCTGCCCCTGAGATAAATATTGCCGTTTTATTTGAAAACTTATCAAGGCAAGACTATTCAGTGTTATGTCTTTTAAGCCCTAGCTAATTAGTATAATCAAAACTAAGGGGCAGAGCTGATGCGGTCTTCACTTCGAAGCAGACCAAGCAGATGAGTAGACGACCAACTTAAAAAGCAGGAAGAAGCTAGGTTATCACAAGCTCCTCTATGGCTCCAGCCTTGCAAAAGTAGTGCAAGATGCCCAAATTATTTTTCCGCAAACAAGTTGCTGCTTAGCAATCACCGCATCAATCCCTTGACAGTGACACTGGCACTATGAGAGTCACGAGTTGAAGCGGGGCCTTCTCAGAATAAGCAAGTTCGTTTCCGAGTTCACGCATCTATCAGTTTTATTTACATCGGGTGAGATCGGGTCCGCCCACCATGTTTGCTCTTACCGAAGAGCAGTGCTCACGCCGAAACGCCAGTGAGCGGCACGATTCATCTATCATCTTTATCGCGCAGTTTATGTACACATGCACGCAAAAGTAAAAGGCATATCATCACGTGGTTCGTATTTCTCGCATTCAATCTCACCGCGTTCACGATGTATCCACCGACAACCGCGTTGTCAACATGATGTGTGCGCCCCTGGTGACACCTGACCTTATATAAATATGCAATATTTGATAAAAGCGACACGGCAACCACTTGAGTAATGCCCCTGCACCACTGCTGCCATCGAGAGTAGAAATCTTACGCTAAAACCCACATATTAATCAATCAATCAATCAATTAGATAGCAAACATGTTATAAGTGATGATTACGCTTTTCTATTTATTCCCTCAGTCCGGCCGCACACAGGGCAGTAAGCATCACAGTAGAAAGGCAGGTAGAAAGTAAGCTGCTACACCGCACATCCCAAAAACCCTCATTCCCATATCCAACCTCTATACGTTCCTTTCCAGTATCCCCAACCAAACTCGCTTGTATGTCTCGACACGTGGAAGCACGTAATGCGAGGCTGCTGACAAGTGAAGATGAAGTAATAGAAAGCACGAAAACGAAGCCACCAGCAGCACATAAAAGTGCCTGGCAGGAGACTCAGTCACACAACCTAAGTTATTGCCGTCTTGTAGGAACGCCGTTATGCCCTAATGGCCAAAAAGTAACATGGTTAGAGGGTCTCACAGTTTCAAAAGCAAACGCGCCCTCCACTTCCCCCAGTGGTGGATGCAGGACCCACACTACTTGCAACTGCAACTACGCGTTCATAAAGGTGGCGTTGACGCGCCTAAAAGGTCACCTACCGATTTGACGGCGGGATTGAGCGTAGTTCGTCCTAAATCAAGGCTTGTTTAACTACAACGCAACAACCTAACAACCTCCTGGTGTAGCTGTAAACCATCTGTTCGTCCTAGAAACGAGATATAAAGCCTGTGCTGTGAATGCCTCTCCAATGGAAACTCACCGTTATAAAGTATAAAGCCTGTGCTATGAATGCTTCTTTAAAAAGGACTCAGCGTCGAAAAGCAAACATGCATTATTGGTGCTTTGGACAGACGTCCCAGCGCAGTACAACAAGCACTCCCGACGAGCTTGTTGTATGGTGACGAGATGACCAATTTTTATGCCAAGCGAACGTCATCATCGTGTACGCAAACTGGAACAAGCCTTTTCGACGAAGCATAATGTTCCCGATATGCCTGCAGGGAAAGCTGGTGGTTGCCGCTAACACTAAAGGAGACATGCACCTATCACCCCGCAACGAGTGCGGTGCTTCGAAGCCTGCAGTGGCTGGCATGGTAATTGCGCTATACTTTCCAAACCCGACAGCGAGACAGTGAGAGAACTGTTTTGTGAAATAAACTGGGTTATACCGATTTACGATGAAAACGTTTCCACTTGCGTAATGATTTATTGCCTATGGTGTAGGATATCTGTTTTCAATGTGCCGGTAATTCCTGTTAGCTTTTTTTAAATAATTTTTGACTTGAGAGACAATCATAGCATAGGCGTTATATCTCGTTTCGTTGTCGCCATGATTGGTTTTCTGACGTAGAGTCGCATCAGAAGGTTTTTCGGTTGTAGCGTTATACTTCTTCAAGAAGCTTTGCATACTACCTCTCCACGAGGACTGGTGACTCAAGCTTAAGATACCGATGGTGGACTCAAAACAGTTTTGGAGCGCCGTCAGCAACCCTATATATAGCAGCAACCCTATATAGCAGCAACAACCAAGATTCCGAACGCAGACTTCTGGCTCCTACATTTGGGAGGAAAGTCGCGGAATTCCACGCCAGCAAGAATTGCAGTTGGAAAGCGAAAAGCTTTAACATAGGTTACTGGTGGGAAGTGGGGATCAGTGCTGATGAATTACTCATCTCACTGTAACGTCCTGCATGCAAACAACTGCGATACAAAAATTACGAAACAATACTGTCGGGCCACAACGTTACCTTTTTTCTCCTAAAAGTAACGTTCGCAATGGGAACTAACAACAGCCTAAAATCGATACATGATGCACAATCAGCGTTCACTGTACCGGCTGCGAATAACAGTGCGTACCTCTTGAGGGGGCATCCAAGAGCAGCAGCGTAGGCCTCCGTGGCCGGGATGGCTGCAGGCGTTCTTTCTCTATCCGCACAACCATGATGTAAAACGGTGCGACAGTTTGCGCAGACCTTTTGAAGCCTCGCTCTTCGAGCTGGGTGGGGTGGTGCGTCACCCTGTGCATCGGGCGTCGCCACCGATGACACGGTTTCCCAAGGGGTCAACCGCATAGCCGTGCAAGCGGCCAACAGATCGGGGAAGTTGCATCGGCGGGGAGGAGATGCACTCCCACGCATGCCGATGCAACGGTGTCAAACGAGACATGGCGCTCAGCTCGTCATTTCCATGGGGTCTGCGTACATGTCCCAACACACGACATGCACACTATGATTAGTGATCCTCAACCGTTACAACAACCTTGATTCCATTTTGTGCAATACCTAAATGTAACCCTTAAGAAGCTTGACTACAACTTAGGAGCTGTTTTTTACCGGTGTCACACGTACGGGTGCTTTTCGGTAACGGCCAAACCATATCGCATTTTTATCGCATTTCACAATGGTCTTGTCTACGTGGTTCTTGTCAGTCTCGAGATTGACACCAATGTCTGTCAAATTGCGATCTGGGTACCAGACAACGATGCGCGTATTGAAATTAAACATGGCCATATGGCAGCGCAAGATCCGGATAGAGCGTATTCTGAATAAGCCCTGATCGACATCAAAATTGCCCTTGACACTGGTAGTATATCCCATAGATGAAAAGAATAAAGTGGGCAGTTTCCAGATTACTGACTGAGTGACTAACGTGAATCTTCACGCGTCATATACAATACAACTTGAATGTCATTCACACCCTCAAGATTTGATGTAACGCATCAAAGTAACGCGGTAAATTTTGTGACTCCATTCAACAGGTGTTTCATGATTGATTGATATGCTGGGTTTAACGTCCCAAAACCACCATATAATTATGAGACGCGCCGTAGTGAAGGGCTCCGGAAATTTCGACCACCAGGGGTTCTTAAAACGTGCACCCGAATCTGAGCACATGGGCCTACAACATTTCCGCCTCCATTGGAAATCCAGCCGCCCCAGTCGGGATTCGACCCCGCGACCTGCGGGTCAGCAGCCGAGTACGTTAGCCACTAGACCACCACGATGGGGAGTAGGTGTTTCATGCTTTACTGAGAACCGCACGTCACCTTGCTGGAGTTTTCACTTCACAGAAACGCCAAACGCGGAAATCAAGGGCCCCACGTAAACCAGTCGCTCACTTGAAATGCAAGAGATCTGTGTTGAAGACACTTGCTAGAACCTGAATGAAACGAGAGGAGATTGTCAAGGAGCTTGTTTCTATGTTAGACAACCAAATAATCCAACCGACAATCATTCTATAGAAAATATGAAGGACATAATTGTGTGTTTCCTTTTGTGTAATAACTATGACGTAAGTTGAAACCAACTAGAGCGCATCCCAACACACAACTTTCGAACAACACTCGGCATTGACGGAGCGTTATTTACACCGTAAGCAATTAACACAATTTTGCAATCTTTCCCGCTGTTAAGTAACACTCAGTGCCATGCCCACATGGTCAAGAATTGTGCAGAACAGACTTACACCACCTCATTTGGGCTTGATCACCCTTCTCTTGAGTAAGAAAAAAACATCTAACCCCTGCCACGCGACGACATAAAAAGCTTATAGGCATTGTGCTTCAATCTAATGATGAAGTACAACTATCATTTGTGAACTATGCTAGAATAAGTGACCTCTTTCAAGTAGAGGTCGGCCATCTCGCGCGAGACCTACTCGATTGAACCTTCACTGCAAACGGATTAAGGCGAGCTGATCTTCGTATGTTATGTTTGCGCTGTACACCCAACACACCGTGTTTCACTTACTCCTAAACTGCGACCGATAGCCGTCTTCCTTTCTGACACAAAGGTTCAATTCATTCATTCATTGATGATGATGATGATGATGATGATGATGATGATGATGATGATGATGATGATGATGATGATGATGATGATGATGATAATGATGATGAGTGTGATGGTCGTGGTGATAATGGTAATCGCGGTTGTTGTAGTTGTTCTCATCTTTGCAGCAAGTACCTTCAACAGCACATACGAGAAGGCGCGTGTGCATCAATAACCCCTTTCTCACAAAATACTGCGCAAACATTTATGGCACGTCGACGCTGCATTTGTACCCGGACCTCAGGACAAATATCAGAAAACAGCTGCTACTTCCGGAGTCCTATACATGCGAACGCCCCTGTAAAAACAATAAGCTCCCATTTCGCACTTGCAAATCGGTGTCTGGAGTAATTCTTTAGCAGATCACTTATCTATAATTGTCTGATTGGCGTTCACCACATATTTATTTACATACATAAGGATTGATAAGTGTAATAATGTGCATAGTTTGTCGTGAATGCCTTCGAATTCCGCTCTTTACTGAAACAGGTGATTAGAGTTTGTGTGTTTATGCAAAACGCATTTTATTTTTATTCTTCAAGGCCATACGGCTTACAAACTACAAAGTATAAGTGAGGAAGCTGTGGCTCTGAAAGTGGTTTCGTATTTGTAATACGCGAAACAAATGATAATAACCAATTGACACGGTAAATGAAATTTGAGCTTGTCATAAACCCTCGCTGAAATAACCTTACTTGAGCTTACGCGGGATGACCAGAGAATAGCCATGGATAGCTAATACGAATACCATTTTGTTATAACACACGAACGTTCACATTTGTGTTTATTCCTTCATATCATTCAAGTTCCCATGTTATTCTAATAATCTTTATTTAATTGTATCGTTGAAGCTTTTGTGCTAGTGCAAAAAATGAAATATTATCTCAATGCCTTGCTCTCAGTGCAAGTATATGAAAAAGCACCTAAGGTTAATGCATAGTTGTTCATGTGCCATCCTCATATATACGAGCTTTATTTTTCTGTGCAGTGAAGGCACTGCGCAATATTTATCTTACTGGGGTTACCGAAACATGCGAACTTGGGAGTCCATGCAACGTTAATTAATGCACCGTGTCAATAAAAGAAGCGAACATAACCATCCCCTGGATTTCGCAGCCCTTAGCGCACATCTCAATCGTGGGTAAGGATCGCTGTGCTTTTGTTTCGTTTTTGTTACCTTGCTTTGGGACTTGCGTCACGTCGCGGCGAGTCATCTGTGTCGGATCACCGACGAAGACTCGTGCATTCGTTTGACCTCAAATTGAAATGCAGGTGTCGTCCCTGAACATCCATGCTGACATCCCGTGAAAACCCACAGCGTTCAACCATGATGCCATTTCGCGACATCCTGTGTGCGCGATCACTCTGTGTAGAGGAAGCACGTAAGAACTCAACGTACGTGTATCGAAATGTCAGGTACGCACAGACACAGGTAAAACCCCTCACGCGCCTCGTCCGTGGAATGACAGTGTCAAACGTGGTTTATTTTTGAATGCTGCTCAAGACAGACAGACAGACAGACAGACAGACAGACAGACAGACAGACAGACAGACAGACAGACAGGTGGACGGACGGACGGACGGACGGACGGACAGGCAGACAGGCAGACAGACAGAAATTAACGCTCATCGATCCTGAGCTTATGCATCTTCATTTATTATACCTCAAGGAAGGAAGGAAGGAAAATAGGAGGGAAAAAACGGCATAGAGGTTAGTTAACCAGCCCATAGGCAGCTGGTTTGCTACCCAGCACATGGGAGGGGAATGGAGGAGATGAAAGAAAGTGAGCAGAGAGACAAGAGAGATAAACACGGCACATTCAGCAGCACACGCCTTAATGATCTACGTATGCATCTAAGATAGATCAAAGGCAGGACATCAGTGATCAGGACGATGCGGTGGCCAGATGGCATCCGTCTGAGCACGCGCAAGACTACATTATTCATTTATTTTTTTAAATACCTTACAGGTTCGACGGCATTGAGTAAGGGGGTTACAGTGAATATCAGAAGTAAACTCTCAAAGAACAACACTACAGTACACGTTAATAATACCGACAAAGTACTTCGTAGAGAGGGCCCCGCTGCAGTGGTCTAATGGCTAAGGTACTCGGCTGCTGACCCGCAGGTCGCGGGATTGAATCCCAGCTGCGGTGGCTGTATTTTCGATGGAGGTGAAAATGCTGTAGACCCGTGTGGTCAGATTCGGGTGCACGTTAGAGAATCCCAGGTAGTCGAAATTTCTGGAGCCCTTCACTAAGGCATCTCTCATAATCATATGGTGGTTTTACATAACCACAATATGATACATAACCAGGACACTTGAAGGCGAACATGGTGGTTGTAGTGAATAATCGAGTTCAGTCTGAGTAACACTGAAATGATTACAGTAGATGCTGGAAACGTAATGGGTTGCTCTGTTCTGAATTGCTTCGAGCATATTTGATAATGAGTGGACGGAGACCTAACTGAGCAGGCGTATTCAAGTCGAGGGCGGAGGAAAGTTAGCTAGCACAGTTTGCGAACGTTAGAGGGACATTTACGATGGTTTCGTCGCAAATAGCTTATTGTTTGGGAGGCTCTTGCAGAAACAGCAGTGATGTGTTCACGCCCGGAAAGCGTTGGTGTAAGATGGACCCACAGATAATTGTATGAAGCTGCCCGGAAAAGCCCATCACTTTGTATATGATAAGTAAAGTTAGAAATGACTTGCTTACGTCCAAAGGAAACAACTTTACGTTTGCTAATATTTGCCCTGCCGTGGTGGTCTAGTGGCTAAGGTACTCGGCTGCTGACCCGCATATCGCGGATTGGAATCCCGGCTGCGGGGGCTGCATTTTCGATGGAGGCGGAAATGCTGTAGTCCCGTTTGTTCAGATTTGGGTGCACGTTATAAAACCCCAGGTGGTCCAAATTTCTGGAGCCCTCCACTACGGCGTCTCTCATAATCTTGTGGTGGTTTTGGGACGTTAAACCCCACATATCAATCAATCAATCAATTAATCAATCAATCAATCATGTTTACTAGTATTTAGCGTAAAAGTCATGTGTTACGCCAGTCAAGACTATCTTGAAGGATGAAGTAGTCATTAGGACAGCTTATAGGTCTGTAGAACATGCAGTCATTTGCGAAGATTCTGATATTTATTGATATGTTAGATGAGAGGTCACTGATAAGAAAGACTAATGGGCCAAGAAAGCTCCCTTGTTGGACACCAGAAGAGACATATGAAGACAAAGACGATGAATTATTAATCGTTGTGAACTGCTTGCCAAGGATAAAGAAGTTTTGTAACCATCATAAAGTGTGGGAGTCTCAGAATTATAAAAATATAGTAAAAAATTATAGTAAGTCTGTAGTCCATTATTTATGTTATATTGAATGTCAGTAGCGAATTTTAATACCTGCGTTTCGCATGGCATGCCTTTCTGAATCCGGGCTTGTTAGGGAAGAAATATTGATTAGTCTAGTTGTGTCTCTAGACGTGGGAGGCGATTATGTGCTTCAGTATTTTACAACGAAGTGAGATTGGATGCTAATATTAAGGTGAGTTCTTACCTCCGAATTCAAAACTGGTATTCCTTAAGCAATTTTTCAATCGTCTGGCAGTTTTACGGACGACAAAGACTGTCGAAATATACGGTATAATCTAATGCTATAGATATATAAATGTCATTTTTTACCAACTTGGAGTTGATATCACCGGTAGCGGCTGATGAAGATGCCTTAATTTGCTCAATTCGACTCACGATACCATCCGCCGTAATTTCAATGGGCAGCATGTACAATGGTAGCAGTCGTATTCAGTGACATTCGGTAAGTCGGAATGATCTTCCCAGCTGAATACAGATGAAAAAATGTATCAAACGTGGCAGAACATTCGTGATATGAAAGTGGATGGTTGTGTTCATCAAGTAATGACAACTGGTTAGAGCCGGTCTCAGGGAATATGCGGCGCCAGAATTTCTTTGGGTGTTTTTGCAAAAAAGCGAGTAAGTCGATTTTGAAATATTTGCCCTTGGTACTGTATATTTAGGGTTGTTTGTTTTCGTGTAAAACCCGATTTCACCCGATTCCTGCACCCCGAACAAGTTTCAGGAGAATCGGGTTAAACCCGATTTCTCCCCGAATAAACCTCCCTGTAGCGATCTGCACAATCGTGAGTTGCTGCTAACTCGTGTTGATGCTCTTCCCATTCTCTTCTCACCACTACCTGTCTCCTTTGTCACCCCTTTCTCCTCGCTAATCTTTCCATCCCCTCTCTCCTCTGCACGCACATGCGTGAGAGCGTACATGCACCCCCCCCCCCCCCTCCCTAAAAAAGTGCTTGCAGAAGAAAGTGGGAAACACGTTTGAGGCCAGCCACGTTTCGAGTACATTGTGAACAAATTTAGGGTGAAAGAAAAGCAAAGAAATCTGCCCCTTTGCCCACTGCAGATTAGTCTCGGGTATGTGCACCTGCTTCCAAGAATTTCACGTGGAAGGGACGGGTGACAAGTCGGTGGGGGAGAGATTGAGGGACGAAGAAGCCAGCCATACCCTCCCCCAGCGTCCAACCCCGCGCGAACGCCCCTCACTCTCTCGCGCGACACGAGACGAGACGCATATCGCCATCCTCACTTAGCATTACCAGGCGCGTCTTGTGAGCGCAAAGCCACCGTCGCGGACATAAGGCGGCACCGGAAACTTCAGCGTGGAGATGGGAAGAAAACGAAAGACACTGGATGACTGGTGTAAAGAACATGAAGATCTCCAGATCGCAACGAAAGACCGTGAAGGCACCCGCACTTTAGTGTGCAAATATTGCAACACCGAGATGGTCACCGATCCAGCGAAGAAGCCCTACGACCGAATTCGTGAGCATCTAATGTCATCTCGTCATAAGAAGTTCAAGACGGCTTCCAAGGAAGCTGAGACTGCGGGAACGTCTCAGCAGACGCTTTTTGATATGTCCTGTAGACAGCGTGCGAAAGAAACTGAAGCGGACGGCGTTATCCATGACTTTGTTCATGCCCTAGCGTACAGCGGAATAAGCATGCACCAGGCGGACGGACCGCTGGGAGACTTCGCACGCAAATACTGCAAGGCCGCGAAGACCATGCCAATAGGACAAAGACTTCGGCTGAAATACCTGAAAGAAGCTTTTGACAAGGACATGGAGAAAATCCGCGATGATATGCGAGATGTGAAAGTGAGCGTCATCGTCGATGAATCCCCAGACATCACTGGTGTGCCTACCATCAACACTCTCCTGTGCTACTATAGCCAGATAAACGTGAAGAAGCACGTTGTTCTGGTCGACGTCGACAGGGTAAATGCATCGAACAGTTACACGGTGGCCAGCGCAGTTAGCAAGGCACTCCTGACGGTTGGCAAGACGTGGAAAGACGTTGTGGCAGTAGCCACAGACACAGCGGAGTACATGCGAAAGATGGTTCGAGAAATCTGTCAGGCTGAAGGGATCCAAATCTTACATGTGAAAGATATAACACACCTTATTCATGTGAGTGTTGACCATGCCATTTCGTTACCATGCATGTCTCATGTTCGATCCGTAGTGATCAAGTTTGGAGTGTTATTTAAGCACGCTAACAAGCTTTACCAAAAGTACACTGAAATTTGTTCTTCTAATGGCCTCTTTGGACCTGACATTAAGAAGCCACCTTCTGTTGTCCCGAATCGATGACAAAGCTTCTACAAGGCACTTGTGGTAGTCGTAGAAATGTGGAGCTCGTTAACAGAACTTGCGGAAAGCTCGCATGATAGCAGCAAAGCGGAAGCTATTCGAGGGATACTTTCTGAAAAAGAAGTTGTTTATGCGAAGGCAATCTTGATGAGAGATGCACTCGGCCCACTTTTGAATGCCCAGAAAATGCTTGAAAGTGGGAAGCTTTTGATGCCCAGCTTTGATCACCTGGTAAACGTGAAGCTGCAGCAGATTGTCGGGGAGCTTTCGGCGATGATCGGTAAAAGCGATCAGGCCAAAGCTGTTTTGTCTATGTTACCCAAGCGCAGCGCTAATTTAGTAAAAACATGTTCTGAAGAGTTCTGCACGAAACTCGCCACAAAATGGCGCTGCACTCTTGGACGAAACGTCTCAGAAAAAGAGGAAAACCAGCTAACTTTGTGGAAGTTGGGAGCCGTCCTTGATCCGTTTCAGAAGCGTCTGCTGGGGCAGTCATTCGAGGACTACCGACCTCTGTTCATGTAGAACCAACAATGTAGATTCCCTTAATGATGAGTTCAACCAGTATTTGCTGGAAGCGAGCCCCACAAACCCAGCTGTCGAACTAATTGAGTATTGGCATGACTCTACTTCTCGCTACCCAAGGCTTGCAAAAGCTGCACTGACATTGTTGTGCCTAGCTAATGGCAGCTGTGATGTGGAGAGAACTTTCTCCCAGCTGAGATATGTTCAACGACCGGACAGATCTCGAATGGAGACTGACATGCTGCGCATGCAGATGATAATGTATGTCAACAAGGACGTGTAAAAAATCGATGACCAGATTTTCGAGAATAAAATGTATAATTTCTAAGAGTCAATGTTTACTGATTCATTCATTTTCAAACACCACTGATTCATTTTCAAACAAACACAAAACTTCGGGTAGTATACTGTATTTGCTATAATACTCTGGTGTCTGTCCCAATTACCAGCTTGAAACACCAAATTTAACGTGTTATACTTAAAAAAATTGCCCGCAGCTTCCCTCGGGGGAACACTGAGGAGGATGCGGAGCATATAATTGGTTAACGGGGTGTTAAAGTGCGGCTTACTTGGGTCGATGGCTAAATTGGTTAACGTGGTTGTGAAATGGGGTGTTAAATTGCGACTTACTTGGGTCGCTGGCTAAATTGGTTAGCGTGGTTGTAGGAGGGGTGTTAAATGAGTGAACACGTACGAGACGTATCCCGTTTTCGAAAGTCCGGGTCCTCTTGTCGACGCTAACGTTTCAAAGCGGCCGAATCCGGTGCTGCTGCTCGACGCTGACGTCTCTCAGCGGCTTCACGTTCTCTAAGTTGAGCATCTTCCGCTCGACGCCGACGTTTACGTTCGGCGTCGCGAGCTCTTCTCCGCGCTGCCTTGTCTTCGGACGACGACTTGGTTGCGGTTCCGCCAACACTTTGGCCGGCGCTGGTCGAAGGGACGTCGATCATTGCGACCTCGGACGTCGACGCGCCGTACAAACCAACCGACGAGCGGCAACTGAGCGAGCGAGCACCGACCTTGAGTATATATACAGCGCGACGGCGCATGCACTGTCAGCTGTCGAATGTTCGAGAAGGGGGAGAAGCGCAACGGCGCATGCGCGCGCGTCAGCTGCCGATGTTCTCGAAGCGCGACGGCGCATGCGCGCGCGTCAGCTGCCGATGTTCTCGAAGCGTGACGGCGCATGCGCGCTACATTATACAGCTAGCGAATGTTCGTGAAGAGGAGAAGCGCACGCGGTGTGTAGAGGATGAAGGGTGCACAGATGGTGGAGGAGTGAAGCGCGCGCGGTGTGTAGAGGAGGAAGGGATGCACAGATGGTGGAAGAAGGAGGAGGAAGCTTGCGGACGGCGCCGCACTACAAGCCTCGAGTATTAGATGCTCCGCATCTAAAAGCCTGTGATACGTTTTGATAAGCTCAGTGTAAGTTCTGATAAGTACAACCGTTTATTTAACCAGAAAAAACCCGAAGTAAGGAATGGTTTCGCAAAAAAACCAATTTTTCCCCGAATATCAGTTTGAAAAATACCGCCCGATTTTTACCCCCTAAATTTGAAAAAATATAAAACCCGAAAACGAACAACCCACTGTATATTGCTGTCCAGTATTCACTCAGACACTGCCTGTATCTGTCCCAAGCGGAAGTCGTAGCAGCGCGTTTGGCAGTACAGTACAGGCGCTGTTTCTTGTTTCTTTGCTTACTAAGAAAATTGGTGAACCAGAGATGGGATTAATCGTTTTAAATTCTGATAATTGCGATATATCAGTTGATCAGCAATGGCACTTCGTCTCGACAAGCACCCAGTTTTCATTTACAGATTGATTGTGGAATGACGGAGACAAAGCCTGCTTCGAAAATTCTTCCAGCTGTGTGGTTATTTTGCCAAAGTTGGCTTTGCTGAAGTCCCGGGTTGTTGTTTCTTTAGTTAATCCTGTTATTCTCAATGGTAAGTGCAACGTCACTTCTATTAAGTTATGATCACTAAAAACTTTGGGCTAAGTCTGAATCATTTGTCAGCAACAGATCTAACGTAATTTAACCATGGGCGAGTTCATCAATGACTTGCAAGAAATTGAAGTCCAATGCTAAATTAACAAATTCTGCTGAAAGGTAACATGGGAATGATAAATTTTTCCAATAAGTTAGTGGAAAGTAAAAATCACCCGAAGGATAAATAAAATTGGTAGGGCAAAGATTCTTAGTATTCTCGATATTGCCATGAAATTCGCTTACACACGTATTTCTAGAATCGGGTGGACGGGAACAATTTCCAATTTGTATTTTGGAATGCTTCGTCACGCAGACTATCCAAATAGTTTCAATGCCGGAGTCATTATTCAGCGCGTAAGAAGGGAGTGTTTTTTTAGACCAATAAGTACACCACCGTGTCTACCGTCGACACAATCTTTGTGGTATGTGTTGAAGCGTTCACTACCAGTAAGAAGAGGTGTGTGTGTGTGTGTGTGCGAGCGAGCGTGCGTGCGTGCGTGCGGACATTGCACGAATAAGAAAAGATGGTAAGAAAGTATTCATTACACACTCTCTCAAATTAGTGGGCGCAAATGCTGTATCACAATGTGCAGCAGTAGTAACTGTAATCCGCATTGTGTGTAGCGTAATGATGCATGAAACAACGTATTTTTTTTATAATTTTGTGACTTTCAGTTTGTATATGCTGATTTCGAACTATGCGAAATATTGAAAACTTCACAATCTTTAGTATGACGCCACAGCTGAGCGGTTCCGCGGAAAGCAGCGGTGATGTTTACTGACTGTTTGCTTGCTTTCTTGCTGGTAAGAGGCAGTCTGCCGTACGTTCGTTCAACAGAGCACGAATGCGAGTGCCACTAAAAAGGGCTAACACAAGCGCACATTTTTGCCTAAATAATTCCGTTTGTTTGTTTTCTTTTTAATGCTTCTCCGTTCAATTGACAACGCTTGCTCAGTTCGCAATGTTTTTTTAAGGTCTCGACTCACCCGAATGACAATATCGAGCAGAAACTTTCTTTTCAAACTTTTCAGGCCACTGTTCTCCAGATACCATTCGGTGTTTGTAGCTTGCCCTGAATAAATAAAAACATGTCATGCACGATAATATGATCCAACTACGCTCGTCCAGCACCACAGCCTGATTAAGCCATGGTCATTGGCATACTTATCCCGTGCCCACACCGAGCAGCTCTCTGAACCGATCGGTGCATTTCACTCAGTGGCGGATCTAAAGAAGGGGCTGTAGGGGTGATCGCCCTCCACCCCCAAGCCTGTCAACCCCTCTCCCTCTCTTCAGAGCTTGCCATTCACCTGCTATCACCAATTAGGACCAATGAATGAGACCACTTTTAGCACATATTTATGCTATGATACAGTTTTTGTACCACTAAAAGCAAAAAAGTAATCACCACGTCCCCCTCTCCGGTGATACTTCAAGCAACCCCCCCACCCCACCCCCCACCCCCAAAAAAAAAATGAGTGGCTGAATCCACCCCTGATCGCACGCCCCTCAAAGCGGGCCAGTTAGGACACAGACGTCCGAGTAATGCAGCTTCACCTCAACACTGATATTGCCATCGTAGATTTGGACTTGCACGCTCCATCGGTATTCTGTACACACAAAAAAACCCTAAGGTCACCTTTGCCTTGAAGTCCTTGCAGCGCCGACGCCTCGAAGTGTGCGTGCACGTGAACTGACATTAGTACTTCGGCGTACTTTGTCAATTAGAATGCGTAAGGTTGCGCAAATGAGACAAGCTTAGTAGAGAGGCACGATTAGACAGATGAAGCGTGCACTTGAACACGTGTGCGCTTCTAAACCTTAGCGTATATGTAACGGTGTGTTACACACATCGGTACCCCTTCCCGATGCTGCGTAAACATACTATGCGGGCATTTAGCGGACCCCTGCATCTGTTAGTTAAAAGAACTCTAATCGGCTTCTTATTTCTGTTGACTCAGGGTGATACCAGATAGTAAATAATTTATATGATCACAGACGAAGTTGATAGTGTTGTCTAGACGTTGTCCACATCCATGGAGCTTGTATACTTTCCATTAAGATAGATTGCTACGACGTATGATGAAAACACAGAGAGTGATAAAACGCCAATTCAACTATATTTTCTGCCTTAAAACAAAAAGTAACTTGTTAATACTTTCTTGCTCAGTAGCGAATGAAGGTTGCTACAAAATCTGCTATTCAGCATAATTTTACTAGGGCCACCTCAATGTTTCATTTACGACGAAACATGTGCCAAGATGAATTTTTTTGTCAACTTTGTGGCCACCTGTACACTTGATATGACGTTATGTATACGTCTCAAGTTATTTTTAGCGTGTGGTAAAGCTCTCTAAAAATACGCTAATACAAGCTATAATATTTCCCTGAATGTTATCTTTCTATAAGAAAATCCCCAATATGCACCATATCGTTCGTATTCAAGGCCGCATAAAAAAACATACATAAGCGTAAAAAAGCGTAAACCTTTTTGTAATTAAAAAGCCTACCAACGCTCTAAAAGGAAAAACTTGTCCTACCCTAATTTAGGAGGAAGAGGAATAAACGAACCCTATACAGGGTGGGTGGTCTCCTCTCCCCCCGAACCTTGGCCTTCGATGTCTTCTTGGCGGATATTTCAACAATGCGTTTTACGAGCTATAGTTTGAGCTTTAAGGAAATATTCACATGCATATGAATATCTTTTTCGCAATATATATTTGGGGGAACACTTTTCGCTTTAGATAAAACGTCTCGATTTTTTTTTTTCAAGCAAATCTGAGGTGTTCGAGCGCCAAGGTTGAACAGTTGGCATGGAATGACCCGTCTTTCTAACGCGTCAATTGCGGCTGTTGTGTGCGACGTAGCGTCGTTGTGCTTTGTAAGGAGGGAGGACTGAAAGGAGAAGCGAAGAACCTTGACGAAGAAGCTAGGCCTCGCAATGTCAACAAGCACGATTGTTCGGGACTAGCACACCTTCCCATTCTCCTATCTACGCGGGCGACTAGTGATATCCGGTTCCTATTGTGCATTTCAACCACTTAGTGCATATTTATTACAGTGTGATGTTTGTCGATAAATTTAACTTGCGGAATACTACGGTGTAATCAATAACGTCTAAAGCGGCTTGTGTCAGTGAAGCTTTCGTATATGGCTGCATTCTGTGTATTAGGTAGCATGCTTTAAACCATCAGCAATTATGAGCGTGAAATGTTGTCCAACTTGCTGTGCACCCACCCCATGCTCCCGGGAATACGCACAGTAACATATGTGCCTTTTGTAGTGGGTGGCCAGCTTTAAAGTACGTAGCGGACGTGATTATCACATGTTCTAACGCCTGATGGCAATGTACGCTTCCACCACATAATATTACTGTTATATTACGCGTTATGTTGTAAAGCCTGAATACAGGACGTGTGTGTGTGCAAAGTATGCAGATTATTTTGGCTACATTTCCAAGCAGGCGCGTAGGTGTGTGGTAGAACGCCTGCTTGCCACGCAAACGGTCACGCAAACGGCGAAAATTTTTTTCATTCATTTTATTCCCATCTTTCTCCAATTCTCGGTCACGGGAATGACGCTTTTTTGCTCAGAACTAATGATTCCGGCACCGGAACTTCAGCCGAACAAGCTCCTTAGCGCTATTGCGTTAAAATAAAATGCTACGATTTGAGATTCGCTGCACAATGCTTCGCCCATCATGTGCATTAACTTCGTGGATATGCGTGGATATTTTTTTCTGTCACAGGTCGCGCACAACCTCGCTTGAAATTTTTGAAATTGTTTGCATTTGTGTGAAAATTTGTTTTGTCTATATTTACGACGTTCACAGCCTGAAAAGTTGTTTTGTCTGCCTATTTTTGGCCCGTAAAACGTATTCTTAATGCCTAAAAATCTCTCTCCTGGTTCTCACATGCGACCATTCTTGATTTTTGCGGTTATCGAAGATGCCGACGCACCGGGCAGCTGCTGCCTATAGCCGCCATCGATCATATCTCAACGGTCCACGCACTGGTTCTTCCTTTCGAATTAAACATCCTTTTGCCAATAAATGTCAAGGCTCACAGTCAGGCGATTTTAGCCTAATGTTCCATAAAACACACCAATAAATATAGTACATGTTGCACATGTGTCCAGAATCTCTGTTTATTGTGGTCATACATATTTAGGCCAGACAGACCGTTTAATTAGCGTTAAGAAGTTTTTTTTTTTCATTTTATTTCAAGTTCTCTTGAAATAAAATGAAAAACCTAGTACCTCGGTGAAGCAGTGCATGCGGTTTGTATTTAGCGGGTGTTATCTTTACGTTGCGTTTGTGCGTTGCTTGCGTTAGCGCCGATTGAACGTAAACGGAAACTTCGCGTGCACCCCCAATGTTCCTTCACATCCCCTCATGGCTACGTTTAGGAGGGATGGTGTAATTTCGTGGAGTTGAGTGTGCGTGTTCTATATGCGCATACAATCAGAAGTAAAGAGACTAGAGAAAGGTTTGAGTCATGTGTGTCGCGTCCGACGTTCCGGACCTCAGGGTTTGCAGCTCGATGCCGACACTTGGCTTGCGCATCCCTGGCCCGGAGTTCGAGATCACCTTGCCTGCGCAGGTTCGCGTTCAGCATCATGGCCCTACGCTGCTGCTGCTCCGCGACTATCTCGATCTCGGCAGAGGTTGGAGTGATGCTTCAACGGGCACCAACGTCGACGTTACATATCATCTGAAAGGGAGTGAAGACTGAAGCCGACCAAGCACACGCACTTATATCTAAAGAGGAGGAAGAGGAGTTAATGGGTTTACAGGCTGCAGCGTGGGCGGAAAATAGGTGACAAGGCGACCGAACACTTGCGTAAAAGAAGTGAGTGGGAGAGAATCTAGGCACATGCGCAGTGAAGCGCGGACGCCACTGGATCAAGCTCGCTTATAAGATTTTTCGCATCTAAAAAGGATTAGTGTCAGAGCTATCGAAAGTTTGAGCTCTTCCAATGAATTTTCTCGTGACACCAGATAATGCACCGGTGAACCACTGATTGCTATTTTCCGCTGCTTTGATGTCGTATTTTTCTACATATTCATGCATCTACGGAATCGTATTCGAACGGAGTCCCCTGGCATTGATGCTGTCAAGAATGAACACACCATTAAGTGTTCTCGGCGGCGTTACACGGTCGGCTGTGGTGTGATGTAGTATATCTTGTACGTCTACTTTACGACAGGCGGTTTCTTTTACACGAAGCGTCACCCGAATGCGACGCACTCGGTTGAAAAATGGCGTTTTCTGGAGCGCTACGCTTCACGTATCGCGTTACAAAACGAGGCAAAGGTTGAGGAGGACTGGGCGCCACCTCGAGGGCAGCTGTCAAGTAAGCGGCATAAATAAACATCTCGCTTAAATCTCGCCTTCTTCACTCCAAGGTGAAGGATACGTGTAGGCCGTCCATGCATGACGGATGCCTGCTCGCTCGAGGAAGTATAGGCGCCGTCACACGCCTATTGAGTCGAGGAGGGCTTCGCTGCAGCGCACCTTTTGGCACTAGCAAATTTGTATTCAGCAAGGGCGGCCGCTTGCGTCATAACCTGCGGGTCGATTACCCCAAGCAGATCGTGACCTAAATACTTGGGAGTGAAAAACCAGCTGACACGTGAAAATAACCAGGTGCTTTTAATCCGTCAAGGCCATTACCTTTTTTTTTCTCCTTCTTGAGGGGAATCTACTACACACGCAAATATTCTGTAAGATATGCAATAGCCTAGACAGGAGAGGAGGAGACAGCAGTTCAGAGTTAGTTTATTTTGAGCTTCAGTCTTCCAAAATAAGTCACCAATTACCGGGACCGCTGCTCTATGGCTGAATGAATCGTCCTGCTTTAGTAATAAAGCATTTCCTGTCCATCCAACAACGTTCTTTGCACACATTGCTTGAACAAAAACAGCCGTGTGTGAAACACATTGGTGTACCTAATACTCGAGTACCCGTTGCACCCCCTGGTAGCCCGCAATCTCGCCACAACGTTGAAGCAATTTCCTCAATGTTGCGATAACGTTGTGTCAACATCGGTTGCTACAGGGAAGGATGGTCAACGCAAGCCCCTAACGAAAGCATGAATGAACCTCCTCGCCAAGTTGTTTGAGGTCAAGCACCTGCCATCGCTGCTTTTAGCCTTGGTACGCTGAGTTTGCACTGCAGTGCGAGATGTGCCAGAGTGTGTGCCACTTTGCAGTGTGGGCAGATGTAGATAAGCAACGTTGGCCTTGTATAGTGCAATAAGATGCCGTGGGTGAACGTGTAGTTTTAAAGTCGCATTTAGTCAGTACCTTCGTCTCTCGTGAGTTTTGCATGTTGAGTAGGGTATGAACTGCGTTCGAGCAATAGTGTTGCAGGAATGTGTGATATGTTACGGTACGGGTACATATTTTCATGCTTCTACTGTTGTTGTTGAGTGGTTGGTGCCTCGGATCTTGAGCGGGGAGACCCGGTTGACGCAATCGCGGCCCACGGTGTGTGCCGCTTCATTTCCCTCGAGACCTTCGAAACTCGCAACTCATACAATGCATGTGTAAGTTGGAGGGTGGAGGTGTCCATGCGTTTTAGTATCTCGGAGACCCCGCCTTTCCGCTAATTCCGTGCCGCTGACTGTGAGTCGGTGAAGAAGTGACAACAGTCCGCATTTTCGACACACTGGTTCATGTTGAGTCGGCATTGGACTTTAGACTTAAACAGCAGTGCCAGCTTAAAACATCGGCCATGATTCGCAATCGCACTGCATATTCAGCTGTTTTTGTTTCTTTTTCATACCACCATGATCTCTTTGCTATAAGCTCTGAGGTGGGGGAATCACCTGCATAGTTGCTCATTTTCTGGCTGTTGCTTTTTTTTTCGGGGGCAACACATGTAATATTCAAAAGCTTTACAAAGGATGTCAAGTGAACATAACAGTGGCAAAACAGTATTCCGTGAATTAGAGTAACTGTACATGGTCCCTACCCGTGGGGACCTTATACAGTTACTCTACCACGGATCACTAGGATGCATCATCTCGTAACAGCCTAACAGACAACGCGCGAGCACCTCGATCAAGTAGCCGCGAATGACACATGCCTTCGAAATAAACTCGGCGCCCACAACGGCAAGTTCTTCACGATTCTCGTTTACAAGTTTCCTTTATACCCTTAACAGTGCGAATACAGCCAAAAACTGAACAGTATAGCAGCTTCGAATGCAGCCTCGGCAGTCGTGTGCGCAAGAAACGACGGAATGGTGGATCTACTCCGGTGGTGGCGCCTGGTGGCTAAAAGCTGCACTAACTCCAACGGCCGCTTGCATTCTACTATAGAATACTGGCGCATGCGCAGGACGAGCGCTGCCTTTGGCCCACCGGTTCATCCTAGTTTGAAGGTCTCGCATTGTACTAGGCCCCGGAAATTCTCAAGTTCCAGCGACGGCCGGGGAGAGCGAAAAAAAGTGAGCGCGGTTAGTTTTATTGAAATACGTACGTATTGGAGCGACTCACTCCTGTTTTATCAGTCAGATAAGTTAGTTTGCATTTTTGCTGTTAGGGGCACTGAACGCCGCCAAAAATTATTAATTTCAGCAATTATCAAAATACCGTTAGAAGTGGAAATGCCGGATCCCTTTTCATAAAAATGGTGGGCTATATTTCTGTATTACTTCTACTATGGATACAAGAGTGGTGACTATTTCAATTCAAGTACGTGTGTTGAGTCGAGGAGGGCTTCGCTGCAGCGCCCAAGTATTAATATGTTTTTGATCTGATCTAGCGGCCTGATTTTCTGCTTCCCCCTCACTTGCTTGCCTTTCCTTAGAACATTCTGTTATTCTTGATAAGCAGTGGCTATTTTGCATTGCTTCAAGCGCAGCTCATACCCATTTCGTCTTTATTGCGACTGAGATATCTTTTAACACACGTTTCTTTGCTGACCAACTCTTCTTGTCCCTTAAAGTTAATAAATTATTAATTTTTAGAGTTTAGCGTCCCAAAACCACCATATGATTATGAGAGACGCTCTAGTGGAGGGCCCTGGAAATTTTGACCACCTGGCGTGCTTTCACGTGCATTTAAATTTAAGCCCAAGGGCATCGAGCATTTTCGCCTCCATTGAAAATGTGGCCGCCGCGACCGGGATTCGCTCCCGCGACCTGTGGGTCAGAAGCCGAGTGCCTTAGCCACTAGACAACCGTGGCGGGTTTCCCTCAACTTTAAACCTATATTTATGGGCGAAGTTCTTTTTAGTGTGACCTTGTTCTGTGTCAAGCGTGACCGGCCGTATCAGACTGACAGACAGATGGACGTATAGATGGACGGATTGATGCACAGACAGACAGACGCTTCGCCCCACTCATCACCATTTACTCCGTGGATATGCTGTAATTTTTTTTCTGCTCCCGTGGTTCACTGCGTCGTCCTTAATTTAAGTTGAATACTTGCCTGACATGCCACTTACTGTAGCTGAAACTGTCAGTACACCTAGGCTGAACTACAGAGGCATCTGCCAGTTGATCGCCAAGTCCAACAAGACGTCCAGAGGGTGCAGGTCAAGTCGCTGAAAGTCGCCGGGCCATGCGAGCTTACGGTGGTCCAGGAACGCACGCAGGTCCCGAGCGTTTCGCTTCGACATTTCTGCGTCACACGCTCCTTCGAGGCAATACTGCAGCATGGTCATCGCGTCGCCTAGGATTCGCATGTCCTTGCTCGCACTATTGCCCTCTGCAGCTGCAGTCAAGGATTCAATGACGTTGTTCGTCCACCTGAGTAATCAATAATAAAAAAAGTCATGTTGTTTTTCAACATGTTCATGGAACGCTGTGCTAATTTAGTGCGGACGCGGAAACCTCAGACTACGCACATTACTATTCATTGTTGTTGAACCACGTTGTTGTAGTTATAGCGGTAGTTCTAGTACATCAAGCGCCATTTGAAATAATTGCCCCAATGGTGCAAAGGCGAGATGATTATCTTTATCAACGCGACGTATTTCGCGTTTTTTTTTTGCGTCAACGCGTAGGTATCTATCCCCTAGTAACGATTCGGTACTAATATTGCAACAGAGAGACGAATAATATGTGTCATATTCATTAGTATGCCGAGTATAGAACCCTACTAAAAACAGGTGCAAAGCCCACCAATTTTCAGCGCTGTCAGCACTGCCAAGTGGTCACCTCTCGCGGCCACGAGCTATCGCATCACGTGGTCACAGTGAATAATGACACGACCTTCAGTTGACGTTTCGTGCACTCGGCGCGCACGCATTAAGCATATGTTCGTCACTCCCGTTGTGATTGCCACCGTTATCAGCGTTCACAAGCGACGATGAAAACGCTGAAGAATATTGAATCGCATCGTGACGAATCACTTTAGGTTCGCTTTTCTTCTGAGCATTGATTCTGAAATCGTCGCTGGACTGAGCAGCGATGAGGCAGCTGGAGATGCATGCCTCGACAATGCCGCCTAGATAACTTCAGGCCTGCTCACTGCTTCTGCAGCGGGCTCTGACATCACTTCGTTTAGACCGGTGTGTTTAGCTGCGCAGGCGTGCGTATACTTCCTCTCATTGCTTGACAGACATAGATTGCCAAGCCTGACTAACGTTTTCGTGGCGTGCCTGTTAAAAACTCGAGAAAGACTGTGTTTTTCTGTGTCCGTGACCTGCAGCCTGAACATGTGATGCGCTTTGTGCACTGGATACTCGCAACCTGTACGGCTGCAAATCCTAACGATTGGGCGATGCTGCGTGGCAAATTATCGCGACAAAGACACCAAAGTTGGGAGTGTTCTCTTTTAAATCCTAAGGATTGGTTGATTGATTTGTGGGGTTTAACGTCCCAAAACCACTATATGATTATGAGAGACGCCGTAGTGGAGGGCTCCGGAAATTTCGACCACCTGGGGTTCTTAAACGTGCACCCAAATCTGAGTACATGGGCCTACAGCAGTTCCGCCTCCATCGGAAATGCAGCCGCCACAGCCGGGATTTGATCCCGCGACCTGCGGGTCAGCAGCCGAGTACCTTAGCCACTAGACCACCGTGGCGGGGCAAAATCCTAAGGATAAACAACGAACGAAATGGGAGAGTGTCGTTCGTCAAGCTGCAGCGTCGACATCCGTTTTCTTCGTGACCAGAAGATGTGTGTCCATTTTATATATTTCTTTTCTAAATTAAGATGTCATCTGAGCTTCTGACTTGTTAGCGTTAGCCCTGGCATTGAAATAACGCGTGTGGCAGTAAATTTTTAGCACAGGCGTTTTTTTCTTCAGGGTTGGTAAACATTTTACTGTTGGCGATTAGCACAGTTGACTTCTTGTACTACTTCTGTTTACTTGCTTGATAAATATGGAAGGAATGCTGTTGCGTTGCTTAATGCATAAGTATTGTGCGCATTTTTTTGCCGGTGTTCCAACCACTTCATTGAAGTATTATAATTTTGCACCAGTCTTGTCAGCACGTTAGCCTAATATGTTTACTTGAAATTTTACGCGTGTATAACACTTACGATAAAATGCTTTCTTCAATAGTTCTCAGGTGCGTGAGCTGTACTTCAAGCTAGAATATTTAAAAAGCACTACCAAATATGCAGCAATGGTGTAGTGGTTAGATCATCCGCCTCGCATGCAAAAGGTCTGTGGCTTAAATCCCGGTGCCGCGCAGTTCCCAAAGGGATAAAAAAACCAGTGGTGATGGAACTGCATTAAGAGGCCTGGGGTGCAGCCTCACCGGTAACTAACGCCGGGAACGCACTCCCTCACCAGAGCAGGATTGGCCACCCTGGTGCAATATCTGGCCACTACCTCCCACATGCTTACGTCAAATAACTCACGGCCCTCAGCCCCCAGCAGCTGCGAAGCAACTGACCACGGCGGCGGTCAGATCTGCAACGCTGCAGAGGGTGCTAAGAATCTCTGGATCCGGACAGGCCACCATTCAAACCTGAACTTGGCAACGTTTAACGCTATAACCTTATCTAGTGAGGGAAGTCTAGCTGTACTATTCGAGGAGCTACAGGGTGTTAAATGGGATATAATTGAACTCAGTGAGGTTAGGAGGACAGATAAGGCCTATACGGTGCTACAGAATGGACACGTCTTTTGCTATTGGGACTTGGCTGACAGAAGAGAACTGGGAGTGGGGTTCCTAATTCACAGAACCAGAGCTGGAAACATAGAGGAATACTGTAGCAGCAATGAAAGAGTGGTAGGTATCGTAATTAAACTGAATAAAAGATACAAGATCAAGGTGGTACAGGCTTACGAGCCTATATTCAGCCATGATGACGTTTCAGTTGAAAGCTTCTATGAAGACGTGGAATCGGCAATGAGTAAGGTAAAAACACAGTATACTATACTGATGGCAGACTTTGATGCAAAGTAGGGAAAAGGCAGGCTGGAGACCAGGCAATAGAAGATTATGGCATCGGCACTAGAAATGCCAGAGGAGACCTACTAGTAGAATTTGCAGAACGCAATAGTTTAGGGATTTCGAATACCTTCTACCGAAAACGAGGAAACCGCAAGTGGACATGGAGGAGCCCTAATGGCGAAAATAAGCATGAAATAGACTTTTTAATGAGTGCACACCCAGGCATCGTGAAGTATGTTGAAGTGTTTGGCAAGGTACGATGCAGTGACCTCAGAATGGTACGGTCTCGTATTCGCCTAGACTTGAAGAAGGAACGACAAAAACTGATACGCAAGAAGCCAATCAATGAGCTAGCACTGAGATGGAAAGTACAGGAATTCAGAGTGTCGCTTCAAAACAGGTACTTGGCTCTTAGTGAGGAAACCAACCTTAGCGTAGATACAATGAATGATAATCTGACGAGCATCATTACGGAGTGTGCAGGGGAAGTTGGAGGCAGGGTAGTTAGACAGAACACTGGCAAGCTTTCCCAGTAAATGAAGAATCTCATTAGGAAGCGTCAAATCATGAAAGTCTCAAGTACAACAGACAAAATAGAACTGGCAGAGCTTCCAAAGTTGATTATTAAGCGTAAGGTATGCGATGTAAGAAGGTATAACATAGAGAGAAGTGAGCACGCTCTGAAGAACGTAGGAAGCGTCAAAGCAGTGAAAGAAAACTTGGGATAGGCGAAAATCGTATTTATGCACAAAGGGACAAAGAAGGCAAAATAACTACCAATATGGATACGATAGTTAAAATAGCGGAGGAGTTTTACAGAGATCTGTACAGTAGCCGGGACAGCCACGACTTTAATACTATAAGAACTAGCAGTAACCCAGATGACATTCCACCAGTAATGACAGAAGTCAGAAAAGCTTTGGAGAGCATGCAAAGAGGCAAAACTGCTGGTGAGGATCGGGTAACGTGAGATCTGCTGAAAGATTGAGGACAGATTGTGTTAAAAAAAACTAGCCACCCCGTTTACGAGGTGTCTCCTGACGGGAAGAGTACCAGAGTCCTGGAAGAACGCTAACATCATCTTAATACATAAGAAAGGAGATGACAAGGACTTGAAGAATTACAGGCCGATCAGCTTGCTCACTGTAGTATAGAAACTATTTACAAAGGTAATTGCTAACAGACTAAAGAAAACATTAGAATTCAATCAACCAAAGAAACAAGCAGGATTTCGAACAGACTACTCAACAATCGACCACATTCATACTATCAATCAGGTAATACAGAAATGCTCAGAATATAACCAACCACTATACATAGCCTTCATAGATCACGAGAAGGCGTTTGATTCAGTAGAAATATCAGCCATCATGCAGACACTGCGGAATCAGGGTGTCGATGAAGTATATATAAACATCCTGGAAGAAATCTACAGGGGATCAACTGATACCATAGTGCTTCATAAAGGAAGCAACAGAATACCAATCAAGAATGGTGTAAGGCAGGGGGACCCAATCTCCCCAATGCTATTTACCGCGTGCTTACGGGAGGTTTTCAGAAGCCTAGAATGGGAACTGTTAGGAATAAGAGTTAATGGAGAGTACCTTAGTAACCTGCGCTTCGGCAATGACATTGCATTGCTGAGTAACTCAGAGGACGAATTGCAACTCATGATTATGGAGTTAGACAAGGAGAGCAGAAAGGTGGGTCTTAAAATTAGTTTGTAGAAAACGAAAGTAATGTACAACAACCTCGGAAAACAGCAGCACTTCGAGATAGGTAATGGTGCACTTCGAGTAGTAAAAGACTATGTCCACTTAGGGCAGGTAATAACCACGGAGCTAAACCACGAGATTTAAGTAACCAGAAGAATAAGAATGGGGTGGAGCACATTTGGCAAGCACTCTCAAATTCTGACAGGTAGATTGCCAATATTCCTCAAGAGGAAGGTATATAAGAGCTGTATCCTGCCGGTACTTAGCTATGGAGCAGAAACCTGGAGACTTACAAAGAGGGTTCAGCTTAAATTGAGGACGACGCAGCGAGCAATGGAAAGAAAATTGGTAGATGTAACCTCAAAACACAAGAAGAGAACAGAGTGGATTAGGGAACAAACGGGGGTTAAGGATATCATAGCTGAAATCAAGAAGAGGAAATGGACATTGGCCGGGAGTGTAGCGCGTAGACAGGGTAACCACTGGTCATTAAGGGTAACTAACTGGATTCCCAAAGAAGGTAATTGGGTTAGGGGGAGACAGAAGGTTAGGTGGGCAGATGAGATTAAGAAATTTGCTAGTTTAAATTGGCAGCAGCAAGCACAGGACTGAGTTGACTGGCGGAACATAGGAGAGGCCTTTGTCCTGCAGTGGACGTAGTCAGGCTGATGATGATGGTGGTGGTGATGATGGTGGTGGTGGTGATGATGGTGGTGGTGATGATGATGGTGATGATGATGATTATTATATCTTTAATTCCAGTTTATGTGCCTATCTTTCCGTGCCGCTACGACGAAGCCAATGAGTCTAAAGTTTGTGAACCATGTCAGCTGCGGCGCTTGAGCGACGTCAGGCTTAAGGTTCTTAGATGAAACAACTTGTTTAATTTAGGAACCTTAGTCAGGCTCTGCAGCCTCCTGCGTGAGAATTCAACGCTGGCAAATTGTTTTTAGACTGCCCACAAAAACGGAATAATCATGCGCAATGTGGGCGTGCGTACCAGTGAGAGAAAATTTGCTGCTTTGCATTTAAACATGGCCTTCTTTTTAGCATGTGCTACAGTTTTCGAGGCAATCAGAAAACTCCAACCAAAAGTATTATTCAGAAACTCAATCCTTCGAAGCCAGACCAGCTTCTTCCTCAGGAGTGAGAAAACCAGAGGTGTGCGGCGCTTATATACGCTTCTTTGCCTTGCGTGTGAGGTTGCACTTGACCCGTCGCAAATCCTTGGCAATAGAAGAAGGGTAATGTGAATGGAGCGGTTGATGTTCCCGGCTGTCTCCTGAATGAGCCAGGATTCGAGAAGGAGTCGCCGGCGGGTGTGTTTTTTTCTTTTCCGGAATCACTGCATCGTCCGAGAGAGAGAGAGAAAAAAAAGTAAAACATTCATTAGTAATAAATAAGTGGCTATATAGTGGTTGAACCTCGTAGTCTGGAAGATTATTGGCTATTAACGCCGTCCGGGCTCGGTCGACCAGGCCTGTTGCTGCACTGGGTCGGAGCTGGACAGGGTCGCTTTCCACTCGACTATTTTAGGATTATGATCGGCTGATATACTAGGATTATGTTGGAACTCCCAGACCATATGAAATAAAGTGGCCGTCTGTGTACATAATTTACATTGCCGATTGTACATCGAAGGGTCTATTTTGGACAACACACAAAGATTTGAAAAGGCTAATGATTGTTATCCTCTCCACGCGACCTGAGATGCCTTTCCTAATTTAGGGTCAAGTGGAAATAGAGTGCATCTACAAAGTCTGATGTTTTGCAGGATGTCAGTATAGGAAAAAAAGGACTGGGGATCATCCTGGTCAGCAAGAAGTTGCACTGTGAATGAAGCAGCGGAGCCCACGGTTTAAGAGATCACGGGCGGAGGCATAAGTGCGTTCATTGCCTTTAACTGCCGTGTGCCCTAGAACACATAGCAGCAGTATCCACTGACCCTCTTGACGATTGGTCGCAGCCTGTTGTAGAACGGATTGTGCTATTTTGCCGATCTGACCTACGGCGAAACTGCGATACGCCGCTTGGGATTCTGTGAGGACAAAGGTCGCTTTCGGGTTACGCATGGCTAAGGCTAAAGTGACCTCTTCCCTGGGTGTGATGTCAATTCCAGTAGCTGAGATACGGTCCACGACCTGTTCCCTGTTAAGCACGGCTGCCGTGGCACGGTGGTGCACAGATCCGGCGGTATCTACAAAGAAAACGTCTTCACAATCCCAATATTTGTCATATACTTTGGCTCTGGCAGCTCGTCTATTTTTGTGATGTACAGGGTGCATATTGAGCGGAAAAGGCCGGATATAAACTTCCTTTTGCCATTCTTGTGGTAGTGATAGTCTACCACCTACCTGCATTGGTGGACTTATACCGAGAGCGTCTAACGTGGCGCGACCTGCCTTGGTTCGGGCAAGCCGAATCACTTGATTTCTGTGCTTAGTTTCCAAAAGCTTCCATGCTGTATTACATATGCCCATCGCAATGAATCTGTCATTCATGAATCATGGGGTTAGATTAGGGCTTCCCGATATGAAAGTCGTAGGATACGGTCTATTTTTGGTTTATCTTTTTTCAGAATGTGCAGGCACGAAAAGCTATAGGTGACGCGACTGATCACAAATGATTGTACAAGACGCAATATGTCCGCTTCCTTCATGCCTCGCTGTCGATTGGCAATCCTAGATACCATTCGCGAAATATTTGTACAGGTAGTACTGAGCTTTTCAATCGCTACCTCATTGCCCTGATTATTGATGTGCGCTCCGAGGGCGCGGTTGGTTTACACTTCCTCCAGTGTGGATTGATCAAGTTGGATATATAAAGGAATGTAATTGTGACGATGCCTGAATACCAGCAATTCTTATTTAGTGGGTGAGCAGCGAAGCCCGCCTGATCAACCGATGCGTTCTACAGTATTCGCGGTCCGTTCAAGCGCTTCTTCTATCTGTCCCATGCTGCCGGTGTTCGTCCATATGGTAACGTCATCAGCGTATATTGCGTGGTTCATTCTGGGTATCTCGCTGAGTGTTCTAGGGAGATCCAGTAAAGGTATATTGAATAATAGTGGCGAGATTATGGCCCCTGCGATTTTCCGAAGTTTCCGATTGTGATGGGAGCTGATTTAGGGCCGCCTACTTGTTTGGTCAGTAGACAGTTGTGGAGGAAGTCGCGCATGTAATTGTATGAAAGTTGACCGCTTCCTATTTTAGTCAGGTTAGCCAGGATAGTCCAGTGCCGGACATTATCAAAAGCTTTTTTCAAAGTCTATCGCCAGAATGACGCGCTCCTGTTGCGTGGCTTCACCGGGTCGATTGATTATGTGCAATAGAACATCCTGTGCCAATAACTGTGCTCTAAAGCCCAACATGGTATTTGGAGAAAGGTCCTTAGCCTCTCTGTATCCAGTGACCCAAATGTACAGTGCCTTCTCCATTATCATGCCGGCACAGAAGGTTAAGTAAGTGGAACGAATGTTGTCTTTATTGGTCTGCTTTTCGTGTTTGCAAACAAAAGTAATTCCGGTCAATTGCCATTCCTGAGGAAGTATGCTATCGACTCAATACTGATTAATGAGATTAGTAAATCTATTAAGCATGTCGTCACTCATGTTGGCCATCGAAGTGGTAGTAATTTCGTCAGGACCTGGAGCCGCTCCACGAAGCGTCATATCAGTTGCCACTCTAATCTTCACAGCCATGAAATCTCAATTCATTTTGGGGTTCGCTATTCCGTTGTAATCAGGGACGTGGTCAGCGCTCGTGGAGGATTGGTGTATTGCCCTCCAGATCTCGAAATAGTTGAGTAGTATCTCTTGCATTAGCATCGATAGCCCGCTGACGGTTTCGATAGGCGGCTCCGCGTGATTGTTCTGGGTCTAAGATACCGGAGTGTCAGGTTGATTTAGTATGCAATGTGCTTGTGAGTGCATCGCACTTCGCAAACCAGTTATCTTTTGCAAGTTCAGTGGCATATTTTATCTGCTTGTGCTGTAACTTCCGCGATGTGAAGTTTGAGGTTGCGGTTGAGCATCTAGCGCTTCTATCGTCTGGTCAGCTGACGTCTTGCATACCAGAGGTGCAGAGGGTGCTCATCTACTGCTGGTGTTGCTCCGTCAGTTTTGATTTTTTCGGTCACTTCGTTCCTCAGGTGCATGAGTGCTCGTGACCATTCATCATAGGAATTGGGTGGCTGTTGAAATGGGATGTTTTCCTATTCGCGGAAAGCGTGCCAATCCATCAGTTTGACTTATCGTGTGCTTTGTGACGGCCATATATTATTTTGGTATGGATGAGATAATGGTCGCTTCCCAGTGCTTTCTGGGAATTTAAGCCATTTTGTGTGCGGAGCATTGAGAGTCATCGTAAGGTCTGGGCATGTGTCTTGTGATACGCTGTTGCCGATCCGCTGTTGCCGATCCGCTGTTTCCGTCAGAAGCGGGAGCCCTTCTATGGCCATTGGGTCGTGTAACTTGCGTCCTTTCGCATCTTCAATGAATCATCCCCAATCCACATTTTTGGCGTTCAACTCGCCCAGCACTAGCAGGGGAGCACGTCCTGCTACGACTTTCAACTTGTGGAAGACCTCAGCAAACTTATGGTGTCGGTACGCTGGACGACTTTATATAAATAGAACGTATAACTGAAGGTAATACTTGCACGAAAGAAATTGGATGAATAACCATTGCAAGCTAGCGTACCTGAAGGCGTGGCTGTGCTCTAGAGCGGCGTAATAATTATTGACGAACGTAATTGCTGATATGCCGTCGGCACTAGCGTAAGCCTTATACGTAGGAAGCTTAGCTGCATGTTGACCGACATCTTGTAAAGCTATTACTTCTGGCACTGATTGTAAGGCTTTAATATAGGGATGCAGCGATGCTGCTTTACGGCGCAAACTGCGACAGTTCCATGGTATTACTGCAAACTGCGGACCTCGGCTAGCTATCACGGTGAACGGTGGAGGCGTTGTTGCTATCTAGATTGACGTATAGGGCTGTATTTGGCATGTCACGCCGCCCAGGCAGCTTTTTGACCCCCTTTAGATGCTTGCTTCATTGAGTAGGGTTTCTTGCCGGTTATATTTTGCAATGATTATTTCCACCTGAGTGATGTAGGGCTTTGTAAGTTCATGAAATTACTGCGCATTTATGGCTTCGGGTACGATGACGTGGCTTAAAATTCATTGTTCGATCGTTTGGATTATAGTTGCAGCAAACGCACTGAGTTTCTCTTTCAGGGCCTTGTCTACCAAGTCAGCTATTGAGGCCTGATTCTGTGACGTGAAGCTGCTGCGTTGGGTTGAACCATTGTCCGTTTCTGTCGTATACTGCGGCGTCTTGGCTAGAGTGTAATAGAACTGCAAAATAACAAAAACAAAAACGCCGACCAAGGTGAAATACACAAAACTGTGAACAGGGCTCCCGTGTGGGGAGCCGAAACGTCTTTTTTAAGTTTTATGTATTTCGCCTTGGTCGGCGTTTTTGTTTATGTTATTTTGCACTATGTTTGTCCCCGACCAGACAGGGTTCCGTCGGACTCTTGACTATGTAATAGAACTGTTGAGTGGCGTGACCGCACCTCTCCGCCTGATGCCTTTTGCGTTGCCTATAGTGACGGCGCTGCAGTCGATTGGTACTGAAAGCGCAGCGCTTCGCGCGCATGAACTGCTATGCGCTCTGGCTTTCCCGACGCGTTATTTTCATGCAGCTTTCTTTATGCCTGCCCATCATTCGTGTCTAGCGGACGCTGTCAAAGCCCTTGAGGAATGACATGCCAAAGCACCAAATTTTATCTCATTAAGCCGTTGTGAGAGACCAAAAAATGTATACTTTCTTGAGTTTACACCGTTAAAACCGTTAATATAGGTTTGAAATATATGAGAAAAAGAACACGCGATTGACACAGTGAGGCTTTATGGTCTTGGTATTATTACACATGTTACCTTAAGTTAGATGGGCTTCAAAGTACTTTTCTACTGTGAACATGGGCAGAAGCATGTGCTCTATATATCTCGTAACGCGTTTATTAAAAAGAACTGGCTTCTGAGATTCTAACAATCATAATTATTGGGAGCTGAAGTACCCTGTCAAAAATCCACCAACGCAGGGGGCCGTAAGTACAGGGGGGAGAGGGAGGATATATAAACCCCTTTCACCCCGACACTTTTTATGCTTGTCAGGAGCTGTTCTTCAGCCCCTCCCAACCCTCAAAAAAAATATCTTCTGCGCCAAACTTCTACCATTGGCGAAGCTGAGTATAGCGTGCCTTTTTACAAATGAGCAACGTAATTTTGACTGTTTCGACAGTATGAGGTATGAAAAATATTTCAAGTCTGACGTAGTCGGACGACACGTGCACCACATACATGACCGCGTACAAGTAGCGGCCATTCTAATGGGCATTTCATGGGGTTAATGGGTGGTGCAGGGACGTGTGGCTTAACTGCATGTACTTTCGCATATCTATACCTCCCAACTAGATTATTGACACTTAAAAAATAGCTGTATTTGTTATCCAAAAGCTTCTCAAAAACAAGCTATTGATAGTAAATGAGAACTTGTTTTAATTAATTTAGGCCGAATAACAGACGTGCTGTATATACATCTGCGCTTTATAATATGCTTGATTCGAACGAGCGCTTTCACGTAGAGTTCGTTACTCAGACGTAAACGCGTCCCCTCGGCTAGGTTTCCTGTTTGGCTGGGCCGTCATTACAAGCACTCGAAGCTTGCATAAGCGATGCACTGTAAGCACGAAATTACGTGCTTAAAACAACATTATCCTTTTAAAAAATTTTAATGAAAAAGAACTGGCACGATAAAACAGAGTCGTCACCAATATAAATGTTGTGGCAAAATTACTTGTAGTTGGGTTTCTCATGGAACAATCAAGCGCATGTGGTCTGACATGAGCATCGGTTGTCTGGGTATCGTAGAGACTGCCGACAGATCGAGCGTATGCTTTCATCGTGGTTCTGACACTTCTCCACTCCTTGCAGTTCGTCAGGAGCTGCTTAAGATGTAGTGCGGCTCAGAGCGCTGCTTGAGTGAGCAGCTAGCAACATTCGGATCGGCGCAAATTCCTATGGTAAGTCGTGTTTTTTGCTTAGTCGGCAGGTTCCTCAAACAACTAATGCCTCGATCGAACTTTGGCACGTCTGCATATTCGCTCATGACGCGTAGCAGGTGTGCATGCACCGACAACGGCTCAGCAATGCATTAAACGCGCTAAAAATGAGCAGTTCAGCGCTTTTGCAGGCGACGAAGCGCGCGCTCCCCAAATGTGGACGCTCTTGACATCTTCGCAGTATGAAGTGACTACAGTGCCGCCGCTTCTGTCACCCGCAGAAGAATCAGCCGAGAAGTGGCGCGGCTGCCTCGTTCATTTTGTTCATCAGCTGCCCCTTTCTAGTACACTGTAGTCTGATGGATGTGGTGGTGAAACTGTTCGCAGTGGTCTGCTACGGCGCTTTGTTGGCTTTTCAGTTGACGGAGGTCGTTTTTGTGCTCTCTTTGAAAGTTCTTTGTTTCCACAATACAGGAAGCGGGTTAGTCAGCGCGCTGTGTCCGGTGTATACGACGCCTTGAGATTTGTCCGCAGGCGCGTGATCTTTGGGGCGAAGGATGAAGCAGCCGATAGTGATGGATGGCTTGTGTGTGACGTTGGCACCTGCCTTTTTAAGTATATGGGCGATTGTTTCGCTGGCGCCGGCGACGTATGGAATTGACAGCGAAGGACGAGCCCTCTGTAAGAGTAAAAACGCGGCACCTGCGTCGACGCAACGACAAAGCGTGCCAATCCCATACGTCGCCGGCGCCAGCGAAGCAATAGCCCGCATACTGAAAACGACAGGTGCCAACGTCGCACACAAGCCATCCATCACTATCGGCCGCTTCATCTTTTGCCCCAAAGATCACGCGCCTGCGGAGAAATCTCAAGGCGTTGTATACCGGATCCAGTGCGCCGACTGCCCCGCTTCCTATATTGGGGAAACAAATAACTTCCATTTAAGAATGCGAACGTACCGAAACGACCTCCGTCACCTGAACAGCCAACGAAGTGCCACAGTAAAACACGGCGAGCTGTTCGACCACCACATCTACCCGGACGGCGTAATGATTCTGGAAAAAGAAAGGAACATTTACCGGTGACTCCTCCTCGAGTCCTGGCACATTCAGCCGACAGCGGAGAACACCTAGCACTCCACTGGGACATCGCTCTTTCTCTATGCCAGTCTTTGCGATGGGTCGCGGAGGATCTATGACGCTAGGCGAGCAAGCGTATTTAAGCGCCGCTCATCTCTGGCTTTCTCGCCCGTGAGGAAGAAGCATGTCTGGCTCCAAAACGTCGGGTTTTTTAGCACAATTTTTGGTCAGAGTTTCCCAATTGCCTCATTTCTCTTCTAACGAGGCAGACTTCTGCCAAATGTTCACCTTTGATGCTAATGTTTTTTTTTTCCTTTCATAACGCATTTCGACTTGTGCAGCCCAACTAGCGAATGTGTCAGATTGTTTACTTCGTCCTCACGTTCCCTGAAAATATCCTTGTTGATAAACTTTGTAACACAGATCACATCATCACAGCATAATTTTTACCCGTTTCTGCTCAAAATGAGTTTGCTGCATTATGTGCGAATAAATTGAATGCATAGCATAGTCAAGTAAACTTGTAGTACATATACGCACTGGTGCATTATTCGTAATTTTACAATCAAGCACATTACGTTTGCATGAACCATATAGTCTATTCAGTTGAACAAAAACTAACTTTTTCCTCTGAAGAACGTCACAAAGACAAATTCATTCAAATGCCACCCACAAAACAAATTCACAAAACAAAATCACAGCATATCCCTGGAATGAATGATGATGAATGTGGCGAAACATCCGTCAGAAAGGTACAGCGTGGAATTCCACGCTACCTTTCTTATAGGAAGCGTTTCCATATACATTTTACTTAGTCAAACATCACAAATCACTTCGCGTGTCTACCAGAGTAACCACGACTGTTGTTTTTTCTTACAACCCAAACGCAGCCTGCAAGGAACTGCTCATATTACCGTACGCTCGGATGCGTCATCGTTGAACCTACCTAAAGTCAGCGGAGAATGTCTCATCACTGAAAGCAAACTCATGGGCCAGAATCCTCGCAAGTCATCGTGGAAGACACTCTGTTTGTGGAATTTATTTTCGTTTATTCATTTCCGTCTTACCCTCCTCATGACTGTACTTTTTTTTCGGAAAACTGCACAAAAGAGAGGCCATTGATTTCCAAGCTATCCACGTCCAGTCATATTAGAGACATAATAAGAATGGAAGAAAGGCGGGGAGGTTAATCATGGCTGAGCCTGGAAAACTACCTTGCACTGGGGAGGGGGTAAGGGGAATAAATGTTAGGGAGAGAAATAGAGAGGTACAGAAATGTCACTCGTGGCGTCGAGAAAACAGCAGTTATGTGCTTAACATCACAGACTGTGAGTCACACCCATGTCTGAATCAATTGAGCACATTCGTTGCATTAACTTGTATGTGCGGTTCCATGTACTTAAAATCTTGCTGATGGTGAAGCCATGATGGTGTCACTTGCGTTTTCAAGCAGCAGACTTTTGAAGGCTTGTGAGAACTGGAGTGATGGTGCATGTCAAGCAGTGGCAGTACGTTTTGAGCTATCAGTGTCTGCATCTTGTTTAGCAGCACACACATAGCACTGACCTGAATGCTGGCCATTCCGATAAGTTGTCCTTCGTCCGTCAAGTTATGAGGTACCGATGAAATGTCCCTCACTGTCGAAGGCTGATGCCTCTCATCAGGCGCATGTATCTTTGGGAGTTCGGGCCAAGCGTCAACTGCATTGCTGGTAGAGGCATCATTTTCTTTTAAAACGGCTGCGTTCTGACTAAGTAATAAGGATGAAGCGTCAGCTCCACTGCTAGCAGAAGCGCCTTTGTTCTTAGAACCGACAGCGCTTGGCCAGAATGGGAGAGCTGGAGGCTTTGCGAGGCGACGAGGTTTTGGTGGCTTTGGTGCTAGCGTAAGAAGCTTAACAGTTGCCATAGCGACAACCTCATGCACCACGATATATATGGCTGACAAATGGAAGTCTTATATTAAAATTCAGTGATAGTGCATTTCATGTTCGAGCTGTACGAAATTGGGAGCAAAAATCAATGTTTATTGCTTTATGAATCATCAGTTCACAGGAAATGTGCAGGCTTGATATGTTTCGAACAGGTCAAGTGATGAGGTGCACGGACTGTACTTCAGTTTACGTGTCAGACTTTGCGTAGAGTATCAGATATAACTAAGTAGTAAATGGGCCTGTAGTGGTGCTATTTAGCATAACTTCTTGCTCACTTTGAGTATAGATTGCTGCGAATGTGAAGACTGTTGCAAGGCAACGGCAGGTGCAGCTACAGCAGAGCTTAAACAAAAAGTTAATGATACCGCATGCTTTTTGAGTGTGACACTGTCAAGGTTCTAAAAGAAAGACCTCTGCAAACACCAGTCTCTTTACTGAGCGAGACATGTCTCACAGAGGTCTCCTGCACGACATGGTCCTGTTGAGTAGTTTGGAATACTTAACATTTTATGATAGTAGTAAGAGAATGAAAGCGTGTGCATAATCATATTTTGGGCAGTGTTTAATGAAACAGGCGGAGAAAATTTTAAAGCACCTGAAACAGTTGTTCTTAGTACTGTTCAATGAACTTTGCAATATAATAATATGATATGATAACACAAACCGTCCAGAAAAGAGGGTACATCACTGTTGCAATAGTGTAAGCAAATTGTTTTGTATGTGGCGTTGAGCCACAGACAAAAACCATAGAATGTAAGAGCTTGTTAATTCGTACTTGAAGGGGATTGTGAAATTGTGCCATTTAAAGAGTTGGCACTAGAATGAACGAACATTGCACCACAATGCGTGCGCAGAATTCTTAAAAGCCATGTCTGGACTAATTATTGTTAACTTAGTGCTACTACACATTCGTGACAGGTGAACTCGTAAGTGAAGTTCATGGAGCTCTAACAGTGACCAGTATTGGCCAGTCATTGATACGCCAAAAACAAGCACCGACATGCACGCAAGCAGTGAGCCTTCATGATCAAAAATATGTAAATATTTATGCTTCAAAACATGTTGATATACATGACAAACTTAATTCAATCAAAATTAAAAGTAATCAGTAATTTTAATTCGCTTGCACTTCTTCCGTTGCGAGCACATGATCATCATTTGCAGCTTACCCAAGGGCTTTAGTTCACCATTACAAATCTCATATGCAATTGAATGCTGCTTTTCTGTTGTTCTCCACCTCTAGCAAACTTAGTTTGGTTTCCTTTTGAAAAATATTGTGATCACTCAGGACAGACTTCTGCGAGTTGCGACGAAAACAAGGGGCTCCCAGTTCAAATTAACTACAGCGGATACCAATACTTTCAAATTATCGAGAGATTTCCCCTATATAGATATACACAGGGTTGTGCCAGAACCGGGATGTCGTTTTGAATTAACTGTCCCCCGCCGTGGTGGTCTAGTGGCTAAGGTACTCGGCTGCTGACCCGCAGGGCGCGGGTTCGAATCCCGGCTGCGGCGGCTGCATTTCCGATGGAGGCGGAAATGTTGTAGGCCCGTGTGCTCAGATTTGGGTGCACGTTAAATAACCCCAGGTGGTTTAAATTTCCGGAGCCCTCCACTACGGCGTCTCTCATAATCATATAGTGGTTTTGGGACGTTAAACCCCACATACCAATCAATGAATTAACTGTCGCTTCTATTTAAGCGAGTTGAAACAACGAGGTTTTACTGTTACAATATTTGTTATATGTAAAACACCTGACACATGACAAGAAATTTTCAACGGTATGTTTATTTTTACAGAACAATAATTGAGTGCACTCAGTAGGTATAATCGGAGTTCACCAGTGTTTGTACATGTTGATGCTTTGGGTGTGTGCAAAGAGCAATTTTCTGATATTGCTGTAAACTATGTATCCAAAAGGGCTAGTTTTCTATGACGCCCATGTTAAGAGTGAGGCAGACGGTTAGGAAGTAGTGAACAATTAAAATGTGGCTTCAGCGTCGGCCATCGTTTGAGCAGTGCCGTTGATAACTGCACCATTGACCCAAAAAACAGACTCGTTAATTTATCTGTCAATACAAAGCACAACAATTTTATGAGGATCATTCAGAAAAGGGGCCGTATGGTTGCAAAGAAAATATTTATTAGCAAAACTTTTTATTGGCGGGCTTAGTTTAGCGAAAACCTACTTCACTTTTATACAGAATCACTCTTAACATTTCCGTGCTTTTCATGCCGCCGAGTAGTTTTTTTAGTCCCTCTGCATAAAAAATCACCGCCTGGAAATTTAACCTGTTGCCAACAGGGATTTCGAATTTCTGAGTCTTCAAACCATTGTACCCCAGAGCCAATGTTTCAAGTAAAAGTAGAGAAAATAGTCACATGGTGGTGGGTAAGTGGTGAAATGGTGCCGCGTGTGTTTTGTGGTCAGGGCGGATATATACAGGGAGGGGTCGATAGCCAATTCATGTTTAGTAAGTGAGCAGAGGAAATCGAGACGAAATTTTTGTCTTCTTAACTGAAGCATGGGAATGTTATTGGCAATCATTAATTCAGAGGGAGAATCCGTGCGACGAAATTTTGAAAAAATGAACCTGACAGCTTTCCTCTGAATCTTTTCCAATTTATCGATGTTATTTTTGGTATACGGGTCCCATACTACAGCAGCATACTCAAGTTTTGGTCTAACGTATGAATGGTAGCAAAGAAGTTTAACACTTGGAGGCGAATTACGAAGTTTGTGTCTCAAGAAACACAGTTTTCGAAAAGCGGAGGAGCAGATGTTTTCTATGTGCAAGTTCCAGGAAAGATTACTAGTGAACGTTACGCCTAAGTATTTGAAGTTGTTGACTTGGTTCACCGCGCATGATCCCAGTGTGTACTGAAATTGGAATGGAGATTTTTTGCGCGTTATGCCGAGGGAAACAGTTTTCTCTGCGTTGACAACCATGCCCCAATCCCTGCACCAACTATATATATTGTCCAGGTTTGTGTTAAGTTCTATTTGATCTTGCATGCTGTAGATTTCACGGAATAAAATACAGTCATCTGTAAACAGCCGGACATGAGTGGTGGGTGTAACTACGGTGACGATATCATTGATGTATAACAGAAAAAGCAACGGCCCCAGAACACTACCTTGAGGCACTCCGGATGTGACAGGAAGACAGCTCGAGGCATGACCATCAATCAAGACATACTGCTCTCTATTCATCAGATACCTAGACACCCACGCTACCAAGCTTTCGGGAAGATTTATATTTTTTAATTTTTTAATTATTTGTCATGAGGAACTTTGTCAAATGCTTTGCTAAGATCAAGAAAAATTGTGTCTACCTGAACATTATTATCAAGGGCTTTTGCAAACTCGTGTGTGACGGTGACCAGTTGATTCACACTCGAATAGCCTTTCCTAAAACCATGTTGGAAGCTTGTTAGAATCGAGTGTCTTTCAAGGAATTCAAGAATACGGTTGGCTATGATATGTTCAATTAATTTGCAGCATGTTGAAGTTAAAGATATAGGACGGTAGTTATCCGGAATTAATCGATCCCCTTTTTTAAAGATAGGGATGACTCTAGCGATCCTCCAGTCACGTGGTAGTGTTGCAGTTAACAAGGACGCTTGGAAGATTACAACAAGAAATTTAGCGACGCATTCAGCATAACGCCGAAGAAACACATTGGGCAGGTCATCAGGACCACAGCATTTTTTTTTGTTTTCAAGTTTAAAAGCATTGAAACCAAACCAGAATAAGAAATGAAATTCGCTTCACATGTTTCAAACAAAAACGTTTCTGATACACATATTGCTGAATTGGCAAACACGCTCTGAAAGTAACTGTTGAAGTGATTTGCGATGTCACTGCGATTTGTAACCGTGCGCCCTTTGACAGAAATTGACGTCACTGGCTTTTTGTTATAGGATAAATAACTCCAGAACTTTGTTGGGTCGCTTTTAATAAAGTTTGGCATTAACGTTTTAAAGTAATAGTCTTTGGATTGTTGCACTTCACTTGCCAGGCTTCTGTGTAGCTTTTGGATCACATCTCGCTGGGCATGCCTCTTTTTCAATCTTTTAATTTTCCGCTTTAGATGGATGATACTGCGTGTCATCCAAGGTGTGCGTTTGTTAGTTTTTTTACGTTTGTTCGGTACAAAGTTGGTGATACAGTAGCGGCATACTTCCAAAAAGCGATCCCAAAGAGCGCATGCGTCATTGACATCATTGCTGAAGTCAACTAAGGCTGCTTTCATATGTTCAATCACGCAAGCGTCGTTTACTCTAGAATAATCTTTAAAAGTTTGAACGGACGGTTCTTTATAACAAACGAATTTCAGGAGCGGAATAGATACGCTGACAAGGCTATGATCCGATAACCCTTGTTCTATTAATACAGAGTGCTCAGAAAAGTCGCGATTCACAAACACCAAGTCTAAAATAGAGCTCGACTGTCCTTGTACACGAGTAGGTTGTTTAACTAGTTGAATTAGGTCGTGTGTGAGCATGATGTTAAAAATAGCATTCTCATTTTTGTTAGGCTGTGTACAAGTTTGCAACCGGTCCCAGTCGATGGTGGGCAAATTTAAATCACCTATTAAAAATATTTTTTTATTAAGATACAGGGACATATGTGCTTGCAACGTGATTAGATAATCTGGAGCTGAGTCTGGAGGCCTGTAGCACGCGTACAAAAGAAATTTATGACCCCAGCACGTAATCTGTAAGCATATACATTCAAGACTGTCTACATCTGCTAGAATCCTAGCCTCTAATGGCGGCTTCACTAGGACGGCTACGCCCCCTCCTCTGGTGGCCCTGTCTTTGCGAAATACGTTGTAATGGGGCGGAAAAACTTCTTCATCACCTATTTCACTTCTCAACCAAGTTTCAGTTATTACGGCTATGTGCGGATCATGTTGCAATAATTGAATTTCCAGTGAATCTATCTTATTAATGATACTGCGTGCATTTATATTCAGTAGCCTTAGTTGTTTTTCACTTACCCCACTTTTTGTGTTTGAGCAAGACGATGTGATCCTCGCAGTGAATGAATCGGCGGAGCGTACAGTTGACACGCTGACATGCCTTTCAATTAGCTCTGTAATTGCCCTTGGCTTCGCGTAGTTGGGCGGCTTGACTCTGCGATTTCGTTTTTTTTTTTGGGCAGGAACTTTGTCGTTTTTCTCATCGTCCCAGACATAGGCCTTTTTGTTTATGTATAATCTATCAAAACTAAGTGAAGTTTTCTCTCCATTTTCGCGGTTTTCCTTAGAACTTTGCCAGAGCTTCCTCCTCAACTCTCTCACTCTTTTTGAAAAATCCTCGCCTATCGAATAACTTGTGCCTTTTAATTTGATTCCTTTTTTCAAAATGGCTACTTTGTCCCTTGAGTCCAGCAGCTTGAAAATTACTGGCCTTACTTTTCTGGGCGATGGCCTTCCCAGCCTATGAATGCGCTCTATACCCACAGGATCCAAATCAAGAATGCCTTTGACTATCTCTTGGTTTACAGTATGTTCCAACGTGTCGCTACTTCTTTCGTCCTCAGCTTCAGGTAATCCGTAAATGATAAGGTTAGACCTTCTGCTACGATTCTCGAGGTCATCTAGCTTGTTCTCAAGGGTTTGAATTGTAGTAGACATGGAAGCAATCTGTTCTTGGCATGAGGAGACCTTGGTTTCAAGCACTGTTAAGGCATCAAGCTTCCTTTCAATATCTCCAAGCCGCTTTTCTTTGATTTCTTTATTATCATTAGCGATTTCGTTAAGTTGTTCCGCTATTTTAGCCAGGTCTGGACCAGGGTTGGTCTCAATATCCCCTCCTAGCAAGAGTATCTTCCGGCACAACGAAGCAGCGTCATACATCAAGCAACAAATCTCTGAACAGAAAAGCCGTGGGCACGGCAGCACCACCACAAATGGGTCGCTAGAGCAAAAGCACTTTCCGTAATGCTTTCTCACCTGTATAATAAACAGGAACGGGTTAGCAGCGGTCCGCATGTTTGTGGTGCCACCATGCCCAGTGATCGTGCCTTGAGCAGGGTTTCCTTTTATAGCCGAGTAGACGGGCGTCGTCATCCGCAGCTCCATCACGTGACGTTCTGCGCGCGCAGTGGACGAGTGACGGGGCAGCAAAGTCCATGACAACCCTTCCAAGTGGTACGGCACGAGGCAGTCGGTCGTCTCTTGGTCATGCGCCGTGGGACCGGCATTGCACTTGCCACGACGCGTGGCGTTGACGTTATGCAGGAGGCCAAAAACCTGTATAATAAACAGGAACGGGTTAGCAGCGGTCCGCATGTTTGTGGTGCCAACGTGCCCACTGATCGTGCCTTGAGCAGGGTTTCCTTTTATAGCCGAGTAGACGGGCGTCGTCATCCGCAGCTCCATCACGTGACGTTCTGCGCGCGCAGTGGACGAGTGACGGGGCAGCAAAGTCCATGACAACCCTTCCAAGTGGTACGGCACGAGGCAGTCGGTCGTCTCTTGGTCATGCGCCGTGGGACCGGCATTGCACTTGCCACGACGCGTGGCGTTGACGTTATGCAGGAGGCCAAAAACCTGTATAATAAACAGGAACGGGTTAGCAGCGGTCCGCATGTTTGTGGTGCCAACGTGCCCACTGATCGTGCCTTGAGCAGGGTTTCCTTTTATAGCCGAGTAGACGGGCGTCGTCATCCGCAGCTCCATCACGTGACGTTCTGCGCGCGCAGTGGACGAGTGACGGGGCAGCAAAGTCCATGACAACCCTTCCAAGTGGTACGGCACGAGGCAGTCGGTCCTATCTTGGTCATGCGCCGTGGGACCGGCATCGCACTTGCCACGACGCGTGGTGTTGACGTTATGCAGGAGGCCAAAAACCTGTATAATAAACAGGAACGGGTTAGCAGCGGTCCGCGTGTTTGTGGTGCCACCGTGCCCAGTGATCGTGCCTTGAGCAGGGTTTCCTTTTATAGCCGAGTAGACGGGTGTCGTCATCCGCAGCTCCATCACGTGACGTTCTGCGCGCGCAGTGGACGAGTGACGGGGCAGCAAAGTCCATGACAACCCTTCCAAGTGGTACGGCACGAGGCAGTCGGTCGTCTCTTGGTCATGCGCCGTGGGACCGGCATTGCACTTGCCACGACGCGTGGCGTTGACGTTATGCAGGAGGCCAAAAACCTGTATAATAAACAGGAACGGGTTAGCAGCGGTCCGCATGTTTGTGGTGCCAACGTGCCCACTGATCGTGCCTTGAGCAGGGTTTCCTTTTATAGCCGAGTAGACGGGCGTCGTCATCCGCAGCTCCATCACGTGACGTTCTGCGCGCGCAGTGGACGAGTGACGGGGCAGCAAAGTCCATGACAACCCTTCCAAGTGGTACGGCACGAGGCAGTCGGTCCTATCTTGGTCATGCGCCGTGGGACCGGCATCGCACTTGCCACGACGCGTGGTGTTGACGTTATGCAGGAGGCCAAAAACCTGTATAATAAACAGGAACGGGTTAGCAGCGGTCCGCGTGTTTGTGGTGCCACCGTGCCCAGTGATCGTGCCTTGAGCAGGGTTTCCTTTTATAGCCGAGTAGACGGGTGTCGTCATCCGCAGCTCCATCACGTGACGTTCTGCGCGCGCAGTGGACGAGTGACGGGGCAGCAAAGTCCATGACAACCCTTCCAAGTGGTACGGCACGAGGCAGTCGGTCGTCTCTTGGTCATGCGCCGTGGGACCGGCATTGCACTTGCCACGACGCGTGGCGTTGACGTTATGCAGGAGGCCAAAAACCTGTATAATAAACAGGAACGGGTTAGCAGCGGTCCGCATGTTTGTGGTGCCACCGTGCCCAGTGATCGTGCCTTGAGCAGGGTTTCCTTTTATAGCCGAGTAGACGGGTGTCGTCATCCGCAGCTCCATCACGTGACGTTCTGCGCGCGCAGTGGACGAGTGACGGGGCAGCAAAGTCCATGACAACCCTTCCAAGTGGTACGGCACGAGGCAGTTGGTCCTCTCTTGGTCATGCGCCGTGGGACCGGCATCGCACTTGCCACGACGCGTGGCGTTGACGTTATGCAGGAGGCCAAAAACCTGTATAATAAACAGGAACGGGTTAGCAGCGGTCCGCATGTTTGTGGTGCCACCGTGCCCAGTGATCGTGCCTTGAGCAGGGTTTCCTTTTATAGCCGAGTAGACGGGTGTCGTCATCCGCAGCTCCATCACGTGACGTTCTGCGCGCGCAGTGGACGAGTGACGGGGCAGCAAAGTCCATGACAACCCTTCCAAGTGGTACGGCACGAGGCAGTTGGTCCTCTCTTGGTCATGCGCCGTGGGACCGGCATCGCACTTGCCACGACGCGTGGCATTGACGTTATGCAGGAGGCCAAAAACCTGTATAATAAACAGGAACGGGTTAGCAGCGGTCCGCATGTTTGTGGTGCCACCGTGCCCAGTGACATCATATGCAGGGACATCTAGCACAACCACGTGGGGTCATTTTTTTTATTCAATGTGATGTGCTTCTCGGCAATGTGTTGTCAACTTATCACCATGCAGCTCGGGCTAATCTTGCTGGCAATGTACCTTCTGGGGGTATGTGTGATGAGAAACACAACGGGCAGCACTGTACCAAGTACTGTGCAAGGGCTGCCCAGAGTAAATACCGCTGTCTGGCTCAACGAAATAAGAGACAAGGTTGCACAATTCCAGCGAGTAGTTTTATTAAACAAGAGCTTATTACTGTTTTTTATGCAAAGCATTTGTTAGCGAACATCAGCGACTTTGAAAACTTCTATCTATCTAGCCACCTACGACTTTCAGCTCTCCTAGGCGTTTCGATAATGGTATCGGTAGCGAAATTCATATGGCATAACATGAATGTATGATGAGCATTAGTGACTAGTCATAACATGAAAATCTTGACATGTATATCATGATTGTCAGGATTTACATTTCATGGTCTTCCTGCTCATGCGGTGGTTTCATTCACATGAGATACTGCAAAACTTCCATGTTATGACATTACTGCATGACACACATAACTGGCAGACCCTCACATGAAAATCGCGACATTCATGTCGTGTAAATCATGACTACACGCCACGCTCTTGGTGCGCTCGCGGTCGTTTCGCTATAGCTTCACATATATAGCCAATTTGGTATAACGTGACGCGATCCGACGACGAAGGTAAATGACACATCAAAAACTGATATTCATAATATGCGTATTATGTAAAACATGACTACGTGCCACACTCACGGCGCGCTCGTGGCCGTTTCGCTAGATCCACATATACCAAATTCGGTACCACGTCACTTGAATAGACTACGAAGTATATAGACGCGTCCTAACATGATATTCATAACATGCGTGTCATATAAAACATGACTACATGCTACGTTATAGCGTGCTCGCGGCAGTTTCGCTAGCTTTACGTATACCAAATTAAGTATCACGTGACGTGAATAGAAGACGAAGGGAAATGACACGTTGAAACATCATAATCATGACATCGAAGTCATTTACGTCCACCTCGTAATGTTGTGCTGATTTTAAAAAGACATATCAACCTTCCCAATTCGTGCTTCGTATATCATCGATTCCCAGGGTACCGAGTATTTATCAATTTTTTGTTTGTATTGTTCAACTATGTGACTGACGGCGTTCCTTACTTACATGTATTATGCACCACCTGTATTACATGCATTATGGACCACTGGCGTGAGCTCAAAGTTGGCTCGTCGTCCGAAAAGGGTTGAAATGGTTGCCCTATTGAGACGAGCGTATGAACTGCGGTAGATGTGGTGTCGAGCTATCGCCAACGTTGACTTGGGGAGTAGGAAGTGGGCAACGAGTTAAAGCGTCGGCGCCTTGATGTTTTCTGCCAGACTTGTAGACTACGTCAAAGTCGCACTCCTGCAAGCATCGTATCCACGTACCCCAGCGTACGGACAAGTTCTTCAGTGTAGAAAGCCAGCATAAGGCGTGGTTGTGCATAACGATTGTGAAGTGACGGCCGTGACGATAGGGACGGAACTTCTGGACCGAGCAAACCACAGCCAGACAAACTTGATCCGTTATAGTGTAGTTCTCGGCAGTAAGCGACTGGCATATGCAACAACTTTCTCTAGGGAAGACTTGTCGCGTTGTAGAAGAACGACTCCAATACCATGGCCGCTAGCGTCGGTATGAAGCAGTTGGTGCGGGAGTGGCTTCGTCAAAACGGCAGAGCACTGGTTCAGACGTCAGGGCATCCTTGAACATACAGGTCGAATGCCGTTTTATATCCTTGAGGCCACAGAAAGGTGACGTTGGAAAGAAGTAGCTGGTGTGATGAAGCAGCTATGGAGGCGAAATTCTGAATAAACCGGTGAAAATAGGAGGCAAGGCCAAGGAAACTGCGCAGCTCCTTCGATCTTTCGGGACGTGGAAAGTGAAGGACCACAGCAATCTTGTCATTGTCGGGCCTAATTTTATCTTTGCTAACGACGTGTTTTAAGACCTTGATAGATTTGCTAGCGAAAAAGCATTTCTTAGTGTTTACTTGAAGCCGGGCGCCGGCAAGGCAAGTCAGAACTTGATCCAGTCTTTCTAGGTGCTCAGGAAACGTTGACGAAAAGATAATAACGTCAACCAGGTAGCAAAGGCGACTTATTCATTTTAGGCTACACAGCACGGTATCTATCATGCGCTCAAAAGTCGTGGGCGCGTTGCAGAGCCCGAAAGGCATCACGTTGAATTCGTATAGACCGTCGGGGGTTGCGAACACTGTTTTCTGCTTATCTACTTCATGTGTGGGATACTGCCAGAACCCAGGACGCAAGTCGATACTTGAACAGATTTTAGTGCCTTGAATAAAGGGCGTCACCAATGCGTGACATTTTGGGTACGCGTCTTTGCGCGTGATCTTATTGAGTGTCCAGTAGTCCACGCAAAAACGCACAGAGCCACGCTTTTTACGGACCAAAACAATAGGAGTTTGAAGTTTCAAGGTTTATTCACATGAAATAAGTCCATTTTGCGTGCAAACACTGTATGACCCCTTAGCCTAAGGCTAGTATTGGGGTCATTTACAGATATATAACTACATAAATTGACATTAATAAAATGATAAATAGCAGATATAATGCATACACGAACACAATTATATATAGATACACGTCTATTTACACAGACATATATACATATTATATATATATATATATATATATATATATATATATATATATATATATATATATATATATATATATATATACATTTACACACATATTTAACAGACAAGAAATGTGGTATAGAACAACGAAACAACATGTCGTGTATAACTTAATTGTGGCAAGTGTATCAGATTGATTTTACACGTGGCTCGGCGTCTCGGCAACCAGTGACGTTTATTATCAGTGGCATGCTTTTATAGAGTAGTGGCATGTACAATGTTGCCCGCTTGTATGGACACATATGTTACATGCTCTTTTTTTTACAAACAGAAGCATTGTTAGTTACAATTAAAAGAAACATAAGCTTTAACAGGTTAATTGGTTTGTCGAAATTGTTCATCGTAGTTAAGACGGCAAGGCTCTCGGCTCTCCTTTGTTGACCTGCGGACCATGGGGCTTGAAAGGCCGCGGACAGCCTGCTTGTCCGGAAACTGAAGCTGTGCCGAAAGCGTTGCTGGAGTCATTTCCTTCTTTCTGCACGATGAGCCCTTGTGTTCAGAGGGTGGACCTCCACTAGTATCACATCCTTCCCAAGTCCCGCGCACAGATGTCTCGCTGTTTTACGCCGGCGTGAACAGAGGTGTTTCGCTGCTTCTCGATGGCGCCCTTGACAAGGTCGCACTGCTTTCTGGTGAGCACTCAGTTGTCGCTCTGCTTTCAGATGAAAAATTCACCATGGACGTCTTCTGCTCGTAGAAAGATTCAGCTGTTCGCCTGAGGTCTCGGCGGTTTCTTCGCAGCAGTCTTTCCTCTTCTGTGCGAACCGAGTACAAACATGGACACACTATCTTAAGCTCCTTCGCTTTCAAGCGCCAAGAGTTATGGTCCACAAGTCTGACAGTGTCTCCCTGTTGAAGTAGCGGTAGCCGCGTGCCTTTTTGCATGTTTTGTCTATGCTTCACGGGCTGGGACTCTGTAGAATGTTGAAACTCGGGGAGTGGTGTACGAGGGTTTCGGTGCATCCACAGCTCTGCTGGTGACCTGCCGTCTTCGAGTAGTGATGTTCTGTAGTTTAATAGCCCCAGCCAAAAGTCGCTTGTTGCACCTGATTTTTTCAACAACCTTTTGATGACCTGGACTTCTTTCTCTACGAGGCCATTTTATCTAGGAAAATAGGGACAGGAAATAACATGTTCAAAGTCAAATAGATCGGAAAAATTTTTGAACTCCATCGCGGTGAATTGTGGCCCTCCGTCCATGCAAAGCTGTTTCGGTATGCCCTATCAAGCAAAGATACACGATAACTTTTTGATTATTGCTCTTGCAGTAGTTTCTTGGAGCTCCTCCAAGTCCGGAAAACTTGAGTGGGAGTCATACACAACGATGTAATGTCTTCCGGCATATTCAAACAAGTCGGCTCCCGCTCGGTCCCATGGATGATCAGGTGTATCCCGCAAAAGCAATGGTTCATCGGCTTGTCTGTACGCATGCAACTGACAGGAAGCGCACCGCGCTATCATACCAGTTATGTCATCGTTTATTCTAAGCCAGTACATGAGCTTCCGTGCCCAGGCTTTGCACTTGGCAATGCCAAGGAGACCACGGTGGAGGCGTTCTAGCATTTGTTTGCGCATTGAAGTAGGAATCACAACTTTCGTTCCCTTAAGCAGTACGCCCCTGACAACTAATAGCTCATTTGCGCACCTTTTTAGCTCACCTTCAATGGGCTGCGAAGCTTCCAGCCTTTTTATCACAATCTGCAGTTCGGGGTCTGCTGCAATAGTCTCAGCTAGTTGTGCCATGGTTTGGGGCTTACTCGATCAGACAAGATGCTTATAGCATGAATTTCAATGTCTTTAGAAAAATCACCCGGCAATTCTTGCCCCTGAATGCGCGAAAGCATGTCTGCTATTGTCAGCTTCTTCCCAGGAACATGCTGCAGCTGATAGTCCTACTTTATAATGAGCAAGAAAAGTCTTTGCAGTCTTGGCGGTATATTACCGAGCCCTTTTTTAGAAATGGTTAGCAAAGGGCTGTGATCAGTTTCTATGACTATCTGCCTGCCCATGACGAATTCGCTGAACTTTTCACACCCAAAAACGATGCTCAAGGCCTCCTTTGTTATCTGCGCGTACCTGCGCTCCGTGTCTGGTAACATTTTGGAAGCATAGCCAATCGGACGCCATTCTTCCCCGTGCCTTTGAAACAATGCAGCTCCTTCAGCAAAAGCCGATGCATCGGCAGATAGCTTTGTGGGCAGTGAAGCATCATAAACTGCAAGAAGAAGAACATTTGTAAGCATGTCGCGTACAACATTCTATTCTCTGTCATGCTCGCCTGTCCATTCAAAAATGGCATCATCTCGTAGCAAGGAAAGCAGCGCTTTGGTGCGATTGGTCAAGTTCGGCAGGTACTTAGAAAATTAGTTCACAGCACCTAAAAATCTTTGCAGATCTCTTTTCGTTGACGGCATCGGGCACGCCAAGATGCATTTCACTAGGCTGTCGTTTGGCTCGATTCCAACAGAGCTGATTTTATCACCCATGAAGTATATTTGTGACGTCGTTATCGTGCACTTATCCCAGTTAAGAGTTAAGCCTGCGGCTCGTGCTGTGATCAAAGTGCTATACAGCCTCTCGGTATGCTCTTCTAGCGTGGCTCCCAAGTTATATCATCCACGTACCCTTGCACGCCAGGCAGACTGAAATATTTCTGTCATCGTCCTCTGAAAAACTTCCGGCGCCGAAACACTCCAAATGATTGATTGATTGATTGATTGATTGATTGATTGATTGATTGATTGATATGTGAGGTTTAACGTCCCAAAACCACCATATGATTATGAGAGACGCCGTAGTGGAGGGATCCGGAAATTTCGACCACCTGGGGTTCTTTAACGTGCACCCAAATCTGAGCACACGGGCCAACAACATTTCCGCCTCCATCGGAAATGCAGCCGCCGCAGCCGGGATTAGAACCCGCGACCTGCGGGTCCGCAGCCGAGTACCTTAGCCACTAGACCACCGCGGCGGGGAAACCACTCCAAATGGCAGCCGTAGAAAGCGGTAACGCCCAAAAGGGCTGCTGAAAGTGTGGGAAGTTTTTTTCATCAAGCGGGATCTGATGAAATCCGCTATTTGCATCCAGTTTGCTAAAATATTTCACGCCTGCAAGCTCGCTCTCAATCTTTTCTCTTCGTGGCAGTTGGAAGTGCTTCCTCTTTATCACCCGATTCAAGTTGCGGGGGTCCATACAAATACACAATTTTCCGTTTTTTTTTTTTTTTACGGACAACTACCAATGGGTTCACCCAGTCGGATGGCTCTCTAGCTTTCGTGATAATGCCAGCTGCTTTCAGGTGGTCCAGCTCTTTCTTCCTCGAGTTGGGGCCATAGTAAAAGGGGAACCCTCCTCGCAGGCTCCGCCACTGGCATGGCGTCTTCCTTCAAGGTCACTCTGTATTCCCGCTGCAGCTTGCCGATACCTGTGAACAAATCTTTAAACTGGGTTTGTATGCGTTTAGACAGGTTTCTCTCACTTTTGACGTCGTCAACGTGGTCAACATTCACCAAACCGAAGTGCTCACTGGCTTCAAGCCGCAGTATAGCCTGCCTTTACGTCCTTACGACAAAGAACTGGACCGGATGACTCTGGGATCTTGGTTGAACGACCAGCCGAGCTTTTCCCAAGTGCTTGAATTCGCTCCCTTCGTAGCTGTGCGGAATGGCTTTTGTTGGTAGCGGAGGCTGTCTAGAATGCAATGCCTCGAATATACCAAGTAGAATTAAGTTGGCTTGAGCACCCGTGTCAGCTTTCAGCTTTACATCATGGCGAAGTATGCGAGGGGCAACCAACCAGGCCCGCTTTGAATTTGTCTTTCTGCTGCTGCCAGCCACAAAAAGTTCGAGCACGTCGAAATCACTATCGATGTCCCGCTTTTCGTCACTTCGCTGGCCCACGTTATCTACCTTTGGCGGTTTCGTTCTGCAGCACACAGCGAAGTGGTTTGGTTGGTTGCATTTCGTGCATATTTTACCATAAGCAGCACATTACTTAGCCTTGTGCACTCCGTCACAAAAGCCGCATCTCCTTTTACTTTGATACCTATACGGGGAGTTGTCCTTGTGTTTTACGGCGGCAACACTTCTTTCCTCGTTTCATATTTTGCTGCGTGCAAGTGCAACTTCTGCTTTTGCTCCCTCTTACGGCCATCTCGAGGGTCAAGTCTTCCTTAGATAACAGCTTTTTCCGCATACTCTTGCTTGTAGTACCAAAACTACGTGGTCTCGTTTTATGGACGCACGCAGTATGCCAAAATTACCGCTCCTAACTTTCAACTGCAAGTCTCTGTAGAATTGCTTAAATGGCTCGCCAATCGCTTGCACTCTGCTGCGAAACACCTCAACCTAGGCAATCATTGTTTCTGTCTGAATAAACAGTGAATGAATGAATGAATGAATGAATGAATGAATGAATGAATGAATGAATGAATGAAACACGTACCTCTCATATGTCTCGTTGGTTTGTGGCAGACAGTAGGCTTCGGAGGTTTCCACTAGTTTGTCGTAGTCGACTTTGTCTTCTTTAGTGATGTTCAAGGTGTTTAACACATCGATGGCCTTTTGTCCGGCAAGATGAAGGAAGATAGCCGCTTTCTGTGCCTTGGTGCGTGGTTTCTGTTGCTTAGTGGCGGCAAAGTAAAGCTGTATCCGCTGCTTGAACTTCAACCAGTTGTCAGGAACGTTCTCACCAAGCCGCAGTGGTTCCGGGGGTGGAAGCTCAGCCATTGCTTTCAAAAAGAGCGTCGATGCGGCCGGCCCAGTTCCGACTCCATGTATCAGATTGATTGCACACGTGCGTCGGCGTCTCGGCAACCAGTGACATTTATTATCAGCGGCATGCTTTTATACCGTCGTGACATGTACAATGTTGCCCGCTTGTTTTGATACATTTGATTCAGTAAGCATATCGAAATTGAGAGAAGAAAACAATAAAATCCATATGAGTGTACCTACAGGCTGCGTACGTGACGTAAGTGTCTATACAGAGGACATTTCCTGTTGATAGTACTTTTTTAACCAGTGTGAAATGTTATTGCTCTGCTTTCCCTCGATTGCTACGTCATTTCATATTTTTCGCGCCTATAAATTCTACTAATTTCTGACCATATAGGTTTCTTGCAAAACGGTATATTAATGTTCCCAATCGTTTCGCTTCTTGTTGGACGACTTGGCATCCGCAATATTGATATGTTAAACAGATAGTTGTCCTTTATTACACTGCTAATGACTTTGTCATACGTATTTTGCGTGAGAAATCAAATGGTATGATTTGCAGTTTAGAGAATAATGCTTTGCTTCCTTCATTTCGCCACGAGAAATTAATAGTTTGAGCAGCTTGTTTCTGTAGACGTCAAACAGGATCTAAGTGTGAATTGAATGTCCAGGCCCATGAATCAATACAGTATGTCTGGTGAGACTGAAAAAATGAAAAATACAGGATGCGTAGAATGTTTCGCGCAAACGTACTCGTGCCTGAAACATTCCAAACAACCTGATGCTAGCTTAGAGCAAAAAACTCCGATGTGACGCTGCCAGTGCAAATGCTGATTGAGAATAACGCCAACATAGGTGACTATGTCAGTGCGTTCGAAGTGGGCCTTGATATAAATACAGTGAGAAGGAACCATCAGACATAATTTTTTAATGTGGGTGAAAAGCGGTACATTTCGTTTTTGTAGCATTAATGCTTAGTGTATCGGCAATGAACTACTCTGAAAGTTTAACGATCTCAATTTGAAGTTTTTTCTGTAGTTTCTGGACCCTGTCACCTGTAATTACCATAGCGGCGTCATTAGCATACATTAATATATCAGCAAATTTTAATGTTTGGGGCAAGTCATTTATATATACTGTGAAAAACAAGGGACCGAGTACTGTGCCCTGCGGTACTCTTGTACTAAGAAGCTGAGAGGATGACGTTACGCCGTTCATGTGTACTATTTGTTTTCGATTATCAATATAACTGCAAAAAAATGAAGTTCATTGTTGCGAAAACCATAAGTGCTAAACTTATCGAGTAAGATGTCATGATTGATGGTGTCTCACACCTTTATTTTTAAATCTAGAAAGACAACTACCGCTAGTTGGTTATTATGAAGAGCAGTGTTTATAGCCTGCGTTAATGAAAGTACTGCTGTGAATGTAGAGTATTTAGGTCGGAAACCATGCTCTTGTGTACAAAGTATATTATATATTTTAAAGAAAGAATGAATGCGCTTAGCAAGAAGTTTTTCAAATATAGTATTGATAACACTAATAACAGATATGAAACGATAGCATGAGGGGTCAGAACTCTCCTTATTTGAAGATTGCAGTCACTTTAGCGGTTATAAACATCGTTGGGTAGACTCCCATGTGCAATAAATGTTTGAATAGGCAGAGTAAAATTGTACCCAGTATATCAATGTTTTCCTTAATTAACCTCACGGTATTACCGTTAGATCCTACAGCCTTTCTAATGTTTAGTTTGTTCACAGTAATAAGTATTTCATGCAACTCAATGTCGTGTATTACAAAGGAAATAACGATAGGAGCGAAGGAGTGTGTGGGCAAGTTGTGATCGGGAAGTATCTTCGCAAGATTAGGACCTATGTTTGTGACATCTGTATTGAAGCTTTCAACTATACTTCCCGTTACGTTTTCAGGAACAATGTGCTGCTTGCTATACTGGGAAATGACCTCGTTCACAACTTGCCCGATCCTCTTGGAATTGCCTGCCGCTCGAGTAATCAGCCTGGAGTAGTAATCTATTGTCCTCTTACGCAGCACAGATACTGTTTTATTGCGAGCTCTTTTATACTCACTTAGGTAGTAGCCATTGCCTTTGTTGTGCGTACATTTATGACACCAGAAGTCTTTCACTTTAGGTAGGTCAAATATATGGTTAGGCATCCATGCCCAAGCAGGCTCATCATAGGAACGCTTCCAAATTTTATAGTTGCTTTGCTTTACTATATATTCCAACAGTTGAATCAAAGTATAGAATTCAGTCTTCAAGTCATCATGATAAATTGTATCTGTCCATGTTGCCAACAAAAGGCTTTGCGCATGAGTATAATCAATCTTCATGAATGTCTTCCTGATATGACATTTCTCAATCACAGGTATTTCTATATTAACGAGTATTGGCAAGTGGTCTGAAATAGCTTGCTGAAGTGCGCAGCTGTTTACATTAGTTGGCGCGTTTGTCAAGACATGATCAATTAGAGTTGCTGAAGAAGCAGTTACACGAGTTGGCACAATAATAATATTATGAATACTGTATGACCGCAGCACACTAGTATATTCAATGTTGTTTTAATTTTTAATATTGGTATTAATGTCCCCAACAATTACAACAGGAACGTTGTCATTTAAAAGTGACAAAAACTGTCCTCTAGTTTTTCTGAGAAGTTAGGTTTGTTTGAGTTTGGTGGCTTCTAAACCACACCTACCATTAGTGAGCTTTCCAATCAAGGAAACAATGTTTCAATGTGTGCTATATTGACTGTGGCCGACGAGACAATGTAAAATCCTAGCCCACACCCTACAAACACAGCAACACCACCCCCATGAGACGTTGAGTTGAGTGGTTCAGATACTGTTTTGTACCCAGGGATACACACATTTTCGTTCTTTTTTTAACCAAGTCTCTGTAGCAGCAATGATATCGTAATTCTGTTCATGTTGTGTGATAAGGGACAAAATCAAGCTTAGATTTTTGTATACTACGGACGCTGTTATAAAACATAGATAAATCACGTGTAGTTTTTGATGAACGGCGTCTTTTACCATGATTAAAAATAATAGATCTTATCAAAGCCAAAGTCATACTGTTTTCTTCAGGTCTTTTTCCCAGGTCACCTGTACTACTCTTGTGTTTTCAACCTTCTTGGTGAGTATTTTGTCGTCAGAAACCTAGGCAAACTGTTAGTTGCTTTCTCTCTTCACCTGTATAGCTTTCCCAAGTAGTACCTTGTTTTTTTCTGCAGAGGTGCTCGTTTATAAAACCGAGCGTGTTTCCCTAAAAACAAGCATGGAAACATTCAATCGTTTTTTTTCTTTTTTGCTGCCTGCAAAAACTTGTCACGTGTGAATCTCAACACAAACTTGACTACAATATTTGAAGGCTCATTTCCCTTCGTCGGCACTCGGTGGACAACATCTATTTTTCTACTGGCATGCTCTATCTGTAAGTTCTTAGTGACTATTTGGAGAGTTTTACGGAGGTCCTCATTCTCTGCAGCAGGCACACCGTTCAATTAAATGCTATTTTTTCTCCCATATTGCTTTAGCTCTATCAATTCTTTATTCACTACCTTAACTTCCTATTGTTCAATTTTTGGTTTTATTGCTGAAGGTCATGGGTGCGAGTTTTAACTTCATTCACTTCCGAGAGAAGTGACTTGATTTCTGATTTGAACTCTTCAAAACTTTCGTTTACGAATTCCATCGACGCGTAGGTCGCAGGTTCGAATCCCTACTGCGGCGGCTGCATTTCCGATGGAGGCGGAAATGTCGTAGGCCCGTGGGCTCAGATTTGGGTGCACGTTAAAGAACCCCAGGTGGTCGAAATTTTCGGAGCCCTCCACTACGGCGTCTCTCATAATCATATGGTGATTTTGGGACGTAAAACCCCACATATCAATCAAATCAATCGAAGTCCATCGACACCCTGACAGATGTCAGCTCAGCCTTTACCACCAGATTCGACGAGTTAAGCGCCTTTATCTCACTCTTGAGATTATGCACTGCTGGCTTGAACTTCTCAACCATTAAAGTCATTACTTTCCCTATTTCCTTGATGCTATTAAATGCTTTTTTTCCCAGTATTTTAGCGAAGTCTGCCAGTGCATCTGTGGCATGCGTATTCATTGCGAATTAACAGTCTCAAACTAAATATGCGAACTCAAAACACAGTGCGCAATGCGCAACAAATAGTGCGCAGTTGAGGAGACCAGCAGCCGCGACCACCAAGTGCTCAGTTCACAATTGATACTGATACATGAAATAATTGCCCACCCGCAGCATAAAGAAGTAGCATGAGTGCGTGTAGCATCCATGGCGGCTGGCACTGCTCATTGAAGCTGGCCGGGTTGACGTTCCTTATATAGGACCCGACGTGGGCGTTTCCCACGCGCAGAGACGCAACACGTGGTGGACCGTCGAAGTTTGCAAGGAACCATATTTCACGTCAAACTCGATAGTTCTTGGTCAGCGATGCCACCTGTGAGATGATTGCACCTTGTTGCCTACAGCTTAAAGAAGTAGCATGACTGCATGTAGCGTGCATGGCTGCTGGCACTGCTCTGTGACGACCAAGGTGCTGGTAGTACACATCCCTTAGATATATGAGCAAGCTGGAAATAAAGACTCCGGTGTGAATTCCAACCTTCGACTTACAACTGCATCAGTAGCAGTGCTTATCCCGTGGTCTTCGTTCCTTTGTCCTCATTGTTCGATTCGCACTGTTACTTTCTTTGCTCTAATAGTATGGCATGTTGGTCCCAAGGAACTCTATCAAGTTTCACTAAGTGTCGAGGAAATTTCTACCCCCCCCCCTAGTGCAACGACTTTTCATTCAGTTCACACAACGTTCACGTGCAGTACGTTGAAACAAAAACGTTGATATAGAAAACAAAATTGTCTTGCATGAAACAAATCATTTTCCGTGCACCAACATGTCAAGCTCGGTCGCCCAGGGCCAGCCGCCCGTCGGCTGCTCATTCGGCTGACTCTTGCGTTTATTTTTTCAGATAGGAGAGAGTCGAGAATGCCAGCTCAAAAGCATATGTTGTTGATATTAGCAACAGCATGTCCACAGCCTTATCAAACAGATGTGTGAATAAAGGAACCTCGCGGTCCACGTAGACGTCTGGCTAGCTACAAACTGTTCGTGGGATTGATTTCGCAGCTCGCGCGTTTCTGTTGTGCACTGAAATGTGCTTGTTTATGCTCGTACATGAATAAGAGATATTTCAGATCGATCAAACCTCCATTTCACCATCTAAGTGATTTATCGAGTGCGGAACGAGATAAAATTTATCAGTAGCTGACGAAACCGCAGAAGGGGCCTGCGGCACCCACTTAGAAAAATTATGCTGAAATGCATTGTTGTGAACAAAGAAAATTTTCAAGGGCTAATTTCCTTGTTTTACAAAACCTAAACAGCCTTAATAACAACGAGTAGTTATGAAGCTTTGGAAGGTACAGAGAACGTTATTTGGACTATTTTAGGTATATTGTAATAATTGTATTGTTACGGGTGAAGAGAGCAAAGTGGGTGGAGGGATAACTTGCAGCTGGCAGGGACCGAACCTGCGACCTTCAGATACAATTAAAACTATATGATTACCGTTCCTTATACCTCCGTTGACTTCAGTAGCAGCATTGTTATTCTCACAGGTAATAGTATTCCTCTATGTTGCCTGCGATTTTCTCGTGTATAAGAAACCAACTCCTAGTTCTTTTCTGTCAAATAATCCACGGCAGCGTAGAACGTGTCCATTCTTGAACACTGTATAAGCCTCCCGTGTCCTCACAACTTCGCTGAGCCCTATGACATCCCATTTAAGACCCTTTCATTCCCCGATTAGCACAGCTAGACAATCATCGCTGGATAGCGTTCTATCGTTGAACGTAGCCAAGCTCAGATTCTTATGGCGGCCTGTCCGTGCCCAGGGACTCTTAGCACCCTCTGCTGGGGAAAAGAAAGGAAACATGGCTGCAAAAAGGTTACATAGAAATGTACCTTCCTTTATTGAATTAGGTTTCAATGTATTTTTTGTAATGGTGTTCGACCCAGTATGGGAAGCAAGTAAAATATTCTAGGCAATTAGTACTGTAATCGGTTTAAGCAGTGAATATTTCTTGAGAAAATAAAGCCCACTGGTTTTCGGAATTCGTGTAGTACCTCCTTTATCACAACTAGGTTGCACAGGTTCATAAAAGCCACCTATAGTTATAATGCTCCAACACTGACAGAGACAGAAGATTGTATTCTTTTTTTCTTTTCCTCCAGTCCCCTGCCAAAGCAGTTCTTCGTCGACTTTCGATCACTACACTCTCCCTGCTTTTGTTTTGACACTCCTCTAGATATAGGGAATCACATTGTTGATGGCAGCTATTTTCATGACACCATCTTGAACAGAACAGAACAGAACAGATTTTATTTCTGGAGAGATACATAAAAATGAAGCGACGCTGAAGGCCATTCGGCCTGACGTGGCTTCGCTACGCGAAAAAAGTTCAGCAAACAGTGCTACATTGAATAATAATTATCACAATACAAGGAGCAGCATAATAACAGAAACACAGTAATAGCATAAAAGCAAAAATAGGTGACATATAAGTAAAAAAATAGGCTGCATAGACCCACAGAATCAGACATCAATGCTCTTTTCATTACATATTCAAGAAAACACATACATATTGATATATTTATATAATACACTCATATATTCATACATACATCTGCCCTTATGTACGTACATACAACTGTATATACACGCGTTTTGTACCTAAAGGTGAGAGTATATGTGGAACTTAGCCAGAAGTTTATTGGAAACATGTTTGCTATACTCAAGTAATGAGAAGATGATTTATGTGATATTTGAAATTCGTTATTGAGAGGTTAAAAATAATTGTTCATCTAAATGATTTATCAGCTGTGGGGCGCGGTATGCAATTATGGGCTCTACCATATCCATTCCTAGTAGCAGGAACGCGAAATTGTTGCCTACGGAGCGAGTATTTGAGTGCGCCTTCTGATGCCGTAATAGTGTGGAGTTTATTTTCATAAATGTAAAGTAATAGCTTATATTCATACACCTGTCTTGCTTTGAGTATACCATGTTTTATGAATAATAGGTCACTAGGAATCTCCCTTGGGTTGCCATAATAATCATCAAATAGGCGGAGAGCTTTCTTCTGTAAGATTTCTAGTTTATTTAAATCCTTCTCCCTTGTAGTGCCCCATACTAACATACTATATTTTAAATGAAAGAGCGTAGTATATCTTTTTTTAGCCAAATTGGTATAAGTGGATTTATTTTAAATATACACCCAACAATCTTACTTAGTTCAGATGTGAGACTTTCAACATGAGTATTCCAAGACAAATTTTCTTGGAAACACACTCTGAGGAATTTTCGCGATTTAACCTGCTCCAGCCTTTGCTTTATGAAAAATATGGTAATGTCGTCCTCGTAGGGCTTGTTTATAGGCTGGAATACTATGTACTTACTTTTAGATATATTAAGCATGAGCTTATTTTGATGAAGCCATTTTTTAATTTGAGTAAGTAATCATTTAGTTCAGTTTCAAGGTGCATGAGTATTCTACCTGTAAAAAATATGTTGGTGTCGTCAGCATAAATAATTAATTTTGGGGATCTTGGAATGTCACACAGATCATTAATATATGTTATAAATAGTAACGATCCAAAGATTGAACCCTGCGGTACACCATTTTTAACAGTTTTCATTGGGGAAACAAGGTTACCCACCTTAATATATTGGTTTCTTTCGGTGAGATAACTTTGTATTAATTTAGCTGCCATGCCCCTTACACCATAATCATGCAACTTGGATATCAGAATATCATGATTGACTGTGTCAAAGGACTTCTTCAAGTCAATGAAAAGACATATGGTGTAGGTTCTGCCAACTTCGGTCATCTAGCCGATGATCTTTAGTATTTCATCTTTTTTAGCCATTTTGGTCACTTTAAATGGTCCCAACAGTTTTGCACTGTGACTCTCATAGCCTTGCCGTATCAAAATTAAATCAACTACAGTAATATGAGGGATCTTGTTATGGTGCTTGTGAAATGTTCCTTTAAGCGGCTTTGTATGTTTCTTTGGCTTTCTGTAGTCTTTTTGGTTTCTTCAAGTTGTAGTGCTGTTTTGATTTCCAGTGTATCTTCTACAGGCAGATACGCCGGTTCACCTAAGGTGGCATACTGAGGACTGCCTCCCAAAGCACTTGTATGGGACCTATTGTGATGTGACACTGCTGCTTGTAGGCAACATTTTCACCCTCCTGGGAATCCCGGGTACATGCTCATGTATTGCTTTATGTCTCGTATGACCTGTTCCGAGAGCCCGTTGGCTGAAGGATGGTATGGGGACGTAAACTTCAGAGTGATGTTCTTGTCTTCTGCCCATTTTGCACGTTCCTGGCTCCTGAACGCCAACCCATTATCAGACACAATGCATTTCGCTCCATTCGACATGTCTCTATTGAGTAGTGCTATGACGGTTTTCACATTCTCTCTTCCTGGCTTGGCTGCAACGATCCTTGAGCATTCTTCAATGCACACTAAGAAAGACTGAGTCTTCTTTACACCTTCGTTTTTTTTCCTTTACGTCAGCGAAGTCAACATGAACGGTTTTGAATGCACAATTGCAAGAAATGGGAAAACCATAGTGGCCGTTTTCTAATTGTATTTGGCCTTGTTAAGTAGGCAATTATGACAGGAGCTGATGTAATCGGCAACATTCTTCTTCATTTTCTGGCATTGTAAATCTCTTTCTCAACTTGTAATAGGTTCGCCAAAATTAGTTGTGTCCTTCTGAATGTGGGATGTCATGGTACAGCTCAAGAACCTTTCGCACAAAAATAGCTGCAACCTGGAACTTTCCTCCTGTGGGCATCCATCGCTCTCTACCTTCCCAGAGTTTGAGTAAGTTGACACTTTCATCTTTCACATAGCCACTTATTACTGGAAGCCGAGAAAGTGCTTCGGCATCTGATAATTATTGCCCGCTTCTGTGTGCGACTTCAAATCAAGCTGCTAAATTTCACTGATCAAGCGTGCAATTCACCCTTTAGGTCGAGAAACATTCAGCAAATGGGTAAGCGCCTGATGATCAGTAGATAGTTTGAATTTTCTTCCTTCGATGTAAGATTGAAAATACCTCACTGCAAGAACAACAGCCAATGCCTTCTTTTCTGCTGTGCTGTAGTTCTGCTCTGCCTTGGTGAACGTATATGAATAGTAGTAGCAAATAACCTGGGCTCCTCTGTTGAGGTTTCGCTGATACAACACAGCAGCTGCGCAGAAGATAGAAACATCGGTCGTCAGTTCCAAAAGAAGGGTGCCGGCAGGCCGAAGAAAAACTCTGAGTGCTTGTACATTATCTGGCTTCTTCATCCGCCGCACACGCTCCACAGACTCTTCCTTAGTACTCTTAGCCAATCCACCCTGGACGTGTCCAACAAATGCAAGTTCAGCTTTGAAGAACTCACTATTCTTAAAATTCACTTCCAGTTTAGCTTTGCTTCGTGCGATCAAAACAGCCGTCATATGTAGAGCGTGAGAACTCTAATTTTTTAGACTAAAATATCGTCAACGTAGCCCTTACAAAATGCTCCAAGAAAAGGTTTCAAACCATGCCATGCGGCCGGCGTGCAAGAATCACTCCGAGACCGATTTTCCCTTTCATTAAACCAGATCCAGTTTCCGCTTCAAAGCCTTGGCAGCGCTAGATCAAACCACGTAACTTAACCAGCCGGCCACAGACTCAACATGGCGGCACTGGCGTCTGCAATGGCTCGCATCGGCTCAAATTGCAAACTACCCGTGCAGCCCGACGAAGCTTGATGGCCTCAACGAGGACGCGCTCATCGAGAGCCTGATTTAGATTACGATCGTCGAGAACTCTAGAAGTAGACGGTGCAGCGGCAGCGAGTCGGCATGCCCCAACATGTCTCGCTTTTGTGTACAGCCGGTTGAAACCGCGCCGCAGCTGCTGGCATGTTCGCTCATGTCGCTTCTCCTGGCGTATCTCCTGAAAGAGCGTTTGTAAAGGTGCGAGTTGTTTCTTTTCACTGCTTTGTGCCAACAACTGTAAATTCTTTTAGTAGTACATAGAGACTACGCCCCGTGTGCTCGATATTGTTATGCCAGGGAGTCCTCGTCAAACGTCCGTGCCTCGGAAAAAGGCAATCTGGGTCAAGGCCAGCCCGCAGTCCGCCTGACGCGAACATCTCAACGGCGTGAACACGCGCGGCGCTTCTCTGGCCCACGTGCATTGAGTCAGCTGCGCACGTGACAGCGAGCCGGCGTCCTCGTGCCTGGTGGTCTGACGCATGGCGCGGCGGCCCCATTGGCGGAACCTGCCCTGACGACCAGCGGCGCTTCTGATTGGACTTTTTGGTTGGACCCGGTGCAAATAAAAGAAGCCCTGCGGCGCGTCGCGATCGGGAGGTCCTACGAGAGAGGAGTCCCCATGTCGGAGAGCCGACATGTGTATGAGACAGCGGTCTTGGGCGAAAGGCTGATCTATGTGTTAGAGAGGAGAGCTCGGCTCTTCGAGTCTCTGTCGGCCCCAGTGCCGAAATTGTAACGCCTCTGTATATATGCTGTACATAAACCTTGTTTAACTCACCGTCGTCTCGTCCACTCGTCTTATCAGCTCTGCGCAGAAGCAGTCACGAGCTGATAAAAATACGCTACCAAACGGCTGGTGACCTTCCCGGCGGAGTTGAAAGCAGTGGCGCCATCGGGACCGGGTTGGCGTCGCCGTCTTTCGCAACAGCGGTGGATTCGGCGGGATCGGTCCGTCGTTCGCAACAGTGGTGGCAGCGGTGGGATTCGGAGGTGGCTTCGCAACAGTGGTTGGCAGCTGCGGGATCGGCCGGCGTCAGCGACATCGATGCGGTGAGTGCCTGATGTTTTCCCCTCAGTTCACCACACTACTCTAGCTCAGGTTGTAGTAGTTTAGAGAAGGGCTGTGTGAAGCATTAGAGTGAGCTTTGATCGTTTCAAGCAAAGTCAAAGTGCTTTGAAACCAAAGTTAATGCGGAGGGGGTAAACACGAGAGAGTGAAAAATTGCTTGCGCGTCTTGCTAGTTGACTTATAGTGGGTACGGCAAGTAAATTGTTAACAGGGGCAAACAGCAAGAGGCTAGTGTGAACGATGGAGAACCTTAAAGTGAAGGAACTCATCGAAATTTGTGAGGAACTCGGCATTACTTTGGGCCGCGCGAAACGAAAGCAAGCGATCCTTGAGATCATGAAGGATGAGGGAGTGTCGGCTGAGGAAGTCGATGAGGCCTGGGTGGATATTAAAGCACGCCGTGAGGAGGCTGAAAGGCGAGAAGTAGAACGTCGCGAGCGCGAGGAGGCCGAGAGACAAGAGCGCCTAGAGTTGAAACGACTAGAACTGGCAATCCTACAGTGTTCGCAGGTGCCTAGCGTAGCTTCTCCGACGATTCAGGTCAGCGGTTTTAGAATTCGGGACCAACTGCCACCGTTCGTAGTAGGCGAGGACATGGCGAAGTATCTCGTCAAGTTTGAACACGTCTGTGAGCGAAACGCTTTGGAGCGGTCTCTTTGGGCGCGGAACCTGCTAGCTCTTCTTCCCGGCGAAGTGTCCGACGCGATAACTTGCTTGTCGAGGGAAGCGTTTGAGAGCTATGACGAGGTTAAGGAAGTGCTCTTGAGACGTTATAAGTTGTCACCCGAGGCTTTCAGGCAAAGGTTCCGGTATGCTGAAAAGGGGAATGAGTCACACGTTGACTTCGCGTTTCGTCTTAAAGCCGATTTAATTGAATGGCTCAAGGACGAAGGTGTTTATGACGACCGCGATAAAGTGGTGGAATGCGTTGCATTGGAGCAATTCTACCGCTGCATCGAGGATAATGTCAGACTTTGGCTGCAGGACAGACTTGGGGAAGTACAGTTAAATAAGGCAGCTGAGTTAGCTGAGGAGTATTATACTCGCCGAAAGTTGCACGGCAGGGCAGTGCGCGTTGAAAAGGATGAGAGAAAAGAGGGCTTTTCAAAGAAACCTGATCAACGGAAACCCGCTCCGCACCGTAATTTCAAGAAGGACCCGTCTCTTACGAAGGATAGTGCGGGGAAGGGCAAACAGAAGCAGAGAAATCGAGTGAGGTTTCTACCACACAGGCATTTGAATCGGAAAACAAACGGAAGCCGCTAATCTGCTACAACTGTAAAAAGGAAGGGCACATCGCGAGAAACTGTCAGGAAAAGTTTGCCTTCGCAACGATCCGAGAATCAGAAAAAAACATTCGGTTGTTGGAGCCGTATCTCCAAGAAATTAGGGTCAATGAGAAAACGTGCCGAGCACTTAGAGACTCAACGGCAACCATGGACGTTGTCCATCCTTCATTGGTGTCTCCGGATGACTTCACAGGAGAATGCGCGTGGATCAGGCAGGTCGCCGAGGAGCAGAGTGTTTGCTTACCAATCGCCACGGTTGTCATTGAAGGCCCGTTCGGTAAGCTTCACACCGAAGCGGCTGTGTCTGCCGCGCTGAACGATCGTTTTCCTTATCTTTTCTCCAACAACTCGGAGCAGCTTCTCAAAGAGCAGGGCAAATCGTTCTTTCCCAACTTAGCGTGCATGGCCCTCACGCGATCGCAAGCGCGAAAGCTTTCGCAGGAGCTTGATCGGGTTCAATGCGGTGAACGCTCAAGTGACCTTGTCGGCGGGTCGACAGAACCCCAGAAAGGAAAGTTTCCGCATGAGTCATGCGAGCAGTCACGCGAGCGGCCCGTCGCCGAACCGGCCGGCGCGGTTTCCGTAGAAAGGGGAGACGACATGGCGCCATTGAGTCAGAGCGAGAGGGTTGCAATGCTCTCGCCTGTAGCGGAAAGTTGGAGCGAGCTGCCGAGAGTTGATCGAGAGACGCTCATTCGAGAGCAGCGTGAGGACCTCTCGATTGAAGCACTAGTGGAAAGCCACAAAAACGCGGCACAAGTGCTGTCGAAGGAGCACTGCGAGAAATCGGTGAAGAAGCGTGCTTTTGAAGTTGATAATCAGGTACTGCTGCTGCAGCCGTCCAAGAGGAACAAGCTTGAGGTTGATTGGGAAGGGCCCGCCAAAGTATTATCGAAGCCTTGCGATACAAATTATGAGGTGCAAGTAGGAAGGCGGCAGGACAAAATTTACAACTTGATGAAACCCAATGTTCAACATCAAGCGGTCGTAAATCTGTTGTTGAATGCTTCAAAGGAAGAGGAAGCAGACATTTTGAGTTCTAGTGAGGTAATTGAAGGGGGATCGAAAGTAATCCGGGAGCAGATAAACCTAGAGCCTAGCTTAAGTGAAGGAGGACCTGAGAAAGAGCACCTGAGAAAGATTGGTTCCGAGTTGGAAGACGTGTTTTCGGACCGCCCCGGAAACACGAGGGTGATCGAACACGATATCGAGCTAAGCGGTGAGGAGTCAATCCGTAGCAAGCCGTATCGTTGTTCCCCTGTGCAACGTCGAAGGTGTGAGCCGCTCTTGGTACCGCATAGGTATCGTCGCCTAAAAGTGACCGGTTACTGAGGTGGAGCACGTTGCTCCACAGCGCAACTTTGACGTTCGCTAAAAAAAAGGAAAGCTAAACGCTAATGCAGGTGCATTGAGCAGTGCGTTCTACCTAGTACCTTCTCAATCTTTCGGTTTCTCGCTGGCGATTCGGGGCAAAATTTTGACCTCATCACGACCTGGGCTGAGCGCTCTCGTTCAGAGTAATCTCAAGGGGTCAACTTTGTGGTATTCTAATTCGTTACGTTGTTGTACGTGGGAGAAAAAAAATTGAGTTGTCATTTTAAGAGTCTTGTGTCCCACATGTGCCTCTTGATGTAGAGGGAACAAAATTCCGATAGACACGTAGATAGGTATATGTTGTACTATACTCTGTCTGGTGTTCTGTCGGGTGACCGAGGGCACTTGCTCGTGTCGTGTGTTGTCTGTTGTCGATCCGTTCTTGGCAAGTTGCAGAACCATCGACAAGTGCTGAAACCGAAGATAGTCAGAAGAGACGAGCGAAGTTGGCCAGCAAGTTGTGGCGACAAGCCAGTGGAGCTGGGATCCGTCGTCAAAAATGGGATGTGTTCCCGGAACAGTCTGGAGCTGTATTCTCCCCATGGCCCTGGAGGCGAACCTGGAGGGACCTGGCGAACGAGCGCACCTGACATCCGAGCCCCGTGGAAGCAGCTCGTCTTTCCGGTGCATTGTCTGGCGGCGGGGGTGCTGTTATGCCAGCGAGTCCTCGTCAAACGTTCGTGCCTCGGAAAAAGGCAATCTGGGTCAAGGCCAGCCCGCAGTCCGCCTGACGCGAACATCTCAACGGCGTGAACACGCGCGGCGCTTCTCTGGCCCACGTGCATTGAGTCAGCTGCGCACGTGACAGCGAGCCGGCGTCCTCGTTCCTGGTGGTCTGACGCATGGCGCGGCGGCCCCATTGGCGGAACCTGCCCTGACGACCAGCGGCGCTTCTGATTGGACTTTTTGGTTGGACCCGGTGCAAATAAAAGAAGCCCTGCGGCGCGTCGCGATCGGGAGGTCCTACGAGAGAGGAGTCCCCATGTCGGAGAGCCGACATGTGTATGAGTCAGCGGTCTTAGGCGAAAGGCTAATCTATGTGTTAGAGAGGAGAGCTCGGCTCTTCGAGTCTCTGTCGGCCCCAGTGCCGAAATTGTAACGCCTCTGTATATATGCTGTACATAAACCTTGTTTAACTCACCGTCGTCTCGTCCGCTCGTCTTATCAGCTCTGCGCAGAAGCAGTCGCGAGCTGATAAAAATACGCTACCAAACGGCTGGTGACCTTCCCGGCGGAGTTGAAAGCAGTGGCGCCATCGGGACCGGGTTGGCGTCGCCGTCTTTCGCAACAGCGGTGGATTCGGCGGGATCGGTCCGTCGTTCGCAACAATATACACTTGTTTACATGTTAAGGGAATTTTGTACACCACCCTTATTACAGAGAGTAGTGAAGCCTGTGTTTTACACCGCATTTATTTTGGCTGGAGCTTTTTCTATCATGCATTTTGTTCACCATAGGGCACAATTTTCCTAATTAGTTTCTTGCTGAGAATAGTAGCTGTACATTGTATCGTGATGCAACATTTTATTAATGGTTGTACGGCTAAAAGAACACTCCGGAACCTTCAAGACCTGCACGTACGCGAATCTGCCTTCGCACTGTCACAAGTGTGGGTGCACGCCCTTGTTCAATGAAACGATGGTGTTCGTCAAACATAGTGATCAGGTGACAAGAACTTTTGGAAGCTCTCTATATCAAAAAATAGGGGGGTCCTGCATTAGTCAAACATCAATATCATTACAGGAAAAAGAAGAAATCCTAATCAGTAGCATGTTTGTTTGAATTGAATTTTGTCGCGCCTGCGCAGTTACCCGCGGCGCAAAATTAACGTCGACAAGGTAATAACGTCGACAAGGTCGACAAAATTAACATCTACAAAATTAACATCGACAAGGTAATAACGTCGACAAGGTCCCTCGCTGGACCCTCTGCGTATGTTCTGTATGTTTGTCTTATGTGTTCACATATGTATATTTCAATAAATCTTCAGTTGAGATTCAGCGCTTGTTTGTGTCCCTTCTCTTCTTCCTGTGGGTTTGTGCACTGTTACTTCTAATAATGTATCACCAACTAGCCCAACTATCAGTCTTTTCTATGTACGAGTCAACATCCGAGGACCGCACTCACGTGTTCTGACCCAGTTCAAAATTCTTAAATGGCCCTCGACTTCACGCGCAGTTTTTTTTTTATGAAGACGGTGCAGCTCCTGGCTCGTTGCACTCACACTTCATCACCAATATGGTATGGCGTTGACGATGGCGGCGGTCAAAATGTCGTTCCTGCGCCTGTTGGCCATGCACAATCTTCTTGCGCGCCTTGGTGCGTACTCTGCGGCAATGTGTTATTCGTGCGGCAGGGCGACCAGCTTGCACAGGCGTGTCTAAGAAGGCTGTAGGTCTAAATTTTGGTAGTTGGCCGTAGACGATTCCATAAGGGTATGTTCCGGCTGAACTCTGCAACGCTATGTTAAATGCATTTGCAGCCGCGTTGAGGGGCTCCTCCCCAGTCAGCCTCACCGGACCTGTTATTAAATGCGAAGCATTTCTTAGCGAACTTCAGCGACTTTGAGCGTATATATCTACCTATCTATCTATCTATCTGTCTATCTATCTATCTATCTATCTATCTATCTATCTATCTATCTATCTATCTATCTATCTATCTAGCCGCTTATGTTCGGGTGCTCTTGTGGTCATGCCCTTAACTTGGCGTGAACCGAAATTAGCACGGGAGGGTAAGATGGTTTGATGAATTTGACCCGCTGGTAAAGACATGAATAATGTCACATTCCCGTCGTGTGCGTCGTCACACACTTCCCGCAAGACAGTGACACCTACCCGCGCGCGGGTATGTGCCTCTGGTATGTGGGTATGTGCATCTGGTGATTGGCACTTAGTACCTACCCAGGAATGACGAGAACACACATCGGCAATCTTAACGCGTGAACGTTGATCAATACCCGACATCGGTAGCGTTGACCCAACACAGAATAAATGTCAATGTTACGAAACACCTGACATAGGCAGCGTTGACCCACCGATGAATGCAAATAACAAATTTCAAGGTCCCAGTAGGAATCGAACCCAAGCATTCGGCGTGGCTGTCAAGCATTCTACTACAGAGCAACGCTACGTCTCGGAACTACTTTTCAAATAGACGCTAAAATTCGTGAAACGTCAATAGTGGTTGCAGTGCTGCCTACGCCATTTTATAAACATTACATACGTACTCCTTCGATACAGCCGTCACGTCGGGTTAACGTCAATTGCAGTTAGGTTCATTCACTGAAGTTGATTTATGTAGCAGTGTCCAGGGCCAGCATCTTCACGAGCATGAGCAATTCATGTCAGCTTCTGTTGTTGCTAATACGCATGTTCCAATTGGTATAGTTGCGCAAGTGCAAACAACTGGTTATATGAACATCTGAAACTCTTGAACATAGGCCTTTGCGTGCAACATTTGCACATATAATTAGCATTATTTTGGGACATGTCGCTCAATCAGAAAATTACAACATGGTCTCACCTTTCCCCGCATGCTTCGCATAACGTTGATTCCCACGTACGTGGGATCTGCCGTATTTTTTATATGTGAAGCATTTCTTAGCGAACTTTGGCGACTTCGAGCGTATCTATCTATCTATCTATCTATCAATCTATCTATCTATCTATCTATCTATTAATCTATCTATACAGTCGCCTACGACTTTTAGCACTCCTGGCTGTTTCGATAATGGTACTGATACCAAAATTGGTGTAGCACACCATGGCAGCATGACGAGCATAATTGACTAGTAATAATACGAAAACCACGACATCTATATCATGAAAGTCATGAATCACATTTCATGGTCACGAAAGTCAGCGAGCGAGTGCGCGAGCGGCCGTTTCGCTAGCTTCACATATACCAAGTTTGGTTATTGATGGAGAGATATGGGGTGTTTAACGTCACAAAACCACCATATGATTATGAGAGACGCCGTAGTGGAGGGCTCCGGATATTTCTGCCACCTGGGGTTCTTTAACGTGCACCCAAATCTGAGCACATGGGCCTACAACATTTCCGCCTCCATCGAAAATGCAGCCGCAATAGCCGGGATTTGATCCCGCGACCTGCGGGTCAGCAGCCGAGTACCTTAGCCACTAGACCACCACGGCGGGCAGTTTGGTGTTATATGACGTCAATGAATGCCGATGGTATATGACTGATACAAACATGATAATCATGACATGCGTGTCATGTAAGAGCCAGACAACACACCACGCTCATGATGCGCTCACGGCCGTTTCGCTAGCTTCACTTACACCAAATTTCGTAATGGGTGGCGTGAACGGACGACGAAGGTAAATGACACGTTCAAACATGATAATCATGATATGCTTGTCTTCTGAAACATGATTAGATGCTACGCTGATAGCATGCTCACGGCCTTTTCGCTAGCTCCACATATACCATATTTGGTATCACATGACGTGAATATACGACGAAGGTAAGTGATACAACCAAACATGATAGTATTGATACGCGTGTCATGTAAAACATGAATACATACTGCGCTCATAGCGTGCTCGCGGTGGTTTCGCTAGCTCCGCATACATCAAACTTGGCATCACGTGACGTGAATAGATGAAGAGGGTAAATGACACGTTCAAACATGATAATTATGACATACGCGTCATGTAAAACAATGACTTCATGCTACGCTGATAGAGTGCTCGCGGCCATATCGCTAGCTCCACAAATGAGAAATTTGGTATTACGTGACATGAATGGACGATCAAGCTAAACGCCATGTCCAACAGTCCATGGCATAATCATGGCATAAAAGTCATGTACGGTATAATTTACGTCCACGTCATAACGTTGTGCTCATTTTAAAGTGATATATATATTTTCCTCATTCGTGCTTCGCATATCATCGATTCCCGCAGTACGTGGGATCTGCCTTTTTTTTTGCAATACGGCGCCAGTCGAGCTTGCAAGGTCTGGTTAGACCTCTCTGTCAGGTCGTTAACTTGTTGATAGTAGGCAGGCGCGAAATGATGTTCCACTCCCGCTCACCAGAGATATGCAGGGAGCTCGTGGCTGCGGAAAGTGGTCGGTCTATCGGAGATGAGCTTCTTAGGGCAGCCATGTCTCCATTCGAAGCGGTCCTGTAGAAATTTGATGACGCAGCTTGCGGCAAGAGAGGGCACGGCAGCGACCTTTATATATTTTTACAAGTAGTCCACAGCGACAATAATATACCTGCTACCCGCTGCCGATGTTGGGAAAGGCCCGATGTGATCGATTCCCACAGTCTCCGGTGGCGTAACAGGTGTAAGCTAAACCAGGTTGATAGCCTGGACGCCGTTTGTGTTGTTGGCAGACTTCACAGCTTGCAACAAAAGCGCGCATATTACTGTCAATTCTCGGCCACCGAAAATGCTCTTGTGTTTTGCGCAAAGTTGCTCGGTAGCCTATGTGGCCTCCTTCAGGTGTGTCGTGAATGACGCACAGAATACTGGCACGCGAGGAGGTAGGAACGACCAGAAAGTGGCGTTCCTCTTGCTTCTCTACCGAAGGACGACGATACAGCGTGCCTTCACGTAAAGCAAATTCGGTGTTGTGTCCCGTGTCCGACAACAAATTTTAATGGAAACTCAATCTTTGTCAGCACGTTGGGCATTCAAAACTTCTTGCTGGGAGAACATGATCCTACCTTCGCGTACTTGCGTGGAGCGTTCCTCCATTGGGTTTCGCGATAAGGCATCCGGAACCTGACTTTGAGCTTCTGCACGGTGACGGGTGTTATAAGTGTAGTCTTCCAGCCACTATCCACCGTGCGAACTTGTGTTTTAGGTGCTGCTCAGCGAAAATCTATGCCACAGTTGAATTATCTGAATGTTCGCGTTGAATTGCGCGTAAACAAATTTGTTTTGCTGGTTGCAGTAACTGGTTCCAAGTTATCAAAGTGCGTATTTTTCTGGTGTATTGTTTCCAGTGCTACTGCGTTTGTGTACAACTAGTGTTGTATTGTCTTTTCACTAGTGGTTATTTTTTGTTGAATAAATGTTCGCGTCCAATTGCGCGTAAACGAATTTGTTTTGCTGGGTGCAGTAACTGGTTCAAAGTTACCTAAGTGGGTATTTTTCTGGTGTATTGTTCCCAGTGCTCTTGTGTTCGTGTACAACTAGTGTTGTATCGTCTACTAGATAAGAGCTGTCTTCTATGCCGTCTTTAAGTATGTACCGATTGCTCTGTGTTTGTATATAATTAACGCCATTTTTTCAGAATGTACTTAATGAATTTTGCCTCGAGACACCTACAGGCATTTCTGCCTCCAGCCACTCTTAGACGTTCTGACAAATATGCCGCTGTATAAACGTGACATTGAAAAGTGTATTGTGTATCCAAGAACTGATGCCCTTCTACTTTGGTCTCGTATGAGACTGTCAGTACCGAAAATAAATAAATAAATAAATAAATATTTAAATAAATCTGTGGCAATGGCGAACATTCGTCCAAACAGGTAGTGACAGAACTTCTCGTCTACGCTCCACACCACCAGCAGGCATTCGAGTTTGTTTGAGTGGTAATGGCTCTCTGCGTCAGACAGTTTCTGGCTGGCGTAGGTGACGACGTGCTCACGTCCGTGCGGGTCTCGCTGGGTCAGAACGGCCCTTATACGAACTTGACTAGCATCGATGTGTACTTCTGTCGTCCATTCTTCATTGAAGTGGCAGATTACAGAGCTCTGTGTCAGTCAATCTTTAAGGGCTCAAAAAGCGTCACCCTGCGATGGGCCTCATTGAAATTGCGTTCCTTTTTTAACAGTTCTGTGAGCGGTGCAGCTGTTGACGCGAAATTGGGGACAACTTCCGCAAAAACGATGCGGTTCTGAGAAACACCTGCAGCTGTTTAACAGAAGTCGGCCACAGCTTGAATTCTTTCAGGAAGGAGCTTCACGCCATCTGGAGATATGGTATATCCGAGATAGGACAAAATTGGCATTTTTCTTGGTTACGTCGTAATCCGGCATCATGCAACCGCTCCAGAATTTCGTCGACGTTTCGCAGGTGTTCTTCTTCGGTTACCCCAACAACAAGGAAGTCGTCGAGGTATACCACACAGGTGTGACCCGCTAGAACGTACGCGGGGCTGTTCGCAACCCGAAAGGTATACGACTAAACTCGTACAAGCCAGAAGGGGCACGAAAAGCCGTTTTGCACTTATCCTCCTCGGCGACATTGATTTGCTAATACCCCACTTTCAAATCGAGGGATGAAAAGAACCTTGATTTCTTACGCTATCGATGGGATCTTCAATACGTGGAAGCGCGTATGAGTCCAGTATGGTGTGTTTATTTAGCTCCCTGTAGTCTACACATAATTGTAGACTCCCGTTCTTCTTTCAGACTAAAACAACAAGTGCTGTCCATGGACTTGGAGACGGCCTGGTTACGTTGGCGGCTAGCATCTCTTCTACTCGTTCAGCGATCTCGGTCCGCTCCCCGTAATGGCACCGACATCGGCGGATGATTGTCAGTAGGTATACGATGTTGAAGTATGCTAGTGCCGGGAAGCTGCGCCAGGTTATCAGTAAAAAGTGTTGTGTGCCTTTCAAATACGGCTGAGATTGTGCGCAGTGGTGCTTGCTCACCTCGGGAGCTTCAATCCCAGGAGTCACTCGGGGTCAAGCCACGATGGTTGACGCTACAACCATCTATGGTGAGTTGTACTTGCCCAGAGAGGAGGTAGTCTGCTCCGAAAACCAGGTTGGCAGGTAGCTCGTCGAAGATGGGAACGGCGCCAAGCAACTGGCTTCCGGCTTCGGTGCGTAGCTACAGGTCCACCGCACCCACAAGGAGCACGGTGCCCCCGAGGCTGTGTAGAGGTGGCTCGGTCCAAGGTTGGAGGCTGACTGGAGCGTGCCATTGCAGCAGGGCTGTTTGCTCGGCTCTATGATGTATCCACTAGCGTCGTGAGGCCCCGATGCCATCAACATAGACCCGAGCTGCCAGAAGTGGTCGCGTCATAAACTGAATGGCTTGACACGGTACTTGTTGGCAGCTGTCGATCCTTGTAGCCGTGTCTATAGCGCCCACATGAAAAGCATTCGCGCTGAGTGGGCACGGTGTCCTGTGGAGAGACTACAGAAAGGCAGCGTCTAGCAGTTTCCTGTAGCTCAGCTGCCTGTTGGAAGAAAGCCTGACCGTCCTGCAGCTCGGCCGTATACACAGACAGTATCGCCGCGTGTGCCGAATCGTAAAGCCCATCGATGACATACTGTCTGGCTGTCGGGAAGGGCCAGGCCATGCCACAGGCTTGCAGGAGGCGAAAGAAACGCTAGGAGCGTGCGACGAGAATGGACGCGCGTCGCATCGGCTTCCGCTCAATTCGTGAGGACCGGTGGAACCCTGCTTCACACTTCATCAAGATTGATCTTATATTCTTCGTAACGTTGTTCTGCACTAGAACACACCTCTCTCATTCAGGTGGGCCAATTTTGGGGCATTTTATGTCCACTTGTTGACCTGACCTTGTGGTAGCTACGCTCGCCCGACCAAGCGTTGCACCGAACGCTGACTACATCGGAACTTCTCCGCGGCCGCAGCCACAGATGGCGGCCACCACTCCCCGTGGATATGATCCCACGACGTTGGCATTGAAAGAAATTTCTACCCCAGTGCCCGAAATCTCCGTTCTACCAGCAGATATCATGGATGAGGGACTGTTCACTGTGGTGACTCTCCGCAAGCGTCGCCAGCAATCTAAAGCTACCAAGGCATCGGCTACCAATAAGGCCGCGTCCGCGAACATACCACCCGAGAAGAAGACATCCCGTGTATCGTGGCAGCCTACCGCTATGCCCCGCATTGCTGCAGAAAACTTCACCATCGTACTGAAACCTCGTGTCACGGTGGATCTCAAAGCTACTTTTCAATCAGGTGAACTAGGCGCAGAGCTCACCTCATACATGAACGCTACCTCGGGGGACTCTATTAGTGTGTGGCTCATGCGGGAGCAAAATATTATTGTTGTCTCAACCGAAAACATCAACTCTGCGAACCTTCTCTCTCGAGAATTCTCACTCGAAACATCACAAGGTCCCCTACCAATGATCGGCCACACCAAGATCAGTGAGGAAGCATGCCAGTATGCCGTGGCGTCATTACGGTACACGAGCAGCAGACCTCCGCCTCCTTGAAAGCAAAGATCCATTGGCGTGGTGGAAGCATACCTTTCATCAGAAAGCTTGGAAAGACTTCGGTGGCTCTTATAACTTTCGATGGCCGCCGCATGCCACGCTTCGTGCACTACAACAGCGTTGTGACACAAGTACGCGAATATAAACGCACCATTCCAGCCTGCTACCTCTGTGGTACGGTGGGCCACTGTGTGGAGCTGTGTCCCCACCCGAACGACCAACGCTGCGGCCATTGTGGTCAACTTGTGGGTGCTTCTGAGCAGGAGATGGCACCGCACGAGTGCAAGCCATCATGCCTGGCATGCGGTGAGGGACACCTCACCGGATCCCAGGCCTGCAAAGCAAGGTTTCGCCGCCTGCAGCAGCCGTACGGGCATCATGGCAGTCGTGGCTCGTCGAAGCAGTGGTCGACGCTGGCGTCGTGCCAGAAGGACGTCAGCCGGGAGCTACCAACCAAGCCACGAAGAACCCTGTTACAGGAGGGACCAGTCAACAAGCACCACCTCCACCTAAAACACCGTCACAGCAAACGTCATCCAAGACACCTGACCAGGGTGCCCACGTGCTCCAATGTCGGGATGTTTCACCTCTGACTGGTCCCGGTGGCCGTAAGCCACCGAACAAGAAAACTGCTTCTCAGGTAGGCCATGGGGCGAGGGCTGCCTCCTCCTTCTCCTCATCTTGCTCTTCCTTCTGCGCCTCCTCCCCCGAATTCCTCGAGCTCAAACAAGAGCTTGATGCGCTGCGGGCACAGAACGCGCTGCTTCAAGCCAAAATTGCCACCTTGGAGACAGGTAGTCCATCAGTCGCCCCCGTGTCACTTTCCACCAATATTACCATTCCCGCTTCAGAACCGATGCCCATGTGCACCATTTCTTCCGTCTCGAAGCCTTCAAACAGTGAAGAGTGATTTCAGGCTATTGAAAGTACTATGATCGCTTTAATGACACAACTCATCGCCATAAGCAAAAGCCTGGAAACTCTTTCCAACACTGTTACTCAACAGGTGACCAGTAACATTAAAGCTTGGCTCCATGGCATAAACCCTCGAAGCCGAAGGACTAATCCTCTGAAGGATGTTAATCATCCCTTCAAGTTGTCACACGCCATCAGCCTCGCTGAAACCTCTGAGGACTCTGAGCTCCCACTTGCACAGGGTGCCGAAGTAGGGGTAGAGCCCCTCCCAGCCACACCCAATTCTCAATATGGCGACTCATCTTAACTGCTCCACATCGCCACACCGAAAACCTCCGTTACTCTCTTTAATTCAATGGATTTGTAGATGCTTCAAAGATAGGGCCAAACGGGCCCATTTCCGCCTCTATCTTGAAACATTTGAGCAACTGTGCGCCGTCATTGCCCTTCAAGAGCCCGGTAATGCCACGCGCCTATCAGGTTATAACACTTTTGAAGGGACCCATTCACCTGCCTTCTTGTTCATAAAACCTTAACTACGCAAGAGGTACACCTCGAAATTTTAATACCGTACTCGTACACTATGTTCACGGTTCTTCCCCTGCGCCGAACCAACCCCCCTGTACACATCCTCAATATTTATTGCAAACCTAAACTCAAAAACATCACATACGCTGACATCTTCAGCAGGACACTGAAGCTCACCGGGCATGACCCCCTTTTAATAGTGGGTGACTTCAACGCCCCTAGCAGGCTTTGGGGCTATCGCAAGGAAGAGGCGCGTGGAAGGAAACCTTCAGAGCTAACTTCCACGCTGGGCATGACTCTTCAAACAGACCCCACGCAACCAACTCGTGTAGGTAACTCTGTCAGCCGAGACACCTGCCTCGACCTAACATTCACGAAAAACATGAGACACGCCGAGTGGTTCAATACCGAGGAAACCCTCGGTAGTGACCACTGCATTCTCAACACTACATTTGCTACATGACCCCCACAAAGCCCCATCGTACAGGCTCACCTACCAAACTGGGAAGCCTCCCGGCAGTCCTTACCTGACTCTTCCATCCTGGAGGTTGGTTATTCCCAGTGGGTTCACTCTGTGCTCGAAACACTAAGAAAACACAAGACCAAAATACAACTCACGGATAGTCATCCGGATGTAGATAACCATCTCCTTCATTTTTGGGAAGCCTGTCGCAGCCTCACAAAGAGGTGGCACCGACAAAAACACAACTGCAAACTCCACATGCGGATACTGGATCTCACCCGGAAGGCGGCCGAGTACGCTGCCCAGAACAACTGCACCAAGCCTTTTACAATTTCCACGCCACCACAACACAACTAGTCCTATCACTACGGGACCGATATCTTTGCACTCAACAGGACACGCGAGGCTCCGCGTATCGCTAAACAGGCCGAGAAAACTCGGCCCTGGATGCTCCTTTCCAGTTACACGGCCTTCGCACAACTCTTGCCAAAATGAGGCGAGGTGCGGCTTCCGGGCGAGACAAAATTACTGTTAAAATGCTGGCTAATCTACTCGATGCAGCGCAACAGTCGCTTCTTGACTATACCAATGCGATCTGGTTCGGAAAATTGCCCCTCCCACTAGACTGGAAATCGTCTCTAGTAACCTTTATTCCAAAGCCAGGAAAACCGATCAACACAGAGAATCTCAGACCCATTTTTCTTACTTCTTGGGCGGGGAAGCTAATGAAAACTATGATCAGGGATCGTGTCTCTGCCTTCTTGGAAGAGCACATCATTTTCGCCGATCCTATGTATGGGTTCAGGCCCAAGAAATCTTCACAGGACATACTTCTACAACTACACCACGAAGTACTTAATCCCGTAGAACACCCCCACAATGACAATATCATTCTAGCGCTTGACCTTAAAGGAGCCTTCGATAACGTCAAGCACAAAGTCATCTTAGCTCACCTAAGTGCCACCAACTGCGGCGAGCGCACCTTCAACTACATCCGAAACTTTCTTACTGACGGAGCTGCGTGCATTCACATCCAAGATCAGGAATACGGCCCCTATCCCCTGGGCACGCGAGGCACACCGCAGGGCGCTGTATTGTCGCCTCTGCTGTTCAACTTAGCTATGGCACAGCTCCCGGCCCGCTTGGCTGATGTCAACAGGGTAAACCATGCGGTTTATGCTGAAGGAATCATTCTGTGGGCCACAGAAGGATGCCTGGGCAGTATGGAGGACAGCCTGCAAACCGCAGTCCATATAGTGGACGAATATGTGGCGTACTGCGGCCTTCAGTGTTCCCCACAGAAGTTCGAATTCATGCACCTTCGGCCGTCGGCGATGTGCACTTCGTCCATCAACCTTTCCCTGCATAGTGGACCTATTAATGGGGCACAAGAGATCCGTGTCGTTGGACTCGACATTCTCAAACACCGTAGGGTTAGACAACACATCACAAGCTGCATCAGTTTGGAGAACAGGTGGGCCGCATGGTCCGCCGAGTCTCCAACAAAAGGGGAGGTCTCAAAAGCAAAAATGCGCTTCGTCTCGCACATGCTTTTTTCACTAGTCGCATCTTGTATGCGACTACATTCCTGCACTTACGGAAGCGCGATGAAGATTCCTTGGAGGTCACCCTTCGCAAAATTGTCAAGAGAGCCCTAGATCTCCTGATCACTGCTTCCATTGCAAAACTTCTTGCGTTGGAAGTGGTAAACGCCGATCGGGAGCTCCGGGAGGCTCAGTTAACAAATGAATCCACGCGTCTGGCGCAGACCCCATCAGGCAGACGACTCCTAGATCGCCTACACATTCGGCATAAATTCTACACAGAGGAGCGGGTACGAGTGCCCGAACATTGAAAATACGCGATTCATGTTCGACCCCTCCCCACTAATATGTCACGTGAGTCACACGCTGGCCGTCGAGAGGCGTGGGCTCTTGCTCTCCGGCGCCAATTCTGCTCTAAACAAAGCGTATTTCACACGGACATCGCCAGCCCCTACCGCAGGGGTTGGTATACGGCCGCCGTGGTCCATCAAGTCAGGCAGGTGGATGGTCTGTCCTTCCGCGCAACCAATGCTACCCATGCTGAAGAGGTGGCCATAGCTGTGGCTATATCACACGACAGCTCTCAAATTATATTATCAGACTTCAAAGGAGCTTGCCGAAATTTTCTACTGGGATGGATCACACCTCTAGCTGCCAAAATTCTTAAATCTTGTCCGCGAGTAGGTTACCCCTCTCCGCGTTCAATAATCTGGACTCCTGGCCATCGCGGCCTCGCAGGCAATGAGGCGCGCACGCCGCCACCCGCGCACTCATTTCCCGGACCACTGCCTCGCCCACCAATGACCCCTGTGTTTCAGAAGTAAACGCTCCTCTCCTAACTTATAGAGAGATAATTACCTATTACCGGGACTCCCACCGCCGTTTTCCTCCGCTCTGCAAAGGACTTAGGAAAGCGGACGAGAGAATTCTTCTCCGGCTATTTACCCATAATTTACTGTGCCCGGCAATGCTTAAACACTTTGACTCGTCCTTTTCCGGCATCTGCCAGTACTGTGTGGAGGTGGCTGACACCTACCACATGGTATGGGCATGCCAGCTCAATCCTTCTTTACCCCCGAACCCAAATAAAAACAAGAGAGGACTGGGAGGCGGCCCTGCTCAGTTTCCAGGACCTTGCGGCCCAACGAGCCATGGTCCAGCGTGCCCGGACAGCGGCCACGACCAATGGGGTCCCTGACTAGGGACTCCACCTAGTACTGCAGGTGGGCTGACCCACTAGAGGCTAGTCTGCCTATCAACCTCTGTTTTTTTAAATAAATGTTTACTACTACTACTACTACTACTACTACTACTACTACTACTACTACTACTACTACTGCAGGAGGCGTAATTTGCCGCAGATATATACGTCAATGCAGTTTAGGCTTGCCTGCACGACCGCATCTACATCAGCGAGCGTCATAGGTTCCCGAAAGCGGTGCAAATGAGGACTTGAGGGCATCGCTCCAAGTACCCTATAAGACGTGCTTGCTTTCCTGAAAACGATGCCAGGCTTGTGCTGCCCCTTGGAGGCACCCTTCCGCGACCTTTCGATAGGCTCCGGCCAAGAGCATTTCACGGCGACATAGTCCATGGTCACGAAACGCGGTGGTGGGATTGTCCTGAGACCCGTGAAATTCCGTAACGGCAAACTCATGAGCGGAAGAGTGCAGCGACGAGGTGTTGAGTCAACATGTTCAAGAACGAGGCCGTTTCCGAGCAGGGGCGGATTCAGCCAGTGATTTATGGGGGAGGGTGGATGGGGTAGGGCGGTCGCCTAAAGTAACACTGGAGAGGGGGGCGTTGTGATGACCTTTTATTGCGATAGCAACTATATGAACACTCTCGGCTGGATTTCGTCGCTGACGTTAGCATGGGCGTTGGCGTGGACATCGGAGTCGATGTCATGCACCGTATATGCATAAGCATTTTATGTATATCCGAAAACGCAAAAAAAAAGAATCCAGAAAAAGACACCGGCGCGCGTAATCAAACGTGGTACCTCCGCGTCGTGAATGCGAAGCGTTAACCACTGAGCCTCGGTTGTTTACATTTCAAGCAATTTATATTTACCACTTACCAATGTTAGTAGGCAAATAGGGGAGGGGGGATAAATATCGTGTTTTAGCATTATAGTGAGCGCGCGGCGGCTCTCATCTCTCACACGTTTTTTGGCCCGCGTAGAGAATACGCGGGTGTACGCTCGATCATGCACCCTTATCTTGCAGTGGGGTGGATCGTACGTCTTGGCTTGACTTGGGATGTTGCCGGAACGATTCTGTAGTAGTTACCCGGCGCGAAAAGGCCACTGCAATCGTTGCACGGCCTCCGTTTGCGAAAAGGGCGCGCTTTTCAGACAGAGCGAAGTAACAACTGAGACGCTTATTCGCGTTCATCTGTACCTGTGAGTACGTTTCATGCGTCATTTGTGTGTGAGAAACGCGGGGCACTTCATGATCTGCTTCTCATTCTGCGCGTGACCTTCCAATGTGTTGCTATCGCGTTCATTGCTTCACCTAGCTTTGCGACAACGCTGTGGCTTTTTTTTTTGTTTTTACTAAAAAAACAACCTTCACAGCATAAATATTGTTAATTTGTGCTCACAGTTATTTCACTCATTTGCCCTATTTGGTAATAGGAAGTGGGCGGTGCGCATTGAATTAAAGGTAGGGAGGTACTTACAGAGAGTGGGGGGGGGGGGGGGGATCGCCCCTACCGCCCTCCTCTGGATTTGCCACTGTTTCAGAGTCGTAATCTTGTGATGGAGCCGCCGTGGTGAACGTCGTCTTCGGAAGCTAGTGACTGAAAGTTTGAAAGCATTCGTCTGCTTCGAAGAGTGATGGTACTTGGATTAACGTCTTCTGATGGCTCTGTGGTTTGCAACAGCGACATTGTAATAATGAGAAGTCAGACACAACGCCTGTTCAGTAGAATGGCTGTTTCAATTCTCCTTTTCGTCTTCCCCGACCTTCCGCGACTTGGCAGCGCCTGAGCATGTATATATATATATATATATATATATATATATATATATATATATATATATGGTGTGTGTGTGTGTGTGTGTGTGTGTGTGTGTGTGTGTGTGTGTGTGTGTGTGTGTGTGTGTGTGTGTGTGTGTGTGTGTGTGTGTGTGTGTGTGTGTGTGTGTGTGTGTGTGTGTGATTGCGAGCGAGCACCACCACGCTTTTGGAGTGAACGGACACAGCAGACACAGCCGGAACAAACCAAACGATACAAACATTTATTTAACGAATTTAGAACGACGATATCGTGCACCGCATTAGAACGTCAATCGTGGTCAACCCTCTAAGACATCATTTCACTATATTACTCAGCACGTAGCAACATAACAAACACAAGAGCACACAGCACACAAAAAGGTGGCGTCGCCAACGCTTGATTCACCGCGCGAGCACCTGGCAGACGGCCCGCGGTGCCGTGCACCGGAGTTACGCCGCGAAAGCAATCGATTACGACAAACGCCACCAGGCGGAGAGAGACCACCAAGGCTTGCCTTCCGCCAGGGGTCACCACCAGCGCTACCGCTCTACCGACCATGATGAGGATAGTGGTGATCACCACTCGCGAACACATCGCCATCTATCACTCAATAGTCACCCCCGAATCACGGCTTCTGTGTGAGATACGTGCGCCACGCGGCGCAAGCAACTTTACAAGGAGTTGTCAGCACCCTCACATTCCCCCAACCTTAATTCAAATCATATTTCGAAAAGAGAAGAAATCCGCTACACAAGCTCTAAAATATCATTACAACCTATGTCCCTACATAATGTCCATGCACTACGACACCGCCGCCAGTCGACACTGCTGCACTGTCCGGCTCGACGACTTCACCACAGTACCGGTCCCACAACAGCAACGTTGCCGTCGGCGTGACGAACCATCACTCGCGCCTACACGCCTGCCGGATGCCACCAGCACTCACGAGGGCGCCGGACTGCAGGCAGTTGCGTCAGTCCCAGGCATCTCCATCGCCCGACGTCACGACCCGAATCCCTGGCCAGTGGCGCTGACGATGGGCAGAAGACAGCTACGGGTTACATCACTCCCGTTGCGTACATTCTAAAACACTCGGCAGAAACAATGGAACAGGGCCTAGGGAAGGGAGCTTCGGGCTTATCACCCGCGGGCGGCGGCCGAGACGCCCATCAAAATGAAACAAAAATCACTTTTCATAACTGCCCCACCGCGGTGGTCTAGTGGCTAAAGTACTCGGCTGCTGTTCCGCAGGTCGCGGGATCGAAACCCAGCTGCGGCGGCTGCATTTCTTATGGAGGTGGAAATGTTGTAGGCCTGTGTGCTCAGATATGGGTGCACGTTAAAGAACCCCAGGTGGTCTAAATTTCCGGAGCCCTCCACTACAGCGTCTCTCATAATCATATGGTGATTTTGGGACGTTAAACGCCACATATCAATCAATCAACTTTTCTTAGCTCATGCATCGCAAGATAAAAAAAAAGGTGAGGGAAGCAGAGTACAACACTTCAACGCCACGATCCACCTAGTTGTGCCACGTGCTACAGGCGGCTGCGCAGAGCCTTAGGCCTAATGAGTCGCTTGGCAACAACCGGCATCTACCCAGCACCCAGCATAGGCGCAGAAGGGGCAACCGCGAGAAGACATCCACTCTGTAAAGTAGCCCTATCACTCGCCGCACACAGCAGCTTACCGAGCGATTGGCGTCCACCATCCCAGACGGGGTTGCGACGCCCTAGTGTCGAGCCGCAATACCACAAAGAAACGACGCACGGCTCCAAAACCCCAAAAGAGATATAAGAAGCAATTTACGAAAAATCAGACCACCCACGAGGCTTCCGTACTCACTCGCTTTGGGCTTGGCCTACAATCCACGTGCTCTAACCCTTGCTCACCCCAGGATGCAGACCACGTGTTTCTCGTACTCAATTAAAAAACGTTTCTAAAAACCAACTACAACAACAACAAAATCACTTGCGAGCAGAAAAAAATAAAACTCAAGTGCCGATAAGTTCCAATACGTCACAAATACCGATCTCCTCGCTCTCAACAGAGCACACCGCCGACGCTAGCAAAGAAGTCCCTCCAGGCCTACTCTACCCTGGCTCTAACAAAAGCTTGTTCCGAACCGCGAAAACTCGTCCGATGCTCCAAAAGCCTCATGTTGGGCACCAGTATGTGGTCTCGAAATGGCGAGCGAGCGCCACGCCGTGCTCTTGGAGTGAAAGGACGCAGTAGACACTTTCGAAACAGACCAAACGTTACACACATTTATTTAATTTAGAACGACGATATTATCAGCCAAATAATCATAACACCAATTGTGATCAACACAACGACCCGCGTTGCCGTCCACGGCAGACCCACCGGTGGAGGCAACCGTCTGCGCTACCCGCCTGCCACCAGCAGGCTGTGGGAGGTCGTGGCTTCAAACCTACGTGCCGCTGGATACCCACCGGTTTCACAAAATGGGCACAGGCGTCCCCCGGCCTGACACTCCGCTTCCTTCAAAGGTGAGTCGCCTGGGAATTGAAGCCTACGCCATTCAAATCCCGTCAAAACATGACACAATATTAATGAAATCTAGCAGACAATAATGTCAAGGAAAGTATAGGGGAGGTTATTAGACCAAATTCCAAATTGTAAGGTAAATGTCAAGAAATAAAAGTGGGTGATAAGATAGCTTGCCGTGGGCAGATATATATATGTATATATATATATATATATATATATATATATATATATATATATATATATATATATATATATATATATATATATATATATATATATATATATATATATAGTGAGAAATATTACTTGTTCTATCTTTTCATCTGTACATACACATCACCACCAGTCAAGTTTAGGTTGTGGGGCACATACTCGAGACAATAAAAGAGAGTCTTGAGGGTACTGGATGCCATCTTACAAGTGGTGGAGAGTGCTGCCCAATTCCTGCGTTCTTTCGCGCTCTCGGACACCCCCGGCGTCTTCTAAAACACATTCATGGAGCTACATTCAGGCCACCGCTTAAACGGCCTAGGTTCAGTAATGTCGCAAGCCGACCAGCCCAGCGCACCAACTGCGCCACCGCTCCCACCACCAAGAAACCCTTCCCACCTGGTCACCAGCTCTCAAAAGGATCCTCCGCTGTTCGCAGGGCTTCCGGGTGAGAACGTGTAACACTGGCTCGAGGAGTATGACCGCGTGAGTGCCATCAACAACTGGGATGAGCCTGCGAAATTCACCCGCGTTGCGTTCTACTTGAGCGGCATCGCAAAAACGTAGTTTTTGAGAGCAAACCTCATAAGCGCGAAAATGCACGCGACAGCGACGAGCGATGCTATGAGCGACGAAACAGGGCGTTCGCTTGACGTGTCCCGTGCTCGTTTTCGCGCGATCGCTCGGTTCTCCAGATTTGGAAACCGTCGCTCATCGCCAGGAAGTGCTGGGCTCAAGCAGCCAATAGAAAAAAAAACCGGAAAAGTATATATATCAGTGACGTACTGCCGGTTGTTTCCACGTGCTTTTCAGCGTGCTCTCACGACTACCACAACAGCATGGCCAACGGCGATGAGCGCAACGCGTACAATGAGCGCCTCATTGATGTGATCGAACGGGAACGTCTGCTATGAGATCTGCGCGACCGAAATTACAAGTCCCGCGCCGTCACTGACGCGGCTTGGCGGCACGTCGTAACAGTGATGGGATCCACTGGTGAGTTGTGTTTTGCAATCTGCGTACAAGCGACGTTCGCGCCAAAACTGCTGCATGGCCGTTGTGTGCTGGCATGGTGTACAACTTTCCTCGATTTATGTGCAGCTGATGAAGTGAAGGCGAGGTGGAAGAACCTTCGAGACACCTTTAGGCGTGTCCTCAAGGAGCGGACACGTGCACTGAAGAGCGGCGCGCCAGCCGACGATGAATTAGACGAGTCCACTAAATGGCATTTCTTAAGTAGGCTCCTGTTTCTAAAAGAGACAATGGAAGGGAGGCCGTAAGTTTGTAATAGACCTTTTTATGCCAAACACTCATGCAGAGTAGTTGACTGTAAACACAGGCGTGAATGAAGATAAATAAAATATTTAGAGAAGTCGCAGCTCAAAAGCTGGTGTTGCATGTTAAAAGCTGTGTTGAGAGACATACTATGTATTACCTTACAGGACAAGTGGGAACGTGGAACCCCTGCCTTCCAGGGGACTGCATCTGATGTGTGGGCACCAGAGTGCATTCTTGAAGACGTGTCCGAGGAGAGAGAGCTTCCTGGAAAACAGGGGACTGCCACCACACAAACAGCGAGGCGGGATGAGAGTTCGGGTCTACCACCACCACCAAAAAAAAAAAAACCGAAGCGTTCCAATTATGATGAGGAAATTGAAGGACTGTCGAAGTTCATCACAGAAAAGCCCGATGAACATGAACACTTCGGCGCATTTCTGGCTGAAAAAATAAAACGTGTGCCTCCGCACCTCGTATATGATATGCAATTACACTTACTGCAGACAGTCACTAAGTTTATGAACCCAGTAACTGTAATACAGCCAGTTGAGTAGGTTTTTTTTCTGCTCACTTATTTTGTAACGGTAGCAATTTTCTCAACTTAGATGCACGAAAAAAATGGAGCACAAAAAAGACATCTAGACAGTGCACAGACAGTGTGCTGTGTCTAGGTGTCTTCCTTTTGTGCTGCAATTTCTTTCGTGCACCTCAGTCAAGAATTTTACCAACTCGCCCGGAAGTCCATGCTTGTCAAGTAAATAATAGTAGCATTTGGGGTTTAAAATCCCAAAGCCACGATATGATTATAGAAGGACGCTGCATTGGAGGGCTCTGAAAATTTCAACCGCCTGGTGTTTTTTCAAGTACACGAACATTGCACAGTATGCAAACCATCTTGAGAATGCACACGCCAGTCGCCGTCTCCGCACAACTTTGGCTCAGTTGGCAGTTCCCGTTGCTCACGTCATTGCTCACCGTCACCGATGCGACGTTCCTCCTCTCCCCTTCGACCTTCTACTTTGATTCCTGACCGCCAACTGGAAAACTAAACAGTGCAGCTTTGGGAGGGAAAGCTGCATCTTTCGAACTGCATCAAACTCCTCCGGACCGCCCATCGAATGTTTTATTGGTGTATGTTGAAAGTATACAGACAGAGGCACTGGTAGACACAGGCGCATCACTTTCCGTAATTTGTGCAGACTTTTGTGCCCGCTTGAAAAAATTTAGGATGCCATACGATGGCCCACCCCTTCGTTGCGCAGATGAAGTCCCTATTCAGCCTTCAAGTGTTTGTACAGTCCGCGTTTTCATAGATGGCATCCTTCACCACATTCAGTTTCTTGTGCTTCCTTTGTGCACTCACACAGTCATTTTAGAATGGAACTTCCTTTTTTCGGCATCAGCTTTCATATCGTATCGTCAGTGACTAATTCATATGTCAGCTACTGAGAGTTCATCTGATGTCGATCCATACAGCTTCCGTTTCGTCGCTGCCGCAGATTGCTTCATTTCGCCAGTAGATGAACAAATTCTCACGATCACTTCGGATACTATAGTTAACAGTGACGTGTTCATTGCTCCGTCAGTTCACTCCATATCTGCGGGGCTTACCATTGCACCCAGTGTTATGCCAGCGAGTCCTCGTCAAACGACCGTGCCTCTGAAAAAGGCAATCTGGGTCAAGGCCAGCCCGCAGTCGGCCTGGCGCGATCACCTCGACGGCGTGAACACGCGCGGCGCCCCTCTGGCCCACGTGCATTGAGTCAGCTGCGCGCGTGACAGCGAGCCGGCGGCCGCGTGTCGGGTGGTCTGACGCATGGCGCGGCGGCCCCCATTGGCGGAATCTGCCCTGACGACCAGCGGCGCTTCTGATTGGACATTTTGGGTGGACCCGGTGTAAATAAAAGAAGCCCTGCGGCGCGTCGCGATCGGCGGTCCTATGTGAGAGGCGTCCCCGTGTCGGAGTGCCGACATGTGTGTGAGTCAGCGGTCTTAGGCGAAAGACTGACCTATGTGTTAGAGAGAAGAGCTCGGCTCTTCGAGTCTCTGTCGGCCCCAGTGCCGAAATTGTAACGCCTCTGTAAATATGCTGTACATAAACCTTGTTTAACTCACCGTCGTCTCGTCCGCTCGTCTTATCGGCTCTGCGCAGAAGCAGTCGCGAGCTGATAAACCTACGCTACCAAACGGCTGGTGACCTTCCCGGCGGAGTTGAAAGCAGTGGCGCCTCCGGGGCCGTGTTGGCGTCGCCGTCTTTCGCAACAGTGGTGGCTTCGGCGGGATCGGTCCGTCGTTCGCAACAGTGGTTGGCAGCTGCGGGATCGGCCGGCGTCAGCGACATCGATGCGGTGAGTGCCTGATGTTTTCCCCTCAGTTCACCAGACTACTCTAGCTCAGGTTGTAGTAGTTTAGAGAAGGGCTGTGTGAAGCATTGAAGTGAGCTTTGATCGTTTCAAGCCAAGTCGAAGCGCTTTGAAACCAAAGTTAATGCGGAGGGGGTAAACACGGGAGTGTGAAAAAATTGCTTGCGCGTCTTGCTAGTAGGCTTATAGTGGGTACGGCAAGTATATTCTTAACAGGGGCAAACAGCAAGAGGCTAGTGTGAACGATGGAGAACCTTAAAGTGAAGGAACTCATCGAAATTTGTGAGGAACTCGGCATTACTTTGGGCCGTGCGAAACGAAAGCAAGCGATCCTTGAGATCATGAAGGATGAGGGAGTGTCGGCTGAGGAAGTCGATGAGGCCTGGGTGGATATCAAAGCACGCCGTGAGGAGGCTGAAAGGCGAGAAGTAGAAGCTCGCGAACGTGAGGAGGCTGAAAGGCGCGAAGCTCGCGAACGTGAGGAGGCTGAAAGGCGCGAAGCTCGCGAACGTGAAGAAAGGCGCGAAGCTCGCGAACGTGAAGAAAGGCGAGAAGCTCGCGAGCGCGAGGAGGCCGAGAGACAAGAGCGCCTAGAGTTGAAACGACTAGAATTGGCAATCCTACAGTGTTCGCAGGCGCCTAGCGTAGCTTCTCCGACGATTCAGGTCAGCGGTTTCAGAATTCGGGACCAACTGCCACCGTTCGTAGTAGGCGAGGACATGGCGAAGTATCTCGTGAAGTTTGAACACGTCCGTGAGCGAAATGCTTTGCAGCAGTCTCTTTGGGCGCGGAACCTGCTAGCTCTTCTTCCCGGCGAAGTGTCCGACGCGATAACTTGCTTGTCGAGGGAAGCGTTCGAGAGCTATGACGAGGTTAAGGAAGTGCTCTTGAGACGTTTTAAGTTGTCACCCGAGGCTTTCAGGCAAAGGTTCCGGTATGCTGAAAAGGGGAATGAGTCACACGTTGACTTCGCGTTTCGTCTTAAAGCCGATTTAATTGAATGGCTCAAGGGCGAAGGTGTTTATGACGACCGCGATAAAGTGGTGGAATGCGTTGCATTGGAGCAATTCTACCGCTGCATCGAGGAGGATGTCAGACTTTGGCTGCAGGACAGACTTGGGGAAGTACAGTTAAATAAGGCAGCTGAGTTAGCTGAGGAGTATTATACTCGCCGAAAGTTGCATAGCAGGGCAGTGCGCGGTGAAAAGGATGAAAGGAAAGAGGGCTTTTCAAGGAAACCTGATCAACAGAAACCCGTTCCGCACCGTAATTTCAAAAAGGACCCGTCTCTTACGAAGGACAGTGTAGGGGAAGGGCAAACAGAAGCGGAGAAATCGAGTGAGGTTTCTACCACACAGGCATTTGAATCGGAAAACAAACGGAAGCCGCTAATCTGCTACAACTGTAAAAAGGAAGGGCACATCGCGAGAAACTGTCAGGAAAAGTTTGCCTTCGCAACGATCCGAGAATCAGAAAAAAACATTCGGTTGTTGGAGCCGTATCTCCAAGAAATTAGGGTCAATGAGAAAACGTGCCGAGCACTTAGAGACTCAGCGGCAACCATGGACGTTGTCCATCCTTCATTGGTGTCTCCGGATGACTTCACAGGAGAATGCGCGTGGATCAGGCAAGTCGCCGAGGAGCAGAGTGTTCGCTTACCAATCGCCACGGTTGTCATTGAAGGCCGGTTCGGTAAGCTTCGCACCGAAGCGGCTGTGTCTGCCGCGCTGAACGATCGTTTTCCTTATCTTTTCTCCAACAACTCGGAGCAGCTCCTCAAAGAGCAGGGCAAATCGTTCTTCCCCAACTTAGCGTGCATGGCCCTCACGCGATCGCAAGCGCGAAAGCTTTCGCGGAAGCTGGACCTGGTTCCATGCGGTGAACTCTCAAGTGACCTTGTCGGCGGGTCGACGGAACCCCAGAAAGGAAAGTTTCCGCATGAGTCATGTGAGCAGTCACGCGAGCGGCCCGTCGCCGACACGACCGGCGCGGTTTCCGGAGAAAGGGGAGACGACATGGCGCCATTGAATCAGAGAGAGAGGGCTGCAATGCTCTCGCCTGTAGCGGAAAGTTGGAGCGAGCTGCCGAGAGTTGATCGAGAAACGCACATTCGAGAGCAGAGTGAGGATCTCTCGATTGAAGCGCTAGTGGAAAGCCAAATTGAAGCGCTAGTGGAAAGCCAAATTGAAGCGCTAGCGGAAAGCCAAATTGAAGCGCTAGTGGAAAGCCAGAAAAACGCGGCAAAAGTGCTGTCGAAGGAGCACTACGGGGAATCGGTGAAGAAGCGTGCTTTTGAAGTAGGGAGTCAGGTAATGCTGCTGCAGCCGTTCAAAAGGAACAAGCTTGAGGTTGATTGGGAAGGGCCCGCCGAAGTATTATCGAAGCCTTGCGATACAAATTATGAGGTGCAAGTAGGAAGGCGGCAGAACAAAATTTACAACTTGAAAGCAGTCGTCAATCAGCTGTTGAATGCTTCAGAGGAAGAGGGAGCAGAAATTTGGAGTTCTACTGATATATTCGAAGGGGGATCGAAAGTAATCTGGGAGGAGTTGAACCTAAAGCCTAGGTTAAGTGAAGTCCAGGAGGAGGACCTGAAAAGGATTGTTTCCGAGTTTGGATATGTGTTCTCGGACCGTCCCGGAGACACGACGGTGATCGAACACGAAATAGAGCTAACTTGTGAGGAACCAATCCCTAGCAAGCCGTATCGTTGTTCTCCTGTGGAACGTCGCAAGTGTGAGCCGCTCTTGGTGCCGCATAGGTATCGTCGCCTAAAAGTGCCCGGTTACTCAGGTGGAGCATGTTGCTCCACAGCGCAACTTTGACGTTCGCTAAAGAAAAAAAAAGGGAAAGGTAAACGTTAATGCAGGTGCATTGAGCAGTGCGTTTAGTTAGTACCTTCTCAACCTTTCGGTTTCTTGCTGGCGATTCGGGGCAAAATTTTGACCTCATCACGACCTGGGCTGAGCGCTCTCGTTCAGAGTGATCTCAAGGGGCCAACTTTGTGGTATTCTAATTCGTTACGTTGGTGTACGTGGGAAAAAAATATTGAGTTGTCATTTTAAGAGTCTTGTGTCCCACAGGTGCCTCTTGATGTAGAGGGAACAAAATTCCGATAGACACGTAGATAGGTATATGTTGTACTATATTTTGTCTGGTGTTCTGTCGGGTGACCGAGGGCACTTGCTTGTGTCGTGTGTTGTCTGTTGTCGAACCGTTCTTGGCAAGTTGCAGAACCATCGACAAGTGCTGAAACCGAAGATGGTCAGAAGAGACGAGTGAAGCTGGTCGACAAGTTGTGGCGACAAGCCAGTGGAGCTGGGATCCGTCGTCAAAAATGGGATGTGTTCCCGGACCAGTCTGGAGCTGTATCTCCCCATGGCCCTGGAGGCGAACCTGGAGGGACCTGGTGAACGAGCGCACCTGACATCCGAGCCCCGTGGAAGCAGCTCGTCTTTCCGGTGCATTGTCTGGCGGCGGGGGTGCTGTTATGCCAGCGAGTCCTCGTCAAACGACCGTGCCTCTGAAAAAGGCAATCTGGGTCAAGGCCAGCCCGCAGTCGGCCTGGCGCGATCACCTCGACGGCGTGAACACGCGCGGCGCCCCTCTGGCCCACGTGCATTGAGTCAGCTGCGCGCGTGACAGCGAGCCGGCGGCCGCGTGTCGGGTGGTCTGACGCATGGCGCGGCGGCCCCCATTGGCGGAATCTGCCCTGACGACCAGCGGCGCTTCTGATTGGACATTTTGGGTGGACCCGGTGTAAATAAAAGAAGCCCTGCGGCGCGTCGCGATCGGCGGTCCTATGTGAGAGGCGTCCCCGTGTCGGAGTGCCGACATGTGTGTGAGTCAGCGGTCTTAGGCGAAAGACTGACCTATGTGTTAGAGAGAAGAGCTCGGCTCTTCGAGTCTCTGTCGGCCCCAGTGCCGAAATTGTAACGCCTCTGTAAATATGCTGTACATAAACCTTGTTTAACTCACCGTCGTCTCGTCCGCTCGTCTTATCGGCTCTGCGCAGAAGCAGTCGCGAGCTGATAAACATACGCTACGCAACACCAGCCTTGTGCACTTTAACGACGGTAAGGCATTGGTCACTGCCTTGAACCAAACTTCTTCGCCAGTGATGCGGTCCCAGCTCACTGCTGCGAGCTGCATCACTGACAGCGAGCCCTTTTCGCTGGCTCCTCTTCAAGCAGAATCACCGCCTTTGTGTGCTACAACTGATATCAGGGCTACCACTGTTGCTTTAAATGCTACTATAAGTCTTCACCTCAGTGCTGAGCAAAAGACAGACCTCCTAGAACTTCTCCGAAAGCACAGCTTTTCGTTTGACGTACATTCCAAAGTTTTGGGCCGCACCTCTGTTGCAGAGCACAGCATTGAAACCGAAGGCAGCTCCATTGTACGCCGCCGCCCATACCGTCTGTCTTCGGTTGAACGGCAAATCATTGAGGAAAACGTCGCCGACATGCTCAAATGGGATATTATTCGACCTTCATCCAGCTCTTGGTCGTCTTCTGTGGTCCGAAAATAAGATGGCTCTGTCCGCTTTTGTGTTGATTACAGAGCACTCACTAAGATAACGAAAAAAGATGTATATCCGTTGCCACGCATAGATGATGCCCCAGACTCCTTACAATGCGCAGAATATTTCCCCAGCCTTGAACTCCGATCTGGGTATTGGCAAATATCTATGCGCGAAGCAGACAAGGAGAAAACAGCGTTTGCAACGCCTGATGGGCTTTACGAGTTTAACGTCATGCCTTTTGGCTTATGCAACGCTCCAGCAACAGCCGAGCGCATGATACTGTCTCACGTGGTCTCAAGTGGTGAACCTGCTTATGTTATTTGGACGACATCGTAATTTATTCTTCTGCTTTTATTCAGCACCTTAAGCGTTTGTACGAAGTTCTTACGTGCATTTCGAACGCCTGCCTTCAGCTCAATACAAAGAAGTGCCACTTCGCCAGCAGGAGCAACAAAGTTTTGGGTCACCTTGTCAGCAAAGATGGCGTTCGACCCGATCCTGACAACGTTGCTGCCGTAATTAGTTTTCCACGTCCAGTCAATCAAAAACAACTGCGAAGTTTCGTGGGCCTGACGTCTTACTTCCGCCGCTTCATCAGTCACTTTGCTGCCATTGCGCGACCGTTACACAAGCTTCTGACGTCAGGAACGGCCTTCACTTCGACGGAGGAGTGCGAGTGTGCTTTCCAAGCTCTTGAACGTGCTTTGATATCAGACCCCGTCCTCCATCACTTCAATGAGAGTGCACCCACTTTCCTGCACACAGATGCCAGCGGCCACGGAATCGGTGATGTCCTCCTCCAGCGCGACGACACTTCACGTGAGAGAGTAGTTACGAATTCCAGCCGCGCACTAACACCTGTGGAGCAGAACTACTCAATAACAGAGCAGGAATGTCTTGCTGTCGTTTGAGTCATCCAGAAATTTCGACCTTATCTGTATGGACACCACTTCACTGTGATTACCGACCACCATGCCCTATGCTGGATGTCCTCGCTGAAGAATTTGTCTGGGCGCCTCGGTCGCTGGATACCCCGTTTGCAAGAGTACACTTTTGACGTTGTGTACAGGACTGGCAAACAGCATCAGGATGCCGACGCTCTCTCTCGCTGCCCTCTGCCACTTTCATCTCCAACCATGCATCCTCGATGCCCTCAAGCGGCTTCCTCTGCACTCACGTTATCACGCCTGGCAGTTGCTGGGTCACTATCTTTAAAGAGCAGCGCTCAGTCCGCCGCGTGCCAACATGACGACCCATACTGTAACCACATCATCGGGTACTTGAATGACTCGCCTTCTCCAACTAATGCCAGACAACGTCGTCAGCTACGGCAGTTCAAGCTAGACAACAATGTCCTGCAGCGCTATCTTACAATGCGGATGGGCATCGGTGGGTGCCAGTAATTCCCCATTCACTGCGAAAACAAGTTCTCGAAGCACTGCACGACGACCCATCAGTTGCACACTTAGGATTTCAGAAGACCTACAACCGCGTTAGGAGCCGTTTCTTCTGGCCTAGTCTTTCTACCTTTGTGGCTTCTTGTGGCCATGTCGCTTCTTGTGCACTTTGTCAACGCCGGAAACGACCAACTTCTGCTCCTGCTGGATTATTACAACCCATACCATGTCCCGATACACCTTTTGTCGTTGTCGGAATAGACCTCGTCGGACCACTTTCCGTAACGCCAGTGGGCCACCGCTGGATTGTCACAGCCGTCGACCACCTCACACGATACGCGGAGACCGCTCTTCTACGCACTAGCCCCGCCTCAGACGTTGCCGCCTTCTTTTTAGAAGCCATTGTGTTGCGTCATGGTGCACCTCGCACGTTGTTGAGTGACCGGGGCAAGACCTTCATGTCGACAATTTTTGATGAAATTCTAAAAACTTGTGGCACAGTTCTTAAGACCACATCCGCTTACCACCCGCAGACAAATAGCCTGACAGCGCGATTCCACCGGACTCTAATCGACATGATATTCGTGTAGATCGGACTGAACCACGATAACTGGGACAAAATCTTGCCATTCGTAATGTTTGCGCACAACACCGCTGTTCAACGAGCCACCGGTTATTCACCTTTCTTCCTCGTCTATGGTCGTGCGCCGACATTCACTATTGACACCTCTTTGTTCAATGTAACGACAAAAACGTCCACGACTACGCCAGAAAATTTCGTCTCCCGGCTCGCTGAAACACGGCAACGTGCTCAACTCAACACGGAGGCCAGTCAACTAGACCACAAGCAACGCTATGACAGCTTTCGTCGAGACGTCACCTTCCGTCCTGCAGATGAAGTGCTGCCTGTTCGTACGCCCGGATTGTGAAAAGTTTCAGTCACGCTTTCTCGGACCTTACGTTGTTAGTGAACGAACATCTCTTGTCAATTACCTTGTCACTCCCGTTGAGAGTTCCTCGGACCGTCGTTACCGTGCCTTCGAGATAGTCCACGTTTCACGCCTTAACCCGTTTGTTCACCGTATCTCTCCCGCCTAAGTCTTGACCGGGCCGGCCGCTCAAGTGCGCGGGGAAAATAAGTGTGCGCATTATTACTCGTTCCATCTTTTCATCTGTACATACTCATCATCACTAATCCAGTTTAAGTTGTGCGGCACATACTCGAAACGATAAAAGAGAGTCTTGAGGGTACTGAACGCTATCTTACAATATATATATATATATATATATATATATATATATATACATCCCCTGATGAAGGGAGGACCCCTTCCGAAACTGTTGGGAAATAAATATATTTATCCTTGTTGTTGACAACGCTCCCGTTGTGCTATATCCCATATATATATATATATATATATATATATATATAGTTATGGCGTTTATGAGCCGGCACACAGCGAGCATGCACAATGGTGACAGTAACGGCCAAGCATGGACCCTCAGCGCGAGCGGCGTCCTTTTGGGTCGACCCACTAGAAAGCACTTAAGAGTTCGACATATTTCAGTGTTCGGCGGTTTCTCCACAATTACTCCGGTGTCGAAGAGGGAGCCGCCCGGCAACCTAACAGGTTGTCACTACGAGCGGGTCATAGTAAGCCTTCAGGCGCTCCACGTTGACTATCTCGCGTCCGCGACGGCGCATGTCCGAAGATTGTTCAATTGGCTCGATAAGATAGTTGACTGGAAATGCGCGCTCGATCACACAGTAGGGACTTTCATATTTGGGGTGTAGTTTGGAAGAAAGGCCAGCTACAGGGGTTGGGATTGAGATCCATACAAGGGAACCAGGAAGGAACGTGGGCTCAGAAGTGGCGGAGCCATCACGAATACTTTTCTGTCGCTCTTGCTTATGCGCCGTAAAGGTCTTGGAAAGCTCGCGACACTCTTCAGCAAGTCTGCCTGTCTCGGAAATAGGTGTACACTTAGATGGATCCGGCCTGTACGGGAGTATCGTGTCAATGGTGTGTGACGGGTGCCTTCCGTACAGCAAGAAGAAAGATGAAAAACCAGTCGGGCTCTGAGGGGCGGTGTTGTAGGCGTAGGTGACGAAGGGCAGTATAGTATCCCAATTCGCGTGGTTGGCGGTGACGTACATTGAAAGCATGTCGACGAGGGTGTGGTTAAAGCGTTCGGTCAGACCATTCGTCTGCGGGTGGTAAGCAGTAGTTTCTTGTGGACAGAATGGCACTCAGTGAGAATGGCTTCGACGACTTCTGACAAGAAGACACGGCCTCGATCGCTGAGAAGCTCCTGGGATGGACCGTGGTGCAGTATGAATCGATGCAGAAGGAAGGACGCAACATCACGCGCACTAGCCGCAGGGAGAGTGGCGGTTTCGGCGTATCGCGTTAAAGGGCCACTCACCTCACCAGCTTTGACAATTTAGAGCTGACAAGCGCAATGCGTAGACGAGGCGTTCATGATCACGTTTGCAAAATTTGCAACGCACCGCGGAAATGAGTGAAATTTCAAGATGAAAGCTGCTCTCCCTCCCCTCTACCGGCACACGCGTATAGAATGAGGGCATGACGTAGGCGTAGGAGTGGCCCTACGTACACGGCAATGCAGCGACGTTGGTCCTCTACGTAGGCGACTCTGCTCTGACGTTGTCAACAGTATACCACGTGACATGGCAAAAACATGCGTAGTTTATGTATTTGTTGGTTTAAAAGATGAATAAAACTTGAAATAAATATTGTGCGCATTTTCTTATATTTTTTCCGTGAAATGCTACGATATCCGGGGATAATTTGCCAGCGTTTCGCATGCGTTTGGGTCCCCATGGTCAGCGCATTGAGCAGACGACTGCCGTGGAACGCTCCTACGCGTTCGCTCACTCATTGTACTCATCTACTCAACCGCGTCTAAGCCAGCGTTTCCAAACTGTCCCGCAGAAAGAGTCAGAAGACCACAAAATAACGCTAATCCACAAAGCAATGCCGCTCGCGTGCACGGGGGCTGGGCTTGTTCGCGCACGTCATAAGCCCGTCACCTCTTGAACGTATGCAGAAGAGTGTGGAGAAGAGATTAGGCTTGCAAAGGCTACGCGGAGGAGCGGCAAGGGTTTCGAGATCGCCTAGTCTCACCCTCGTTTCGCACCGCTTCAAAAAACCTGTTTTCTCCGCTCATAAAAAACATATTCCAAAAATTTTTGTGGCAAAACGTTCCTCATCGGACACCCAACAACTTCCACTAACTAAAATTCGGTATGGGGCCTGGTGAGTGGCCCCTTGAATGCTCTACGGCGACGATGACCCAGCGGTTGCCAGCGGACATCAGAGGGAGTGGTCCATACAAATCAATATCTATGCGCCCAAACGGACGATCAGGGCAAGGTAACGGTTGCAGACCGGCTGGTGACATGTGTGCGGACGGTTTGCGGCGTTGGCAAGCGAGGCAAAAGCGAACGAACTGCTGGACGTAGCGATACATCCCGCGCCAGAAGTAGCGCTGCCGAATGCGATGGTAGGTTTTGAATACCCCAGAGTGCGCGCATTGCGGATCAGAATGGAAGGATTCACATATCTCGGACTGCAGACTGCGGGGTATCACGAGTAACCACTGCCGGTCATCGGCGTCGTGATTGCGTCGGTGTAGGAGGCCGTCACGAATTGCGAAATGGTGAGCTCGACGACGCAAGGCACGCGTGGATGGCGTTGCGGACGGATCAGAGAGCAAGTTGATCAGTGGGGCGATCCAATTATCCTTTCGCTGTTCGGTAGCGATGATGTCAACATCAATGGCAGAAACAGCAACCGAGGATACTGAGCAGAGCACGTCAGCTTCAGGCAGAGGGGAGTGCGAGAGGGCGTCGGCGTCAGCATGCTGGCGTCCGTTGCAGTAGAGCACGTGGATGTCGTAGTCTTGTACGCGAAGAGCCCAACGGGCGAGACGGCCTGAGGGATCCTTCAATGATGACAGCCAGCATAGTGCATGATGGTCGGTGACGACATCGAATGGGCGACCATACAAAATAAGGTCGAAACTTTGTAAGGGCCCAGACGATCGCCAGGCACTCTTTTTCCGTGACGGTGTAGTTTGTCTCGGCTCTCGTGAGCGTATGGCTTGCATATGCCACGACATATTCAGGGAATCCGGGTTCGCGCTGTGCCAGGACAGCGCCGAGGCCTACACCGCTGGCGTCCGTGTGCGCCTCTGTTGGGACCGTAGGGTCGTAGTGGCATAGAATGGGAGGATTGGATTGGATAAACATTTATTTTATTGGATAAACATTTATTTTATTGGATAAACATTTATTTTATTATAAAATGGGAGGAGACGTGAACAAATGGCGGAGCTTCGCGAACGCGTCGTCGTACTCGGACGACCACGAATTGAGGGGCCCGTTACTTCCAAGGAGCTTCGTCAGCGGTGATATGATCATGGCAAAGTTTCGTATGAAGCGTCGGAAGTATGAGCACAGGCCCACGAAACTACGCAGTTCTTTGACGAACGCAGGTTTGGGGAATTCGGCCACGGCCCGAAACTTGGCTGGCTCGAGAAGAATGCTATCCTTGGACACGACATACCTATACTCCGTTTCATACATCAGGTGCAACGCTGTGAAGGCTAGGCAAGTAGTCCGTAAAGACAACACGAGATGTTGCTCCGCGCGGTTTCGTAGCCGAGTGGTCTGACGCGTCTCTCCGGAGAGTTCACCGTAGTTCTGAAGTGCATGGGTTCGAATCCACGTGGTGCCATTTTTTAATATAATTTTTGCGAGTTCAATTCGAAATCTTGTTTTTTTTCAGTAACTTCAACTTACTTACAGACAGCTTCGATGTGCGAAGCTTCGAAAAACTTTGCGCAGGAGAGGTGGTCGAGGACGCAGAGCTGGACGCCATTTTTTCGAAGCTGCCACAACAAGTAAAAAAAACGGCGGCGCGGGTCGCGCGGAGAGCGAAAACCTGATACGAAAGCGACAAACATAAATTACCAACTCGCATATTTGGATTGTTTATCCGACAACACAGGCGTTTGTTTTTTAACCTGATGACAAATATGTATGCTTAGAAGTTTCCTGAGAAGCATTTATTGATTCTTGTACACCCCAAGCGAAGCACTACTTTTTGGTCGCGGCAGTACACAGCGCAAACAAGAGCGCTAGCTTTGACAGCGTTGCACATGATGTATGAAACGGAGTATAGGATGGTGAGTTGGCGTGCTGCGAAACGGCACTTCTTCAGATTTAGTTGCAAGCCGGCATTTCTCACACGTGCGAAAACTTCTTTCAGTTGTTGAAGATACGTGAAGAAATCTGGAGCGAAGACAACAACGTTATCGAGGTAACACAAGCACGTGTGCCATTTAAAGTTGCGCAGAACGGTGTCCATCATGCGCTAAAAGGTCGCAGGTGCATTCCACAGACCAAATGGCATGACGTTGAATTCGTACAATCCGTCGGGTGTGATGAAGGCAGTCTTCGGTCGACCGTCATCAGCCTTGGGTACTGGCCAGTACCCGGAGCGCAGATCGAGAAAAGAAAGAAATTGGACTCCGTGAAGGCTGTCAATCGCGTCATCGATGCGCGGCAGTGGGTAGACATCCTTGCGAGTGATCTTATTGAGCCGTCTGTAGTCCACACAGAACCGCACAGAACCATCTTTATTCGCAACAAGAACAACAGGAGACGCCCATGGACTGTCTGAGGGCCGAATGACGTCGCGTCGAAGCATATCGTGAACTTGCTCATTAATTTCCCGGCGTTCAGCAGGCGACACGTACTATGGACGTTGCTGTAATGGTGGATGGGCACCAGTGTCGATACGATGCGTAACACTCGACGCGCGACCGAGAGAACATCGCCCGACATCGAAAGAAGAACGGTATTCTTGCAACAGGTCCAGAAGCTGGGTACGCTGCACTGGCGTAAGGTTGTCGTCAATGTAGGGGCCAAATACATCAGGAGATGATGAATCAGAAGTGAAAACAGCAGTGATGGTACGCGAATTGGGACAACGCGAGTCTTCGGGTACGTCCAGGACTTGTGCGTGGTCGACTGGTTCCACTCTGCCAAGACATTCCCCTCGAACCAAGGTAACATTGTACGGGGATGGGTTGGTCACAAAATTAGCGGCGTTGCCCTGGGTAATTTGCACGGTCGCGAAAGGTACTAGCAGCCCCTTCCTTCTGGAAGCACGGCCGGATGGCGAAACGAGTGCGATTGTGTCGGAGAGACCGGTGCAGTAGACCGATACACCCATCGTCGTGCTTGGAGGCACTATGGTATCATCTTTCACGAGAATCTTGCTCAGTGTCGAGAGACTGTTTTCTGGCGTCAAATGCGAGAAGGGTGAGAGTGCAATTTCGGCGGCGGCACAATGAATGACGGTGTCGTTGCGGGAGAAAAAATCCCACCCCAGGATGACGTCATGAGAGCATGTAGGAATGAGGATGAATTGGGCGACATACAGAACGTCCTGAACGACAACGCGAGCTGTGCATCCGGTTGTAGGATAAATACAATGTGAACTACGGACACTCCGTAGTTCACATTGTATTGGATTGTCCCTTCGTTCACTCCGTGAACGAAGGGACAATCCAGAAATTGGCGTCGTCACTTTTCGAAGCAAGCGGCAAAGGTTTTCGTTCATAACTAATACGGCAGCTCCAGTGTCAATAAGAGCAGATGCATGAACACCATTCACAAGCACGTCAATGACATTAGGTGGGCGGCTCTGAGGGCTTTCACAATGCGATAGCGTCGCAGTCCTTGCCTCTGGGATTGCGACGACTAGTTTTCCAGCTTATGAGCAGCCGAACTTGGCCGCATGGGGGACAGGGACCGACGTCGTGTAGACGGTGACCTTCGAGGAGATGGACCTGGGCGAGACGACAGTGGCATAGACGGCAGTTCGTCTTTATACG